>NC_060174.1:32355556-32959715 GCF_021184085.1 Oncorhynchus gorbuscha
CCTGTTTCCTGATTTAATCAAAATTCCAGCTACTACTCATTCATCAGCCCTCATTCCTTCCCTGGATCCATTTATGAGCTATAGCAGTTCTCCATGGAGACGAGATGCATACCCCAGCATCTTTAACCTCTGACATGAGGTACCCCTGTCCCGCTTACCATGTTAATCTACTGTAGCTAGCTATAACATGCATGTAACATAATATAACATAACAGTGCTGAGTAGAACAGGGAGAGGGTGGTGTCAGCTCTATTCAGAAAGGGACTTGCTTATATCACTCTGAGGTCATTTTACAGCCAACCCTTGAGATAGGAGATGTCAGGGTAAAACAGCACACAAACAATGCTCCTCTTCTCTTCCAGCCTGCCACTTCACACTTACAGTTGAAGTCGTAAGTTTACATACACTTAGGTTGGAGTCATTAAAACACGTTTTTCAACCACTCCACAAATTTCTTGTTAACAAACTACAGTTTCATCGTTCATCTGTACAAACAATAGTACGTAAGTATAAACACCATGGGACCACGCAGCCATCATACCGCTCAGGAAGGAGACGCGTTTGGTGTGAAAAGTGCAAATCAATCCCAGAACAACAGCAAAGGACCTTCTGAAGATGGTGGAGGAAACAGGTGCAAAAGTATCTATGTCCACAGTAAAACAAGTCCTATATTGACATAACCTGAAAGGCCGCTCAGCAAGAAAGAAGCCACTGCTCCAAAACTGCCATAAAAGATCCAGACTACGGTTTGCAACTGCACATGGGGACAAAGATTGTACTTTTTGGAGAAATTCCTCTGTTCTGTTGAAACAAAAATACAACTGTTTGGCCATAATGACCATCGTTATGTTTGGAGGAAAAAGGGGGAGGCTTGCAAGCCGAAGAACACCATCCCAACCGTGAAGCACGGGGGTGGCAGCATCATGCTGTGGGGGTTCTTTGCTGCAGGAGGAAAAATGATGTGGATATATTGAAGCAACATCTCAAGACATCAATCAGGTTAAAGCTTGGTCGCAAATGGTGTTCAAAATGAACAATGACCCCAAGCTTACTTACAAAGTTGTGGCAAAACCACTTGAAGCTAGGGAGCACTATTTAGATTTTTGGAAAAATAACGTGCCCAAAGTAAAAGGCCTATTTCTCAGGACCAGATGCTAGAATATGCATATAATTGACAGCTTCGGATAGAAAACACTCTACAGTTTCCAAAACTGTAAAAATATTGTCTGTGAGTATAACAGAACTGATATTGCAGGCCTAAGAAAAAGAAAGCCTAAGAAAAATCCAATCAGGAAGTGACTCATGTTTTGAAACCGTTGTGTTCCTATGCCCCCCTATTGGCCATTGAAAGGGATATCAACCAGATTCCTTTTTCTACGTATTCCCTAAGGTGTCTACAGCATTTTTCCTTAGTTTCACACCTTTATGTTGAAGAATGAGCGTAAACGACTACATTGCGTAAGTGGCCAGCTGAGGGCACTCAGAGTGATTCTTGCGTAAAAGACAGAGGTAGTTATTTTTCCTCTTGCTCCTACTGAAAAGCCAATTGTCCCGGTTGATATATTATCGAACAGATATTTGAAAAACACCTTGAAGATTGATTATAAAAAACGTTTGCCATGTTTCTGTCAATATTATGGATAGAATTTGTAATTTTTGGGGGCATTGTCGTGACAGCTATTTCCGGTGGATTTTTCAACATAACGTGACCAACAAACAGAGGTATTTTGGGTATAAAAATAATCTTTATGGAACAAAAGGAACATTTGCTGTCTAACTGGGAGTCTCGTGAGTGAAACGTCCGAAGCTCATCAAAGGTAAACAAATCATTTGATTGCTTTTCTGATTTTCATGACCAAGCTTCCTGCTGCTAGCTGGACATAATGCTATGCTAGGCTATTGATGAACTTACACAAATGATTGTCTTGCTTTGGCTGTAAAGCATAATTTCAAAATCTGAGATGACATGGTGATTAGTGTAGTTGATGACAATTCTCCCGGATCCGGGATGGGTAGTTCCAAGAGGCTAAGGACAACAAAGTCAAGGTATTGGGGTGGTCATCACAAAGCCCGGACTTCAAACCTATAGAAAATATGTGGTCAGAACTGAAAAAGCGTGTGCAAGCAAGGAGGCCTACAAACCTGACTCCAGCTCTGTCAGGAGGGATGGGTCAAAATTAACCCAACTTATTGTGGGAAGGTTGTGGAAGGCTACCCACAATGTTTGACCCAAGTTAAACAATTTAAAGGCAATGAAACCAAATACTAAGTGAGTGTATGTAAACTTCTGACCCACTGGTAAAGTGATGAAAGAAATAAAAGCTGAAATAAATCATTCTCTCTACTATTATTCTGACATTTCACATTCTAAAAATATAGTGGTGATCCTAACTGACCTAAAACAGGGAATCTTTACTAGGATTAAATGTCAGGAATTGTGAAAAACTGAGTTTAAATGTATTTGGCAAAGGTGTATGTAAACTTCCAATTTCAACTGTACCTAGAGCGCAAATTTGATTACAGCTGAGAACTGAGCAGCTTGGCTTTTCAGAGAAAAGCTGCGGGATGCTGTGAGATGATGACACCAACCTGATAGAGTCGGAGATAAGATATCTGACAGGGAGGTGGAGAGACTAGAGAGGTCTGTCTCTTTAATGGGCTTTATTTACTGCAGCATTGGAGAGGAGCACAAAGGTAGCTACCAGGAGAAACAGCCAGACTGAACAGAGCAGGAGGCTCTGGGGAGAGATGCATTAACTGTCTGGAGTTCCTTACCTATACGTCTATATCATTCCCTCAACTCTCCATCTCCCTCCCCCTCTCTCTCAGAGCACCGCCGATGCCAACACCTCTCTCCTTATGTGTCTTTATTCCTCAGCATTTGAGTCAGACAAAACGCAAAATCAATAATGCTTTTTCTCCTCCCCCCTTCCTCTTTGATGCTACTTCAAAAGGCCAGTGGACAGCCCTCGAGAGACCTGCGGAGAAAAAAGGCAATGCAACAAGACACGCACAGAATAAAAGTAGTCAGAAAACCTTTCCCTTCTTCAATCCGCTAAACCGCTGTTAACTTCTTGGCCCCGGCAGAAAGAGCTTGGGAGGGCACTGCAGTTGCAGGAGAGTGCCAGCAGAGATGCACAGAGAAACACACCATGGATAAAATATCAGATCGATAACATATAGAACATAAAATGACATTGTGTTGAAATTATATCCATTGTGAAAGTGTAGGCATATCATGGAAATAGTGTAATGCACAGCCAGACAATAGGGCAAGGGATACTGAGACCACAGATAAACACTGATGCTGCATACAAAGCTGTCCCTTTCCAAAGGCCCTTTGAAGACTGACAGTAAACAGCACGATAATCCCCTCTCTACTCTTAGTGCACAATCCATTGGGTACTCTCAATACACTCCTCTAATCTCTCTCCCTTCCTCCCTCCCTCTCTATCAGTCCCTCTCTCTCCGTATTTCCCTACCTATCTCTGCCTTTATCTCTCAAAGATTAAAAACAATTGTTCACCTACATTCCTGTGTAAAATAATACCGTATTTCCTCCATATTTCTATGTTGCAGTGGAGTGATTTGGTCGTGGCAGCAGGACCTGATGGACCTGTGCTGAGTGTGTTATGAGGTATGCTGAAGGGAGTATTATAGCACTATTGTACAGTAGGCGCTAATAAATGCTGTAGGATGGGAAGACACTTCATATGAGTGTGCACTTAAAAACAGAAAAAGCAGGAAATGAGCCACAACTAAGACAGGTGAGTGTGATCCGATACAACCTCAAGTCAGTGAGTGTGACTGGCACCCAGTTGCTTTGCCAAGCTGTCAGGCATCCGCAAGTGCTAGGGTGGAGGGCTGGACATATCAGTGCACAGTAAAGCCATAGCCACAGCCGTAGAAGGCAGGGTACAGGGTACAGGGTAGGAGCATCGGTGCTGGGTTCTGCCCTGGCTGTGTCAGGCTCAGTCTCCTCTCTCACTCCAGACTACACGTCCCTGTCCTTGGAGCCTCTCTGGAGCTAAATCAAAAATCCATGCTCTCAATGGGCAGTCAATATTTCATTAACCAGTCCGTCTACACGCAGCCAGGACGTGTCACAAAGCACGCTCCAGACAGCGCCACAACTCACACACTAATAACCTGTGGAAATGCCACTCCGCTTCCTTAACAAAGACACTGTGCAGGGAGAGATCTGAGCATACATGGCTCCAAAACACACCACATCTCTGTCAAAGAAACGACTGTTAGCATTAGTAATAATGGATGGTTGAATGGGCTATGAGAATACGAAATCGAACAAAAATATTTGCATAAACAAATGGGCAATTTAATAGAATAAGATACAAAATTATGCGAAAATTCTTATTTTGATTTAGAAAATGTTTAGGATTTGATTTGAATGAAATTTTAGACAAAATGATGTTTATTTTTGTTGATCTGATATGAATACAAAACGGGATCTTGTAACAAACATCCTTACCTGGTAACTCTTATTTGTAATCCTCGCTGGTGCCTTCCCCTTAATCTGTGGTGATTTTTGCCTGGCTTTCAGTGTCCTCAGTCCCTAACTGGATAATAGCCAATCTTGTTAACCTCTGCTGTGATGTGGGAAGCCTTGCAGCACGCAGGCGCTAGTCATGAGCACTTCACCCGCTTGCTGATAGGAAGAGACAAAGAGCACCAAACCTACAGCAAATATTTACTGCCTTGTTAACGTACCCTTAAACCACCCATCACATGGAATTTAGCTGTATGTTGTCTCCATCCCCTGAACATTATTTACAATCTTGTAGACACTTGTGGTAAATCACATAGTTATGCGCTGCCTGTATGCAACACAACAGCTTGGTATTGGAACGATCCGTTTGGAGTGGTTTCAAAAAGCACTGCTACGTCCCTCTACATTAATGCTCTTGATGAAGGGTTAATTTTAATGTAGATGAAATATACTTATTTATTTCTGTCTTTTGGTACATCAAACGTCTTTCTTTAATTATGTAATTAATATTTGGAATTTTCATCTTAATTGTGTTGAGTAGGCTAGCTAATTTGCATGGGGTAATGAGAGGGATGTTTCCATTACAGGTAATTAGGTACTTGAGAGGCAGTGGTGAGAGAGAGAGAGAGAGAGAGAGAGAGAGAGAGAGAGAGAGAGAGAGTTGTGAGTCTGGAGAGAGAGACAGAGACAGAGACAGAGACAGAGACAGAGACAGAGACACAGAGAGAGAGAGAGAGAGAGAGAGAGAGAGAGAGAGAGAGAGAGAGAGAGAGAGAGAGAGAGAGAGAGAGAGAGAGAGAGACCGTGACCATATCTCTGTTGGAAGGTAGCGATGATTAAAACACATTCATCTCTTGCATAACAAATGTCAATACACAACTCCTCTATCTTAGCCATCAAACAGATATATGTTTGGAAAGGCTTCAAATTCTCGAAAAATCTATTCCAGCTCATTTATGTATTGTGATGAGATAAATTGAACTGAATAATGACACTATTGGAGTATGGATTCATTTTAGACCTGCCCTTATGAAGTAATAAATACATATTGACTCAATGCCGACCTGCCCTTATAAAGTAATACAAACACATTGACTCAATGCCAACCTGCCCTTATGAAGTAATAAATACATATGGACTCAATGCCGACCTGCCCTTATAAAGTAATACAAACACATTGACTCAATGCCAACCTGCCCTTATAAAGTAATAAATACATATTGACTCAATGCCGACCTGCCCTTATAAAGTAATACATACATATTGACTCAATGCCAACCTGCCCTTATAAAGTAATAAATACATATTGACTCAATGCCGACCTGCCCTTATAAAGTAATAAATACATATTGACTCAATGCCGACATGCCCTTATAAAGTAATACATACATATTGACTCAATGCCAATCTGCCCTTATAAAGTAATAAATACATATTGACTCAATGCCGACCTGCCCTTATAAAGTAATAAATACATATTGACTCAATGCCGACCTGCCCTTATAAAGTAATAAATACATATTGACTCAATGCCGACCTGCCCTTATAAAGTAATACATACATATTGACTCAATGCCAACCTGCCCTTATAAAGTAATAAATACATATTGACTCAATGCCGACCTGCCCTTATAAAGTAATACATACATATTGACTCAATGCCAACCTGCCCTTATAAAGTAATAAATACATATTGACTCAATGCCGACCTGCCCTTATAAAGTAATACATACATATTGACTCAATGCAGGCCTGCCCTTAAAAAGTAATAAATACATATTGACTCAATGCAGATTTGTCCTTATAAAGTAATACATACATATTGACTCAATGCCAACCTGCCTTTATACAGTAATAAATACATATAGACTCAATGCCAACCTGCCTTTATACAGTAATAAATACATATAGACTCAATGCCAACCTGCCTTTATACAGTAATAAATACATATAGACTCAATGCCAACCTGCCTTTATACAGTAATAAATACATATAGACTCAATGCCAACCTGCCTTTATACAGTAATAAATACATATTGACTCAATGCAGACTTGCCCTTATACAGTAATAAATACATATTGACTCAATGCCAACCTGCCTTTATACAGTAATAAATACATATTGACTCAATGCCAACCTTCCCTTATACAGTAATAAATACATATTGACTCAATGCTAACTTGCCTTTATACAGTAATAAATACATATTGACTCAATGCCAACCTGCCTTTATACAGTAATAAATACATATTGACTCAATGCCAACCTGCCTTTATACAGTAGTAAATACATATTGACTCAATGCCAACCTGCCCTTATACAGTAAAAAATACATATTGACTCAAAGCTAACCTGCCTTTATACAGTAATAAATACATATTGACTCAATGCAGACTTGCCCTTATGAAGTAATAAATACATATTGACTCAATGCCAACCTGCCTTTATACAGTAATAAATACGTCTTGAATAATAATGGAAGTTGCATCTAAAAATAGAAAAGGGAAAAAAATTGATTGGATTTTGGACAGTCACACCCATAAATAAATACACATTTCCCCATGTTTTATAGATAAAAGTCTATAAAAAAGTCTATAAAAAAGGGCATTGGGTCAGAGTGCTGATTTTTCATAATTGCCTCAGGGTCACATGTTACTCTCCCATAACTTCCCACAATTCTCACACATCGCTGTCAACTATTTAATCTCATTTTATCACAAGATTCTCACAAATTGTGATCAACTGCATATTCAAATAATTGTCACACAATTCTCCCTCCCTGTACAGAGGTGGTCAAGATAATATTCTCAGAATTCAATTCTCAGTGTATTGTACGTCATCTAAATGTATTCATGTCTATAAATATGAAATAAGAACGTGGTGGAAAATGCACAAATATGTTTCCACACACTGTATGTATTAGACATGCACTGAGTGGTAAGGATATAGCAATGCAGACAGTGAGTCAGAAGGGCAAAGAACAGAGGCATCAGAAGCACTACTAATGTTAGGATCCAATTGCTGTTTTCCTTTCCTGCAACTTCCCATCTAATACACAGTGACAGCTGTCTGTGCTTCATGTGACTATTTTCCGTGTGTGTGTGTGTGTGTGTAGGGGGGGGGTATGCATGTGTGTAAATGCAAGAAAGAGTGTGCGAGGTGTGTGTGTGTGTGTGTGTGTGTGTGTGTGTGTGTGTGTGTGTGTGTGTGTGTGTGTGTGTGTGTGTGTGTGTGTGTGTGTGTGTGTGTGTGTGTGTGTGTGTGTGTGTGTGTGTGTGTGTGTGTGTGTGTGTGTGTGTGTGTGTGTGTGTGTGTGTGTGTGTGTGATAGGGGGTGTGGGGAGGGGGATGACTGGGATTATGCATGCAGGATCATGACACTGAGACTGGGAGGAAAACCCAGCCCTGCTCCCATGGCCATGCATGTATACCCTACTACCCAACAAATAGGTCAGTGGAACACAACTCACAGGCACACACCAGTATCAACTCAAAGAATCCCAGTCGGCCAGTGCCTTGTCACCTTGTCTGAGACCCACATTCAACACTGCCAGTCTACCACGCAATTCAACTCTCTGAACAGACAGACACATCCTCTGGACTAGAACAACCAGATTAAGAGCCAAGGAGAAGGAACTGCAACAGAAACACCTGAACCCCCTCGTCACTCCAGGACTTCCTCTCCTCTCACCTCGTCCACTCCCCTATGTCGACCCCCCAAAAATGTGAAACTGTTTCAAGAGCTTGAGGGCTGTATTTCACATCAAACAGAGATCAGTATGGCACACTGGCTGTTATTTCTTAAACACACACACACCAGCACAGAGAGTAACAATCCTATTCACTTTAGAGAAACATCCAAACATCCCATTACACATGTCTTATCATCTGTTTAGAATTTCAAACTTAATTTCCTTCCAGAATAGGAAATAAAAAATAGCTGCTCCTGGAGGAAAATATATATTTCAACAGCTTAATTCCCTGGTAATAAACACATTCAGAGGCAGTTACTCTCTACCGCTCTCTCTCTCCCTCCCTCTCTCCCCCTCTCTCTCTCTTCCTCCCACTCTCTTACACTCTTTTCTTACAAGCGGCTGAAATTGAGTTGGCAGGCAGTGAATAGAGAGAAGCTTCACTTCCCTATGTGTTACTCTGGCTGCCTATTGCACCGTGGAAACAGCATGCATGCATTCTGCTCTTACCTTTCATAGCTGAAATCACAAAATACATCATTAAGCTCCGAGTCCATAAGAGAGCACTATCACCAGCTCAAAGCCCTCCACTGCTGTCTCAGCAGCAGCTGGCCAGCACAGCTCTGTCTCTCTGCCTCCGAGCATGACCACACGAGAATCCATGTGACTGTGACATCAGCGCTAATGTCTGCCTGCTCCCCGCCCCCTGCCTTTGATTGGCACAGCAGGCAGCCAGTGGGGGCGCTGACAGCTCAGGCAGGGAACCTGGCCCCTTTCCCACTGATTGCAGTACTGAGGCTTGTCTGAGGGCTCGATAGGCACAGCACACTCTTACTATCTTGTCTTGCTTATCTTTTGGTGCCAGGATAAAGTCATAGCAGTAGCTCTGCTAGACATTTTTTCAATTCCCTTTTCCTCTGCTTTCATAATGTTAAGAAAATAGGAAAACAGAAGGAGAAAGAGAGACTGGAATAGAGAGAAAGGGGAAGAGAAATACAAGTAGATGAATAGGTTCAATAAGAGAATGAGGGAAGTAGATAATGTAGAAACAGAGAGAAAAAGGGAGAGAATATAGAGAGAGGCTGTCTAATTCCCTGTGGCTCAGTGATAGCAGAAGCCATCTCTTCCTCTCCTCTCTGAGTGTGTGTGTAGATAGATATTACTACTCAGTCTGCCTCCAGATGTCTGCCTCCAGAGCAGCGGTGGAGCATTCCAGAGCCCAGATAAACGAGTGGAGGTTCAGCCCCTTCCCCTGACCTCTCCACAGGACTCACACACCTCTCTCCTCCTCTCCCCCTCTCCCTAGGCTCACACACACAGGCTCTGGCAGGTGAGGAAGGAGAGATAGTGACGAAAGGGTTTGGCTGATCCCCTCCACCCCACAGTGACTGGCGGATGAATTTCTGTATCGTTTTCAACCACCCTCCCTCTCGTTCTCTCTCCCTCTCTTTCTCTCTCACTCACTCCTCTCTCTCTCTCTCACTCACTCCTCGCTCTCTCCCTCACTCCTCTCTCTTTCTCCATCCCTCCCTCCCTCATATGATAATCTGTTCAGACCCCTTACCAGCTGGCACTTTCTGATACAATATTCTGGTTTTAGTGCAATCCGGCTCTGGCCAATAACCGGGTTTCATTTAGAATGTCCATAAATAAGCTGGTGTTCATATCATCCCTTCTCAAGATAAATCAAAAGCTTGGGACTATAAGGTTCTATCTTTATTTTTGTTCAATGTTCTCTACCTACTGTATATAGTACTCTAAATACCCAATTCATGTTGTTAAGTTCAAAAGAATACAATAATAAAATTGCTGACACCATTCAAACCAATGAGAGTTCAGAAATGTAAAGCCAATTATCTCAGAATAATCTTTTGTGCTGATAAAACCTTTTTGTCCCAAGCTCTCGAAATGCAAAATATTTCATTGCATTATTTATTTCATGGCAATATCTTTCAGACATATTTTCATCTTAAACATTTAGAATTATTCAGTTTTACCAAATTAATTTGCTATTTTTGAGACGATCCAATCGCTGATGACTTTGTTTGGTACACTGCCCCTTGTGCACCTCGTCACCACAAACAACTTCAATGATGGCAGTCTCAGACTAAAGTATGTAGCGAACGACAGAGCAGCGGATGTCATCAGGCTACCATATTCCACCATGTGTATACGTCTACCTATGATACATCAAGTATGCAAATTAAACTCCTGCCCAAAACGCCATAAATCTAGCAAATGAACGTGTTTCATTACAACCTCTACATGATCCATTAGAGGCACAATTAACACATTATCTCATGTAATGTCAGAACCGGACTGTCACTGCATAAAACATCATTCAGATGCAGATATCCTCAAACGAAGTGTGTCATGGTTACAAACGAGTGAAAACAATGTGGTGGTAAACATTTCAATCCTCTGTCACACTGAAACCTAGTGTTTGTTTCTCATGCTGGGTTTCTAACCACAAGAGACTGTGTTGCTCTCTACATGAGACAGTCTGCTGGCCCACGCAGGGCCAGGTTAAACTGTCACTTTCAGCACAGACAAGAATGTGGTGTGGTTGCCTTGGCCATGTGCTGCTACTTGCTACAGTATCAGTCAGTCTTAAACCATGGGCCATCTCACTGCTGTTGCTGTGAGTTCCGTGTTTATAAAACCGCATGGCATTGGCCCCTGGGCGACCGGGCCCCACTGTGACCTCACACACACCCACTTTCTCCTGGCTGCACTCTGCTCTGCACTCTCTTCCCAATTGTTCAGATGACTGCAGATAACAACAGTTTAGCTTAAATGAAAGGAACATCTACACTACAGTGTCTGTGTGTGAAAGAGAGAGTGGAATGGATAGAGGGGCGAGCGCATGCAACTGCTTGAGTTTGTTTGTGTGGATTGTGTCTGTGGCGGGTGTATGTTCACTGTATGTGAATATGTATGAGTTTTGTAAAACCTTGGTTGAGGACATTGTGTGAAAGCATCACTGACACAGTAAAGACAGACATGACATACAAGCCATAATGCATCCTGAGAGTGACATATAAACTCAGCAAAAAAAGATATGTCCCTTTTTCAGGACCACGCTTTTCAAAGATAATTCGTAAAAATACAAATAACATCACAGATCTTCAATGTAAATGATTTAAACACTGTTTCTCATGCTTGTTCAATGAACCAGAAACAATTATTTAACATGCACCTGTGGAACGGTCGTTAAGACACTAACAGCTTACAGATGTTAGACAATTAAGGACACAGTTATGAAAACTTATGACACTAAAGAGGCCTTTCTACTGACTCTGGGACATGTTGGATCGGAAGGTGAGGGCTCGGGCCATTCCCCCCAGAAATGTCTGGGAACTTGCAGGTGCCTTGGTGGAAGAGTAGGGTAACATCTCACAGCAAGAATTGGCAAATCTGGTCCATGAGGAGGAGATGCACTGCAGCACTTAATGCAGCTGGTGGCCACACCAGATACTGAGTGTTACTTTTGATTTTGACCCCTCTTGGTTCAGGGACACATTATTCCATTTCTGTTAGTCACATGTCTGTGGAACCTTTTCAGTTTATGTATCAGTTGTTGAATCTTGTTACGTTCATACAAAAATTGACACGTTAAGTTTCTGAAAATAAACGCAGTTGACAGTGAGAGGATGTTTCTTTTTTTGCTGAGTTTAGAAACATGATCGTTTGTGATTGTATACTGTAATAATCGGTCTCAATAAAGGTTGCCTCTGGATAAAGTTACTTTATCCTGGGCACAGTGGGAAGTACAGGCATTCTGGACCAGCTGCAATCAGGAAATACCTGGTGTTTCTGAGCACAGCTGCTGCCAGAAAGGCCGATTCCTCTACTTTACACAATGATGGAACATTCCCCTGACTACAACCCATTCACAATAACAGTATGCCAATACTGAGGTGTTGCTGAACTCATTGACTAAATCACTGACATTGACTAAATCACAAAACAAATGTATTTTTATGAATGTGATGATATAATGTAAGATCAATAATATGATTGTAATCTGTGAACTGTGCAACGTTCCTCTGCTGTCATTGGTTTAAATTGTCTGTTGTGTGTGTGTTATACCACCTCCACACATTATGACATTGGATATTCTCCTGGGTTTTGATCAACAAATATCCCAGGTGATGTAACTCTTTGATCTCTATTCAGTTCCACCTCGAGATGGACTGGTACCCATCATTTCTTGCATAAGTGTTCACTGAACCTATCCAAAATCAGAGAGGTAAGAAATATCAATGGCTCCCTGATGTGTGTGCAGAGCCAGTGTCAGTGTGTCCACAGGCAAACAGCTCTAGCTGTAGTTAGGAGCAGTCAAGAGCTGAGCAGAGCTGGGCTGTGCCGGGCTGCAGTGGGCCCATACTCACTGCCTCTCTGCATAAACACCGATCCAGTCAAGTGTCTCGCGCTCCTCGCTGATTAATTCAAGCAAATGTATTTATTGTAAACAAGCCCTGTGGGATGGAATTCAATTGAGAGGAGACGCGGAGCCTCTACTGGTGCCCCAGAGGAGAGGAGAGGACCAGAGCCGATAATGGCCTCATTAGCAGTCTGTCAGTAGACATCCCGCACCCCACGCCTTCCCTCGCTGGCTGGGCTGGGCTGGCTTGGGACGCAGCTGATCCACATTAACTCCTACGGTACCATACCACTGCCACAGCTCTCCAGACCACAGATCATAGAGTGCATGGGGACTCAGCACTCACCCTCCTCTGTATCCCAGGAAAAAGACACATATCAGTGATAGATACAACAACAAATAATCCGTACAGTGACATGGACGATGTGTGTGTGTGTATTGCCAGCCCCCAGCTGAAGTAGAATTAACAACGTCCAACAGACACCCAATGAAAACAATACAGGTCGATTTAATATAAACGCCAAGGAGTGGAGGCCATAATATCAAACCATAACAGCACCAACCCATACGAGACAATCATAAACCAATTTAGAGCCATTCCAGGCAATTTCCTGGGGCTTCCACTTGTGGGGAAGACTTCTATAAATCACACTGACAACAAAGGGAATATCTATTTCAGGGAAAATAAAAGAGGTTTCATTCGGTGGGGTGGGGAGCAGAGCATTTAAAGAGGTTTAAATGTGAGCGTGGAGAGCTTAGAAACATACATGTATGCTGTCATGCCTGCAGAGGAGTGCAGTGTGGTATAGTGAGGCAGGCAGAGAGGCAGCTGTAGTGGAGAGTGGTGGGTGGTAGTGGGGGTTGTGGGCTGCTGACTGACTGACACACAGTGACAGTGTGATCAGTGGCCTCTCCATTAGTGACTGCTCTCCATATGTGGAGCCCCACGCCAGCCCAGCATCAGCCTCAGCCCAGCTCACAAACCCATACACATTTATAGAGCAGTAAGGCCACACAGACGAAAGACAAAAGCCTCAGTAAAAAGACATGCATTGTGTCTATGCCACAGCTATCAGTGACATAATAACTGTATACACAAAGTCAATAAAAGTCACGACAGTCTATTTACTATAAAGTGGTTGAATAAAACATGACTCCAACCTCTGCTACTAGGTCTACAACCAACATAATTTACAGAGTAGAGCTAGAAAACGTTGTTTTGTGTCCAAGCTCATCAAATCTCGGATAGAGCAATCATACATGACATCAACGCGTTTACAGTACATGTTAAATAAGCATGAGAAGAGAAGAGTTGTGAGAAATGCCACAGAAGAGGGTTCAGTAGACTTGAAAAGATGTGGGTCATGATGGAGATAAACAATGAAAATATCAAAAGACCAAGATATATATTCAAATGGCCAGCACAGTCCAAAATGTGATTTCCCTGTGTTTTACACACTGAGTGCACAAAAAATTAGGAACACCTTTCCATGACACAATGACCAGGTGAATCCAGTTGAAAGCTATGATCCCTTATTGATGTCACTTGTTAAATCCATTTCAATCAATATAGATGAAGTGGAAGAGACATGTTAAATAAAGATGTTTAAGCTTTGAGATAATTGAGACTTGGATTGTGTATGTGTGCCATTCAGATGGTGAATGGGCAAGACAAAAGATGTAAGTTACTTTGCACGGGGTATGGTAGTAGGTGCCAGGCACACTGGTTTGAGTGTCAACGTCAGTCACCTGTTCGCACCCTGTACAATGGATTAAAGTAAGCAAAAATAAATACATCTCTGCCTTATATTGTCGAGTGCTCCAACTCCTTTTTACCTCAAATTAGTCCTTTTGGAAGCTTTTCTTGGTAAGCCATTCTCATGATTTTTGTCATGAATATTGAGCACCACTCATTTCCTTTGTTTGCTGAAGTACAAAGGCCCACCTGAACTCCTACCGGTTTGAGTGTGTCAATAACTCTAATGTTGCTGGGTTTTTCCACGCTCAAGAGTTTCCTGTCTGTATAAAGAATGGTCCACCAACCAAAGGACTTCCAGCCAACTTGACACAACTGTGGGAAGCATTGGAGTCAACATCGGTCAGCATCCCTGTGGAACGCTTTCGACGCCTTGTAGAGTCCATGTCCCAACAAATTGAGGTTGTTCTGAGGGCAAAGAGTGGGGTGCAACTCAATATTAGGAAGGTGTCCTCTATGTTTTGTACACTCAGTGTATATTTTTCCACACTATGAGCTTGGAATATTACTGTGAAATGTTCCATTTAACATTTAATGTAAATGTCCTTTTAGTGTAAGAGCTGTTTGAAAAGAATGCCTGAAATGTCAGTCTGTTTTGGTGGGATGGAGTTTTGTCCTGCCTGGTGACATCCCCAGGTGGTAAATTAGTTCAAAGACAAATAAGAAAGAGAGTTCCACACCTCTCTGTCAATAACAGCTAGTTTTCAGTTTTCACCTCAACGCTCGCAGAGGCTATTTTAGTTTATTTTTTTACCATTTAAATTTGAAACAATCACAGTTAGGTAGTTGTTACCCAGAAATTATTTTATATTGAGCTAAAAAATGGCTGCCTTGGTCCTTTAACATGCACTTACCCAAGCCACAGATAACGTTGTGCAGGGTAGTTCATGTCTGCTCCAAATGAAATTAGGACCCTTCCAGGTATTAAGGAATACAGAGACATTTGGTAGTAAACAATTTGATAAGTAACACACTTCTCTAATTGAAAACATCAGATGCCCCCCCAGCAGCTAGTTTGTAGTGGTTTGACGTTGTTGATGTTGTCATCGCTCCATTAAGTTTAATAGACTGGAATGACAGGGCGATTCCTTTATCTTTGGGCTTTTCTTATTTTGCAATAAGAGAATTATGACAAAGAGGCAATAAATGTGTTTACAAGAAACAGTAGAATTGGCTCCTCATTTGATCAAAATGGGTCAAGACAATACATTTTTACAGTGAAAAGTATTTGATTACGGATTCCAAAGAGGTTGCCGTTAGAATACAACAAATGGAGTGTACTAGTAAACTAATGTAATTGGTAGAGCTTCAAATGAGTGCGAACTCTGCTCAATGCACATTCACATTAGGCTATATTTATAGAGATCATGAAAAACGGACAGAAATATTTCGTAGAACTAAACAGGCATGTTTGATAGCACTGACAATTGTTTTGGAAATACATCTCCAATAAATCAATGGACATAACATTTGAACTATGTGTACTGACTGTCTTTAGTGCAGAGCTGTCTGTGGGGATAGAGGGGAAGCCATATGAGGGTTGAGAGAGAGGGAGAGAGATTATAGGAGGCATCCCAGCCTGTGCAAGAGGCTTAGTCTGGCTAGGCGGGGAGGTGGAACCCTGTGAATTCTAATGAACTGGCAAGACTCCCCAAAACCAGCCTCTCCATCTCCAACAGGACAGAGAGGGGTAGGTGATTAGGGGCGCTGCAATCCTCTGAACCCCCTCCACGGCAAACCAAATAGAGCAGGTCATTTTCCCTGTTATAATTATGCCCAGAACCAGGCATGAGGGATTGGTAATGGACCTGCTTATTCTTCATGTGCTGCAGAGGAGCCGACTGAGAAAAAAGCATGATTATGTGGGTGACTCTAGTAAGAGTAGCAGTGGCTATTGAAAAACTTAGCCTTTGAGGGGGAGGTTAACGAATGAACTTCATTATTGAGGAGCATAACAGGGAGACCCCCTGGAGCGTGTGATATATTACCTAGCGTCAAACCTACACACTCCCACATCACCACTATAGAGCAACATCAACTCTGGGGGAGGTAGGCATGTAAACTAAAATAGTTAACCTTCTCGCTTGAGGGGAGAAAAAAAACTAAGCGCAACAAACAAGGATGTACACAGGTTTTATATATATTTCTGTTTGGAAAAAAAATTCAATGAGCTCCTTTGTGAAACTAACTGTATATCATTGCTTTTAAATTAGAAAGTGCACTATTGATTTTCCGTCTTAATTCTCAGAGCCCTTCTCTCTGGATACACAACAGTGAATATCTTCTGCACAGAAAACCTCAGAAGAAAAATGTTTTAGGCTTAACCTAACAGTGTTTAATGTTCTGTCTGTAACTGAGAAGAGGCAGTCCAGATCACACTGTATATATTACACTCATTTGTTAAATGTAACTCTGCTCAAGCATGAAAGTTACTTTTTCAAAGTTTACAGCACTCTATAAATCCAGTGACCCACTAGAAGGACTAGATTTTTCTTTAAAGATGGAGGGAGATCTTCAGGCTATGGAGGCAAACAGCACTTAGCCTTCCCCCTTCCGTTGTGCCTTGCTGGAGTTTCTCCATGGCGGATGGAGGGAGCTAGCACTTTTAGCCAGCAAGCTATGAACACTTTTACTCTTGACTTATGAGGATGCCATGGGTGTGGCGGAGTGATTCATCACACGGTGTGCTCCTCCTGCACCCTCACACATTAGTAATGTGGTCCACAGAGGAGGAGGCCTGTCACTACTCTGTACCTGGACCCCACGAACAAGGTAGGTCAACAGGAGGCATCAGCGCCTGGCCCACTTTTAGTCTTTCACAGCACCTTTAAGTTTCCTCGGGCTCCACCAGCCCAGAGCAGGGAGAGACAGACATGCTGAGATTTACATTTACATTTAAGTCATTTAGCAGACGCTCTTATCCAGAGCGACTTACAAATTGGTGCATTCACCTTGGGCCTGGGCTGGGCCGGGTGGTCACAGTGAAAAGCTGTACTGTATGAAAATCTCATGCTGTACATACCAGCAGCATACCAGCCTGCATCCCACTGCTAGCTTGCCTCTGAAGCTAAGCAGGGTTGGTCCTGGTCGGTCCCTGGATGGGAGACCAGATGGTGTTGGATGGCCAGAAGGAGGCACCTTTTCCTCTGGACAAAAAAAATATTATAATAATAATATCCCAATGCTCCAGGGCAGTGATTGGGGACATTGCCTTGTGAATGGTGCTGTCTTTCGGATGGGAAGTTAAACAGGTGTCCTGACTCTCTGTGGTCACTAAAGATCCCATGTCACTTATTGTAAGAGTAGGGGTGTTAACCCTGGTGTCCTGCCTAAATTCTCAATCTGGCCATCATACCATCACGGTCACCTAATCATCCCCAGTTTACAGTTGGCTCATTAATTCCCCTGTAACTATTCCCCAGATTGTTGCTGCAAATGGGAATGTGTTCTCAGTCAACTTACCTGGTAAAATCAGGGTAGAATATAAATAAAAAATACATACAGGACAAACCACTGATATGACCAATATCTCATATAGGAGATGTTTTATTAATACTCTACATCCACAAAATCCCAAATAAGTGAGTGAGTGAAACGTGGTCAATGTCCAACGTAGCATAAAGGAATGAGTCTGCCTCAAAGAAGACATGAGTGAGATTTTCTAAGAGAAGATTCCAGATTTTCACCTCTAAACCAACACAAGCCCGAGGGAGTTTCATCAGAAGGCTGGGTAGTCTTCTGTAATACCAGCGTAACAAAATGTTATGAGCACCAAGCTCATGATCATCTGTTCTTTCCTATAATATAGAGCCACTTTAAGTCAGTATAAGCCTTTGACCTGAACACTGCAGGTAATGCAAGTTTAAACACCTACCTCCGTATTCATGTTTGTCATTTTACTAGTGAAGATTAGGTGAAAAAGGCTATTTGAAACCACAACACAGGATTAAGGGATAATGCTGCTCTGTGTCTTCTGAGTCGACCTTGATTCTGTAATCCAGCACAATACTGGGTAACAGCGTATTCCCCTCTCTCTTATAGTACAACTGTTCACTTAGACATAATGGCAAACACTTAATGATACAATTCTCACTGAGGGAGAAATCTACATCGACCAGATCTTTGCTGTATACACTTCACACTTGGAATCCAAGGAAAATAACTGCAAAAAGTGACAATATTTTACCTCAATTGATTTGTTTTATATTTCTGTTTCCTTTTCTTTGAATGTAATTCAATATTTTATCCTGTTACATAAATGGCAAAAACAAAGGAGAAGAAAACAAAGGGAAAGTTGGATCCTCAAACAAAGAAGGAAACATTGTCTTTAGTCTCAGAAAGAAAAATCACCAGTAAGTTGATTTGAATTACTCAGGCTCGCACTTTAATGACCGGGGGTGAGAAATGAAGTTAATCTTTAAAGTGAACCAACCTGCAGTCAGCCACGGCATCATTAAGGAGACTACCACTTCATCAGAGAGAGGACACCAATTTAGCAGGAAGCTAACTATGCAGGAGGAGTCATCGACCCATTATCAAGCATCATAACATGACATATGACCAGGTAGGTTATACAGCAAGCATTTCTCAGCTAGCCATTTTTACTGACTCCCTCTCTCTCACACAGTCTTCATTTTTTCACCTCTCTGCCGCAGACACAGTAGAATGAGAACCATCCTTTGATGTCTGGGATCCTATAATGCTAAGGCGTTGAAATCTGCATGCTTGTTATCTATGGAATCTTAATGATCACAGCTAAAATCACAATGGGTTAACCACAGTCTTCTGTCCAGAAACATTAATAACAGAACAGCACCAGGGGACGGATTCACAAAACATTACTTACGAAAAAACGTAAGAAGTTTCTTAAGGAAAACAATAGGAAGTTCATGAGAATAGTTCGTAATTTAATTCCTCAAAATGTTCTTAGAAATTCGTAGTTTTCTTATGATCTTCGGAAATATCTTCTTATGTGGCACTGACATTAGTGACGTGTTTGAAACCAATAAATAAGCCTATGTGACAGGGATGATTGGATTTGGTTATTTTGTTATAATTCACACATTATAGCCATCAGACTAGCTATATCAAAATCAAAAATGGATGTCGTCCATCATAGAGATGGTGGTAGAGGGACTACGCGACCGGTAAGTTAGTTAGCTACGTTAGCTAGTAAAGACATTATAGCCAAAATAGCTAACAATGTTAACGTTAGCTAACTTAGCCAAGTTCTTCTTTGCAAATTGACGAGATAGCGCTAGCTATTTAACACTTCTAGAATATTGTTATATATTGTTAATTACTAGCTAGCTTGATAATACGTGTTTAATTTGTATTCTTGCTGTATTTAAATACCCGGTAGCCAACTGTGTCTGTGCCGCAAGAAAACGTTAATGGTTCCTAAAGTATCAATTTGTCTCAAGACAAGGGTTTAACTGTCCTAAAACTAAGTACATTTCCAAGGAAAAATCCTAAAGCATTATTTTGAAGAATCCCATTTCTTCTAAACTTTTTTCTTAGGAAAAACCTTAAGAACACATTTCCAATAACTTTATTGAGGAATAGCAACTTTGCTTAACTTTCTTCAATAGTTCAAGACAAAATGGCAGTTACGAAGAAATGTTGTGGATCCGGCCCCAGATCTCTAATGAAAGTAATCCAATACAATGTTCACATGAGATCAACTACAATGAATAGATCATCAACAGCTTCACTGTCATTTTTTCTTGTCAATAGTAGTGATGCCTTTATGTATCTCTGTGTCTTCACTGAATAAAAGTGTGCTCTATATTTCAGCTTGCTATTGCAAATGCTCTAGTCCAGGGGTGTCAAACACATTTTTGTCAGAGTGGTGCATTCGATCTTCAATGAGGTCCGGAGGGCCGCACTGAAAATTGGTTATATTTCCTAGCCGTCAAAATGTGTAAAAAATGGTCCTCTATCCGTTTTTGGAATTTGTGTATGCTGTCTGACTGTCTAGCATTCATTTAGGTGATTATTTGCGAGCTGGACAGTCAAGAAATGGTATACATGTATGTTCATTATAATTTCTACAGTTATGATTTGGTTTATGTCATTTCCACACCCCAAAAAACTCAGACCCCTTCGCAGTATCTGGGCAGTATGTTTGACACCCCTGTCTATTTGATTAAAAAATTCTACCAAGAAGCAGTTTTATCCCTAAAATAAATACAATTAACATTGCCTCCTCAAATTCACATTACTTCTATGCAGTTAGATTTTTATGTCTTATTCTGCTAAAGAAACAATCACAACTATGACAATGAACAGCTTAGTCTGCATAGTTTATTCAACAATATTACATCTGAATAATTCAGGAATTAAATAATATATGTTAATTATGGGCCACATTATTCAAACATGATATCATTTCATCTGCATTTTCATAGTTATTATAATTGCAAATCTCATAATAACATACTTTTGATCATAGAAATAAGATCTCCACCGTGGATGTTGTCAACTGAGCACTACAATTACTATAATTCTTTCCGGGGGTTCCACAAATTTCATAGAGAATGGAGGCAAGAATTTTTTTAAAATGTTAGCCTGGGTGTGGTCTGTGTGTAGGAGAGTAGGATGAAAGAGCCTGCCTGGGTGTGGCCTACCTCTTCTCTTCTCCAGAGGAAGTTAATGATGGTACAATGACATTTAATTATGGCACCCATCTTAAAGCTTCCCCGTCAGCATCACTCAGGATCATATCCGGAGGAGCTCTATGACTTCCTATTCTGTCACCCTCCATGAATCAAAGCTTTTATTACATGCTGACACTCTTGTCCTGCTTTGGCTGGACGATGTACACGCACCCTGGGAAAGTGTTGAGGCACAGGAAACCTGACGAGTGACAGATAACCTGCGCTGCAAGGCCGGCCCTACTCACTCTGTGGCATGGTGCGTGTGTGACGGTCTGCTTTACCCTGCCTTGCCAGTCATGCCAACCTGCCTACCCTACCTAACTATGCAATCTCAGCAACCCCTCAGCCCCTCACCTGGGGTGGCAGGCAGCCTGCAGAAGAGAAATCGCTCACAGCAGATGGGGCCAGTAATTTTAGCCGGCCCGTCCGAGCATTGTGTCCTTGTCACATGTCACTTACTCTTGTTTTCTGGTCTGACAACACTTCAAGACAGGGCCTTTCAGGTTGGGGTGAGACATAAAGAGACAGGGTGAGGCCTCTCTTCTCTTCTCCTCTCTTCGCTCTAGCTCAGGCACTCACAAAGACACAGCACTAGAGAAGAACCAGATTAAGTGCCCACAAAGACAGCCCTCTAGCACCACAAAACGCTGCGGCAACCCCCCCCTCCCAGGTCCCCACGTCACTCTTCCTTTCACACACACTGTAGCCCCAGGAGGTGATAAAGAACCCACTCCATTCTGACAAACGTATGCAAAGAAAGTGCATTTTACAAAGGACATTTGTAATTTTATAAAATAGCAGACATAATGCTTTTACTGAAAACTCATATTGTGTGGGAGAGAAAAAAACGTACAGTGGAGAGGAAAAATTGAGAAAAATCATGCTGGCCTGGTTTACGACAAATAGATAGCTCTATTGATTTCCTTTTACCAGCGGCTGTCCATCCCTCACTGTGGTGATTATACTGACCTATTTCACAAAAAATGGCTGTCTATTATGGATTAAACCAAAGTGTCCAAAAAAATGTCTTATTCTTTTCACGGAGCAAACAAATAGACTAAGATGAATGATGATCTATTATAAAGAAAAATAAAAGATGGTGAGTGTTCAGTGTTGTTCAGGGAGAAACAAAATGCAAGCTTGAGCTGCATATTGAGAGTGTTCAGTGTTGTTCAGGGAGAAACAAAATGCAAGCTTGAGCTCCATATTGAGAGTGTTCAGCAGCAGAACAGGCTTCTCTTGGTTGGGGCATTCGACGCCCAGGAAGTACAGCCAATTTTAATCAATCATAACAAAATATGTAATTCTCAAATGTATTTTATAACATAATAAGGATGCAGTTAATGTGTGTGTATTATCTGAATTAACAAAAAAAATATTACAGTTGTAAACATATCTGCATTTATAGTACACTATAAATAAAATGAATTAATGTAATAGTTTTCTGTTTGTATTTTCCTCTGAGTACTGCTACTGTATATGTGATGCAGCAGTGTATGAGTGTTGTGTCTGTCACTAGTGACTAGTAGTATCTCACTGTGTAGCACTGAGACTCTGCCCCAGCTAAATAATGTACGTAGGTACTGGATGCACTTCCCACATGAGTGCAACTAACAAATCCCTGCAGAGCTGAATCAAGGCAACGATGTGATGAAACACCTTCAAACAAACACTGAGCAGGGAATATTGAGCTACACTCTGCCCCAGGCTATTCCACAGCAGTATGCCTGTTCCCAAGCAAAATTAGATAGCAACTGGGACATATTATTCTTCCAAATTGGCACTGTACAGCAGGATTAAGGACTATCAATCTCATGTTCGATAATCACAAATATTTAAGCTCAGAGTAGCAATAAATAACCCCTCTCAACAGAGGAATAATGGGATCTGATGTGTCATAATAACAAGTTAAGTAGATGTTTCACATGGGGAGGTAGCCTTGCAGTTAAGAGTGTTGTGCCAGCAACCGAAAGGTCATTGGTTTAAATCCCAGAGCCAACTATGTGAAACATTGACAGAGTTGCAAGGCACTTAACCCTAAATAATATGAATTTTAAAAATTCTGTAGTGCGTACTGGGCTGTATGCATTACCTAATACATCACTCCAAGATGGCGTAGCAGTGAAGACGTGTTTGTTTTGTCCTCTCGTGTACTTTTGTATTTTTCATATTTTTTGTATATATATTTCAATTTATTTTCAATCTCTTTTCAATGTATTTATTTATTCGATTATACCTTCCGGTAACCTGCCTCACCCAATGTGATACGGAATCGTTATTATTTTCAATTTTAGAACACATTCAAGAATCTCCAGAAGCTAACCAGCTAATTAGCTGCAAGCTATTTAGTCATTGTTAGCCACTGCTAGCAGATTTTACCTTCTGCACAGATACCAGCCCTGTTTTTAGCCTGGATAATACTCGCTAGTCTACCAATATCGGACTATCTCTCCACAACAACGTCGGATTCCTGCCGTAATCCCAGGACCACTACCTCTGATCTTTACAGCTAGCTTGCAGCTAGCTAGCTAGCTCACAGCTTGCAGCTAGCTAGCTCACAGCTAACTTTCACTCACCGTGGCACCCAGTACCAAAGCTAACCCTGAGGCCCACCTCCCGGCCTACTCAGCTGTTCACCCGAACCCCACTCATACACGGCTAGACTCCAAAACTCCACCAGATCCTTGCTGTAAACTCTGGACCTTGGCACCGGATCAATGCTGCTACCGATTGGATATAGCTAACGCCACTGCCACGAAGCTAGCACCAATTAGCCGTGTGCCAGGCACATCTCCCGGCTAGCAAACTAATTCCACAATACCTCTTTCGCCATCTGGCTTGGATTCTCTGTCGACACGGCGCCCCGCCGCACCACCACGACTGGTCTGCCGATGAATACTCCATCCGCTATGCCTTCATCCGGCCTAAGTCGGAGCAGACGCTCCTACTAACCCAGGGCTACTAACTTTAAACGTCGTGTCGCTAGCGTAGTGGCGGCTCCCCTGTCTCATCTACTGCTGCCCCCTGGACACTATGATCACTTGGCTACATAGCTGATGCCTGCTGGACTGTCCATTAATCACGGTACTCCATTTTGTTTATTTATTTGTTATCTGTCGGCCCTAGCCGCGAACTCAGGCTCTGTGTGTAGTTGATCCGACCTTCTCGGCCTAGTCTTCGCCATTTTACCTGCTGTTGTTGTGTTAGCTGATTACCTGTTGTTGTCTCACCTGTTGTTTTAGCTAGCTCTCCCAATCAACACCTGCGATTACTTTATGCCTCGCTGTATGTCTCTCTCAAATGTCAATATACCTTGTATACTGTTGTTCAGGTTAGTTATCATTGTTTTAGTTTACAATGGACCCCCTAGTTCCACTCTTCATACCTCTGATACCTCCTTAGCCCCACCTCCCACACATGCGGTGACCTCACCCATTACAACCAGCATGTCCAGAGACACAACCTCTCTTATCATCACCCAGTGCCTGGGCTTACCTCCGCTGTACCCACACCCCACCATACTCCTGTCTGTGCATTATTCCCTGAATATATTCTACCATGCCCAGAAATCTGCTCCTTTTATTCTTTGTCCCCAACGCTCGAGGCGACCAGTTTTGATAGCCTTCAGCCGCACCCTCATCCTGCTCCTCCTCTGTTGCCCGGGTGATGTGGAGGTAAACCCAGGCCCTGCATGTCCCCAGGCACCCTCATTTGTTAACTTCTGTGATCAAAAAAGCCTTGGTTTCATGCATGTCAACATTGGAAGCCTCCTCCCTAAGTTTGTTTTACACACTGCTTTAGCACACTCTGCAAACCCTGATGTCCTTGCCGTGTCTGAACCCTGGCTTAGGAAGGCTACCAAAAATTCTGAGATTTCCATACCCAACTATAACATTTTCCATCAAGATAGAACTGCCAAAGGGGAGTTGCAGTCTACTGCAGAGATAGCTTGCAAAGTAATGTCATACTTTCCAGGTCCATACCCAAACAGTTTCTAATCGACCTGGCCCGGGTATCCTGGAAAGGATATTGACCTCATCCCGTCAGTTGAGGATGCCTGGTCATTGTTTAAATGTAACTTCCTCACCATCTTAGATAAGTATGCTCCGTTCAAAAAATGCAGAACTAAGAACAGATATAGCCCCTGGTTCACTCCAGACCTGACTGCCCTCGACCAGCACAAAAACATTCTGTGGCAGACTGCAATAGCATCAAATAGTACCTGCGATATGCAACTGTTCAGGGAACAGGAACCAATACACGCAGTCAGTCAGGAAAGCAAAGGCCAGCTTTTTCAGGCAGAAATTTGCATCCTGTAGCTCAAACTCCAAAAAGTGGTTAGAGTAGGGTAGCCTAGTGGTTAGAGCATTGGACTAGTAACCGGAAGGTTGCAAGTTCAAACCCCTGTCTGTCGTTCTGCCCCTGAACAGGCAGTTAACCCATGGTTCCTAGGCAGTCATTGAAAATAAGAATTTGTTCTTAACTGACTTGCCTGGTTAAATAAAGATAACATAAAATAAAAGTCAATGGAGAACAAGAGCACCTGCTCCCAGCTGCCCACTGCACTGAGGATAGGTAACACGGTCACCACCGATAAACTTCAACAAGCATTTCACAACGGCTGGCCATGCCTTCCTCCTGGCTACTCCAACCTCGGGCCAACAGCTCCACCCCCACCCCCTGTAGCTACTCGCCCAAATCTCCCCAGCTTCTCCTTTACCCAGACAGCAGGTGTTCTGAAAGAGCTGCAAAACCTGGACCCGTACAAATCAGCTGGCTTGACAATCTGGACCCTCTTTCTGAAACTATCCACCGCCATTGTCGCAACCCCTATTACCAGCCTGCAAGCCCTATTACCTCTCTTTCATATCATCTGAGATCCCCAAGGATTGGAAAGCTGCCGCAGTCATCCCCCTCTTCAAAGGGGGAGACACCCTGGACCCAAACTGTTACAGACCTATATCCATCCTGCCCTGCCTATCTAAGGTCTTCGAAAGCCAAGTCAACAAACAGGTCACTGACCATCTCGAATCCCACCGTACCTTCTCCGCTGTGCAATCTGGTTTCCGAGCCGATCACGGGTGGACCTCAGCCACACTCAAGGTACTAAACGATTTCATAAACGCTATCGATAAAAGACAGTACTGTGCAGCCGTCTTCATCGACCTGGCCAAGGCTTTCAACTCTGTCAGTCACCATATTCTTATTGGCAGACCCAGTAGCCTCAGTTTTTCAAATGACTGCCTTGCCTGGTTCACCAACTACTTTGCAGACAGAGTTCAGTGTGTCAAATCAGAGGGCATGTTGTCTGGTCCTCTGGCAGTCTCTATGGGGGTGCCACAGGGTGCAATTCTTGGGCCGACTCTTTTCTCTGTATATATCAATTATGTTGCTCTTGCTGCGGGCGATTCCCTGATCCATGCCCGACTAGCATCACCACCCTGGATCCACGCCCGACTAGCATCACCACCCTGGATGGTTCCGACCTTGAATATGTGGACATCTATAAGTACCTAGGTGTCTGGCTAGACTGTAAACTCTCCTTCCAGACACATATCAAACATCTCCAAACAAAATCAAATCTAGAATCTACTTTCTATTTCGCAACAAAGCCTCCTTCACTCACGCCGCCAAACTTACCCTAGTAAAACTGACTACCCTACCGATCCTCAACTTTGGCGATGTCATCTACAAAATGGCTTCCAATACTCTACTCAGCAAACTGGATGCAGTTTATCACAGTGCCATCCGCTTTGTTACTAAAGCACCTTATACTACCCACAACTGCGACCTGTATGCTCTAGTCGGCTGGCCCTAGCTACATATTTGTCGCCAGACCCACTGGCTCCAGGTCATCTACAAGTCCATGCTAGGTAAAGCTCCGGCTTATCTCAGTTCACTGGTCACGATGGCAACACCCACCCGTAGCACGCGCTCCAGCAGGTGTATCTCACTGATCATCCCTAAAGCCAACACCTCATTTGGATGCCTTTCCTTCCAGTTCTCTGCTGCTTGTGACTGGAACGAATTGCAAAAATCGTTGAAGTTGGAGACTTTTATCTGGATAAAAAACGTTCCCGTTTTAAACAAGATATTTTGTCACGAAAAGATGCTCGACTATGCAAGTAATTGACAGCTTTGGAAAGACAAAAACTCTGACGTTTCCAAAACTGCAAATATATTATCTGTGAGTACCCTAGAACTAATGCTACAGGCGTAACCAAGATGAAATTTCATACAGGAAATGGTCCAGATTTTTAATGTGTTCCAATGTCTCCTTATATGGCTGTGAATGCGCCAGTAATGAGCCTGCACTTTCTGTCGTTTCCCCAATGTGTCTGCAGCATTGTGACGTATTTGTAGGCATATCATTGGAAGATTGACCATAAGAGACTACATTTACCAGGTGTCCGCCCGGTGTTCTCCGTCAAAATTATTGCGTAATCTCCAGGCGCGTGCATGTTTCCATTTTGAAGAGAGGAGAAACTAAACTGCCAGGAGCGACTTATCATCGAATAGATATGTGAAAAACACCTTGAGGATTGATTCTAAACAACGTTTGCCATGTTTCTGTCGATATTATGGAGTTAATTTGGAAAAAAGTTTGCGTTTTAATGACTGAATTTTCGTTTTTTTTTCACAGCCAAACGTGATGAACAAAACGGATCGATTTCTCCTACACAAATAATCTTTTTGGAAAAACTGAACATTTGCTATCTAACTGAGAGTCTCCACATTGAAAACATCTGAAGTTCTTCAAAGGTAAATTATTTTATTTGAATGCTTTTCTTGTTTTTGTGAAAATGTTGCATGCTGAATGCTAGGCTTAATTCTATGCTAGCTACCAATACTCTTACACAAATGCTTGTTTAGCTATGGTTCAAAAGCATATTTTGAAAATCTAATGATAACAAGTGTCATGGTTCCGCCTGGCACCACAGGGTGGCAGAGACCGCCCTAGAGACTTTTATTGGACTCAGTTGTGTCTTATTATTTCATTATTGTGTTCCTGTTGAAATAGTTTTGTTTTCTGTGGTCCTTTGCAGAAGCTTGAATTGTTTACCGTGTGTGTTTGTTTCACGACTGAGTTTTTTTTAAACTTAGTGTTTGTTCGTTTTTTCCCCCCAGTGTACTGTGATCCTGCGGCTCATGTCTATCAGTAAAGTATTATGTTTTTCCTTAATAACTGATTCCTTGTCTGGTCTCATCTCTGCACCTGGGTCCAACCTTACCACTTCACAACAAGCTTCTGCCTCCAACATGGACCCAGCAGAGATCACACGTATCAGGAATGTTGTAACCCACCAAGGAGCACTGCTGGGGTGGCAGCAAGAATAACTCTCCAAAATACCGGGCGCTTACCAACTTCCTCCAACCACAGTCCCAACCCAGGAGGAGCCAATACCCAAATCTCATCTCCTAGTGCTACAGGTGTCGCTGTAGTTCCTCCAGGGAACCTGCACCGGGAACCCAAGATCTCAGCCCCATGACGGCCTCCCGGGAGGATCAAGGGGTTCCTCACTCAGTGTTCTCTGGTGTTCGAGCTACAGTCCCCCAAATTCCACACCGATTGGACCATGATGACTTTTATCACACTTTTATCATGACTTTTATCACAGGGTAACCTCCATCCCAGCGGCTAACCACTATCCTGGTGGTCGATCATCTCTTCAAGGCAGCCGATTTCATCGCGTTACCCAAGTTATCCTCAGCGAAGGAGACCGCTGATCTCATGATAACCCATGACTTTCGATTTCACGGACTTCCACAGGAACTTTTTCTCAGATCATGGGCCCCAGTTTGTCGCACGGTATCTGTAGGCCTTCTGCTCCCTGTTGGGGGCATCGTTGAGTCTCTCCTCAGGGTTCCACCAACAGTCGAATGGGCAAACTGAGCGGGCCAACCAGGAGCTGGAGGAGGTACTCTGGTGTTTCGTCTCCACTCAGTCCAGCAAGTTCCTCGTCTGGGTGGAATATTCTCATAACACACTGCCGAACTCAACCACTGGGTTGTCGCTGTTCGAGTGTCAGTTCGGGCCAGTGTACTGTGATCCTGCGGCTACTGTCTATCAGTAAAGTTTTATGTTTATCCTTAATCACTGGTTTCTCGTATCTGGACCTGGGTCCAACCTCACAATTCGCTATTTTCCAGACAGTTTTCAGGTCTACTGTGTGTGCTGTGATGTCTAAATCATGTGTTTGAGTTGAACAGAGGATCACCGTGTCTGTCTGCGTATCTCTGAGGAGAGCAACTCAATACACAGAGCAGGTAAATAAATGAAGACGCAGGGACGAGGCCATGTTTCTCAATTAGTGGAGGCTGCCTCTTGTCACAATTGAGATAAACACTCTGGAGCGCACTCATTGTATTTATGAGTCTGGGCTGTATAGTCTGTAGTACGCTCCACTCCCCTCACCTCTCCTCTCATCTCCTCTCCTCTCCTGCTCCGTGATATCGGTGATACTGCCTCCCTCTGGAAATTCTATACCCATGAAAGACATACAGTATGTATGGATCTCTAACCTGCTAAAATATGATATATGATCATATAATATTATTATTATTATATTATTGCCAACAGTGTTATCCAGGCCTACTGTATTTACTGTAACAACAGAGTTATCCAAAGAAAGTTGGACAAATATCCCCGCACAATGAATCTTACGAAATCAATGGAGTCATCCATATGAATAGAGTATACGACAGATGCACTGTAACAATGTTTCAACATTTCATATAACCCACAAACAGAACCCTTTAGGTGTACATTTTCTGTGCATTTTTCTACGTTTGTCATTACAGGAGAGCTGAAGTGAGAGGATTAACCATGGGTAATCAGGAGATCTT
Organism: Oncorhynchus gorbuscha; assembly: GCF_021184085.1. NCBI lineage: Eukaryota > Metazoa > Chordata > Actinopteri > Salmoniformes > Salmonidae > Oncorhynchus > Oncorhynchus gorbuscha. The sequence continues at coordinate 32,385,406 of NC_060174.1, forward strand.
CTCTCTGAGAGGAAGAGCAGCATGGTAAGACAAGCTATCTGGCTGGTATGTCGGTCCTATCAGAGCTGTTAGAGAGCGAGCAGCTTCAGTCTGCTGATGGGAGATTGTAGGTGAGAACGCTAATCTGTCTGTATAATCGGCTAGTCCATCTGATCCACAGGTCTACACCATCTCCCTCAACATATTTTAACACAAACAAATCATATCACAGGTAGGCATTCTGGAGGGCGTGACAAATTATTGTAGTTTGTGGTGCTCCTTGTAATGTCAAATATGTAATTAATATCACAATACTGTAAAAACATGCAAAAGAAGATATTTAACACAATGCTATGTGCCTTGATTGCATGACTGTTGACCACTATTTATTTAAATTCCACTTCAACGTCTGCTTTGAGTACCTCCACATTTAGTTGTTTAAATACAGCTGCCAAACAGCCATTTAGGTCCGTTCTGCAGCCCACTTTGCCTTGCTGTTGCATTATATAAACACATCCTATAAAAGCTGTCAGGGAAAATGTAAAGGAAACCCATACTTGATTCCTTAGTGAGAATTATAGCTTTGTGGTAAGAGTTATATGGCCTGCTGGAGTTGGACCACCCCTAATGGTGGATGGAGTGAGAGGCACAAAATATACCCCCAAAAATGTGCATGCAAAAGTTCATAAAGAAAAACAATTATTGATGTGAGAATGTGCTCACCTCCCTTCTAAGTTTTGACCAGGCGTACACATATCTGCTAGTGGTTGAAATGTTGTATTGCAAGCTGGCAAATAAGTATTTTGTGCAAATGGGGGATATGAAGAAAAGATTATTCATAAAAAACTAAATAGGAAAACATTAACAAGAACACAACCATTTGCTGTTAGTTAGTTGTGTGAAAATCTATGTTTTATTTTTATTATAAAAAATAAGTTGACACAGGAATCTTTTTCCTATTTATTTTAATTTCATAACCATTATGCAGAACATACTTTTCACCTCTGCCCGTGAAGGGTTCCTATTCCAGAAGGAGCCATCTCTCATTTAATTGGGCCTAGTAAATTGATAGTCTATATGTATTTCAAGTTTTGCAATATCATAGGCAGTGTGGTTTATAATACCGGTATACAGTCAAATTTAACAACATATGATTACATTGAAGTTAGGTTTTTACTGCCACATATACAGTGGAACGGCTTGTTTGTTCTCTCCCAACAATGCAGTAATGAATATCAGTAGCACTATAAAAAACACTTTTTTAAAGTAAAGTAGAACAAAACTAACTACTGTAAGTAGGCCTACTGTAATGTTAAAGAATTTGCGGGCAATCCCTCACATTTAGGTTGGGGGAAAAGTCGATGCAAAACATTGTTGAATTCAAACGTTCTGCTGACAGGTCCACGACAATTTGCCATTGTTTTCTCTTTCAGAAACCGACAGTCTTTTCCAGAAACAGCATAAATTACTGCTTACAGATGAAAACATTATGCCAACGCAGTTAATAGACCGGTAGCTTATGTCAAATATTTGACAGTATGGGTAGGCTACAGTATTGCTGTGCGATAGGAGTGTGACATAGTATAGTCTACCATGGCAGTACATATAAACCCAATAACCTATTGATAAACTAAATATAACAAATCATAGTTTACATGCCAATAGTTCCAAATAATACAACAAATAAAGGGTGTTACTGTCACAATAAAAGGGGATTAGAGGTCTTTTACAGACACTGTTTAAATGCTCGTTCACGCACACACAATTCTACGGCAGGTCCGATTTTTAACAGAACACGCGCAAAGTTTATAAATCTCAATATTTTTGTATGTGTGCAGATTTGTCAGAAATGGCACACGCAGAAATGTAGTGTGAAATGTACACAACGGTTATATACTCTCATTCTCTATCACAGTCTGAAGAAGCCATGATGGTCTGCAGCACAATAAATGAAAGTCTATTATCATCCAGAATATTTCACCTTCATTGGGCAGAGCACCCAGACATATAGGAGAGAGGAGATAGCATCTGCCAGGGAACAGATGCCCCTGTAATTTATATTGATGAGGGGACTGGCTGGTGTGGCTGCGTAGTAGGGAACTTCCAGGGGTCTGATCACTCAGGCAGGGAGAGGGAGAGATAAGACAGAGGGATTGGCTCGGTCTCTGGGATCTCTGGGCTGGATGGGGGAGGTTTCTTCCGGAGTCTGCTCAGCTCAGACCCCAGACACTCAGCACTGGCCAGCATGCCACTGCAGGAGCCACTATGGGAGAGCCGGGTCTGACTGACAGACTGAATGACTGACAGACTGAATGAAGTGATGGCAGTCAGTGTGTAGTTGTAGTTCGAGAGACATAAATAGTGCTGTATGTAGCCAGCCTTAAACCACCATTTTGGGTGGGGCTATATCTACCTTATAACTTTAGTCTAGCCTGACGTACTAGAGCTCCCCTCCCAATCCACCAGATCTTCCCTCAGTCTCTGACCATTAACTGGCCTTTGAACCTTTCCCTGTGCATACACATCTTTGACTCGGGACTATCGCCTCTTCCTGTTTGCCCGGCACATCAATCATTGACTTGTAAAAGCACTTTACGATGATTTCTTGACACAGATCACATTTGGATATTTCTCATTGAAAAGACAGTATGCAGTCCAGCCGCTGCCCAGGACTTTGAACCCAGAATCCTAAATGATGCTCTTTGATTTGAGACCCCTTCCGGTGTAGAGGTGCTTAGCTCTGGTCTAATTACGAAAGCAGTTGGGTATCGGATAAAGGGTCAAAGGACTTTGTCTTACCTTACAGAGGAGGGGAGGCCGATAATCAAACATGCACACTTCAAACAACTCACTTCATCCATCCCTCTAGACGGGCAAATACCTTAACACAGTCATCTACTTGACCTGAACATTATTTTCAGAGACAGTTTACGTGGCTGCTTCAGTCAAGGGAAGGCTATAGGGCTGACTAGTGCAGACCGAGGACCATTTCCTCTGCTGTGCTCTGATGTTCAAAAGAGCTTTTTAGGAGTGTTTTAAAGGGAGTGATCTAACCCTGCTCTCCCAGTCTGAGATAGTCAGACCGCTCTTATAGAAAAGCCCTCTGGTCATCCCTCTCCATAAGTTTCATCATGATGATCAGAGTGAAAGAACAGGCTTCAGGGCTACTCTACCATTCATACACACATAGACAGAGACGCATGTGTACACAGAAGCCCATGCACCACACACACATGCACATTTTTCAATGTGAATATTGTGTGGCTTCAGTTTAAAGAGACAGAGAATCTCTGAGATGGCTTACTGTTTGAGTTTACATAGCATTCATAACACCATGCCATGTCACAAACCATCTCTCTGTATTTCTCTGACAGCATCTCTTTTTCAGAAATACACAGTGCTTATAGGTAACTCAGCCTCTAAAGGTTACACACTAAAAACAAATTGCTCTATAGACTGCAAAATAAGGGTTATTTGGCTTGCAACCATAGCAACAAAAACTATTTTTGGTGCTAAATGGAAACTTTTTTGAATGTTCAGAACCATGTTCAGAAGGTTCTAAATGTAACCTATAAGGTGCTATAAAGAATATTATCCTAAAGTTTTATAAAGAACCATTAAAAAGGTTATATATACAAAAGTATGTGGACATCCATTCAAATGAGTGGAATCGGCTATATCAGCCACACCGTTGCTGACAGGTGTATAAAATCGAGTACACCACCATGCAATCTCCATAGACAAACATTGGCAGTAGAATGGCCTTACTGAATAGTGACTTCCAACAAGTCAGTTCGTCAAATGTCTGCCCTGCTAGAGCTGCCCTGGTCAACTGTAGGTGCTGTTATTGTGAAGTGAAAATATCTAGGAGTAACTCCACTCAGCCGTGAAGTGGTAGGCCACACAAGCTCACAGAACGGGACCACCGAGTGCTGAAGCACATAGCGTGTAAAAAATGTCTGTCCTCAGTTGCAACACTCATTACAGAGTTACAAATTGCCTCTGGAAGCAACGTCAGCACAATAACTATTCATTTGGAGCTTTATGAAATGGGTTTCCATGGCTGAGCAGCTGCACAAAAGCCTAAGATCACCATGCACAATGCCAAGTGACGCCTGGAGTGGTGTAAAGCTCGCCGCCATTGGACTCTGGAGCAGTGGAAATGCGTTCTCTGAAGTGACGAATTAACACTTCATCTGGCAAATCTGGGTTTGGCGGGTGCCAGGAAAACGCTAAGTACCCGAATGCATAATGCCTACTGTAAAGTTTGGTGGAGGAGGAATAATGGACTGGGGCTGTTTTTCATGTTTCCAGCTTGGCCCAATAGTTTCAGTGAAGGGAAATCTGTAGCATACAATGATATTCTGGACGATTCTGTGATTCCAACTTTGTGGCAGCAGTTTGGGAAAGGCCCTTTCCTGTTTCAGCCTGACACTGTCATGCACAAAGCGAGGTCCATACAGAAATGATTTGTCGAGATCAGTGTGGAAGACCTTTACTGGCCTGCACAGAGCCCTGACCTTAACCCCATCAAACACCTTTGGGATGAATTTTAACACCGACTGCGAGCCATGCTTAAACGCCCAACATCAGTGCCTGACCTCACTAATGCTCTGTATGGACTTGTGGCTGAATGGAAGCAAGTCCACGCAGCAATGTTCCACCATCTAGTGGAAAGCCTTATTGCAGCAAAGGGGGGTCCAACCACATATTAATGCCAATAATTTTGGAATGAGAGGTTCGACGAGAAGGGGTCCACATACTTTTGGTCATGTAGTGTAGCACCAAAAAAGTGGCCACAACCCTTTTTGGGGCTATATTTTAAGGGTTCTTTATAGAAACTATATGACGATTTAGATCTATAAAGAACCTTTCACAATCTCAAATGTTCTTTGTAGAATGATTCAGTTTTTTGAAATTCTGATTTAATAGCCATATTAAGATTTATTGTGGTGTTTATTAACAAGTTGAATCAGGTTTGATGGCTCTAGAACAGATGGGGATCCTGAGGAGAGAATTAAGAACTACTGATTTAGAAAACCGTTCTAAATTGACACAAGGCCATATGTGAGTCTTTCATGAGACAACTTCACTGGTCATAGTCATATATATAATGTTTAATACCATAACACAACAGATTAGTTCAACTGGAATGACACTCTCACTCACAGTTGCACAGAAAGAGCTGTGAGCAAACCACGCCCCAACATATTTGAATGACTTGCCGCCCCTACATTTTAATTATTGATAAAAGAGGAAAGAAACCTTTTTTGAACTGCAAACAACTATTGCAGGGCTTAAAGGGTTCTTTGGGTCACTATGGTTCCACATAAAAGAATCACTCTTCTCAAAGAACCCTTGACAAACCCTCATCTTTGTTTTTTCACTTGCAAGCATTGCAGAGAACAAAGAGGAGCTTCAGCAAACTGTCTGGCTGGGATATCAGTGCATGATTTCAAACAGTCATATGACTGCATATAATTTCAATTTCCTCTCTGGCGTTATTAAAATATTCTCTCCAGTTCTACACACAGATAGGGAATAATGAAGAATAGCAATAATGAAAAAAAGTTGAGTTGAGAAAATGTGAAAGTATAAGGTTATGTTGCTGTTGGAGGTCAATGTGTGATGTGAGAACGGTATTCCGAGTACACACAGTAGGCCTACTATAGTAACAGTAGTAATACAAAACACAACATTAATTTAATCTTCTTTTCATCCTAAGTATAAGGTATAGGCCTATTGCAGTGTGTGATTTTAAAATGTGGTTTTATAAAAGTAGGCAAGTTATGTTGTTGTATTAAATTATAATCATGCAATAATGTACATATTGTTATGCGTTTTGGTATTAATTTCAAACAAGTTGAATACATGTTTCCAAATGGTTTGTACTCACAGGTATGTGTCTTCTTTGTTACTGAAATACCTGAAAAACAGAAAAACAGATTTATTTAAACTTCCATTAAATCTGTAAATTAAGGACAGTCATACAATATCCCCAGGCCTAACTTAACCCCTTTGCGCACCATGACTGTGTTGCTATGTGACTGGGCTGCTGTGGCCCTGTAGTGCTCCTGTCTGTCTCTCGGCTAGATCACAGAGGTCACAGAGGACCCATGTAGGCTCAGCGCAGTGGTGTGACTGGCTCTTCGACTGAAAAACACATTGGAACAACCCTGGCAAGGTGGCTCCAACCCCACAGACAACAGCATCCAGATAGCGAAAATTCATACAAAAACAAACCAAGTCCGGAATACAAATCTGCACAAACATGGTAATGCCCCCACGTGTGACCTCACAAGGCCTATAGTCTGTACATGAGTAATTATTTTCCCCAGAGCAGGAAACGGCAGCACTGTAACCTCACTGTGAGTCAGACCTGTGTTCTGAGGGTGAGGCGGAGCAGGAGAAGGAGCACGACTGGCAGTCCTCAGCTTTCCCCCCTTCGGGTGTCAACTCATCTGATGAGCCTCCCTGGTCTAATGCCCTGGGAGCCCGACGCGGGCCATCGCACAGCCAACCATGGGCCCCAGTGGGTCCGGATGCTCATGCTTTGCAGGGTGAGAGCACACTAATAGATCCCACATGTCATGCGGAAGCAACGGCACATTTTTCTCCAGCTTGCAGCTGAATATCAGGGGATGACGGGCTGACATGATTCAATAATTCTCGTTGGGGGAAAAAAGAGCGACTGGCAGGAGATAACAATGTTTCAGACACATTTGAGGGGAAAGACCAACGAGGGGGGAAACAAATAAGCCCGTCAGCTTTCTGGACACAGAAACACATCTGATATCAGGTCCAAGGAGCTGAAAGAGAGAGGGGAAACTATAGTGGGGCGAGATGATGACCTTGTTGGACTGTGATAGAGACAGCGTCACGCGCTTTGAACCTAAAATGGTTCTACGGCTGTCCACATAGGAACCCTTTTGGGTTCCAGGTAAAATCCTTTCCATAGAGGGTTCTACATGGAACCCAAAAGAGTTCTACCTGAAACCAAAAATGGTTATCCTATGGGGACAGCCGAAGAGCCCTTTTGGAACCCTTTTTTCCCTAAGAGTGCAGGACTAACTAGCGTGGGATCATAGCGTGTGATCAGTCACGATTCATGATATTATCTAGAGAAATAACCATGCTTTACCATTTCAAAAAGCAAAGTACAGCAGACTGCATTTTGTTCCCTTCACCCTTAAGGCTGAAAGTGATTAAAAAACTGGACCTGACGTTGTGAATGTAATTGAATTAGTTTCTATTGTCATGTTTGGATGATTTCAATAGCTCTTAACGAGCTGCGCAGTTTGGCATGTTGTTGTATTGTATGTGTAATGGAATATCCTTTTTAGAGTGACCAGGACAAATCTGTCTGTTGGGCTGTCCGCTTATCATGATACAATATAATAACCATACTTAGGTGCTGATAAGATATGTATTGCAAATCTCATGATTCTACTGTATATGTATTGTGATTTTATTGTTTCGATTTTCCAAACATATTGCTCACCATATGTCTGCTGCAGAGGGACAAGGGAGAGCTGTGAGAAAACGAGTTTTGATCAGTCATGGAAATAAAAGTGGTGAGAACAAATTGTCTCCCTATTTAAAAGGAAGATGAAGAACACGCTATGATGGAATAATACTTGAGTTTTGGTGCTGGTACAGCCAACTTGCGCGAAAATAATATTGCGAAATATTGTCAAAAATAATATCCCGATATGTAACTACATCCATTTTTCCCCCACATCACTTCTTATCAGATGAGATAATGTCTGTGTCCTGTTGTTTCGAAGATATTTAGGAATGTGGTAATTAGTATCTGGGTGTGATGTCCTTTCTTTTGTTTTCGCAAGAAAACTGCAAATGAATGTTAATTTAGGTTGGGGGGGGGGGTTTCTGTTTTTTCATGTATAAAATGTCTGAGTATCTTTTGGTTCATCAATGTCTTGTCTGCAAACTCCAGCGTAAAAACACTTTCTCTCTAAGAGATGATTCTGAACTGAAGACACGTGTAACCACTTATTGGGGATAGAAATTGACTCCGTCTTATTTTGAAATGTATTCCATGAACACTCCTATTTTGGAAGTGTTAATTCATTCGTGACTAAGAAAATCGATTAATTTATTTGAGTAAATGCATTCCTTATTTATAAAGTAACTATTTGTTTGACTATATGTTCGTAATATTATATTTGTAAATCCTAAATTGTACAGTCATTTACACTACACATAATAATAGGAATGGTGAGGCAATACTATATCTTGCTAGACCCACAAGAGACACTTCAGACCTATTGCTTTTATTCACATGGAGTCAGATTGATAAATCTAGTTTATTATTCAACATAATTTTAACTCAACTACAAAACAGCCACCTAGGGGCCAGGGCTCTGTGATCAGGCTCACGGCCAAACACTGTCTGTCCAACTGTGACATTGCGAAAGGTTAAAAAACGGTAATCCTCCTGTAATATCTCAGTCAAATAACAGGGTATTCAGTGTGGCAGTCAGTCATAGCCTCATAGGCCATGTGGGAGTGGTGGAGTCAACGCTCTGTGTTAATGGATGTGTTGGGCAGAAAAAACCTTGTTTGTTGAAAGGTTAGAGGACTTAGAACTTTAACGCCATGTAAGGAACCTCTGGTTTCATGTTGTGGAAATAGAGTATCAGGACTGCATATCAAAATGGCAGCTATTTATTGGCTTCTCTTCAGATCTTAGAAACTGTATTATAGACACATAAAACAGACATTCTGACATTGGCACAATCCGGCTCTGGTTATTGTTTTAGATATAGGATTCTAAGGCATGAGTTGTACACCAGATATTTTACTGAAGACGCACAAAACAATTGGTAGAAAAAGCAGGGCTAATTCCAATTCTGCCCAATATGTCACACTATTAGCTTGCTGTTCCACAGAACTAGGAAATACATTACCAGTCAAAAGTTTGGACACACCTACTCATTCCATGGTTTTTCTTTATTTTTACTATTTTCAACAACAGCAACAAAAAGTGTTAAACAAACCAGAATGTAATTTATATTTGAGATTCTTCAAAGTAGCCTTGATGACAGCTTTGCAAACTCTTGGCATTATCTCAACCAGCTTCATGAGGTAGGCACCTGGAATGCATTTCAATTAACAGGTGTGCATTCTTAAAAGTTAATTTGTGGAATTTCTTTCCTTCTTAATGCAATTGAGACAATCAGTTAAGTTGTAACAAGGTAGGGGTGGTATACAGAAGATAGCCCTATTTGGTAAAAGACCAAGTCCATATTATGGCAAGAACAGCTCAAATAAGCAAAGACGAACTACAGTCCATCGTTACTTTAAGACATGAAGGTCAGGCAACCTGGAACATTTCAAGTTTCTTCAAGTGCAGTCGTAAAAACCATCAAGCGCTTTGATGAAACTGGCACTCATGACGATCGCCACAGGGAAGGAAGACCCAGAGTTACCTCTGATGCAGAGGAAAAATTAATTAGAGTTACCTGCAACTCAGATTTCAACCCAAATAAATGCTTCACAGAGTTCAAGTAACAGACACATGTTCTGAGGAGACCGTGTGAATCAGGCCTTCATGGTCGAATTCTTGCAAAGAAACCACTACTAAAGGACACCAATAAGAATAAGAGACATGCTTGGGCAAAAAGAAACACAAGCAATGGACATTAGACAGGTGGAAATCTGTCCTTTGGTCCGATAAGCCCAAATTTGAGATTTTTGGTTCCAACCGCCATGTCTTTGTGAGACGCAGAGTAGATGAATGGATGATCGCAGCAAGTGTGGTTCCCACCGTGAAGCATGGAGGAGCACGTGAGATGGTGTGGGGTGCTTTCCTGGTGACAATGTCTGTGATTTATTTAGAATTCAAGGACACTAACCAGCATGGCTACCACACCTCCAGGCTGTGTAAGGGCTATTTGACCAAGAAGGAGTGTGATGGAGTGCTCCATCAGAAGACCTGGCCCCACAATCACCAGACCTCAACCCAACTGAGATAGTTTGGAATGAGTTGGACCGCAGAGTGAAGGAAAAGCAGCCGACAAGTGCTCAGCATATGTGAGAACTCCTTCAAGACTGTTGGAAAAGCATTCCTCGTGAAGCTGGTTGAGAGAATGCCAAGAGTGTGCAAAGCTGCAATCAAGACAAAGGGTGGCTACTTTGAAGAATCTAAAATATGAAATATATTTTGATTTGTTTAACACTTTTTTGGTTACTACATGATTCCATCAGAATAATTCCTAGTGTTGATGTCTTCACTATTATCATACAATATAGCAAATAGTAAAATAAAGAAAAACCCTTGAATGAGTAGGTGTGTCCAAACTTTTGACTGGTACTGTATATCTCAACATGTTGTTTCCTGCAGAAAAGGCAATGGGATGAGAAAGAATCTAAATAATTAACATGGTGTACCCAATGATAAGGGAATATAATAGTGATGCTCCAGAGCAGTGTTGATAATAGCGAACGGTGAGAGCCACATGACATCTGTGTGTACCCAACAGTTTACCACAAAGCCACAAGGATCGAAAAGAGACACACTCTGATGCGTTAAACAAGACCAAACTAAGAAGGTCCATATTTTGTGCTCTTTCTGTTACTAATTTTCTTATTACGTCTCCCTGTATCCCCCTGCACTGCACTGTGTATTAGCCCTGTGTATCTGAATCATGTTGGCCCAGTCCTATCAGCTATTTGTCTCCCATCCTCCCCACGTCACGAACAGCCATTCTGTCAATGTCACTTAGAGATAAGAAAACTCATCGTTCCACCAAAAATGTACTTAGACATAAAGGAGGAAATCATTACTGTCAACAGAGCTAAAGGCTCCATGGCAGGGGAGGGGAGGAGAGGAAGATGTGCACAGTTAGCCCACTTCCTCCTCTATGTGTTATTCAGAGACCTCTGATTGGAGGTGGCACAGGGTAGGGGCCGGGGAGCCAATATGTGAGTCAGGCTGTGGGAAGGGGAGGGGGAGGGTGGGCTTGGCTCTGGTGTTTTGGGCAGAAACAACCTCTGTGTCAATACGGTAAGTCTACTCCACTGGAGGGCAGGTTCAGAGGTCACTTTGTCTGTGATTCTCTCCTTGACAGACATGCGATCTAACATAAACAAGCTTGCCGTTACTAGACCACAGTAGAGTGTATACAAGTCTATGGCCATTCATTTGTCCCTTTAGCCAAACATTTTGATAATGTTATACATTAAACTTCCCTCATTTGACTACTGAGCTAATTCATATTTCTAGTAGAGATTACAATTTGTCACAATGGAAGGAGGGGATGGCTGTCACCTTGAAACCTTTGATCATTCTGATTCTACCTCACAGTGGTAAACATTCACAGCACACATTCTCTCCAGTCTCTTCTCATGAGAATTGCCACCTTGTCAGATCAGAAAGGAGTAGGTGTGCAGACGGCTGGAGGTTAACCTCCACTACATCTATCTGCAGGGGGCACACATCCTGTAAACATGCCACTGAGACATAAGGGGAGCGGGCCGGGGAGCGGGCCGGGGCCAGGCCAAGCAGCCGAGTGGTGCTTCTTCGGCGAAGACTGCAGCTCAAAGTGACAGCGCTGTAATGAAGTCTGAGGCGTGCGGCAGGCCATACGTCATAATTCCAAGTTCCTTAAAGCCTGACAGGGAATGATTATCATGGATGGTTATTGTCACCCTCCCTCCCTGGGAGACACCGTTGCATTCAGGGGTTGTTGCACCGTGACATTCAAAGTTACAGTCTCCTTCATATAATGGAGCTGTCCTCTCAGCGCGCTAATGGGAGCGATCCATTTAACCTGTGCCAGAAACACACAGACGAGGAAGTTCCTAATGCGAAGCTCCTCCCGCGGGGACGTCACACTCTCCCCCTGGCTGCTCCCTGCCTTCCTGCTGCTTGATTCATTGACTGGCGCTCCTCACTTATCCTCATTCACTGCTCAGTCTGGGGAGACAGGGAGGCCCACTTCCTCCAGTCCACTTCCCGCTTCGCTCTGCTTGGCACTCCAACGTTCTACGCCCAATGCGCACAAGGACACGGCCAGCACAGACCAGACCAGAGCAGCACAGCATCCCCAGCTACAGGAGGCATCACACACTTGGGGGCTATTGAACCCAAGTAGTCAGAGCCCATCAGTGTCCATTATTAGGGCCATCCTTTCTCTGATAGACATTGGAACTGTAAATACAATTCACTTTCAGAGTAATTTACATCCAAAGCCATATGCCATATGAAATAAATTATATAGTGCACTTTAGCTGGCTGTACTAAGAGTGAGGAGAGAAGTAAATGTTACAAGAAAGGTTCCCAATACAATAAGTACTCACATACACAATATACGGTAAGATGAATTGAGGAGCTAGCTCAGCTTCATACACAGTCACTCCAATAAGTGTCCCTTCTGTAGTGACACACTTAGCCTTATTATACTAGTAAAAACTATAAATGCAAAAATGTAATGATTAAAAAAGCATAATGGTTCTAATCAGCTGCCCCCTAATATACTAAAACACTTAATCCATGGAGAGGCCAACTCTCTGGGGAGGCGTAGGAGAAAAATGACTTCTCTGTCTCCAGGCACTGTTATTTCTGGTCATTTCTAATTGGTTTTAACTAAAAGCAACCACTCAGAGGGCTCCACAGGTTACTCCTATGCATCACTATGGAATTATCTACAAATAGAAGATTTACATCCAAATTAGTTTTAGAGGACACCACAATTGTCTTTCAAGAGAAGAGAGGAGAAAGATGGAGAAAAAAAACAATCATATACTTATCTCTATATATATTTTTATATAAGCCTGGATATCTAAAATTATCAGAATGGCTCAATGATTACCAGATAGAGCCCTTGTTGACCACAAGGGCTATCTTGCAGACTCTTCCCTCCCTACAGTATATTTGCCAAACTCCTGCACGCTTCTCCCCCTGTGCAGTTCTGCTTTATTGGGCCTGTGAGTCTCCAGGTGAGCCCTCAATGCGGTGTGTGCGGAGCTGTGTGGTGGCTCGTGAATTATACATGGTGGCAGAGGAATAGACGTGGCCCAGGAGGGCCGCGGGAACAGCAGGCATGGCTAGGAGGCAGATTGAATACTCTGACGGAATTTTAATTGTACCGCAGGGAGCTGAGCGATAAGCGCTATTGTTATTGGTGAGATGCCGCAGCCCAGGTTCACTCAGCTGAGTGCTTGAACAAATGGTGAGAGCCACAAACATTCACGTAACGGTGCTGCAATGCTCCCGGCCTTAACGAGGGATCGCATTGCCTTTTGTAAGAGGCCATCGTGAGGAGGAAGGTTCATAACAACAACGTAATATTCATATTTACAATGATACTAAATAATCTGTGAATCTTTAACACCATAGCTTACTGCCAAGTGTTGTTTCCTAACACTCTCAGAAGACCAATGAAGGTGAGCCGATTTCAGAAAAAGTGTGGTCTGAAAAATTATAAATAATTAACAACTTCCTTTTCATTCAGAAAAAAAACTGTCTGTAATTTGGTAAAAAGCCAAACGACAGTGTTTCTGCTGCTCCTGATCCTCCATGGCAGTCTACTCCTCTGCAACCCTTTGAGAGCTGGTCCCTGGGGGCCGGTAGACACAGGAATCCCCTCTGTGCTGGTCAAAATGAGGCCAGGGGCACAGTACAGGCCTCTGTGTGTGTGTGGACTCTGAGCGGGCGATTCCTAGCTCTCAGTAATCTCCCTGTGATCCAGCCTGAACCACACACGAAACCCAATACCCTCTCAGCCTGAACCATAAATACAGCCCATCCAGACCAACCTGATTCTCTGTACTGTAGTGACCTGTACTATACTGTACAACACAGCATGCACTGACCACTACTGGATGTGCTCAAAGGCTCACACAAAACAACACACAGTTATATATATATATATATATATATATATATATATATATATATATATATATATATATATATATATATATATATATATATATAAATATATACAGTGGGGAGAACAAGTATTTGATACACTGCCGATTTTGCAGGTTTTCCTACTTACAAAGCATGTAGAGGTCTGTAATTTTTTATCATAGGTACACTTCAACTGTGAGGGACTGAATCTAAAACAAAATCCAGAAAATCACATTGTATTATTTTTTAAGTAATTAATTTGAATTTTATTGGAAGACATAAGTATTTGATACATCAGAAAAGCAGAACTTAATATTTGGTACAGAAACCTTTGTTTGCAATTACAGAGATCATACATTTCCTGTAGTTCTTGACCAGGTTTGCACACACTGCAGCAGTGATTTTGGCCCACAACACTTCTCCAGAATCCTTCAGGTTACGGGGCTGTCGCTGGCCAATACGGACTTTCAGTTCCCTCCAAAGATTTTATATTGGGTTCAGGTCTGGAGACTGGCTAGGCCACTCCAGGACCTTGAGATGCTTCTTACGGAGCCACTCCTTAGTTGCCCTGGCTGTGTGTTTCGGGTCGTTGTCATGCTGGAAGACCCAGCCACGACCCATCTTCAATGCTCTTACTGAGGGAATGAGGCTATTGGCCAAGATCTCGAGATACATGGCCCCATCCATCCTCCCCTCAATACGATGCAGTCGTCCTGTCCCCTTTGCAGAAAAGCATCCCCAAAGAATGATGTTTCCACCTCCATGCTTCACGGTTGGGATGGTGTTCTTGGGGTTGTACTCATTTTTCTTCTTCCTCCAAAAAAGGCGAGTGGAGTTTAGACCAAAAAGCTCTATTTTTGTCTCATCAGACACATTGACCTTCTCCCATTCCTCTTCTGGATCATCCAGATGGTCATTGGCAAACTTCAGACGGGCCTGGACATGCGCTGGCTTGAGCAGGGGGACCTTGCATGCGCTGCAGGATTTTAATCCATGACGGCGTAGTGTGTTACTAATGGTTTTCTTTGAGATTGTGGTCCCAACTCTCCTCAGGTCATTGACCAGGTCCTGCCGTGTAGTTCGGTGCTGATCCCTCACCTTCCTCATGATCATTGATGTCCCACGAGCTGAGATCTTGCATGGAGCCCCAGACCGAGGAACTTCTTCCATTTTCTAATAATTGCGCCAACAGTTGTTGCCTTCTCACTAAGCTGCTTGCCTATTGTCCTGTAGCCCATCCCAGCCTTGTGCAGGTCTACAATTGAACTCTGATGTCCTTACACAGCTCTCTGGTCTTGGCCATTGTGGAGAGGTTGGAGTCTGTTTAATTGAGTGTGTGGACAGGTGTCTTTTATACAGGTAACGAGTTCAAACCAGTGCAGTTAATACAGGTAATGAGTGGAGAACAGGAGGGCTTCTTAAAGTAAAAATAAAAGGTCTGTGAGAGCCGGAATTCTTACTGGTTGGTAGGTGATCAAATACTTATGTCATGCAATAAAATGCAAATTAATTACTTAAAATTCATACAATGTGATTTTCTGGATTTATTATTTAGAATCCGTCTCCCACAGTTGAAGTGTACCTAAGATAAAAATTACAGACCTCTACATGCTGTTGGATCCATGATGGCGTAGCAGTAAGTCTTCCTGTATATCGTTTCTTTTTCATTTCTACATATTTTTCTTTGCATATCTTTAAAAACATTTTGATAAACCTAAGCTTCCAAATACTCTCCTGCAACCCGCCTCACCCAATGTAGCTACTTTTTCCTAAAGTATTTATATTTACTTCGGAACCAACTGAAGCTAGCCAGCTAACCACCAGCTATGCTAGCTGTCTTCAGCTAACCGGTCATCAGCTAACCTTTAGCTCGGAAAGCTCTCGCCAGTTCGAACAACGCGACGCTAACCAGAGCATAACGGACCTATTTATTTTTATCCCCGGATTCCCACCGCAAACGGAACATTTTTCAGCTGGATCTTCACAACTAGCTTTCTAGCTAAACCGCAACCCCGGATGATTACTCCTGGCTAGCGTTTCCACCAAACTTAGCTTGAAGCTAGCCCGGCCAGAGCACCTGTGCTTACCACCGTAGCATACTCTGGGCTACAATACCCGGGCCCACGACCGGTCTATCGATGTCACCGCATAAAGAGGAATAAACAGACTCATCCCAAAGGCTAACTCTCTAGCCCTTGCTATCTCCTTGCTTGCTAATTCGGCCTGCTAACTGCTAGCTTGTTTAGCCCTGGTCCGCTAACTTCTACCTTGTTTACCCCGGCCTGCTAACTGTTAGCTTGTTAGCACAGGCCTGCTAACCGTCTGCATCGCCGCGTCCCAAACACTCACTGAACCCATATGTACTTTCTATCTCTTTCCGATTTTTAATTTGTTTATACCTTCCGGAAACCTGCCTCACCCAATGTGATACGGAATCGCTATTATTTTAAATTTTTAGAACACACTCAAGAACCTCCAGAAGCTAACCAGCTAACTAGCTGCAAGCTATTTAGTCATTGTTAATTTTTTAACCTGGATAACACTGGATAACCTGGACACTGATCACTTGGCTACATAGCTGATGCACGCTGGACTGTCCATTAATCACTGTACTCCATTCTGCTTGTTTGTTTTATCTGTCGGCCCCGTTGCCTAGTCAACGCCATTTTACCTGCTGTTGTTGTGCTAGGTGAATAGCTGTTGTTGTCTCACCTACTGTTTTAGCTAGCTTTCCCAATTTCAACACCTGTGATTACTGTATGCCTCGCTGTATGTCTCTCTCAAATGTCAATATGCCTTGTTTACTGTTGTTCAGGTTAGTTATCATTGTTTTAGTTCACAATGGAGCCCCTAGTTCCACTCTTCATACCCCTGATACCTCCTTTGTCCCACCTCCCACACATGCGGTGACCTCACCCATTACAACCAGCATGTCCAGAGATACAACCTCTCTCATCATCACCCAGTGCCTGGGCTTACCTCCGCTGTACCCGCACCCCACCATACCCCTGTCTGCGCATTATGCCCTGAATATATTCTACCATGCCCAGAAACCGGCTCCTCTTATTCTCTGTCCCCAACGCTCTAGGCGACCAGTTTTGATAGCCTTTAGCCGCACCCTCATACTACTCCTTCTCTGTTCCGGGGTGATGTGGAGGTAAACCCAGGCCCTGCATTTCCCCAAGCACCCTCATTTGTTGACTTCTGTGATCGAAAAAGCCTTGGTTTCATGCATGTCCACATAAAAAACCTCCTCCCTAAGTTTGTTTTACTCACTGCTTTAGCACATTCTGCTAACCCTGATGTCCTTGCCGTGTCTAAATCCTGGCTCAGGAAGGCCACCAAAAATTCAGAGATTTCCATACCCAACTATAAAATCTTCCGTCAAGATAAAACTGCCAAAGGGGGAGGAGTTGCAGTCTACTGCAGAGATAGCCTGCAAAGTAATGTCATACTTTCCAGGTCCATACCAAAACAGTTCGAACTACTAATTTTGAAAATTACTCTCTCCAGAAATAAGTCTCTCACTGTTGCCCCCTGCTACCCCACCCCCCTCAGCTCCCAGCTGTGCCCTGGACACCATTTGTGAATTGATCGCCCCCCATCTAGCTTCAGAGTTTGTTCTGTTAGGTGACCTAAACTGGGATATGCTTAACACCCCGGCAGTCCTACAATCTAAGCTAGATGCCCTCAATCTCACACAAATCATCAAGGAACCCACCAGGTACAACCCTAACTCTGTAAGCAAGGGCACCCTCATAGACGTCATCCTGACCAACTGGCCCTCCAAATACACCTCCGCTGTCTTCAACCAGGATCTCAGCGATCACTGCCTCATTGCCTGTATCCGCTACGGAGCCGCAGTCAAACGACCACCCCTCATCACTGTCAAACGCTCCCTAAAACACTTCTGTGAGCAGGCCTTTCTAATCGACCTGGCCCGGGTATCCTGGAAGGACATTGACCTCATCCTGTCAGTTGAGGATGCCTGGTCATTCTTTAAAAGTAACTTCCTCACCATTTTAGATAAGCATGCTCCGTTCAAAAAATGCAGAACTAAGAACAGATACAGCCCTTGGTTCACTCCAGACCTGACTGCCCTTGACCAGCACAAAAACATCCTGTGGCGGACTGCAATAGCATCGAATATTCCCCGCGATATGCAACTGTTCAGGGAAGTCAGGAACCAATACACGCAATCAGTCGGGAAAGCTAAGGCCAGCTTCTTCAGGCAGAAGTTTGCATCCTGTAGCTCCAACTCCAAAAAGTTCTGGGACACTGTGAAGTCCATGGAGAACAAGAGCACCTCCTCCCAGCTGCCCACTCCACTGAGGCTAGGTAACACGGTCACCACCGATAAATCCATGATTATCGAAAACTTCAACAAGCATTTCGCAACGGCTGGCCATGCCTTCCGCCTGGCTACTCCAACCTCGGCCAACAGCTCCGCACCCCCGCAGCTCCTCGCCCAAGCCTCTCCAGGTTCTCCTTTACCCAAATCCAGATAGCAGATGTTCTGAAAGAGCTGCAAAACCTGGACCCGTATAAATCAGCTGGGCTTGACAATCTGGACCCTCTATTTCTGAAACTATCCACCGCCATTGTCGCAACCCCTATTACCAGCCTGTTCAACCTCTCTTTCATATCATCTGAGATCCCAAAGGATTAGAAAGCTGCCGCAGTCAACGCCGTCTTCAAAGGGGGAGACACCCTGGACCCAAACTGTTACAGACCTATATCCATCCTGCCCTGCCTATCTAAGGTCTTCAAAAGCCAAGTCAACAAACAGGTCACTGACCATCTCGAATCCCACCGTACCTTCTCCGCTGTGCAATCTGGTTTCCGAGCCGATCACGGGTGCACCTCAGCCACACTCAAGGTACTAAACGATATCATAACCGCCATCTATAAAAGACAGTACTGTGCAGCCGTCTTCATCGACCTTGCCAAGGCTTTCGACTCTGTCAATCACCATATTCTTATCGGCAGACTCAGTAGCCTCGGTTTTTCAGATGACTGCCTTGCCTGGTTCACCAATTACTTTGCAGACAGATTTCAGTGTGTCAAATCGGAGGGCATGCTGTCCGGTCCTCTGGCAGTCTCTATGGGGGTGCCACAGGGTTCAATTCTCGGGTCGACTCTTTTCTCTGTATATATCAATGATGTTGCTCTTGCTGCGGGCGATTCCCTGATTCACCTCTATGCAGACGACACCATTCTATATACTTTCGGCCCGTCATTGGACACTGTGCTATCTAACCTCCAAACGGGCTTCAATGCCATACAACACTCCTTCCGTGGCCTCCAACTGCTCTTAAATGCTAGTAAAACCAAATGCATGCTTTTCAACCGATCGCTGCCTGCACCCGCATGCCTGACTAGCATCACCACCCTGGATGGTTCCGACCTTGAATATGTGGACATCTATAAGTACATAGGTGTCTGGCTAGACTGCAAACTCTCCTTCCAGACTCATATCAAACATCTCCAATCGACAATCAAATCAAGAGTTGGCTTTCTATTCCGCAACAAAGCCTCCTTCACTCACGTCGCCAAGCTTACCCTAGTAAAACTGACTATCCTACCGATCCTCGACTTCGGCGATGTCATCTACAAAATTGCTTCCAACACTCTACTCAGCAAACTGGATGCAGTTTATCACAGTGCCATCCGTTTTGTCACTAAAGCACCTCATACCACCCACCACTGCGACTTGTATGCTCTAGTCGGCTGGCCCTCGCTTCATATTCGTCGCCAGACCCACTGGCTCCAGGTCATCTACAAGTCCATGCTAGGTAAAGCTCCGCCTTATCTCAGTTCACTGGTCACGATGGCAACACCCATCCGTAGCACGCGCTTCAGCAGATGTATCTCACTGATCATCCCTAAAGCCAAAACCTCATTTGGCCGCCTTTCGTTCCAGTACTCTGCTGCCTGTGACTGGAACGAATTGCAAAAGTCGCTGAAGTTGGAGACTTTTATCTCCCTCACCAACTTCAAACATCAGCTATCTGAGCAGCTAACCGATCGCTGCAGCTGTACATAGTCTATTGGTAAATAGCCCACCCATTTTCACCTACCTCATCCCCACACTGTTTTTATTTATTTACTTTTCTGCTCTTTTGCACACCAATATCTCTACCTGTACATGACCATCTGATCATTTATCACTCCAGTATTAATCTGCAAAATTGTAATTATTCGCCTACCTCCTCATGCCTTTTGCACACATTGTATATAGACTCCCCTTTTTTTCTACTGTGTTATTGACTTGTTAATTGTTTACTCCATGTGTAACTCTGTGTTGTCTGTTCACACTGCTATGCTTTATCTTGGCCAGGTCGCAGTTGCAAATGAGAACTTGTTCTCAACTAGCCTACCTGGTTAAAAAAAAAAAAAAAAAAAAAATGCTTTGTAAGTAGGAAAACCTGCAAAATCGGCAGTTTATCAAATACTTGTTCTCAAAAAAGTATTTAGTCAGCCACCAATTGTGCAAGTTTTCCCACTTAAAAATATGAGAAAGGCCTCTAATTTTCATCAAAGGTACACTTCAACTATGACAGACAAAAATGAGAGAAAAAAATCAATAAAATCACATTGTAGGATTTTTCATGAATTCATTTGCAAATTATGTTGGAAAATAAGTATTTGGTCACCTACAAACAAGCAAGATTTCTGGCTCTCACAGACCTGTAACTTCTTCTTTAAGAGGCTCCTCTGTCCTCCACTCGTTACCTGTATGAATGGCACCTGTTTGAACTTGTTATCAGTATAAAACACACCTCTCCACAACCTCAAACAGTCACACTCCAAACTCCACTATGGCCAAGACCAAAGACCTGTCGAAGGACACCAGAAACAAAATTGTAGACCTTCACCAGGCTGGGAAGACTGAATCTGCAATAGGTAAGCAGCTTGGTTTGAAGAAATCAACTGTGGGAGCAATTATTAGGAAATGGAAGACATAAAAGACCACTGATAATCTCCCTCGATCTGGGAGATTCCCCCGTGGGGTCAAAGATCTCACCCCGTGGGGTCAAAATGATCACAAGAGCAAAAATCCCACCACACGGGGGAACCTAGTGAATGATCTGCAGAGAGCTGGGACCAAAGTAACAAAGCCTACCATCAGTAACACACTACGCCGCCAGGGACACAAATCCTGCAGTGCCAGACGTGTCCCCCTGCTTAAGCCAGTCCAGTCCAGGCCCGTCTGAAGTTTGCTAGAGAGCATTTGGATGATCCAGAAGAAGATTGGGAGAATGTCATATGGTCAGATGAAACCAAAATATAACATTTTGGTAAAAACTCAACTTGTCGTGTTTGGAGGACAAAGAATGCTGAGTTGCGTCCAAAGAACACCATACCTACTGTGAAGCATGGGGGTGGAAACATCATGCTTGGGGGCTGTTTTCCTGCAAAGGGACCAGGGCTACTGATCCGTGTAAAGGGAAGAATGAAGGGGGCCATGTATCGTGAGATTTTGAGTGAAAACCTCCTTCCATCAGCAAGGGCATTGAAGTTGAAACATGGCTGGGTCTTTCAGCATGACAATGTTCCCAAACACACCGCCCGGGCAACGAAGGATTGGCTTCATAAGAAGCATTTCAAGGTCCTGGAGTGGCCTAGCCAGTCTCCAGATCTCGACCCCATAGAAAGTCTTTGGAGGGAGTTGAAAGTCTGTGTTGCCCAGAAACAGCCCCAAAACATCACTGCTCTAGAGGAGATATGCATGGAGGAATGGGCCAAAATACCAGAAACAGTGTGTGAAAACCTTGTGGAGACTTGCAGAAAACGTTTGACCTCTGTCATTGCCAACAAAGGGTATATAACAAATATTGAGATACCAAAAGTTTATTGACCAAATACTTAATTTCCACCATTATTTGCAAATAAATTCATAAAAAATCCTACAATGTGATTTTCTGGATTTCTTTTTCTCATTTTGTCTGTACTAATTGAGGTGTACCTATGATGAAAATTACAGGCCTCTCTCATCTTTTTAAGTGGGAGAACTTGCACAATTGGTAGCTGACTAAATATTTTTTTGCCCCACTGTATATATATACAGTATATATATACGCAGTCTACATTTTTGTAATTTAGCAGATGCTCTCCAGAGTGACTTTATTTAACTAGGTAAGCGCTACTATATTGTAGTGAGTGTATTTCATTTGTACTGTTCACCCATGGGAATCAAACCCGCAACCCTGGCTTTGCAAGTGCTATGTTCTACCAACTGAGCCACACGGGACCCTAGTAGCATGGACAATGCTGTTGTGGTTTCCTGTAGAGATGTCTATGTGGTGAGACATCCTTAGTGCTGCACATGCACAACAACAGCAGACCACACAGAGAAGAACATAGCAGAGCTTTGAAAAGGTTGATCTGAAAGCTTCATCACCTTTAGTTAGTTATTTTTCTAGGTGTACTGAATTGGTTAGCCCAAGAGAGCACATTGCAAAAAATGATCTAATATTACCAGTGTTACATAATTGAGAGATATAATTAACTCTAGTATTATGAATATATATGTGTATAATTGCATTCAGCTTTACATTGCTACCTGTGTAGGTCTCAGTTAATTCTGAATTAGAATTCATAAGGTCTTATCCTCAGGGAATAGTTGGGTTGTCTGGCGCTCAGCTTGAACCTGGGAATTCTTCCTTCTCTAACATTCCTGAGGTGATGCAGGCATGAATTTTTTAGAATGTTGACTTCTTTGAGGTGAGAGCAGGAGGAGATTGGCTGTAGCAAGTAGTGTTTGCCCTTTGCTCTCTTCACTTTTCTGGCCACCATTCACTTCCATCCTCCTGACAACCTCAAGGTCTTCCTATGCTAGGTATTCACGTGAAAAGGCTGAAGAAATGACTGTACTGTGCATGTTTCTCAGAAAGGAAGTACATTCAAGCAGGTCAGAGGTCATCGCCTCCAACCCTCAGACTGAGTTATGAAATTCAGCTTCCACTGTAATGTCCAGTTCTGCTCTGGCTGTTCTAACTGACTGTTGGTAAACATTTGAGATAAGCCATATCATTAGATAGATAAAACATACATGTATTACTGTAATGTCTGTTTGACATGGAAATTATCAGAAACATTGCGAGGAAGAACATTGATGAACTATGTACGTACTCCAGAATCCATAAAACTATGTACGTACTCCAGAATCCATAAAATACGTACTCCAGAATCCATAAAATAATAATAAAATAATAATAATAAATAAATAATAATATACATATATATATAACATGAATATATTTAAATATATTCAGTACCAGTCAAAAGTTGGAAGTTTTTCTTAATTTTCACTATTTTCTACATTGTATAATAATAGTGAAGACATCAAAACTATGAAGTAACACATATGGATAGTAACCAAAAAAGTGTTAAACAAAACAAAATATATTTTAGATTCTTCAAAGTAGATGTAGAAGCTTTGCACACTCTTGGCCTTCTCTCAACCAGCTTCACCTGGAATGCTTTTCCAACAGTCTTGAAGGAGTTCCCACATATGCTGAGCACTTTTGGCTGGTTTTACTTCACTCTGCAGTTCAACTCTAACGAACTCTAATAACTCTAATGAATTTATGCTCTGTAGCAGAGGTAACTCTGGGTCTTCCTTTCCTGTGGCGGTCCTCATGAGAGCCAGTTTCATCATAGTGCTTGATGGTTTTTGCGACTGCACTTGAAGAAACTTTCAAAGTTCTTGAAATTTTCCAGATTGACTGAATTTTCTTCATGTGCAGTCGCAAAAACATCAAGCACTATGATGAAACTGGCTCTCATGAGGACCACCACAGGAAAGGAAGACCCAGAGTTACCTCTACTGCAGAGGATACGTTCATTAGCGTTACCAGCCTCAGAAATTGAGAGTTCAAGTAGCAGACACATCTCAACATCAACTGTTCAGAGGAGACTGTATGAATCAGATCTTCATGGTCGATTTGCTGCAAAGAAGCCACTACTAAAGGACAGCAATAAGAATAGGAGTCTTACTTGGTGCAAGAAACACGAGCAATGAACATTAGACGGGTGGAAATATGTCCGTTGGTCTGAGTGAGAAGCCAAGTAGGTGTACGGATGATCTCCGCACGTGTGGTTCCCACCGTGAAGCATGGAGGAGGTGTGATGGGGTTGGGGTGCTTTGCTGATGACACTGTCAGTGATTTTTTTTAGAATTCAAGGCACACTTAACTGCATTCGGCAGCGATACTCCATCCCATCTAGTTTGTGCAAATGATAGTGGGACTAACATTTGTTTTTGAACAGGATAATGACCAAACACACCGACTATGTAGAAAATAGTAAAACATAAAGAAAAACCCTTGAATGAGTAGGTGTGTCCAAACCTTTGACTGGTACTATATACAGTGGGGGAAAAAAGTATTTAGTCAGCCACCAATTGTGCAAGTTCTCCCACTTAAAAAGATGAGAGGTCTGTAATTTTCATCATAGGTACAGTTCAACTATGACAGACAAAATGAGAAGAAAAAATATCAAGAAAATCACATTGTAGGATTTTTAATGAATTTATTTGCAAATTATGGTGGAAAATAAGTATTTGGTCAATAACAAAAGTTTATCTCAATACTTTGTTATATACCCTTTGTTGGCAATGACAGAGGTCAAACATTTTCTGTAAGTCTTCACAAGGTTTTCACACACTGTTGCTGGTATTTTGGCCCATTCCTCCATGCAGGTCTCCTCTAGAGCAGTAATGTTTTGGGGCTGATGCTGAGCAACCCCTGCCAGTTTGCTACTGGCAGGGGTTTTAAAAATAATATACTGTATAACAGGATAAAAATCCTGCTATACAGGAGGAGTGGATTATAATTAATATTCATTTTTGTAGGGCTGATAAATCTTTCGTAAGGGAAAATCAAGTCTGAAATGTCAAATTGGAAATTACAAACTTTTTTTGTAATTGAACCCTTTTTGAATTTCAAATACACTACCGTTTTAAATGTCCTTTTAATGTCAAATTAAGATCCTACATCTGTAACACTATTGTAAATAACATGCTGGTAGTGTGGTGCTCATCAGACTGACCTGTCCCAATCCTGATAGGAATCTAGTCTTTGGACTTCTCAGCTATCACATTTAACCTTTTACTGCAGTGGGCTAAATCAGGGTCTTGGTAGTCTTAAACAAATCTACTTCCAAACAAAAGTATACACCTCACACACATGGTTATGGGCTTAAAAAAAGAAGACTTTCAATTTTGAGTTTGAATCTCTATATTACACTTTATATACCTCACAGAAGACTGAAATATGACAAAATGGTTTTTACATAGAATCACTGGATTTGTCAGTAAAAAAAAAAACATTGATTCACTATGAAATGTTGACAAATATTAATAGCATTCCACCGATGAAGCCGCTAGAGGGGAATTTGGTCATTTGACTGCAGGAAAGGGCTTCAGTACCATGTTTCATCTTCATACACCTCAGGACCAAAATTATGTGGACACCTGCTCGTCAAACATCTCATTCCAAAATCATGGGTATTATTGTGGAGTTGGTCCCCCCTTTGCTGCAATAGCAGCCTCCACTCTTCCAGGAAGGCTTTCCACTAGATCCCAAAGGTGGGATCTGGTGGGGATTTGGGGTTGACGTCAGGGCTCTGTGTAGGCCAGTCAAGTTCTTCACCCCTGATCTCAGAAAATCATTTCTGTATGGACCTCACTTTGTGCACGGGGGCATTGTCATGCTGAAACAGGAAAGGGCCTTCCCCAAACTGTTGCCACAAAGTTGGAGGCACAGAATCGTCTAGAATGTAATTGTATGCTGTAGCGTTAAGATTTCCCTTCACTGGAACTAAGGGGCCTAGCCCACACAAACAGCCCTAGCCTATTATTCCTCCTCCACCAAACTTTAGAGTTGGCATTATGCATTGGGGCAGGTAGAATTCTCCTGGCATCTGCCAAACCCAGATTCGTCGGTCAGATTGTCACATGCTGTAGCGTTATTCATCACTCCAGAGAACGCGTTTCCACTGCTCCAGAGTCCAATGGCAGGGCACTCTACACCAGTCCAGCCGAAGCTGTCATTGTTCTTGGTGATCTTAGGCTTGTGTGCAGCTGCTCGTCTATGGAAACCCATTTCATGAAGCTCCCAACGAACATTTATTGTCCTGACATTGCTTCCAGAGACAGTTTAGAACCCGGTAGTGAGTGTTGCAACCGAGGACAGATGATTGTCACGAGCTATTTCATACTATCACTCTCATCTAGGGTAGATCATGTGGAGTACTCTGATCGAATATCTGTAGGCACTGTTGAGTCCATTGCAAATCTTCTTGTTACTTGTTAATCTTCTTGTGTCCTCCCAGGTCTTAGATGAGTGGACTGAAGCGTGTGCTGATAAGGACTTGGCTGTAATTGTTCAGAAGGGAGAGAGCTGCAGCCCCGTTAGGACTGGTCATAGCGCTGGCCAATAATGCAAACTAGCCCTCTGAATCCTCCCATGTAATAACACATCCTGGGAGATGAATTACATGTCTGTCAATCCTCAAATTAAGATCATGCTCTTTCTTACTGTACTCTCTGTTGCTTAAAACAGGGAGAGGCTGCAGCGTGAGGGATGTCAGAAGGTTTGTGAGTAGCAATTGAGGGAAAGAGAAAAGGCGAGAGAGACAGAGAGAGAAATACAGCAGAAGGAAGCTGACTGCACTGGCTGCTACAGCAAATCACTACCGTCATGGCTGGCACTTAGTGCACCATCTATTTTTCATGTAAAGTATTTCGTCATTAAAACCTGTGCGCTCTGCAAGCCCTCCATGCGCCACCCAGATCAAAGGTAGTCATATTAGCAGGGAGTTCATCACAGGAGCCACTCTTCCATTTCCAGGCAACAGAGCTGTGCTTAAAGCACACATATCCTGTAATTACACACATATGTGATAAGGGGACAGCTTGGGAGATGGACTATGATTAATAGAACACAGATCACAGTTCCCCCTCTGTTTTTCAAAGCTAACACAACAGAGGACTTTACACATGAGTACTGTATAAACCATCCACAGGAGATAAAGAGCTGGATGGAAGACTGAATACATATTTTAACACTGCTACAGTAGAGGTGGAGTGTTGCTTTAGTGTGCTGCCTCTTCTCCATGTAAATCTAACATGCTGAGACATGGTGCCTGCCTCCTTACTGTGAAGAGAAGGAGAAGGGAAGTGAGCCTCCTTCCGATGGTGTAATCAACGGAATGGGCTGTGTTTATTTATTTATTTGTCCCATTGACTCCTAAGTAACACAAGCCCACAGGGCTTTCCGTCTGAATGGGGCGCCTGCCCGTGAGACAGTTTTTCCACCACAGAGGATCAGCTGACACAGGAACACAATCCCCTCTCCTACAAAATTAAGCCTGCTCAGGTTTGTGTTAGTATTAAAATAATTACCATATTATTAACTAGTAATGATATCAGTATTACTATCATAATTTACATTCAACTACTTCGTCCTATCTATGGACATTTAGCACAGTGCACACCACAAACAGGCCATTGACAACAAATTGTCCATTTTACCGTGTCAGAAATAGAGTAAGTCATAAGAGAATGATGCCATTATAAGGTTGTACATTTCCTTAATTCCTACTACAGTAGTTTGGTTGTTTATGCTTTCTAAATGAACCAGCACCATTGTGGAGCCCTGTGAACAGTAGGACACAGCCTGTAGCCTACCCCTGGGCTGGCCAGGTCAACCACAGTTCACACCATTGTCTCACACTAACAACTGTACAAGGTAAGAGGAAGGGCTGCTGGTTTATTGAGTAGAATGACAATCCTGGCTTCCTCTGCAGGTTATGAAAACAGTGTGACCGGAAAGGAATGTGACGTAATACATACAAATCCAGGGACAGTTACAGGACAGGTTACTGAGAGGACAGTAGCCAGCATTAGCACCCTGTAGATGGGATGTGTCATCATACTGCCCTCCATCTAATAAACATCAGATTGGACCAATACACGTCAATGATGATGATGTTGGTCAGACAGGCTTGACAGCAGCTCAACCTTTTAACCTTCCCAATGGTGTTTCAAACACTTCCTGGATTGCTGGCCAATGACAGCATTTCTATCACACTGGACACTGCATTACTGTAGTGCTGAATATTATAGTAGATACAAGATGATTGAAGGTACTCAAAAGACACACTGACTGAGACATGCCACACACAAATACGGTCGAGCACAAACATTTATGGACGCATGCATACAGACATTCCTCATCACATGCAGACAGCCTACATATGTACAAATGCAATCAGGCGAATCCAGAAAGCACAAGGGGACTTGGGATAAGCCTGGGACATGCATACACTACACTCTTAGAAATAAGAGTTGTAAAAGGGTTCTCTGGCTGTCCCCATAGGAGAACACTTTTTGGGTCCAGGCAGAACCCTCTGTGGATTGAACCCTACATGGAACCCAAAAGAGTTTTACCTGGAACCAAAAGGGATCTTCAAAGGGTTATCCTATGGGGACAGCCGAAGAAGCCTTTTAGGTTCAAGATAGCACCTTTTTTTCTGAGTGTATACTGTAGCTCAGTGGTCATACCATCTCAGCAATATATAAGAGTAGTAGCCATGGTGATCAGTAATAATTAATAACAAAGTCTATAAGCATTCCATTAGGTGCAAGGAGCTGTCATAAACATCTTAATTAATTTACAAAGCAAGCAACTAGGGAATTATGGCAACGTAGAAATCTGCTTCCTGCTGCCGCTCCATAGCACTGGAACAGATCGGGCTTTTACATTTTTAAACATGCCTTTCATGTTCTCTAGAGCACAAAAAAGCCTTTGAACAGTCAGCTTGTTAGGAGATGCACCTAGCAGCCCAGTACCTTGGGGTTGTCCCACTATTCTTTTCATACAGTGACGAGAGGTTCTGGGATCACTGTGCTGCTTGGGCTCTACACAAGGGTTCTTTATTCCTCTGACTCTCTGTCTGCTCTCCTTCAGGATCCCTCTTCCCTTTGTTAATGTCATTCACTGGCTGCTGCTGTTTTCCCTTTTTTTGTGCATTTTCCTGCTTAATCCCTCCTTTCTCTCGCCCCCCTCTCTCTGTCTCCCTTCCACCCCTCTCTCTCTCCCTCTCTCTTATTCTTTCTCTCTCTCTCCCTCTCTCTTATTCTTTCTCTCTCTCTCTCCCTCTTCAGATCCATATGATTTCAAGCCTGTAGAACAAGCTAGTCAAACATTCACATTCTCAGTTGCTGACAATCAGAGCAATTTATTTTATGTTGAATGTGCCAGTGGGTAACATGCCTAATAGATTTGAAAAAAGGAGTCAGATTTCAAGACTAAACTAAATGATTTTAGATCCTCAAAACAACAGCTGCTGCTGTACAAATTGTGTAAATGTCCTCCTGAGGATATCTGCAGGGACTGTCTGGGGACAGTGGTGTGTGTGTGTGTGTGTGTGTGTGTGTGTGTGTGTGTGTGTGTGTGTGTGTGTGTGTGTGTGTGTGTGTGTGTGTGTGTGTGTGTGTGTGTGTGTGTGTGTGTGTGTGTGTGTGTGTGTGTGTGTGTGTGTGTGTGTGTGTGTGTGTGTGTGTGTGTGTGTGTGTGTGTGTGTGTGTGTATACGTCCGTGCACGGTGGGATGGGATAGTAAAATATATCCCTTTTACCTTCTCTCACTGAGAAGGCTGGATTAGTCTGGCCACTCTATTATGGGGGAAGCTTAAGATCAATTGAGAATGAGAATATCAGCCATTTGTGACATAAAGTAGGGCTGGCCCATCACTTTGAAGTGAGGCTATCAGCTGTTTGCCCATGCAGCTAAATTGCTGTGAGGCAGTCTGGACAGAGCACTTTCAGTGACCACTTGTGCCATAGAAACAGTAGTCTCCATGTAAAAAGTATATACATTACAGTATAATCACTTAGAATTATCACCTTGCACTTATCTATCTACAGTATATAAACAAATAATGTGTTTATTAACTATTTTGTATGTTCTAATGTACCCATTACTTTGTGTCTACTTTTTCCCTGACTTTCTCCATCCTCTCCCCTATCTCTCCATTTCAGCCCTTGCCATATTTGCTTAACCAGCCAGTGACAGCACTCAATGCTAAAGCACTCCCAAGGCAGATGATCAAAGTCAGCAGTCAATTCACATTATAATGCATTAATTTGATGTTTTCTATCCTTCCAGGTCTTTATTTAACGCTGCCACGGGCCTCCAGGATATTTCACAGTATCTCTCTGTCTCTCTGTCTCTCTCTCTCTCTCTCTTTCCCACTCTCTCTCTCTGTCTCTCTGTCTCTCTGTCACACTGTCTCTCTCTCTGTCTCTCTGTCTCTCTCTCTGTCACTCTGTCTCTCTCTCTCTGTCTCTCTGTCTCTCTCTCTGTCTCTCTGTCTCTCTGTGTGTGTGCTGATGAAACTAATGATGTAGAGCCTAAAAAGACTGACCAAAGAATTGGACATACTAACAAAGACGTATGAGGTCTCTGGCTACCAATCGAATAAAACACATTCTCACCATGTAGTTACTACTGTTAATTTGCTTGCTGTAGCTCATTTTGTGAGTGATATTTTGGAATAAATCACCACATAGTTTCTATACAGTACAGTTTGCTCACTCCTCATCATTTATTCATTTCCTATTCTTTATTGAGTTGTGGCTTCTGCGCTTTTAGAGACTACCATTTCTACCGCTCCAAGGGAATTTTCAGAGCATTTTCATGCTTTATTCAATTATGAGAACCTAATACAGTGGAAAGGTTCATAGAACTCACTCATAACCATTAATTATTTCACATACCTCTGCATTGCTGGTTTCCATAGTTAGTCAAATGTTTGAAATAGTCACATACACAGATGATTCCTCTGTTTCCTGGCCCTGATCCCTGGAGTAGTGGCATGATGATGATGTGTGTGTGTGTGTGTGTGTGTGTGTGTGTGTGTGTGTGTGTGTGTGTGTGTGTGTGTGTGTGTGTGTGTGTGTGTGTGTGTGTGTGTGTGTGTGTGTGTGTGTGTGTGTGTGTGTGTGTGTGTGTGTGTGTGTGTGTGTGTGTGTGTGTGTGTGTGTGTGTGTGTGTTTACAGCGTGCCTGTATGTGCATCTGGCTGTGTGTGTGTGCCCGCCCCTCACCCCTCTGGAGCAACCATGCCATTTCCTGTTTTGGGGGGAAGGGGAGTTTTGTCTTTTTTTTTGCGCTGGAAAGGGAGGGGAGTCTGTCAAAACATCTCAGCGTCAGGCCCTGGCACAATGACACACTGACCTACAATCACCAAGGAGAAGTTAGCTTAGTCTGCCTGAGAGCTGGATAAATAAATAAGTACTATTGATTTATGTAAGAGAAGCATTCCTTAAGCAGCATTAGTCATCATGACTGTGTGTGAGTGTTTGTGTGTGTGTGTGTGCGTGCGTGCGTGCGTGTGTGTGTGTGTGTGTGTGTGTGTGTGTGTGTGTGTGTGTGTGTGCCACAGAGATGCTGCTTGCTCTCTAATTATTCCTCTGGAGACAGACTAACTCAGCGCAGTGTCGCGTGAAGAGTTCCTATCGATTTCTGCCATGCAGACAGCTAGGACACAGTTACTTTATGGTAACACAGTGAACGGGTGGCGGAAGGGGAAGACAGAAATGGTGCTTATGTTCTATCAGGTCTCCATGTGAGAGAGACACGACAGCTCCTTTGGTAAAGGAGATGAACTCTACATAAGCGATATGTCTCTCACCATGGAAACGGGCTGTGGGGGCGGGTGTTTAAGACGTGGGACGGTTGTGTGACTGAATGCATCACACTCATGAGTGGCATATGTTATGACAAACCAAACTGAGAGGTCCCTCCCACAGCAAGCCGTAGTGGAAGGGATAGGCAAGCCTACTTGTATAATGCAGAAGGCTGAGTATAGAGGCTGAGAGAGGAGGAGAGGGCTGAGTACCGACAGTTATTTACAGGCTGGCATGTGATTGATCTATGCACAGTGTGAAGTTCCATCTCAGTTCTGGAGTTGTTGTGATGGAGTAGTGCTAAGGTGGTCACGCATGTTCTTCACATGGTAAAATGAGCTGTTTTAACATATCCTGCCCAAAAAAACAACTCTCAGAATCAGAACACTGTTTAAAACCAAAAACAACACTAATCGTTTCTTATGAACTAAAAAAGCTTGTGGACATCAGAACAGCTATCACTAACCTCGATTTGGAAGAGGAGACGAAATACACATGTGCCCCATTGAAGAAGAATGTCGCACATCACTACTTCACAAGAGGCATTTGAGAGTTCTTATTTTGTATTTTTATCAAAATGCGTACTTTTTTGGCAGAAATGCGTTCTGGAACATATTAACTTTCATGTGCCTTAAAAACAAACGTATATGCCATCTGTAAATACAAATACAATTGTTAAATTATGAGCCTAGTTGATTTAGCCACAGGAACCTTGCTCTGCGATGTAGCATGCTTTTGTCTATAACATCAGCTTCTCAGTATGTGTAGACAATCCGTTTTACCACAACTTTTTGTAGTAGGGTTTGGCCAGTGTAGACCATCATTGTAAATAAGAATGTGATCTTGACTGACTTGCATAGTTAAATAAAGGTGGAGACAGAGGCCGAGATGCGGGATACCTGATGAGACTATGTCGGAGAGTGGATAAATCGCCTCTACCCTCCATTCTATTGGCGAACATGCAATCAATGGAGAATAAACTGGATGAGCTCCATTCGAGACTATCCTTGCAACATGCTCTGAAAACTGTAACATGGTAAATATGGCTGACATGGTAAATATAAAGTGCATTCGGAAAGTATTCTGACCCCTTTAGTTTTTCCACATTTTGTTACTTTATTGCCTTATTCTAAAATTGACTAAATTGGGGTTTTCCTCATCAATCTGCACACAATACCCTATAATGACGAAGCAAAAACAGTTTAAAAAAATAACTTTTTTGCAAATGTATTGCAAGAAATTGAAATATTAAATTTACATAAGTATTCATACCCTTTACTTAGTACTTTGTTGAAGTACATTTGGCAGTGATTAAATCCTTGAGTCTACTTGGGTATGATACTACAAGCTTGGCACAACTGGATTTGGAGAGTTTCTCCAATACTTCTCTGCAGATCCTCTCAATATCTGCCAGGTTGTTTGGAGAGCGTTGCTGCACAGCTATTTTCATTTCTCTCCAGTGATGTTCGATTGGGTTCAAGTCTGGGCTCTGGCTGGGCCATTCAAGTACATTCAGAGACTTGTCCCAAAGCCACTCCTGTGATGTCTTGGTATTGTGCTTGGGTAGTTGTCCTGATGGAAGGTATAAACTTTTGCCCCTATCTGAGGTCCCGGGCGCTCTGGAGCAGGTTTTCATCAAGGATCTCTATGTACTTTGCTCCGTTCATCTTTCCCCGGATCCTGACTAGTCTCCAAGTCCTTGCTGCTGAAAAATATCTCCACATCATGATGCTGCCACCACCATGCTTCACCGTAGGGATGGTGCCAGGTTTCCTCCAGATGTGATGCTTGGCATTTAGGCTAAATAGTTCAATCTTGATTTCATCAGACCAGAGAATCTTGTTTCTCATGGTCTGAGAGTCCTTTAGATGGCTGTTGGCAAACTCCAAACAAGCTGTTATGTGCCTTTTACTGAGGAGTGGCTTCCGTCTGGCCACTCTACCATAAAGGCCTGATTGGAGTGCTTCAGAGATGGTTGTCCTTCTGGAAGGTTCTCCAATCTCCACAGAGGAACTCTGGAGCTCTGTTAGATTGACCATCAGGCTCTTGGTCCCCTCCCTGATCAAGGCCCTTCTCCCCAGATTGCTCAGTTTGGCCGGGCGGCCCGCTCTGGGAAGAGTCTTGGTGGTTCCAAACTTCTTCCATTTAAGAATGATGGAGGCCTCTGTGTTCTTGGGGTCCTTCAAAGCTACATAATTTATTTGGTACCCTTTTCCAGATCTGTGCCTCGACACGATCCTGAGATCTACGGACAATTCCTTCGACCTCATGGCTTGGTTTTTGTTCTGACATGCACTCTCAACTGTGGGACCTTATATAGACAGGTGAGTGCTGTTCCAAATCATGTCCAATCAAATTAATTTACCACAGGTGGACTCCAAGTTGTAGAAACATTTCAAGGATGATTTCAAGTCTCATAGCAAAGGGTCAGAATACTTATGTAAATAGCGCATCTGTTTTTTTATTTTTAATACATTTGCAAAAAAACTGTTTTCGCTTTGTTATTATGGTGTATTGTGTGTAGATTGATGAGGGGGGAAATGATTGTATCCATTTTAGAATAAGGCTGTAACGTAACAAAATGTGGAAATATCAAGGGATCTGAATACTTTAAGAACACACTGTATTTCTACCTCAACCGACACGCAAATAAGAAATGTAAATAAGTAGTAATGTTTAGAATAAACATGAGTGGGTTGCCTATGGGGGCTTTGTGATTGTAGTTGTGTGGAGGCTATCGAGCTGTCTCATAACCCTCTCAGAGCAGTGAAGTTCTAGAGTAGTGCTGTGCTATGAGGCCTATTGTTATTTTATGAGTGGAGCTGAACAAGGCCAGAGCCCTGTGTGTGTGTGTGTGTGTGTGTGTGTGTGTGTGTGTGTGTGTGTGTGTGTGTGTGTGTGTGTGTGTGTGTGTGTGTGTGTGTGTGTGTGTGTGTGTGTGTGTGTGTGTGTGTGTGTGTGTGTGTGTGTGTGTGTGTGTGTGTGTGTGTGTGTGTGTGTGTGTGTGAGAGAGTGAGAGAGATTCCATGCATGGCAACAATACACAGACATTACATTTAGAGACAACTCTTAACTAGATAATGGTTGCCGTGGTGAACCTACTAACCCTCCCATGTCTTCTCCATGTCTAGCCAGACTGCACTGGAAACCCCAGTTAAAAATGCATTTGGTAGAGGGGAGATGGAGGACTAGGCTCAGTGGAGGCCCGGTAAGTGGAGTGCCACTACTGTATGCCTCATCACCGCCGCCTCCCCTCCACTGCACTTACATAATTTACACAACTAGTGAGGGGAGGAGAGAACAGCAAGGGGCTGAACCACAGGGAGCTCACGTCCAGTCGTGTTTGGTCATGTGGAGAGACAAATATGGCAGTATGAGAGGAGCGAGGAGCTCTGACCACAGCAATTCTTGACGGCTATGCGTTGAGATGCCTCTTTGACGCACTGATAGACGGGGAGAGCGATAGCTAAACCCCGACTATTTACAGAGCTTAGCTGAATTTAGATGTAGCAAAAACGAGACAAGGAATAGTAGCACATTAGAGGTATACTGATGCAAGACTATGGTATGGTTATTTTATGAATTAGCTGAGCTTAGCTAACTGCCTGCTTAGATGAGCTGCTTAACCCAGTTGCATTTTACCCATGGTTGCAGCATCAATCCCAGTCCCAAGACAGCTACATTGTTGACGTAATGCAAGGCTGTAGTAGGGTTTTCATCCTTCAAATTGTCTTCTTATTTAATTTCATACAGTAATAGCAAACATCTGATTCTGTGATGTTGCTATTTCCCTATTTCCCTATAGATCACAATATTGAAATACAAGTTCAATATTGAAAATACAGTTAGCAAATGGTCTGTTGTAATACAGCCAATTGTAAATCCAAGTGTGCACATTTGGCAGTCAAATGCAGCATCAGAATACTATATCTTTAGATGTAACAAAAGTATATAAAAAAATAACATTCACACATTTGCTTCTATCTCCAGCAGCATCGTATTGTTGTCAGTAAATAGCCTACACTCCCACATAAACCAAAGCATGCCTTTCATGTTTTACTGTTTGAGTACAGTGGCATCACAATACTGACACGGACAATATTTTTCGTATTCTTTTGTGTGCCAATTTTAACACCTCACAGTTGAGGTGCTTGTACATTGAACTAGCGTATAGAAGCACAGCCCTTTAACAGAGACAAAACACATCTCCAATGGGCAGCAATTCTCCCCAATGAATGCAACTTCTGTCTCCTCCAGTGCTTTTTGGTCAGGCCAAGTAATACAAGGAAATAGCTGGCACATAACACTTTCTTTACCTGAGCACAAAGGCTGCAGTGCTTTGGAACACATCTTAGCCTGGAGCTTGGGTTAAGGAAACAAATGGCTAGGACTTCACAGAGGGAGACTGGGGTTAGACTTTCCATTTGCTTATTTTGTTGATGCTGTCACGCCCTGATCTGTTTCACCTGTTCCTGTGATTGTCTCCACCCCTTCCAGGTGTCGCTTATTTCCCCCAGTGTATTTATCCCTGTGTTTCCTGTCTCTCTGTGCCAGTTTGTCTTGTATGTTTAGTCAAGTCAACCAGCATGTTTTTCCCATACTCCTTTTTACTATTCTCCTTTTTACTATTCTCCTCCCAGTTTTGACCCTTGCCTGTTTCTGGACTCTGTACCCGCCTGCCTGACCTCTCTGCCTGCCTTGACCACGACCTTTTGCCTCCACGACCATTCTCTTGCCTACCCATTTGGATTATTAAACATTGTAAGACTCCAACCATCTGTCTCCTGTCTCCTAAGTCTGCATCTGTGTCTCGCCTTGTGCTTTGATAGATGCTGGCTTTATAGTCTGAAGTGTTTTGGTGATTTCTTTCATTACTTCAGAAATCATTTAGGGAAGCGCCATGGAAAGGCAGTCGAAACTTCTGGAAGCATTTAGGAAACAGGCAGTGAGCAGGGAGGAGTTGGAATGTCAATGTGGTCATTACCAGACAGTTCCTTTCATCATTCCAGAGACTAACACATACGCTCTGTTTCCATGTCTTCTCCAGCACAGAGCTGAGAGAGCCTAAGCCACTTGGACAGTTCATTTAGGATAACGGAATGACGAGAAAGAGGAAGAATTCCTGTGCTTATGCCAAATCATGTCTGGTACATGTAGCTATCCTAAATGCTGCCTCTGACTCAAAAGGCATTTTCGAGTTGAGATGCAAAAATATCAGCCAAGACACAAGTGATTATTTTCATAACCAGCCGAAACACAGAAAGGCAATCTAAAACATGGACATATAATTATTTAATGAAGTCAAATGAAAAACACAAAAAAGGATATTTCAAAGAAAATTCACACAAAAAGATGGAATACAAATTATCTGGGGGCTTTTTTCCTTTCTTCAGTCTTCGGAAAAGAGACATTTATTTCTGCCTTCATCTCTAAATTGGATGCAATTTATTGCCTCTCCAAAGCTCATTTTTCACTCTCTTGCAGGATCCATGGGCCATGGCAGGCAATGCATATCTGCCTGCTTCCCCTGGCCTCGGGTGCTAATATGTGGAAACTGGCCCGGGGATATGGAGCCCAACCAACGGAAGAGGAGGCAGAGGGACAGAGGAAAGAATCAATCCCTAATCGCTGAGGAAAAGGGGGTAGGTGGAAGCAGAGGAAAAAGTAGGAGAGAAGAGTGAGAGGGAGATGAGAAAGACTAGTGTTTACCAGCAGACATTTGGGCGGTGTCAGCTGACTGTCAGCTAGCGCTCCAGGATGTCAGGGGGAGAAGAGCAGTTACATAACAACAGTGTTAAATCGGTGCACAACACACAGAGAGAAAGAGGGAGAGAAACAGAGAGAGTGACAGAGAGAAAGAGGAGGGGAAAGAAGAGAAAGAGAGGGGGAGATGGCTGGACAAGACAGATCGGAAAGAAATAGGACAACAAAAGCGACAGGGACAGCATTGACAACAAAAACAAACAGAGCCTTGCCCCAGCAGGGAAGCAGGAAGAGGTGTGTGAAACGAGGGGACTGGGGGGAGATCTCATGTGAGTAGTTCAATATGCATGATGTGAGCACAGGTCAGAGTTCAGTGAATCCATCATGTATGGCACAGTGACCCAATGTAAGCAATGCTTGCCTTCCCCTGATGTCACATGGCTGGCTGTGTGTCTCTGAGCAGCATAGCTTTTGGGTGCTGTCCAAGCCGGCAGAATGGAGTTTCAGATCAGCCAAGCCTCACTGCTAGCCAATACCCACTGAGTCCACTAACAGCCTCTAAAAGTCTGCTGAACCCCACAGAGCCCACCAAGACACAATCCTGGAACAACAATGTGTTATTAGTCATACAATATCAATGCTGTAGCCTACCACTGATAATACTGTTCAGCAATGTCATCACACTTTTTTGTGCGACTTATTCTTTCAAAATATATGACAACAAGGTGGCCTGCGTTGTAATATCTCTCTATCTCCACACATATGCGCTGCTCACAAGCCACTCACATGCATGGGCGCACAAACTCACACAAACCCACACACACTCACACTTTAAATACAGTTAGCTCAAGGTGCATTCGGTCCTGTGACCTTGCTGTTCCACCTGTACGGAGCAATGAATAACTATCACATTTCTTTGGTTGACAGCTGACACCACGAGGCCCAGGTGATATACGAGACATGACAAGGGATTCTACTTAAATGTAGAGATGGTGGATGTAAAGTGGCAGGAATGGAACACATCCTGTCCAGGCTGAGAGCACCGGGCAGACCAGAATGCACTGCTCCAGGGCTGTCAGGGAAGGGAAGGCTCTATTCCCTGGGGGGACTGACAGGTTTCAGCTGGACGGGAAAAAGCACACAACAAACCTCCGGCCCTTCCACAACAACAAACACATGACACACTGAGGCATGGCAACACCGATGCAAAGCAAATGCCAGGATGGTGTGTATTTGTCACATTGTTGAGTATTAACAAGGTACAAAGCACAGTGGTCTGATTGTATCCCCAGCCCGTATGAAACCTGTCATGAATGCATCATCTTCAGTGTGATTCATAGACTACGGAGGGGACACACGGCAGACACAGTCAACAGGAAGCATGAAGAAAGAACCCCTACTGTTAATGCTGCCTCCCCGTGTCACTTCACCACCCCCGTACTCACCCAAGATGGGCTGGGAACAAAGGGGCAAACATGGAAAGTGTTTTTCAGAGACAGAAGCATTTGTTTAGTCAGGAGAGAAGAGGACTCAGCGGTATTCAGGGCTAACATGAGTATGTTGGTGTGTGACACAGGACTGCACTTTCCAGAGGACATTCAGTGGGCCTTCAGCCACCCAATCAGACCCTGGAGGACGGCCACACCACATTGGTTAACCCCCAACCCCTCTGGAACGACTTTGGTCCCCAAAGTCACAGTCAGCCAGCTGACAGCCAAACTAGATCCTCCACTCGTCTTTGTCATCAGTGCAGGGAACGCCAATTGGCGCCTGCTCGGAAGAGAAGGAGCAGCATTCTGTCAAAAAACCCATCTCGAGCTCCGGCCAGAAAATCTGTGTTTGATAATACACAGTCATGCCTAGCCGCTTTCTGTTCTCTCCTGCAGAGTCCAGTCTAACTTGATACATCTGGTTTGCAACCTGTCTGTTTTTCCACTATGGCAGCAGCATGATATAATGTCTGGAACACGGAAAGGCCTTCTCCCATATTTGAACACACTGGACAGGGAGGGGTGTAACACTGTACAGGACAGTGAGGGGTGTACACTATAGTCTCTTGGAACATTTTACTCTATAGAAATGATCCTGACACTCCATTTGCTGTAGAAATTGGAGAGGTGACAGTCATTACTTTGCCAGGTCTGTGGAAAGGTTCCATAGAGCCTTTCTCCTTACTAATCCACTGTAATGAATGTCACATAATTGGAAGAAAGACAGAGGGGCAACAACTAGTGGAGCAAACACCTCCGAAAAATGAGTAACACTGAAAGCAGTGAATTCAGGGGTTTTAGGTCAGAGATGACAAATGGAAACTTGTTTTTTTCATTTTCCACAAACAGAGATATTAGCAGCAGAAGAACGAAAGTGAGTCCTTGCATCCTGTTTCTCCCTCACCTACTACATTATTAGCATAAATGGCATTCCAACTGGCCATGGTGCCAACAGAGCTGACTGAATCAGAGGAGAAAACATGACAAATAAAGTACCAGAGAAATACCATGTTACTGGCATTGGATAGGAAGTTTAGGGTTCTGAGTTTAGGGTTATCGGCAGTCTCCATGTTGCATTGCCTTGCAATTAAGTGGGGATTTTCTAGAACAGGGATCATCAACTAGATTCAGCTGCAGGCCGATGGTCAGCGGGCCGGAACATAATTAGAAATAATGACAAATATAATGTTTGATTCAACATAATTATTTAAACCTTTCTTACATGTGTATACTTTGGAACAGATTTCTGAAATTAAAATCATTTGGAGCAGATTTTATGTCCAACAATAAAATATTTATTTGCTGAGAAAACTTGGGGGGCCAAATGATCCTGTTAAGGATCCCTCTTCTAGAACAGAGCGAATCGTAAAAGACTGCTGGGCATGCTCAGTGGAATGACTCAAGTCAGAGAAGTGCAGCTGAACAAACAGAGGTGTTTAGTGAGCAGTGATGGCAGCTCAATCTGGACAGCATTCTTGGTGATTAACATAGAGGCGGCTTCATTCCTGCTTTATTATCCTAAAACTTGTGTGGTGTATTGAAAAGAAAGGACACAGTAAACAGAGGATGTCAAAAGGACATTCAGCAAAGTTCCCATTAGGTCCCTTTAAGGGTGTCAGCGAGACACTATC
This sequence comes from Oncorhynchus gorbuscha, assembly GCF_021184085.1. Classification (NCBI taxonomy): domain Eukaryota; kingdom Metazoa; phylum Chordata; class Actinopteri; order Salmoniformes; family Salmonidae; genus Oncorhynchus; species Oncorhynchus gorbuscha. The sequence goes on from NC_060174.1 coordinate 32,425,788, forward strand.
CCAGTTTGGTCGCAGTATAACGTTATAATAAGGTATTTTGATGTCTATTAAGGAACCGTATGAAAAGGTTCCTATTTGATTATGAAAGGACATTTTCCATGGTGCATTCAATGACGACAAAGAGACGTTTCATGATGGTCAAGGGGACGTCACGATGGTCCCGAGGGAACATTCATTTGGTCCCTAGGGAACTTACATTTGCTGTAAGTTACCATCACTGAGGACCATATCATGACTGTTTTAGGACATTCACATGACTTTAATTTTACTAGTCATTAAGAGGTTGCGTGATAGTCCCAAGGGATCACTCATGCAAACAAAAATGTGTTGTTAAGACATCCTCCAAACGTCACAAAATGGTCATCTAAAGTGGTCAAGACATTGTGTCATGGTCCCCTGAAGGTTTTGTGTAGTTCTCAGTTTGTCCCGGGGACGTCCCTGAGGATGTTTTTAGGACGTTATTGGGATGTTGTGTCATCGTCCCCTGAAGGCTGCCTAGTTCCCGGTTTGTCCCGGGGACATCTCCGAGGACATTTTTAGGACATTCTTGGGATGTTGTTTCATGGTCTCTTGGAGGTTTTGTGTGGTTCCCGGTTTGTCCCGAGGACGTTATTAGGACATTCATGGCATGTTGTGTCATGGTCCCTTGGAGGTTTTGTGTGGTTCCCGGTTTGTCCCGAGGACGTTATTAGGACATTCATGGCATGTTGTGTCATGGTCACTTGGAGGTTTTGTGTGGTTCCCGGTTTGTCCCGAGGACGTTATTAGGACATTCATGGCATGTTGTGTCATGGTCACTTGGAGGTTTTGTGTGGTTCCCGGTTTGTCCCGAGGACGTTATTAGGACATTCATGGCATGTTGTGTCATGGTCCCTTGGAGGTTTTGTGTGGTTCCCGGTTTGTCCCGAGGACGTTATTAGGACATTCATGGCATGTTGTGTCATGGTCCCTTGGAGGTTTTGTGTGGTTCCCGGTTTGTCCCGAGGACGTTATTAGGACATTCATGGCATGTTGTTTCGTGGTCCCCTGAAGTTTTTTTTTTAGTTCCCAGTTTGTTCCTGGGACATCCCCGAGAATGTTTTTTGGACATTCTTGGGATATTGTGTCTTGGTCCTCTGGAGGATGGTCTAGTCGCTAAGAAACATTCTCCCAAATAAAGGTGACTATTTTGTGACGTTCCGGAAATGTCCTAACGACTCATTTTTGTTTGCAGGGGAAACAGTAGGAGACCTGGAGGCCTTGATGAAGAGAGATTAAGAAGGGACATGTTCTTCCTTTGTAATGATATCTGTTTTACAAGGGCAAAAGGCCCTGAGATGTTGTTTTCTTTTTACTTTTCATCTCCTGCTATTGCTTGGCCTCAGTCCATTCCCTCTCCCTGGCTCTCGTCTACCAGACCCTGCTACTGACCCCGCCCCCTGTCCAGCCCACAATCCCTCTATTTTGGGTGATTCACAAAGCCGCTGATGTGATTAGAGAGGATGATGATTACAGTTACATAACAGCATCAAATTAATTTGGGGCCTGAGCACAGCACAGAGGCAGCAGGAAATCACTCAAATCTCCCTTTCTCTCTTGGTTGCTCCTGTGCACCCTCTCCCTCCCTCCGGCCCTCCTGCACCCAACACCCTCAACTCCCAATGCACACAGACACACCCCTCTTTCCTCCCCACTCCTCCCTCTGGTCAATTAAAGTCACATCAAGGGATTAAGGCGAAGTAGGTCAGTGGAGCATTGCTGGGGGGAAAATGAAACAACCCTTGTCAGATGTCACTGTGGCGACCTTGTACACTAACAGAGGGGAGAACCCAGAGCCGGACCAGGGGAGAGTCATGGGAGAGCTGAGGGTGGAGCAGTAGAATGATCTCTTCCTCCCTGGGCTAGGGCTGGCTGGGGCTTGGTACACTGGCTGAGCCAGGCCCAGGCCTCCTATTCTCCCCACCCTGCTGCAGTGCAGCTCACAGGAAGGCCCCCTGGCGGGGATCCTGGGGAGCTGGGCTCTGATGGTGGCAAAGCTGGATGCCCTCTATAGAGCACTTCCTCTCCACTCACTCAACCCCACGGATCCTCTTCAAATGCAGGATTAGATCGGTGCTCGCGGCAATGAGAGGCCTATGGCTCCGGTGCGAACGGGCCATGTCAACAGCAGACAGACACTGTGCAAGCAGAGACAATGCAGTCTTGTTGTGAGGCCGTTTCAGAAGTGACCTCCATGCTGTGTGATGGAGACTCTGCAGGGAGTCGAGCAGGGAGGCCCTTCCCCTGTCAGCTTGGACAGAGGGAGGCTGATGTCAACATACTGTACCACTCAACCCTAATAGGCCCCATACCCACATGAGGGAAAATGGAGAAAAGACAACAGAGAAGTGAATGGGTGTACATTGAAGAGCAGCAGTTCAAATTACATGATGGACCGACAGATGGACAGACAAACAGGCCAGCCAGCCAGCCAGCCAGCCAGCCAGCCAGCCAGCCAGCCAGCCAGCCAGCCAGCCAGCCAGCCAGACAGACAGACAGACAGACAGACAGACAGACAGACAGACAGACAGACAGACAGACAGACAGACAGACAGACAGACAGACAGACAGACAGACAGACAGACAGTTGTGGTGGTCTACTATAGTACTGTAAAGCACAGTATACTGTAGTATGTTGGTGTGTTCCTGAGGTAGGCCTTGTACTCAACCTGAGATTTAGACAAGCTGATGTAAGGTGTGGTCAGGTCAGAGGAGCCAAACTGCAGCCCCACCACAGTCAGAAGGATGCCATGTCTAATTCTCCCTGATGACCACTAAAGGGCCTTAGAGCAGGAAATTAAATCATTCCTTTTGACATCAGATAATCCAAAGACTTCACAGAGTTGAGTGTATAATTCAGCACTCTAGAGCCAGTCTGTCTCTCTCTAACACATCGGGGAGGCTGTCCATTATATAGTATGTATACTGAGGTGTATGTTTACCGTGGCAGTGTGGCAGAAGCCTCTGTTGGGTTATTTCCTTTCACTTTCTTGATTTTTCTTGCGTTTCCATTTTCACTGAACAAATCATGCCGATGATATTCCTTCTGTTGTCTAATAACCATTATGGGAAAACTAATACAAATATTCTATTATCTGTCTTGATGAAGCATGAAACAAAGCATATAAATCCATGCATTCTGCTGCGAAATATGAGCAGGCTCTCTTCACTTTAACGAGGTAAACAGCAGTGATTTGGTATTTTATGGTTAGCTAGCCCATGCTTATAATTCCATACTGTGAGTAGTTGAAGGCTGCTCAGTGAGCATGGTTTTTCCATTATTCTATTCATAGCGAGGTGCCCAACAAAACATTTTCTGAGAGCCAACTAAAGCCCATAGAAAGGCAATGGTCACAAAGAGGATAGATCTATTTTCTCTATAATATTTTATATTGCAGATATATGGAGCCAAATCCCATAAATAATAAACATCAGTGAAAAACAAGTCATTATCTAGGGATGTAGAGATTAACTGATAACACATTGGTCCATGATTCAAATGTTTAAGATATATCAGCATCAGTATGACCGGAATATGCATCGATCAGAAAATGTATTCAAACTTTACGAATCGCCAATTCACAAAAATATTATTTTCTTTCTATCTTCCGAAAAGACATAATCTTTAGTGAAAACTGATGCGTCGTCTCCTTCATTGTCAAACTAAGCATGTACACAGTTAAAAGCACAAATTCACATGAGACCACTTTACAAACGGAAATAAACAAAAGACATGTTGACAGTAATTTTGCATCCAGAACAACCCCAGGGAACATCAGTAGCCTTGTCAAACTGCGTAATTCCCAGCTTCGCGCACTGACCAAAGCGAGGTAGGCGGCCTGTTTGTGCGGCACCTTCAACATTCAAATGCTAAAATGGCTTGCGCAATATTAGGCATTATTAGCTGAATGACAACCTACACTACATGGTCAAAAGTATGTGGACACTTGTTGCTTGTTAAACATCTCATTCCAAAATAATGGGCATAAATATGGAGTTGATCTCCACCTTTACTGCCGATTTAACAGCCTCCACTCTTCTGGGAAGGCTTTCCACTAGATGTTAGAACATTTCTGCAGAGAGGTCAGGCACTGATGTTGGGCGATTAGGCCTGGCTAGCAGTCAGCGTTCCAATTCATCCCAAAAGTCTTCTATGAGGTTGAGGTCAGAACGCTGTGCAGGCCAGTCAAGTTCTTCCACACCGATCTCAACAACAGTTCTGATTGGACCTCGCTTTGTGCACGGGGACTTTGTTGCCACAAAGGTCGAAGCACAGCATCCTCATTGTATACTGTGGCATTAAGGTCTCCTATCACTGGAACTAAGGGGCCTAGCCCGAACCATGAAAAACCACCCCAGGCCATTATTCATCCTCCACCAAACTTTACAGTTGGCAATATGTATTCGGACAGGTAGCATTCTCCTGGCATTCACCAAACCCAGATTTGTCCGTCAGACTGCCAGATGGTGAAGCGTGATCCAACACTCCAGAGAAAGTGTTTCCACTGCTCCAGAGTCCAATGGCGGTGAGCTTTACACCACTCCAGCCGAAGCTTGGCATTGGACATGGCAGGCTTGTGTGCGACTGCTCGGCCATGGAAACCTATTTCCTGAAGCTCCCGACGAACAATTATTCTGCTGACATTTCTCCCAGAGGCCATATGGAACTCAGGGGTGAGTGTTGCAGCCGAAGACAGAAGGTTTCTACGCGCTACGCGCTTCAGCACTCGGGTGTGTACCGTTCTGTGAGCTTGTGTGGCCTACCACTTAGCGGTTGAGCCATTGTTGATCCTAGATGTTTGCACTTCACAATAACAGCACTTACAGTTGACCGGGGCAGCTCTAGCAGGGCAGAAATTGGATGAACTAATTTGTTGGAAAGGTGGCATCCTATGACAGTGCCACATTGAAAGTCACTGAGCTCTTCAGTACGGGCCATTCTACTGTCGATGTTTGTCTATGGAGATTGCATGGCTGTGTGCTCAATTTTATACACCTGTCAGCAACGGTATGGCTGAAATACCCAAATCCACTCATTTGAAGGGGTGTCCACGTACACTATATTTACTAAAGTATCTAACCCCGTAAAACTCTTTCCATCCAATCTTTACAAGACCAGATAGGCCTACTATATTGATAACCCATTGTACACAATGGAACTGGTGTCTGATAAGTCTGTTCTATGACAAGCAGTAAAAAGAGTGGTCCAGTGGGTACCTATGTCAAAATGATACAGTAAGGATGATATACACCTGCCAGCAACAGAGGTGTATATCCAAATACACTCATTTGAAGGGGTATCCACATACTTTGTATATATAGTGTATGTATTGAATCATCTTGAAGGGGATATATGCACATCCGTAATATGATCTATTCTTGTAATCTTCAAATCAACTCCAGTATATGCTATTGAACTCTCAACACAACTTAAGTACATAAGTTAGTAGCTAAAAGCAAATGGCTTCCCTGTAATTCAGGGGTATGCAGGGAACAATGTTATTGCCAAATGATGATATAACCAACCTCAGATGGGAGAGGAAAATACAGACAGACAATGGCTGACTCATCTGGTCTGGTCTGTCTGAGTGAAATCAAAAGCTGTTGCGACTGAGACATTGATTACTGATAAAGACATGGTCCAGGTAAGGCAATACTGACACATCAACACACTATTAGGGCAATGCCAAGGCAGTCATTTCAGCTCCTATTACTGCCTCCATACTGTAAGTAGCTTATAATATAATTTATATGCAATGATTTCAATTACAGTTGGACAGCAATCGAGATATGCTGTGCAACAGTTTACACCCCAGGAATCCAAACTGTTATCAGATGAGTATACAAATGAAACAAACATGATCAATTACGAGACCAATCGGAAGAGTTCATGGTTTAAACTAGCAAGAGAACCTATTCGTCTTGCCTATCACGTCACAGCAGAAAGTTGTTAGGCAGGTTATTTAGATTAGATTGAAGCTGTCGACGACAAGTAACTCAATATCTATGGAGAGCACAGAAAGGTCTGCTAGGCCTTGTTTACAGTATAATATGTAATAAGGTAAAAGGCCAGGTCAGCATGGTACAGACAAATACGGGCCTAATATAAATCGGCATGGTTCCTCACAAAACAAAATAGATTTTTTAAATTCATCCTTTGAACAACTGGCAAAAAAAATGCATTTAATACATAAATGCCTTGAGAAAAAACATCTTAATAGTGGAATGGTTTCAATTGAAAAGCAGAGTGCAGCATGTAAGAGTTGTCTGTCTAGACTTTAGTTGGACAATGTTAAATTGAGAGGTCTGCCCAGAGTATCCACGGTGGTATATTACACAAGACAAAGGACCAAGACTCAAAATGATCAGACATACCACCCATAGCAAATCAAATCAAATCTTATTGGTCACATACACATATTTATCAGATTTTATTGGGGGGTAGCGAAATGCTTGTGTTTCTAGCTCCAACAGTGCAATAATATATAATAATTCACAACAATACACAGAAATCTAAAAGTGAAATAATGGAATTAAGATATAAATAAATATAACATTTAGGATGAGTGGCATTGACTGAAATACAGATGAATAGAATACAGTATACAGTTGGACAAAAAAGTATTTAGTCAGCCACCAATTGTGCAAGTTCTCCCACTTAAAAAGATGAGAGAGGCCTGTAATTGTCATCATAGGTACACTTTAACTATGACAGACAAAATTAGAAAAGGAAATACAGAAAATCACATTGTAGGATTTTTTATGAATTTATTTGCAAATTATGGTGGAAAATAAGTATTTGGTCACCTACAAACAAGATTTCTGGCTCTCACAGACCTCTAACCTCTTCTTTAAGAGGCTCCTCTGTCCTCCACTCATTACCTGTATTAATGGCACCTGTTTGAACTTGTTATCAGAAAAAAAGACACCTGTCCACAACCTCAAACAGTCACACTCCAAACTCCACTATGACCAAGACCAAAGACCTGTCAAAGGACACCAGAAACAAAATTGTAGAATTGGGACCAAAGTAACAAAGCCTACCATCAGTAACACACTACGCCGCCAGGGACACAAATCCTGCAGTGCCAGACGTGTCCCCCTGCTTAAGCCAGTACATGTCCAGGCCCGTCTGAAGTTTGCTAGAGAGCATTTGGATGATCCAGAAGAAGATTGGGAGAATGTCAAATGGTCAGATGAAACCAAAATATAACTTTTTGGTAAAAACTCAACTCGTCGTGTTTGGAGGACAAAGAATGGTGAGTTGCATCCAAAGAACACCATACCTACTGTGAAGCATGGGGATGGAAACATCATGCTTGGGGGCTGTTTTCCTGCAAAGGGAAGAATGAAGGGGGCCATGTATCGTGAGATTTTGAGTGAAAATCTCCTTCCATCAACAAGGGCATTCAAGATGAAACGTGGCTGGGTCTTTCAGCATGACAACGATCCCAAACACACCGCCCGGGCAACGAAGGAGTGGCTTCATAAGAAGCATTTCAAGGTCCTGGAGTGGCCTAGCCAGTCTCCAGATCTCAACCCCATAGAAAATCTTTGGAGGGAGTTGAAAGTCCGTGTTTCCCAGAAACAGCCCCAAAACATCACTGCTCTAGAGGAGATCTGCATGGAGGAATGGGCCAAAATACCAGCAACAGTGTGTGAAAACCTTATTGAAAACCTTATTGAACTTCCGGCGCCGACAGAGATGGCCGCCTCGCTTCGCGTTCCTAGGAAACTATGCAGTTTTTTGTTTTTTTACATGTTATTTCTTACATTGGTACCCCAGGTAATCTTAGGTTTCATTACATACAGTCGAGAAGAACTACTGAATATAAGAGCAGCGTCAACTCACCATCAGTACGACCAAGAAAATGACTTTCGTGAAGCGGATCCTGTGTTCTGCCTTTCACACAGGATAACGGAATGGATCCCAGCCTGCGACCCAAAAAATAACTTCGTAAAAGAGGGAAACGAAGCGGTCTTCTGGTCAGGCTCCGGAGACGGGCACATCGCGCACCACTCCCTAGCATACTTCTCGCTAATGTCCAGTCTCTTGACAACAAGGTTGATTAAATCCGAGCAAGGGTAGCATTCCAGAGGGACATCAGGGACTGTAACGTTCTTTGCTTCACGGAAACATGGCTCATTGGAGAGACGCTATCGGAGTCGGTGCAGCCAGCTGGTTTCTCCACGCATCGCGCTGACAGAAACAAACTTCTTTCTGGTAAGAAGAGGGGCGGGGGCATTTGCTTTATGGTTAACGGGACGTGGTGTGGTCACAACAACATAGAGGAAGTCCTTCTGTTCACCTGATTTAGAATTCCTCACAATCAAATGTCGACCGCATTATCTACCAAGGGAATTCTCTTCGATTATAATCATAGCCGTATATAACCCCCCCCCCTTCCCCCAAGCAGACACATCGATGGCTCGGAACAAACTTTATTTGACTCTTTGCAAACTGGAATCCACATATCCTGAGGCTGCTTTCACGCTGATTCGGTGAGCGAGTTCATTAGAACGTGCGTTGAAGATGTCGTTCCCATAGCAACGATTAAAACATTCCCAAACCAGAAACCGTGGATTGATGGCAGCATTCGTGTGAAACTGAAAGCGCGAACCACTGCTTTTAATCAGGGCAAGGTGACCGGAAACATGACCGAATACAAACAGTGTAGCTATTCCCTCCGCAAGGCAATCAAACACGCTAAGCGTCAGTACAGAGACAAAGTAGAATCGCAATTCAACGGCTCAGACACAAGAGGTATGTGGCAGGGTCTACAGTCAATCACGGATTACAAAAAGAAAACCAGCCCAGTCACGGACCAGGATGTCTTGCTCCCAGACTAAATAACTTTTTTGCCCGCTTTGAGGACAATACAGTGCCACTGACACGGCCCGCAACCAAAACATGCGGACTCTCCTTCACTGCAAACGAGGTGAGTAAAACATTTGTGTTAACCCTCGCAAGGCTGCAGGCCCAGACGGCATCCCCAGCCGCGCCCTCAGAGCATGCGCAGACCAGCTGGCTGGTGTGTATACGGACATATTCAATCAATCCCTATCCCAGTCTGCTGTTCCCACATGCTTCAAGAGGGCCACCATTGTTCCTGTTCCCATGAAAGCTAAGGTAACTGAGCTAAACGACTACCGCCCCGTAGCACTCACTTCTGTCATCATGATGTGCTTTGAGAGACTAGTCAAGGACCATATCACCTCCACCCTACCTAACACCCTAGACCCACTCCAATTTGCTTACCACCCAAATAGGTCCACAGACGATGCAATCTCAACCACACTGCACACTGCCCTAACCCATCTGGACAAGAGGAATACCTATGTGAGAATGCTGTTCATCGACTACAGCTCAGCATTTAACACCGTAGTACCCTCCAAACTCGTCATCAAGCTCGAGACCCTGGGTCTCGACCCCGCCCTGTGCAACTGGGTACTGGACTTCCTGACAGGCCGCCCCCAGTTGGTGAGGGTAGGTAAACAACATCTCCACCCCGCTGATCCTCAACACTGGGGCTCCACAAGGGTGCGTTCTAAGCCCTCTCCTGTTCTCCCTGTTCACCCACGACTGCGTGGCCACGCACGCCTCCAACTCAATCATCAAGTTTGCGGACGACACAACAGTGGTAGGCTTGATTACCAACAACGACGATACGGCCTACAGGGAGGAGGTGAGGGCCCTCGGATTGTGATGTCAGGAAAATAACCTCACACTCAACGTCAACAAAACTAAGGAGATGATTGTGGACTTCAGGAAACAGCAGAGGGAACACCCCCTATCCACATCGATGGAACAGTAGTGGAGAGGGTAGTAAGTTTTAAGTTCCTCGGCGTACACATCACAGACAAACTGAATTGGTCCACCCACACAGACAGCATCGTGAAGAAGACGGAACAGCGCCTCTTCAACCTCATGAGGCTGAAGAAATTTGGTTTGTCACCAAAAGCACTCACAAACTTCTACAGATGCACAATCGAGAGCATCCTGTCGGGCTGTATCACCGCCTGGTACGGCAACTGCTCCGCCCACAACCGTAAGGCTCTCCAGAGGGTAGTGAGGTCTGCACAACGCATCACCGTGGGCAAACTACCTGCCCTCCAGGACACCTACACCACCCGATGTCACAGGAAGGCCATAAAGATCATCAAGGACAACAACCACCCGAGCCACTGCCTGTTCACCCCGCTATCATCCAGAAGGCGAGGTCAGTACAGGTGCATCAAAGTTGGGACCGAGAGACTGAAAAACAGCTTCTATCTCAAGGCCATCAGACTGTTAAACAGCCACCACTAACATTGAGTGGTTGCTGCCAACACACTGACTCAACTCCAGCCACTTTAATAATGGGAATTGATGGGAATTGATGTAAAATATATCACTAGCCACTTTAAACAATGCTACTTAATATAATGTTTACATACCCTACATTATTCATCTCATATGTGTACGTATATACTGTATTCTATATCATCTACTGCATCTTTATGTAATACATGTATCACTAGCCACTTTAAACTATGCCACTTTGTTTACATACTCATCTCATATGTATATACTGTACTCGATACCATCTACTGCATCTTGCCTATGCCGCTCTGTACCATCACTCATTCATATATCTTTATGTACATATTCTTTATCCCCTTACACTTGTGAGTATAAGGTAGTAGTTTTGGAATTGTTAGTTAGATTACTCGTTGGTTATTACTGCATTGTCGGAACTAGAAGCACAAGCATTTCGCTACACTCACATTAACATCTGCTAACCATGTGTATGTGACAAATAACATTTGATTTGATTTGTGAAGACTTACAGAAAACGTTTGACCTCTGTCATTGCCAACAAAGGGTATATAACAAAGTATTGAGATAAACTTTTGTTATTGACCAAATACTTATTTTCCAACATAATTTGCAAATAAATTCATAAAAAATCCTACAATGTGATTTTCTGTATTTTTTCCCCTCAATTTGTCTGTCATAGTTGAAGTGTACCTATGATGACAATTACAGGCCTCTCTCATCTTTTTAAGTGGGAGAACTTGCACAATTGGTGGCTGACTAAATACTTTTTTGCCCCACTGTATAAATATAAAATGAGTGAAGCAGAATGTAAACATTATTAACGAGACTAGTATTACATTTTTACCAGTGATTCTATGTCTATGAAAATGGGGCAGCAGCCTCTAAGGTGCAGGGTTGAGTAACCGGGTGGTAGCCAGCTAGTGATGGCTATGTAACAGTCTGATGGCCTTGAGATAGAAGCTGTTTTTCAGTCTCTCAGTCCCAGCTTTGATGCACCTGTACTGACCTCACCTTCTGGATGATAGTGGGATGAACAGGCTGTGGCTCGGGTGGTTGATGTCCTTGATGATCTTTTTGGCCTTCCTGTGACATCGGGTGCTGTAGGTGTTCTGGAGGGAAGGCAGTGAGAGCACTGCGGTTGCAGGCGGTGGAGTTTCTGTACCAGACGGTGATACAGCCCGACAGGATGCTCTCAATTGTGTATCTGTAAAAGTTTGTAAGGGTCTTAGGGGCCAAGCCAAATTTCTTCAGCCTCCTTCCTGAGTTTGATGAGGCGCTGTTGCGCTCTCTTCACCACACTGTCTGTGTGGGTGGACCATTTCAGATCGTCAGTGATGTGTAAGCCGAGGAACTTGAAGCTTTCCACCGTCTCCACTGTGGTCCCGTCAATGTGGATAGGGGCATGCTCCCTCTGCTTTTTCCTGAAGTCCACGATCAGCTCTTTCATTTTGTTGACATTGAGGGAGAGGTTTGGGAAAGTTTGGGAAAGCCGATATTCCTGGTCGTAGTGCTGGTGAGTTACCGCCGCTCTGATATCCAAAAGTTATTTCCGGCTGTGTATAGTAACACAAAAAAACATTCTGATCTAATAGTGAAAGAAATAACACACAAAAAACTAAATACTGCAAAATTGCTTAGGAACTAGAAGCAGAGATGCCATGTCTGTCGGCGCCATCTTGCTGTAGCAGTGCAGAGAAGGGCATTTGGAAAGATAGGACTCTGTATGAATCTCTAGAGTGGCTCAATTCTGTGTATTACTGTTGAAATGTTTTGATACTATTTTGAAGGAAATAAAATAATAAAGAGAGAAATATTGCTGGAAAGATTAGCCAATCTGACCCTTTCGGGAAATGGCTGTGACAGTGTGAAATTCCACGGCCTCGTCGCTGAGGGATGAAAGTCTAAGAAAAGCAAGGGATGAAATCTGCATCCCAAAAAGAGCCTCTGCTGCTCTAATCTTTGCATTGTGAAGGCAAAAAGACGGGTGAGTCAGATTTACGTCACAATTTGTTTGGTCTTTCTTTTTTTCCCTCCCACAAACTCTCCTTCCTGCCTGGTTTTTCAGTCGAGCCTTTGGGAAATGAATCGGTTTACAGTCGGTTCCTTATTTAAATGAATGAGCGGGAGGCAGGAGGGTATTTTAATCACTTATATAAATATTTGCATTCACATGAGCTGACCCCTGGAATAGCCTATTACTTAATCTCTCTCACCCCCTGGCACCCACCTCTCATCCAGACACGCTTATTTACCTCCGCCACTCAGCCATTCAATAAAATTCCTCCCAGCCCAGAGACATTAGCATATCCACGCATAGCTCCACGGGCCAGACTGAGCCTACTCCAGCACCGCTTTGTTCTCAGCTTTGTTCTGAGGGGACACATATAAATGCCTGCTATGTGAGACTGAGAGGGGCGGGGAGGAGGGGTGCATTGGTGTGGGCTTGCTAGGCAAACTGGCAAGTCTTTGGCGCCTTCCCTCAAATGCTTTGACAGGGACTAATAAATTGATCATAGCGTTGCGGTACGATGCTGACCTTGAGATTTCCTGCTTAAGTGCCTGCCTGCTATGCAGTGGAGCGCTGGAGGAAGAGGAGAGGTGGTCATCACATCGCTAAACTGCACCGTCTACAGTTATGCTGGGAAGGCAATGCATGTCGGTGATCAAGGATGGATCTCAGAAGAGACAAGGCTCCTGTATCTTTAATTGTTCTGAGGAGCTGAGCCTCATCACAATTATAGAGCATTCAGGAAGACTCCAAACTAATTTAGCTCTCCCCATAAGGGAACAGGAATCCACTAAACACAAATTCCACTTCTGCTGCCTGCGGCAAAAATACCCCCCCAAAAAAAAAATATTCATAAGAAGGGAGATTTAAAAATATCCAAAAGAAGGAATAACATATTTGTTATTGTACGTTAAATGTATTTCAGTGGGGGGGGGGCAGTTGGACAATACTTAAAATGTTTTTTAAGTATATTTGTAATTGTCCTCCTAACCATGGCTGTGAATGCAAATGTATGCCCACCAGAGACCAACCTATACACAGAGCAATACACCTAGTATTCCTAATGAACCCCCTGTTCTCACTCCCCCAGTACCTCTAATCTACTTTCCCTGTGCCTGATGAGGAGAATTACAGCTCTAAATGAAACACGTTCATCCAATGAGAACCGTATCATGCATGAGACGCATGATTGAGGAAGCAATAATGCATTAAAATAACAAAACACAAATTAATTAAAACAATGTTCTACACTGCACTTGTCACAGATTAAACACATAAACAATTTGTAAATCTAATCAGGAGAATACAAGCCTGATGATGGTGGCATTCTTGGAATATCACACCAGTGAAAACAATAGGGCCTTAGAGTGCTATTCTGGCTGTTGTTAATGGAGGCTTCTGAATGACCTCACACCATAGGTCCCTGGATAGGTGTCCCAAGCCACCTGCAGTAAGTGCAGCCCAGAGTACTGTGAAATGCCATGGCTAACCCACAGTAAGATCCTGCAGCCCAGCATGAGTGCCAGTGTGAGGGAAAGGTGTAACCATGTCCAGCCGGCATGGTGTGGCTCTCGGCTTTGTGCACCCAGCACGTCCTCATACACACACACCTTATACACAACCTCACAGACAAACCTCATATACAGCTTCACAGCCACATGCGTCTCAGAGCACAGAAGCAGGCCAGCCCCAACTCCATCACTCTCTCCCCTCTCGACCTCTCTATTGACTATTTCAAGGGCCATGATGGTGTATAAATATTTCAGCTAAAGTAAGTGTGCTTTACCTTTCAACAGTGTACATAATTCATGACTGGCCGTGCACTTATTGTTCACTTTCGGGAGAGAAAATGTTTGCTTTGTTGAGTGATGGTTGCTGACAGGAGGGCATTGTTTCATCACTTTACAGTTTCAAAAACCCTTTTAAGGGATCAAGGTTCAGTTTGGGGTCCATGTGATTCTCTGAGTATTGTGTCAAAAAATATTTTTGCTTTGACATTGTAGCGCACCTTCATTGGCTGTGTGTAGTAAGATGGTGTCAATCACCATTTACTGTAGTAAAGATATACTGAAGAAAACGGTCACCATTGTAGTCCTGTAGAGGGCATTGTACTGCATAACCAGAGTACAGTGTCCCTGCTACATGCATGCCTCCTAGTCAGGGCTCTAAAGTGCGACCAATTTGGGTGCATATGTGGCAAAATATTTTGTGGTTTTATTTTGGGAGTTGTGCAACTAGCAGAAAATTCTCCCAGATAATAATTGTTGTAATGATTCACTGTACCATTGCTTCCGAGTGCCGTAGAGAAACAAACAAGTGCAGATTCGTTAGCGCCTTTGGTTGCACTATTACTACAGCGAAAACAGCTTGCTTGTAGCCTGAACTAGTGCCTGGGCTTGAGGAGACGATATCTCCACTGAAGCCCAGAATCCTTTAATTCAAAGTCTCATTAAACAGCTCTGCAAATGTTATAACTTAAAAATACATTCGGTACTAACCACAATATGGAGTTTCTTAGAGCAACTGTCGTCATTATTTCTTTTAATTTGTGATTAGGCAAAGGGGGATGTATTCAACTGAAATGTGTCTTCTGCATTTAACCCAACCCTCTGAATCAGAGAGGTGCGGGGGTCTGCCTTAATCGACATCCACGTATTCGGCGCCCGGGGAAGTGTGTCAACTGCCTTACTACTGTTGTGCACTGTATGTACTTCCAAAAAAGATAGAAATAAAAAAAATATCTATTGTTTCTTTTTACTAAGTGTGCATGTGCCAAATCTACCTTCGGCACATTCAATAAAATCACTCATTACTGCCATCCACAGGTCGGCTGATCCAGCAGCAGTATCCTGAAAGATCATTGATTGTATTTTTATTTACACCTTTTTTGGAAGTACATACATGCAGAAGGGCAGTAATGATGATAGTTGCTATGTGAAACTACATATTTTGGTGAGTACCGAATGTATTTTGACATTATAAGGTTTACAGAGCTGATAAATGGGACCTAATCGCCGGGAAAGCATTTTACATTCATAAACCCTGTCGCGGGCCATTCTAAAACTACTCGCGCATCGTTAACCATTTGTTGTCAGTTACGTTACCACATTGGATAGCTAGCTAACAACCTGGTAACTTTACCAGTATACCCACACATTTGGGGGAACAGAAAGAAAGGGAAAAGGGTAGCTTCTTCAGGAGATCAATGATCATAACAGTGAATTAATGGCAGATATCTTGCATGTCTTCATCATAAACCTGACATTTTTTAAAGAGACAGTGTACAAATGTCAATGTAATGCATCTCATTGTGCTTTAAACACAATGTAGAAACCTAATATTCCACAAATTACTTTTTAATGACAGGTTAATTAACATTTTAGCTATAATAGTAAACAAATGTCTTTACAATGTTACATATTTGTTTCTAGGGCACCCGGTGTGCTTCTTAAGTAGCTAGAATTCATATAGCCCCAATATGGGCTGTATCTCAATCAACTAAAAAAAATGTTTTTTTACATGCTCCTAAAAATACTTTTCTTAATTCCAGCACATCTATTTATTATCTGACAGGCAGTCATCCCTACATATTTGATCGGGCTTTCTTCCCCTGCTGTGGAAAATGTAAACAGGCAGTTTGTGGCACGTTGTTAACGCAAATGATATGTGAGCCGAGTTCACACTCCAACCTGTGTCCCTGGGCTGGACACAGGACAGATTGTTCTCCTGGATTATGACAGCTTCACCCAAAACGCCTGATCTCATACGAGCTCCGGGACACAGAGCAAACAAAGGCTGGGATCACTTGGCAGCGTGGGGTGTGCTGAGAGCAGGGTCTGCCTGTTAAACTGAGTTGAGTGGTTACAGACACTGGAGAGCTAAGGTTGCATAACACCAGTGGCGTAAGAGCAATTCTGACTTGGAGGGCATTTTGCTACGGATGTTGGGTGCAAACGCCCCCCCCCAAAAAACAAAAAAATTGAAGTTTGAAATGCTAATTTCTAGTGACTTTTGAGAAAAGGATACAGGCAATTATTAACTTACATATGGGCAAATTTACGAGGCTAAGGGGCCCTTGCAGAGGGTCACTTACTCTGGTACAGTCCAAAACATTTAGCTGACCTGCCGCCCCAATTAAAACATTTAGCTGACATGGGCTAATTGAATGCCTTTCAGTGACTTGCTATAGTAAGAGAAAAACTGGCCTCCCGGGTGGCGCATTCATTCAAAGCACTGCATCGCACCACAGATTCTGGGTTGGAGCCCAGGCTCTGTCTCAGCCGACCATGAACGGGAGGCCCATGGGGTGGTGCACAATTGGCCCAGCGTCGTCCAGGTTTGGCCCGGCAGGGATATCCTTGTCTCATCGCACACTAGCAACTCCTGTGGTGGGCTGGGCGCAGTGCACGCTGACCAGGTTGCCAGGTGTACGGTGTTTCCTCTGACACATTGGTGCGGCTGGCTTCCTGGTTGAATGTGCATTGTGTCAAGAAGCAGTGCGGCTTGGCTTGGTTGGGTTGTGTTTCTGAGGACGCATGGCTCTCGACCTTCGCCTCTCCCGAGTCCGTACGGCAGTTGCAGCGATGAGACAAGACTGTAACTACCAATTGGATACGATGAAATCGGGGTAAAAAAACTGCTTATGTATTTGACGAAAGCAAAGTTTGAAGGACACAATTATTATTTAAATTAAAAATAATTATTTATAACCTTGTCAACGTCTTGACTATATTTCCTATTCTTTTTAGATATATATACACACTACCGTTGAAAAGTTTGGGGTCACTCAGAAATGTCCTTGTTTTCCATGAAAACATACATGAAATGAGTTGCAAAATGAATAGGAAATATAATCAAGACATTGACAAGGTTGTAAACAATGATTTTTAATGAAATAATAATTGTGTCCTTCAAACTTTGCTTTCATCAAAGAATCCTCCATTTGCAGCAACTACAGCCTTGCAGATCTTTGACATGCTAATTGTCAATTTGTTGAGGTAATCTTTCTCACAAGTTGGATTGGCTTGATGGGCACTTCTTACGTACCATACGGCCAAGCTGCTCCCACAACAGCTCAATAGGGTTGAGATCCGGTGATTGTGCTGGCCAAACCATTATAGACAGAATACCAGCTGCTTGCTTCTTCCCTAAATAGTTCTTGCATAGTTTGGAGCTGTGCTTTCGATCATTGTCCTGTTGTTGGAGGAAATTGGCTCCAATTAAGCTCCGTCCACAGGGTATGGCATGGCGTTGTAAAATGGAGTGATAGCCTTCCTTCAAGATACCTTTTACCCTGTGCAAATCTCCCACTTTCCAATCACCAAAGCACACCCAGACCATCACATTGCCTCCACCATGCTTGACAGATGGCGTCAAGCACACCTCTAGCATATGTTCATGTTTTCTACGTCTCATGAATGTTCTTCTTTGTGATTCGAACACCTAAAACTGAGATGCGTCTGTCCATAACACTTTTTTCCAATCTTCCTCTGTCCAGTGTCTGTGTTCTTTTGCCCATCTTAATATTTTCTTTTTATTGGCCAGTCTGAGATATGGCTTTTTCTCTGCAACTCTGCCTAGAAGGCCAGCATCCAGGAGTCATCTCTTCACTATTAATGACGAGACTGGTGTTTTGAGGGTACTATTTAATGAAG
This sequence comes from Oncorhynchus gorbuscha, assembly GCF_021184085.1. NCBI lineage: Eukaryota > Metazoa > Chordata > Actinopteri > Salmoniformes > Salmonidae > Oncorhynchus > Oncorhynchus gorbuscha. Next base: position 32,443,789 of record NC_060174.1, read on the forward strand.
CTGCCAGTTGAGGACTTGGGAGGTGTCTGTTTCTCAAACTAGCCACTCTAATGTACTTGTCCTCTTGCTCAGTTGTGCACCGGGGCCTCCCACTCATCTTTCTATTCTGGTTAGCGCCAGTTTGCGCAGTTCTGTGAAGGGAGTAGTACACAGCGTTGTACAAGATCTTCAGTTTCTTGGCAATTTCTGGCATGGAATAGCCTTCATTTCTCAGAACAAGATTAGACTGATGAGTTTCAGAAGAAAGTCCTTTGTTTCTGGCCATTTTGAGCCTGTAATCAAACCTACAAAATGCTGATGCTCCAGATACTCAACTAGTCTAAAGAAGGCCAGTTGTATTGCTTCTTTAATCAGAACAGCAGTTTTCAGCTGTGCTAACATAATTGCAAAAGGGGTTTATAATGATTAATTAGCCTTTTAAAATTATAAACATGGATTAGCTAACACAATGTGCCATTGGAACACAGGAGTGATGGTTGCTGATAATGGGCCTCTGTATGCCTATGTAGATATTCCATAAAAAATCAGCTGTTTCCAGCTACAATATTCATTAACAATGTCTACACTGTATTTCTGATCAATTTGACGTTATTTTATTATACAAAAAAATGTTTTTCTTTGAAAAACAAGGGCATTTCAAAGTGACTCCAAACTTTTGAACGGTAGTGTATAATATAGAGGACCATTTTACCTGCTTCTACTCCTCCCCACCCCCTGGGCTCCAACAGCCCTGCATAACACTGTTGCCCACTTCAAGGCTCATTTTAAAGAGGAGAGAACCTTTAAATTCTACTCACAATGAAGACGGGATTAAACCAGAGAGAAACGTACTTTGGGGCTGTAGGAATCCCATTTGTGTTTTCAAGATGAGTTGTTTGAGTTAACGCTGTTGTTGGCAAGCTGATCACTATGGAATGTTGTTAATAATCCTCTACTCATCATATATTAAGTGGCTGTTTGAGACCTCTCGTTCAGCTGGTCTTCTGGCTCTCATCCCAAGGATTGGCATCATTTAGAAGAGTGAACATCGTGCTGGGTGACATTAAAATGGATAAAACCCATCGGGCCAACTACTGCTGTCTATACACCACCCTTCACAGCCAGAACTACACTGCAGCTAAAAGGAGCAGACAGCCAACCCCATTTAGGCATAGGTGTGTTCAGAGACAAGTGAACTACACCCACATGTACAGTGCATTTGGAAAGTATTCAGACCCTTTTCCACATTCTAAAATTGAATTATATAAAAAATGTTCTGTATCAATCTACACACAATACCCCATAATGACAAAGTGAAAACAGGTTTTTAGAAATGTTAGCAAAGGTATTAGAAATAAAACCTTATTTCCTTAAAATGTCATATATTATTATTCAGACCCTTTGCAATGAGACTCGAAATTGAGCTCAGGTGCATCCTGTTTCCATTGTTCATCCTTGAGATGTTTCTACAACTTGGAGTCCACCTGTAGTAAATTCAATTGATTGAACATGATTTGGAAAGGAACACACCTGTCTATTTAAGGTCCCACAGTTGACAGTGCATGTCAGAACAAAAACCAAGCCATGAGGTCGAAGGAATTGTCCGTAGAGCCCAGAGACAGGATTGTGTCGAGGCACATATCTGGGGAAGGGTAACAAAAATATTTCTGTAGCATTTCTGTAGAGCTGGACACCCAGCCAAACTGAGCAATCGGGGGAGAAGGGCCTTGATCAGGGAGGTGACCAAGAACCCGATGTTCACTCTGACAGAGCTCCAGAGTTCCTCTGTGGAGATGGGAGAACCTTCCAGAAGGACAACCATCTCCGCAACACTCCACCAATCAGGCCTTTATGGTAGAGTGGCCAGACAGAAGCCACTCCTCAGTAAAAGGCTCATGACAGCCGGCTTGGAGTTTTCTAAAAGGCACCCAAAGGACTCTCTGACTATGAGAAGCGAGATTCTCTTTGTCCTGCATATAAAGCGTTGCGTATGGAGGAAACCTGGCACCATCCCCACGGTGAAGCATGGTGGTGGCAGCATAATGCTGTGTGGATGTTTTTCAGAGGCAGGGACTGGGAAACTAGTCAGGATCGAGGTAAAAATGAACAGAGCAAAGTACAGAGAGATCCTTGATGAAAACCTGCTCCAGAGCACGCAGGACCTCAGACTGGGGCAAAGATTCACCTTCCAATATGACAATGACCCTAAGCACAAAGTCAATGCAATGATGAAGCGGCTTTGGGACAAGTCTCTGAATGTCCCTGAGTGGCCCAGCCAGAGCCTGGACTTGAACCTGTTCGAACATCTCTGGAGAGACCTGAAAATAGCTGTGTGGCGACGCTCCCCATCCAACCTGACAGAGCTTGAGAGGATCTACAGAGAAGAATGGGAGAAACTCCCCAAATACAGGTGTGACAAGCTTGTAGCGTCATACCCAAGAAGACTCCAAGTTGTAATTGCTGCCAAGGGTGCTTCAACAAAGTACTGAGTAAAGGGTCTGAATACTTATCTAAATGTGATATTTCATTTTCTTTGTAATAACCTTGCTCAAATTTCTAAAAACATGTTTTTCTTTGTCCTTGTGGGGTATTGTGTGGAGATTGATGAGGAAAAAAACAGATTAAATACATTTTAGAATAAGGCTGTAACATAACAAAATGTGTAACAAGTCAAGGAGTCTCAATACTTTCCAAATGCACTGTATAAGGGAATCAAGAATCTAGCTATTTGTGTGGTGCCTTTCCTTTAACTTACAGTATAAGTTGCAAAGATTGGTTTCTTAGGTAAAGTATACTTTTTGTGAGGTCTCTCCTCTCTCACCCTGCTTTGTGTGCTTGAGAGGGTGGGTTTAAGAGGTGGGGTATTATTTATGGCTCTTGCCACCCCAGTGCACTCTCAGGGATAATGTTCTTATGGGACGTGATCCTCCAACTGCAGAAGTCATGCTGTCTTTACTCAGAAAACCAGGGGGGGGGTTGGTTTCACTCCCTCAGATTTTAAAACCTAGTGCTCCGAAAGGACCCAATGTCTGAAGAAGAAAAAGATAGCGAAGGGTTTGGTAAAAAGCATTCAATCTGCTCAAAGAATCAACATAACAAAGCAATATATAATTCAGTTTGAAGTTCTGAGGACAGTGTATAGATAGTGAACTGCCCAACAAGGTCAAACATAAGGTGAAACTGAGTACTTCACTGCACACAGTGTACACTAACTGAATTAACAGTTAGACTGAAATAGTTTAATAAGGTAAATCATTTCAATAAATCCATTGAAACTGTGGGTACATGAGTCTTCACTTAGCCTTCTCCACAGAATGCACCTGTTCCACAGTGGTCCAGCTTGCCAGCCAGACAAACAGTGTCATATGGACCAAAAAGAGAGCTTGAAATCTGTGCTCTGTACTGTGAACTTTCAGGAAGGCTTTCAGTGTAACAGAAAGTTAGGTCAATATTTGACTGCAGTGCCATAACAGCGTTATAACAGAAAAAGTACAGTGTCCAATAACTCTGTGTGAGCATATTGTATATGAAAAGATATATGGACATGTACTGTTATGTACCTTATGTAGACAACTTCAGCAGTCAAAAATGAAATATATACCGGCAGTACCAGGAATGTACTGTATCGTGGTACTGTATCTTGGTACTGTATCTTGGTACTGTATCTTGGCCAAATCTAAGAATCTTTTGAAGAATAAATAAATGGTTTATGAAAACTTCAGGACGTGACAACAACACATCCTATCAGCCTCCTAAGATCTGATCAGGTCTATCATTCTGCCTGTGGCTTGCAATCTGGGGATCAATTTCAATCTGGAGAAGTGATAAAGAGTCAACAATGTGCTTTTGGTTTGTGCCTGAGCAGTAAATACACCATGTCATGTCTGAAAATAACTGGTAAGAAATTATTTAAGCTTGAAATGTACACGTACTGTATTACTGTAGCCTTTCCTCTCAGTCTTCTGGCACAGTAATATCAACATCTTGTGTAATATCTACTATATCTATATTCAGTTTAGATAGATTATCAATTTTAATAGGAGTGAACTATGTATTAATACACACGTTATACCAATATTACAATGAAAACCTGTTTAAGGGCAGTTTCTATTCCTAACTCCCAATTACTTAATCTAAACGAGGCAGTGACATTTTACACAAAAAATGTGTTCTTTATTAGCGAACAGCAATTGCACGGAGACAACTCTGCCAGACGCCTGTTTCCCAGACTGAGCTGACTGACTGTGTTATCTCTGTGGCCGGCTGTGCAGCTCTCTCTCTCCATTGGGTTGGTTCCTGCAGCTCTACAGCTCTGGGTCTGTCCCTTACCTCGGAACAGCAGCCAGTCGGCAGTACAGTCACTACCACGAGCAAAGCACCTCAGAGCACCGCTTCTCCCCTGCACTCTAATTGCCTCCATTACTGTATCTGCAGTCAGATAAAATGCTAATTTCACAGCACATTAATTTCTCCAGGCTGAACAATAAGCAACACAAAGCCCAGGCTGCCTGGGCAGGCGCGTCTACAGCACTGGGCTCCTTCCCAACGGTGGAGGAGTGAGAACGCCATTATGCACAGGTCAATGAAATGAAGGAAAAATCCATCGATTCTACATTTGAAAAGAAAACAGAGGAGTGGCAGAGGGGCAGGGTGATTTATTAACCTCAGAGGGGCCCTGGCAGCCAAGCCAGGAGAGGAGAGAACTGGAGAGAAGAGCAGGTGAGAGGACTGAAGCTGAGGCTGAGCAGAGGATATGTACTGCAGGCCCCTGTTGGTCTGCTGCTGCTCACGCTTACCACTCGGTCTAGTCAAATCCTCTGTCTAATTTATAAAAATGTGGGTTCTTACACTATTGATGCTGGTAACATGCATATTCACATTCTACTGTAGAATTTCACACTGGCCTCATTTGGAGATAAAATAACATTGTTCTCTAGTTAAGGATTTCACTGATCATCCATATTTGTATTGCTTAATTAGACCTGTCCGTCAACCTAATGTTCTCTTATGACATGCATGGCTTAATGCCCCCCCCCCTCGCTCCAGCACCCTCAACTGGATTAGCCAGTCCACATCCCACTTCACAAATCAACATTTTTAACATAATAGCTTCCGTCCTCATAATAGCTGCACAACACACTTAATTACTTATTCAAAAACTGTGGTTGAGAAAATTATCAAATTCTGCTTAGTTCTACTCTGCCCTCCAGCATAGCAAGAGCACTGTAGGCTACAGTACAGTTACTCTATGCAGAATGCCTCTATATACCAGGAGCAGTGTGAATCCTGACTGCAGGACATACTGTCTTCCGAAAAGAGGCAGATTTCAGGCCTAGAGAGGAGAGAAGAGAGGCTGGCACCTCCACTTTGTGATTAGCTCTTCATGTGAAGAGCACTGGAGTGCTCCCAAGTGTGTGCAGCAGCAGCAACATAAACACGTGATGTCACACACCTTTCATTCACACTGTGATGATAAACTGAGGATGTGGGTTTAATTTATGTCACATGAGGAATTCCTCCAACATAACAGTGGATGAAAATACTAAATGCAGGACAATAAGGCTGGGACTGTGTCTCCAACGGGGCAGCAGGTAGTCTAGTGGTTAGAGTGTTGGACTAGTAACCGAGAGGTTGCAAGATCGAATCCGTCGTTCTGCCCCTCAACCCAGTTAACCCACTGTTCCTAGGCCGTCATTGAAAATAAGAATTTCTTCTTAACTGACTTCCCTGGTAAAAAAAAATAAAAAATGAGCACCACATGCAGGCCCTTAGGAGAGAAACCCCTCTTTGAGCTTCAACCCAGCAGTTTGTCATCCCTGTGTGATGAACAAAGTATGTAAGTATTGTGTCTAGACTATTGCGGAGAACAGAAACCAAATATAAAAAGTACATTTCTGGAGGAACTGTGTTCAAACTGCAGAAAGGCAGATTTTTCAATTTCTGTGGAATGGAGGAATAAGCAGCCCTTAAAACCCAGTCACCTTCTCCAGTGCAGGGCTTTTCTATGGCACACTAAATGAGTTACATCATCGTTGACATTAAAACCCTTGTTCTGGTTCTGCGCTGGCACATCCATGTGCTCCCGCCCATTTTAATTGAGACTCTTAGAGTGTTGTGGAAGTGTTAACAGACTGAGCATGCCCGTGCTGGCTAGGGACTGGGTGGGGTTGGATGGGGAGGAAGAGGAAAGAGGAAGGAATTTTGGCCAAGGGCGCCACAGGCAGTGTGTGGAACAATGAACTGCCTCTGCTGCCCTTTCTCAGTGGGAATCATGTCAGTATGAGCTCTACTAACAGCTTTAATAGGGGGAGAGGTGTCCATCTGCTAGTGTGGGACAAAGAGAGGTGTCTTTGGTTCAGAAATCACTCAGTAAATCGATGTAGGAGCGATGGTATGGTGGGTGGTATGACATGATTCCTGCTAAACCTACTTCAAGATTTTGGAAATGAGGCCCTTTATCTACTTCCCTAGAGTCAGATGAACTCATGGATACAATTTCTATGTCTTCACGTGCAGTTTGAAGGAAACTCTGCTAGCTTGCAGATACCCATAGACTTCCAGTCATTGCGCTGACACTAGTTAGCATTGTATCGCAAAACCAGCTCTAACTTCCTTCATACTGGACACAGAGACATAAAAATGGAATCCATGAGTTTATCTGCCTCTGGGGAACAAGAGAAATCACAAAGTATCCCTTTAATTAAACCATTACTGCAGGGTGAGGAGAGTTACTGGGGATTATATAATGCACTCCAATGGGCTGGAGTGGGCCAGTCCCACAGGACAGAGAGGGAGGGAGGGATTAATTCCCTTTCATCTTTTCATCTGCTGAGTTAAGAACTAGAAGAGGACTGTAGCTTTCTCTCACTCGCTCTCCCTCTCTTGCAGCGCCCTGTCTCTACTGCCTTTAGAAGGGCTCACGAGATCTGCATTAAAATGCCTGCGGAAGCCTCAAGCCCCCAATCCCCAGTGCTAAATGCAGGAATTTCAACGAATCACAGTTCAAAAGGGAAACACTCCGCTATCTGCTCTCACATTTCGACAAGAGGTTTGTGGACAGGGACTCCAAAGACAAGAGTTAGTCATGGTTGCCGTCAGTATGTACTTCAACATACACTGGATTGTCTGAAGTGCTCCAGAAAATGTTTACATAGCTGTATACCAACGATAAGGTGCGGCAGGTAGCCTAGTGGTTAGAGCGTTGAGCCAGTAACCGAAAGGTTCCTAGATCGAATCCCCCGAGCTGACGAGGTAGAAATCTGTTGTTCTGCCCCTGAAGAAGGCAACTAACCCACTGTTCCTAGGCTGTCATTGTAAATTAGAATGTATTCTTAACCTCTCTTGGGTAGGGGGCAGTGATTTGGATGTCTGGATGAAAAGCATGCCCAAAGTAAACTGCCTGTTACTCAGGCCCATAAGCTAAGGTATGATTTGGATAGAAAACACTCTAAAGTTTCTAAAACTGTTAAAATTATGTCTGTGAGTATAACAGAACTGATGGCAGGCGAAACCCCAAGGACAAACCATCCCCCCCCAAAAGAACATTTCAGCCTACCACTGTTTTCAATGGCTGTCACTTTTATTATAAGGCGAAATCCTCCCAGATTGCAGTTCCTAGGGCTTCCACTAGATGTCAACAGTCTTTAGAAAGAGTTTCAGGCGGATTTTTGGAAAAATGAGCCAGAAATTGTAGTTCTTCTACGTGGCTCCCATTTTGTCTGTAGTTTTCCAAGCGCGTGGAAGAGAGTGCATTCTTTGGTATTTTCTCCGGTAAAGACAATAATGATATCCGTCTCACATTTTATCGTTTATTTACGTATTTGGGTACCTAAGGTTTGATTAAAAACGTTGTTTGACTTGTTTGGAAAAGTTTATTCGTAATGTTTGGAATTCATTCTGTATGCATTTTTATGGTCGGAAACTGGGTGGATTATTGACTGAAGCGCGCCAGCTAAACTGAGTTTTTATGGATATAAGGAAGCACATTTTCGAATAAAAGGACCATTTGTGATGTATCTGGGACCTTTTGGAGTGCCAACAGAAGAATGGTTTTCATGCTTTTGTATGCGGGGCGCTGTCCTCAGATAACCACATGGTGTGCTTTTGCCATAGGGCCTTTTTGACATCTGACACAGCGGCTGGATTAACAAGAAGTTAAGCTTTATTTTGATGTATTACACTTGTGATTTTATGAAAGTTCAATATTTATAATTCTGTCGTTTGAATTTCACGCACTGCAATTTCACCGGATGTTGGCCAGGTGGGACGCTACCGTCCCAGCTGCCCATAAGAAGTTAACAGACTTGCCTATTCAAAAATAAGGGACAAGGGTTATTTTAGATACTATAGATTCATCATTGTATGCGAAAGAAAAAGCAAGAGACTAAAGTTGAGGTGGTGAAAGGTCGAATACCATATGTGTGTAACTGGTTTTGCTTTCAGAGTCCCACAGGGAACAATTAATGTGTGAGTTAATAAAAAGAAAATCAAAGCCACAGGAACCTGATGAGGTAAACTATGTTGTCAGGGACCGGAAATGCAAACATGTGTTTATGAAGGCATTTCTCTAATGTCTTTCAGAATCCAGATTTCGTACCTCATCATGAACACATGCTGAATAAATGTATCACTACGAAGCCCAAGTCACAGTGTCATGACTAGGGAACTTCACTGAGACTGTCACGGCACTTTAATACTGTCCTCACATTTCATCACACCGTTATAGGGGGTGGCAGGTAGCCTAGTGGTTAGAGCGTTGGGACTAGTAACCGAAAGGTTGCAAGATTGAATCCCCGAGCTGACAAGGTGAAAATCTGTCTTTCTGCCTCTGAACAAGGCAGTTAACCCACTGTTCCTAGCGCATCATTGAAAATAAGAGTTTGTTCTTAACTGACTTGCCTAGTTCAATAAAGGTAAAAAAATCTATAAAAAATCAACTGAGGCCAAGCTTCCTGCCATCCAGGACCTCTATACCAGGTGGTGTCAGAGGAAGGCCCTAAAAATTGTTACTCTCTGTTATTATCTATGCATAGTCACTTTAATAACTCTACCGACATGTACATATCACCTCGACTAACCGGTGCCTCCGCACATTGACTTTGTACCAGTACCCCCTGTATATAAACTCGCTATTGTTATTTTACTGCTGCTCTTTAATCACTTCTTCCTTTTATTTCTTATTCATATTTTTTAAACTGCATAGTTGGTTAGGGGCTTGTAAGTAAGCATTTCACTGTAAGGTCTAGGACAGCATTGTTGTATTCAGCGCATGTGACTAATACAATTAGATTTGATTTGAAGATGGCACAAGCCACAGGAAAGACACGTGCACAAGTAAATAGATACATTATTCCATATCTTTAGTGTGATGGAATTGTTTCCCTCACAGCCGAGGCTAGGGAGTGTATCACTACGATCATTCTCCTACAAACATATCCAGCTGAGACACACTCAGATTTGGTAGCCATCAGTCAAACCCAGAGAGAAAGACCACTCAGAGCCTCCTCATTGAGGAGCCAAGTGGACAGGGGAAAATCATCACATGAAATATGCCTATTCTCTGGCTGTAATCACAGGGGCCATCATATGATCATGGTAATATAGCAATCAAGCCAGGGCTTGTGATCTGTGTGTGTGTGTGTGTGTGTGTGTGTGTGTGTGTGTGTGTGTGTGTGTGTGTGTGTGTGTGTGTGTGTGTGTGTGTGTGTGTGTGTGTGTGTGTGTGTGTGTGTGTGTGTGTGTGTGTGTGTGTGTGTGTGTGTGTGTGTGTGTGTGTGTGTGTGTGTGTGTGTGTGTGTGTGTGTGTGTGTGTGTGTGTCAGCTCCACTGGGGCAGGTATCCTCCACTCAGCAGTGTTTGCTGAAATAAATCCTGCATCTCCAGCGGTTCCCGACACCAAACGCTGTCCTTGCCAGGTGTCTGCCACGCCGCAGTGACTGCTGACGGACCCACGGAACTCAGCTCCTTGTTTTCACAACAGCTCCCGGTGTGGACCCTTGGCACAGCTGTTCCCCGGATCCCCCTGGCCTCTTAAAAAAGGCAATAAATCAGTCTAGGTACTCAATACAGCCAGAAAATTGACCAATAAAATAAAAATGCATTTGTCACATGCACTGAATACATGCTTACTAACGAGCCCTTAACCTACAATCATTTTTCCAACAATTTAAAGACAGATTATTTCACTTATAATTCACTGTATCACAATTCCAGTGAGTCAGAAGTTTACATACATTAAGTTGACTGTGCCTTTAAACAGCTTGTAAAATTCCATGTCATGGCTTTAGAAGCTTCTAACAGGCCAATTGACATAATTTCAGTCAATTGGAGGTGCACCTCAAGGCATACCTCCAGTGTCTCTTTGCTTGACATCATGGGAAAATCAAAAGAAATCAGAAAATAACTCAGAAAAATCATTTTAAAGTCTTGTTCATCCTTGGGACCAATTTCCAAACGCCTGAAAGTACCACGTTCATCTGTACAAACAATAGTATGCATCATGGGAAAATCAAAAGAAATCAGAAAATAACTCAGAAAAATATAAATACCATGGGACCACGCAGCCGTTCATACTGCTCAAACAATGTGTGTGTGTATTTTGTGTGTGTGTGTGTGTGTGTGTGTGTGTGCTCACGATGTGTGTGTGTGTGTGTGTGTGTGTGTGTGTGTGTGTGTGTGTGTGTGTGTGTGTGTGTGTGTGTGTGTGTGTGTGTGTGTGTGTGTGTGTGTGTGTGTGTGTGTGTGTGTGTGTGTGTGTGTGTGTGTGTGTGTGTGTGTGTGTGTGTGCATTAAGCAACAAATCATAATAGATACGAATAAAATAAGGGGTTCAATGTAAATAGTCCAGGTAGCCATTTGATTAACTGTTCTGCAGTCTTATGGTTTTGGGGTAGAAGCTGTTAAGGAGCCTTTTTGTCCCAGACTTAGATGCTCCTGTACCGCTTCCCATGTGGTAGCAAAGAGAACAGTCTATGACTTGGGTGGCTGGAGTCTTTGACAATTTGTCGGGCCTTCTTCTGACACCACCTGGTATAGAGGTCCTGGATGGCAGGGAGCTCGGTCCCAGTTATGGACTTGGCTGCACGTACTAGCCTCTGTAGCGCCTTGCGGTCGGATGCCGAGTAGTTGCCCTACCAAGCGGTGATGCAACCAGTGCATCATGCTCTCGATGGTGCAGCTGTAGAACTTTTAGAGGATCTGAGAACCCATTACAAATCTTTTCAGCCTCCAGAGGGGGAATAGTCATTGTCGTGCCCTCCTCACTACTTTGTTGGTGTGTTTGAACCATGAAAAGTACTTAGTATTGTGGACACCAACTGACTTGAAACTCTCGACCTTCTCCACTACAGTCCTGTCGATGTGAAGGAGGGTGAACTCGGCCCTCCTTTTCCTGTAGTCCACGATCAGCTTCTTTGTCTTGCTTACTTTTAGAGGTTTTTGTCCTGGCACCACACTGCCAGGTCTCTGACCTCCTCCCTATATGCTGTCTCATCGTTGTCGGTGATCAGTCCTACCACAGTCGTGGCCACTCAGTCGTGGGTGAACAGGGATTACAGGAGGGGACTAAACATGCACCCCCTCTGTGCTGAGGGTCAGCGTGGCGGATGTGTTGTTGTCTACCCTCACCACCTGGGGGCTGGTCCGTCAGTGACCCAAGATGCTTATGTTCAGGCAGAACATGTGATAAATTGGCCATCTACTGTATTTATATGAACACTGGGTCTCTGCAAGAAGACTCGACTCGATGCTGCTCCTTAATGACAAATCAACAACCCCGATTCTGCCATAGTCCTAGCATGGCTGTGGTGCCAACAGTACCGCATGTTAATGTCCATACATGAGCCATGCTCTCATAACTTATGTGAAGAGATCTAACCCATCAGAAACACAATGCCATGAGCATGTCAGACCTAAGCTAAATCAATCTGGAACGTTTTTCCAATAATAATTGCCTCGTTATAATATATTTTCTATCCCGATTAGAGGATGATTTAATGTTTTTGCTAACTACACAGTACTGTGTGCCAACTCTTGCATTTACCAATATGTAACGTTAGATTCCTACAGCTACAGCTAGGTCATATTTCAGCATTACTATGCTAGGAGTGTTATTATTTTGGCTCGGCATAATACAGAAGCACCATGTTAATATGTTATTCCTCCTGCCTTTCAGATACATTTGCACCCCAAAAACAACCAGAGAGAAAAATAACTCTGCAAAATGAGAAGTGCTACAGGTGTGCAGGCATCTGCTTGCAATCTGTCCATGTGCTGTTCTTTTTCATGCTCTGCCTAAAAAACATTTATTGTATCCTTCTGCAATAGCAAGGCTGAACATCATCTTCATTCCTTTATTCTCCTGATTATCAATCTCTAGGCAACAATCAAATAACAGGCTGGATGCACCTGCACGGCTGTGTCTCCATATGCTGCTCTCATAACAGGTATTACCTTTCCTCCAGATCCTATCACTGTTTGAATCAATGCTCAGGCTAGAGTGAGCCAGATATCAGTGGAGAGGAGAATGGTGGTTTTACGTCGCCATTGGCTGAATGTAGTAATACCTCAATAGAGAAAGCCATAGCATACTCTCCTGACTGTATGCAAAATAATAATCTTAACATATGCACAGTGCTCCTCCCTCATGTTATTCAAAGAAGTACTAATCATTATTGTCATATACAGTAGTCTAAATTATAGACTTGCTTGCCATCATTCTTATAGCAGGCCTAGTCTTTATGTAACAGTACACTCCCTTCGCCATCTAACACAGCCGCCTGAGTTTGTCAATATACAGTAGGTACACATTCTGGAATGAGACATTAACATTCAGAGTAAGTATCAACTGTCCCTCCACTGTCACACATGCATGAGAATGAATAAGAATAGGACCAAACAGTTGTGAGCAACATTGCTCCTAGGACGATCTCAGAGAGAGGTCTGGTGGACAAGACTAGAGGGAGTTCAGTGAGTGCTGTGCTGCGAGCCCTAGGGTGGCCCCTGGGGTGATAGGGAGAAACCCCACTCATCGTCCTAGTCCTAGGATCACTCACAGCCCTCTCTTCTGCATGTCTGCCTTGCCTCGCCTTATCACTGCAGCTCCCCGCCCATTGATTTATCTGAGCCCCAGATTCATGGGATCCCACTGTTCCTTTACTACCACTACAGTATCTGTTCACAGGACCTTATCAACGCATAACACAGCTTTAACCCCAGTAGATGAGTCACTAGAACAATGTGCTCCTTGGGACAGATCCAACTAAAAGCCATTTACGACCGTAATCTATAACTGTAATTATATCTGACTGAGCCCTTCACAAACAGAGCGCAGCAGCTTTAGTTTCAATCTGAATAAACTATTTCATGAAAAAGAAAAAACGCTGTTTGGATGCATTCCTAACACTTAATTGCGGCACTATTACATACATTTAAATAATACAATAGAGTTCAAACACTTCCATTTTGATGCTATCAATTACCTCTTTATTCCTCAATTCCAGCTCCTTAAATATTAATATAATTCCATAATGAGGCTGAGTGGACGGAATCACTCAATGTCCCTTAGGGCGGCTCTGCTGTCGACCACGAGAGCACAGGCCTTGTCTGATGAATATAATCAGCACATTAAACTACACTTCACCACTCACTCCTGTCTGGTTAGATATATTTCTTCTTTGTCCGGGGGAACAGTGAAAGGCTTGGAACCCAGTCTGCAAGTGCCTACTTTATAACAACATTCTTCAACGTTTCCATTTGTGTACAACACAGCCAAGTCAAATTTACATTTACATTTAAAACATACTGTACCTCAGTGTTTCCATTATTATTTGTGTGTGTGTGTGTGTGTGTGTGTGTGTGTGTGTGTGTGTGTGTGTGTGTGTGTGTGTGTGTGTGTGTGTGTGTGTGTGTGTGTGTGTGTGTGTGTGTGTGTGTGTGTGTGTGTGTGTGTGTGTGTGTGTGTGTGTGTGTGTGTGTGCGTGCATGGCATGTGCGAGCGTGCTTGTGTGTTTATGTATTGACTTTGAATTGGCCTACAAAGAGAGTTTAGTGTAGAGGACACCACATTTGACATTTAACAAGAAGCTAAAGCGGCTTAAACAATTACTAGCCAACAAAACTGTCATTTTGTGCCTGTTTCTTACAGGGATTCCTCCTGTGTCCCATTGGCCTAGAAGAGCAGCTCCACGTGCTTACATATGAACCCTGTGATAAATTATGAGGGGTCAATGGTTTACAAGCAGAAGGAGGACCTTTCAATTAGTGCCTGATGAGGGCTGAAAAGAGACACTCCTCAGTTGATGCAGAGCCACTGAGAAATGAGTCGCTTAAGATCATTGAAATTGTTACATTTCAAAAAGCAATTTCCTCAAATTGCTGAACAAGTTGCTAAAATCAGACATCCAATTAGAATGAGATTTTTGCAAGTGGAATTAGAGGAGTCGCTGTGCTATCAGCATTGTCTGGGGTACAGACAACCCAGACTCATCACCAGTGAGAAGCTTTCATGTGCAGGACCGCATATCACACAACACTCACAATCTAATTAGCTGCTCTCAAATGGTAGAATAGTGGTTTGGAAGCACTGCTGTAAACGGCAGCAGATAAATGGTTTGTGTTATTGTAGCATTTATCCACAGATCATTCCTTTTAAGTGTCATGTGAATATAAGAGACCATGTGACTGACTCAGACAGAAAGTTAATACGCTGTGAAATGAGCACCATATTTAACACCATCACAGGGCAAAATAAATCAGTATACTTTGCATACAACTTTTGACAGGACCTTATATCATTTCTGTAGTACTGTGAACTCATGGTCCTCCATGTAATACTGGAATGCTCTCTTATTATCAAATCAAATTGTATTTGTCACATGTGCCGAATACAACAAGTGTAGACCTTACTGTGAAATACTTACTTACTAGCCCTTAAACCAACAGTGCAGTTCAAGAAGAGTTAAGAAAATATTTACGAAGTAGACTAAAGTAAAAAGTAATAATAAAAAAGTAACAACAACAATAACAATAACGAGGCTATATACAAGGGGCACCGGTACCGAGTCAGTGTGCGGGTGTATAGGTCAGTTGAGGTAATTTGTACATGTAGGTGAGGGTGAAGTGACGATGCATAGATATTTAGAACCATCATGACCTTTTACTCTGCTACTTAAAGGGATACTTTGGGATTTTGGCAATGAAACCCTTTATCTACTTCCCCAGAGTCAGCTTAACTCATGAATAGATTGTTTATGTCTCTCTCTGTGCAGTTTGAAGGAAGTTGTAAAGTCGTGGTAGCACAATTGCTAACTAGCATTTAACACAATGATTGGAAATGATGGGTATCTGAGACTTCTAGTCATTACGCTAATGCTAGTTAGCATTAACTTACAAATCTACCTCTAACTTCCTTCATACTGGACACAGAGACATTAAAAAGTTATCCACAAGTTCATCTGACTCTGGGGAAGTAGGTAATGGGACTCATTGCCAAAATGCTGAAGTGCCCCTTTAAAGTTTATGTCCTTTAGCAACGCACAGTGATTGCAGAATCATGCACATTCCCAATTACAATAGGCACACAAACAATGACTCACAATCACGCTCACACAGACAGACAGACACACACAATAAGTATAGGCGACCAAAGATGAAACATCTTTATCCCTCTCTTTTCCCATAGCAATGAGTTAAATCATATTCCCTTTACAACTTTGTTCTCCACTCAACAATTTTACCATCTGCTAAAAACATATAGAGAAAAGAGAGCCAAAGAGAAAAGTTGTGATGAATATTTCAGAGGGCCTGCGCTGGCGGCTGCAGGTTTTATGGTCCCTGGCCAACAGTTTCCCAGGGGACAGAAAACTGCCACCTCCTCCCCCTCCATAGATAAAGCACACTGGGATGTCCTCCTTGGCGAGAAGGCTGCATACTGGTAGTTCCATAGGATCTGATTCTTTAACTCGGCTTTATGTCTCTCTTTCCACTGTATGTCCTACCTGACACATGAGAAGCCCAGCTGATTTGATGGACTGCAATAAAAAGTCACATTGTTCAGAGCTCTGAATCACACTTTATGGCCTTTATGGCCTCAATAGTTGGACCCCTACAGTAATTTTTTTTCTCTACACTCCAGTGCTGTATGTTCCACCACTGCCAGACAGCTGGGCTGTGTTACAGGGAGGAAGCCTCGGACACAGCCTTAGACCGCTCTCCTCTCCTTCCCACTCTGGACCTGTGCCAGAGAGCTTCATATGAGCCGAAACCCCATTGTTTGCCGAGTTTCTTCCTGGTGCAATACATCATGGGCGGACAGAACACTGCCCAGGAATAAAAGGTACAACTGAGACGGTATATTAAGTACAACAGCATCCAATCCATAAAAGTCAGCATTAATAGCCAGGCCAGACATTTAATTTTTCATCTACAATGAGGCCAATTAGAAGAGCTGAAATGAGCTGTTGGAGAGATGCCCATTCTTTATGGTCGTGTCACAAGACACAGCCACATTATTTATTCCCCCCGCTACCCCCTCACCTGCCAGAATGAATGGCTCACAACTACCTCCTTATACTGGTTAATATGGATTATTATGTATATTTCTCCTCTCCTGGCCAATATCAACAGTTAGTGGGGCATACAGTATGTGGCAAGTCTGTGGTCTTCTGCTGACCTTGTGTCTAGCATTATTCTGGAGGATTTACACTCCTCACAACAGATGGGGAAGACTTCCAACATATCTGTTTGACATTGTTTCATTTAGATGATTTTGTCTGGAAGCCAAATTTAGTTTGGTCTTAAGAGACTAAGAAGTGACATGTGGCCCAAAGGAAATGTTTGTCTTGTTTGCTGACAAAATGTAATGACAACTTATGTTCAACCACAGGCATGAGCACTATTGTGCCTTTCTGAGGTGATTCTGCTTCAGCGTGGTTTCTGGAATGTACTGTAGATACTTGTACTTTTTCAGCCCCCAGTTTACTGCTTCATAATGATTTCTGAGTGAAGTTACATGTATCACCATCCAATACATTGCAGAAAGTATCTTTTTCATGACATATTTGAATCATTATAGTAAATTGTAACAAAAAAGTGAAACCATTAATTTGCTAATTGTCATCATAAACTTCTACAATAAGTTGTTGTGCACCCATTGCACATCATATTTCAATGTATTTTACCAGTAACTGGTAAACGTGTCATTTTCAAAATGTAAACAGAATGTGTCATGTTTTGTCTTATATTGTCTTGTCATTATGCTTTCCCTTCTGTTCGTTTCCCCCTGCTGGTCTTATTAGGTTCGTTCCCTTTTTCTATCCCTCTCTCTCTCCCTCCCTCTCTCTCCTCTCTCTATCGTTCCGTTCCTGCTCCCAGCTGTTCCTCATTCTCCTACTCACTCATTTAGTCTTTCCACACCTGTTCCCTATCTTGTCCTCTGATTAGAGTCCCTATTTCTCCCCTTGTTTTCCGTTTCTGTCCTGTCGGATCCTTGTATATTGTTCGCCGTGCTGTGTCTTTGTCTCGCCCTGTCGTGTCTTGTTTCCCTCAGATGCTGCGTGTGAGCAGGTGTCTGAGTCTGCTACGGTCGGTGCCTTCCCGAGGCAACCTACAGTTTATGGTCGAGTCTCCAGTCTGTCCTCGTCACTACGAGTGGAATTAGTTTTTTATGTTTAGTTTTCTGCTCCGATTTGTCTAGGAGTATTGCCTATTTCCTTTACTGGAATAAAGACTCTGTTTTCGCCAAGTCGCTTTTGGGTCCTCATTCACCTGCATAACAGAATGGCTAAAGATTGTATGCACCATGCTGTGGAGGAGCCTGTGTAGTAGATTTTGCATTATGCAATCGTCATTTTGCATCAAGCCTTTGTCCTTCTCAACGATAGAATACAAATGTACAGGTGCAGGACAAAGGTAACCCACTCAGCAATTGCCGCACCTGTTTTCAATGGCACCTGTTGAATGCCTGTTTGCTTCGAAACTACTAAGCTTCCTCTGTACTTTGAAAGTCTCTTCTACCGACAAACTGGAAGGGGAACATATGGTGCAGGTAACCCAGATACAATATATGTGTGGCCTAAAAATACATTGGAGAGTTGTGTGTCTTTGTCTTAGTGACAGTAGTATTGCCTCCTAACTATGTTACACTGACACCTGCTGGGAGCGGAGTGACTCAAGCCTAACTCAGCGGCAGGGAGGGAAGAGAGGAGTTCTGAGCCCGAGCAGAGGCTAGGAGACACACCAGAGAAACATTTTCTACAGTCTGAGACTGCAACAACTGGAGCCGCTGCTGCCATTATCAGTCAGACTGGGCCCTATGTCAAGCAAATGAGAACCTGTAGTCAGATACTGGACGTGGACTAAATATGTTTTTGTAAGTGAGGATGGTGCATGCAGAAGTTTAAAAGATAAATACTGTTACTTGTCCTCACTTGGTGACTAGAATCCTAGACTTAAGTCCAAAGTTTCACCTAGCCCTCTCTACCTCCTCACTGCAGCTTACATGTCCCAGGAGAGAGGATGTGGCACGGGGGTGTTTCATTTGGCACTTGTGGACCCATGAAGAGACAACTTTGCCTGCAAAATAATAAAAAATATAGTACAAATGCCCCATTTTGAACAGCATGTTTCCTAATGTAAAAGTGGCAGGTGGCCCATTTCAGGTGGACTTTGATTGATCCCCAGCTGTTTGGGAAATTGTCCCTCTTCCCTGAATTGAGGTCAGAGTGATAAGCATTGTGGGCACCTCCTCTAGGAGTGCTTCTCACATGCTCTCATCCAGGTGTGTGTGTGTGGCACCGCTGTCAGAATCAGCCTAGCCACATGTACTTCACTGACAGTCACTCTGCCCATGTACAAACACATTGGGAAGAAGGTGAATAAGACAACTTGAACACAATGGTAGATCTTTACACTCGTACCCGTATACGGCTTGAAAATGTCCGATTTGGACACTGACAAACACCTAGATTGGAACACAGTGGCTGTACAGTAACATACTATATATGACATCAGAGATTCGGCCCTAAACTCTAAAGCGCTGTAACACCATCCATGACAAGAAGAGGCCCTCGGCTCTTCCACTAATTGGGCAACTTTCTCAAATGTTTTGCTGTTTTGAGTGAGGGAAGTGCTGTAAACTAAGAGGACTAAATGAATTTTGAAGGATGATATGTTTTTTTTCACCTTTATTTAACCAGGTAGGCTAGTTGAGAACAAGTTCTCATTTGCAACTGCGACCTGGCCAAGATAAAGCATAGCAGTGTGAACAGACAACACAGAGTTACACATGGAGTAAACAATTAACAAGTCAATAACACAGTAGATAAAAAAGGGGAGTCTATATACATTGTGTGCAAAAGGCATGAGGAGGTAGGCGAATAATTACAATTTTGCAGATTAACACTGGAGTGATAAATGATGATATGGTCATGTACAGGTAGAGATATTGGTGTGCAAAAGAGCAGAAAAGTAAATAAATAAAAACAGTATGGGGATGAGGTACCCCAACCGACTAGAGCATACAATAATATAATAATAATATATGCCATTTAGCAGACACTTTTATCCAAAGCGACTTACAGTCATGTGTGCATACATTCTATGTATGGGTGATCCCGGGAATCGAACCCACTACCCTGGCGTTACAAGTGCCATGCTCTACCAACTGAGCTACAGAAGGACCACAAGTCGCAGTGGTGGGTAGTATAAGGTGCTTTAGTGACAAAACGGATGGCACTGTGATAAACTGCATCCAGTTTGCTGAGTAGAGTGTTGGAAGCAATTTTGTAGATGACATCGCCGAAGTCGAGGATCGGTAGGATAGTCAGTTTTACTAGGGTAAGTTTGGCGGCGTGAGTGAAGGAGGCTTTGTTGCGGAATAGAAAGCCGACTCTTGATTTGATTTTCGATTAGAGATGTTTGATGTGGGTCTGGAAGGAGAGTTTGCAGTCTAGCCAGACACCTAGGTACTTATAGATGTCCACATATTCAAGGTTGGAACCTTGGGGGGGGGTGAAAATACACGGACAGTTAGTCGGACCTGATTCCACAATACATTTCCACTTGACTTTCTAAAAATCGCCATGAACCACTACCACAGCCTCCTGTATAATTATTCAGATGTTGCCATGTTGTTTTTGATTGCAAGCCTTATTTGAATGTCTCTTGTTGATGTCAGGATTTGGCCAGGGTTGTTACGGTTTTTGGTCACTAGATGCCCCCATTGTGCCTTTTGACCTTTTGTTTTCCCTTGATCCCCATTATTATTTGCACCTGTGCCTCGTTTCCCCTGATTGTATTTAAACCCTTTATTTTCCTCTGTTCTTTGCTCTGTGTTTGTATGTTAGCACCCAGCCCTAGTACTCTGAGAACTCTTGTTGATCCCGGTGGACTCTCTTGTGGAATTCTGTTTTTTTGTTCTTGTTTGTTTGTTTTTTGAGTATCTTTTGAGGCTTTTTGTGCTTTACCTTCAACCTTGTGGATTTACCTTTTTTGTCTTGGAGGATTTCCTTTGTTCTTGTAGGATTCCTTTTGAGGTTGTGGAGTTACATGTTTTCCTGAAGAACTTCACTTTTTACTTCATTTAATACACCGTCTCAATTCGTGGCTCAGTTGGTTAAGTGACTTTTTCTCACTCCGGAGACCCGGGTTCGTAACCGGGTCCCGACAGAGGTTAGAGAGCACAGTGTCCAAGGACAGGCCGGAAGTATATAGAATGGTGTCGTCTGCATAGAGGTGGATCAGGGAATCGCCCGCAGCAAGAGCAACATCATTGATATATACAGAGAAAAGAGTCGGCCCGAGAATTGAACCCTGTGGCACCCCCATAGAGACTGCCAGGGGGTGCCTGGACAGCATGCCCTCCGATTTGACACACTGAACTCTGCCTGCAAAGTAATTGGTGAACCAGGCAAGGCAGTCATCCGAAAAACCGAGGCTACTGAGTCTGCCGATAAGAATATGGTGATTGACAGAGTCGAAAGCCTTGGCTAGGTCGATGAAGACAGCTGCACAGTACTGTCTTTTATTGATGGTGGTTATGATATCGTTTAGTACCTTGAGTGTGGCTGAGGTGCACCCGTGACCGGCTCGGAAGCCAGATTGCACAGCGGAGAAGGTATGGTGGGATTCGAGATGGTCAGTGACCTGTTTGTTGACTTGGCTTTCAAAGACCTTAGATAGGCAGGGCAGCATGGATATAAGTCTGTAACAGTTTGGGTCCAGGGTGTCTCCCCCTTTGAAGAGGGGGATGACTGCGGCAGCTTTCCAATCATTGGGGATCTCAGACGATATGAAAGAGAGGTTGAACAGGCTGTTAATAGTGGTTGCGACAATTGCGGCGTTTCAGAAATAGAGGATCCAGATTGTCAAGCCCAGCTGATTTGTACGGGTCCAGGTTTTGCAGCTCTTTCAGAGCAGCTGCTCTCTGGATTTGGGTAAAGGAGAACCTGGAGAGGCTTGGGCGAGTAGCTGCGGGGGGGGGAGCTGTTGGCCGAGGTTGGAGTAGCCAGGCGGAAGGCATGACCTGCCGTTGCGAAATGCTTGTTGAAGTTTTCGATAATCATGGATTTATCGGTGGTGACCGTGTTACCTAGCCTCAGTGCAGTGGGCAGCTGGGAGGAGGTGCTCTTGTTCTCCATGGACTTCACAGTGTCCCAGAACTTTTTGGAGTTGGGGCTACAGGATGCAAACTTCTGCCTGAAGAAGCTGGCCTTAGCTTTCCTGACTGACTGCGTGTATTGGTTCCTGACTTCCCTGAACAGTTGCATATCGCGGGGACTGTTCGATGCTATTGCAGTCCGCCACAGGATGTTTTTGTGCTGGTCGAGGGCAGTCAGGTCTGGAGTGAACCAAGGGCTGTATCTGTTCTTAGTTCTGCATTTTTTGAACGGAGCATGCTTATCTAAAATGGTGAGGAAGTTACTTTTAAAGAATGACCAGGCATCCTCAACTGACGGGATGAGGTCAATGTCCTTCCAGGATATCCCCGGGCCAGGTCGATTAGAAAGGCCTGCTCACAGAAGTGTTTTAGGGAGCGTTTGACAGTGATGAGGGGTGGTTGTTTGACTGCGGCTCCGTAGCGGATACAGGCAATGAGGCAGTGATCGCTGAGATCCTGGTTGAAGACAGCCGAGGTGTATTTGGAGGGCCAGTTGGTCAGGATGATGTCTATGAGGGTGCCCTTGTTTACAGAGTTAGGGTTGTACCTGGTGGGTTCCTTCATGATTTGTGTGAGATTGAGGGCATCTAGCTTAGATTGTAGGACTGCCGGGGTGTTAAGCATATCCCAGTTTAGGTCACCTAGCAGAACAAACTCTGAAGCTAGATGGGGGGCGATCAATTCACAAATGGTGTCCAGGGCACAGCTGGGAGCTGAGGGGGGTCGGTAGCAGGCGGCAACAGTGAGAGACTTATTTCTGGAGAGAGTAATTTTCAAAATTAGTAGTTCGAACTGTTTGGGTATGGACCTGGAAAGTATGACATTACTTTGCAGGCTATCTCTGCAGTAGACTGCAACTCCTCCCCCTTTGGCAGTTCTATCTTGACGGAAGATGTTATAGTTGGGTATGGAAATCTCAGAATTTTTGGTGGCCTTCCTGAGCCAGGATTCAGGCAAGGACATCAGGGTTAGCAGAGTGTGCTAAAGCAGTGAGTAAAACAAACTTAGGGAGGAGGCTTCTGATGTTGACATGCATGAAACCAAGGCTTTTTCGATCATAGAAGTAAACAAATGAGGGTGCCTGGGGACATGCAGGGCCTGGGTTTACCTCCACATCACCCGCAGAACAGAGAAGGAGTAGTATGAGGGTGCGGCTAAAGGCTATAAAAACTGGTCACCTAGAGCGTTGGGGACAGAGAATAAGAGGAGCAGGTTTCTGGGCATGGTAGAATATATTCAGGGCATAATGCGCAGACAGGGGTATGGTGGGGTGCGGGTACAGCGGAGGTAAGGAGGTTGTATCTCTGGACATGCTGGTTGTAATGGTTGAGGTCACCGCATGTGTGGGAGGTGGGACAAAGGAGGTATCAGGGGTATGAAGAGTGGAACTAGGGGCTCCATTGTGAACTAAAACAATGATAACTAACCTGAACAACAGTATACAAGGCATATTGACATTTGAGAGAGACATATAGCGAGGCATACAGTAATCACAGGTGTTGAATTGGGAGAGCTAGCTAAATCAGTAGGTGAGACAACAACAGCTAATCAGCTAGCACAACAACAGCAGGTAAAATGGTGTTGACTAGGCAACGGGGCCGACAGATAAAACATAAACAAGCAGAATGGAGTACCGTGATTAATGGACAGTCCAGCGTGCATCAGCTATGAAGCCAAGTGATCAGTGTCCAGGGGGCAGCGGTGGATGGGGCAGGGAAGCTGGACTGGCGAGTGTTATCCAGGTTTAAAAAAACTAACAATGACTAAGTAGCTTGTAGCTAGTTAGCTGGTTAGCTTCTGGAGGTTCTTGAGTGTGTTCTAAAAATTTAAAATAATAGCGATTCCGTATCACATTGGGTGAGTCAGGTTACCGGAAGGTATAAACAAATTAAATGTGGAGAATTATAGAAATAAATAATAAATACCGCTTTGATGTCATACAAGGAAACCACAGGTCTGGCAGTCCAAAGATGTATTTCATATTTCAGTATCACAAAACATATCACATTTACAATGTTGAAGTTTACAGATGCAACGTGATATCTACAATTATAAACATGACATTGTCGGGTTCACCTAGGGGTCATGAAAAGTGTTGTACCAAAATGTTTGATGTATTAGAAAAAATGTATTATGCTTATGTTTTATTAATAGAAGGGGAGGTTAAAAGACCCCTCCCTCCTTACATTTATAGGATTTTAGACTACTGATTAACAATAGATATATTAATTGTAGAAGTTTAGTATTGTTCTACATTTGTATTTTAGTTCTCTCTCTTTTTCTGCCTCATTATAGAGAGGCCCTTAGACAGAACTCTGCAGGGGAGTGAAGGAGATAAGACTAGGTAAACATTCCACAATAAATCAACTTTGGGGGAAGGGGACATTTACTGCTAAGTGTTTAGCTAACAATGAAGGCCCTGTTTATACAGCTTTGTAGGCATGGTTTTGGTCCCAGGAGTGGAGGATGATGATATAGGCAGTGACATCACCAGGGCGCGACTTAGGGTTTAATAAAACCACTGGATGCAGAACTTACTCAGCAACATTTGTGCTATGTTCCTGTCTGTCTGCAATTGCATTAATAAAGGTTTTTGAACGATTTAATTAAAGATATTTTCATAATGCTAATTTCACCAATGAACCAATGATTGACAAGGAAGGACGTAAGGAACAAAACCCTAACAGCATGAAACAATAGTTTAGGTTGTCCTGAGAGAAATAAGCCTTATTTCACTACATTGGGATAGAAAATAGTGACTCCAGCCATTCCAGAATGCACCATGATCTTGCAACATTAAATAAAAATTGACTAATGTTTCCTTTTCAAAGCGGCAAGAAAATCTGAACACTGGTATTTTGTTTCATATAAAAAAGCCAGGTGAAGAGTAAAGAAAATAAACTTTCAAACGTTACTTACATAGTCAAGGCCTGGTGATCCTATGAAAGGGCATGTTAATCCATAACCCACCTCTTTGTTTTAGAAGGCGCACAAACTAAGCATTACGCACAGCATTACAAGAAAGACAACAGATTCTTGTTTTTGCTACACAAATTGCTTCAGAACGGCGTAAAAGAACCCAAAATAATAATAACTGCTCCACAAATAATGTTGAAACTGGACACAAATGACGAAAATCCTGCCTCCAGGGAATTGGCTATTTGATTGATAAGTATGCAATAATGTACTTAGAATGATAATGGAATAGAAAATGTATAGTCTTGCGAATTGTCATTTTAGCATTCATTTTTTTAACACATTGCAAGCAATTTCCCAAATACATTATTCCTCGATTTCACGTCACCTATTTGCAAAACTAAATATGTAACACAACATGTTGTCAACTAACCATAGAAGTTCAGTCCGACCATATGCATATACCTCATTGTTCTTTTCTACTGCTTCCCCACAGGGATGACTCTGATGATGTGTGTTGGAAACCAAGAACACCCCTCAAGACTAAATGGGTCCACTGTAACGAAGTTCGTCTGTTGTTTGAAGAGAGTCAGACCGAAATGCAGCGTGTAGGTTACTCATGACTTTTAATGAAGATAATGCAGTACATGAAATAACTGAAAATACAAAAACAACAAACGAGTGAAACTAATTACAGCCTATCTGGTGACTAACACAGAGACAGATACAATCACCCACGAAATACAACGCGCACTCAGGCTACCTAAATACGGTTCCCAATCCGAGACAACGAGAATCAGCTGACTCCAATTAGGAATCGCCTCAGGCAGCCAAGCCTAACTAGACACACCCCTAATAATACACACTCCCAATTAATACAAACCCCAATACGAAATACAACATATAAACCCATGTCACACCCTGGCCTACCCAAACATATAACAAAAACACAAGATACAATGACCAAGGCGTGACAGAACCCCCTTCCCCCTAAGGTGCGGACTCCGGGACGCACCTCAAGAGCATAGGGAGGGTCCGGGTGTGCGTCTGTCCATGGTGGCGGTTCTGGCTCGGGACGTGGACCCCACTCCATAAATGTCCTAGTTCCTCCCCTTCGCGTCCTAGGATAAACCACCTTCTCCGCTGACCATGGCCTAATAGTCCTCACCCTGATCCCAACATAACTGAGGGGCAGCTCGGGACCGAGGGGCAGCTCGGGACAGAGGGGCAGCTCGGGACAGAGGGGCAGCTCGGGACAGGGGGGCAGCTCGGGACAGGGGGGCAGCTCGGGACAGAGGGGCAGCTCGGGACAGAGGGGCAGCTCGGGACAGAGGGGCAGCTCGGGACAGAGGGGCATCTCGGGACAGAGGGGCAGCCCGGGACAGAGGGGCAGCCCGGGACCGAAGCAGCCCAGTACTGAGGGGAAGCCCGGTACTGAGAGGGAGCCCAGTACAGAGAGGAAGCCTAGTACTGAAAGGAAGCTCAGTACTGAGAGGAAGCTCAGGCAGGTAGTAGGCTCCGGTAAATCCTGGCTGGCTGGTGGAACTGGATGATTCAGGTTGTCTGGCCGATCTAGAAGATCTTGGCAGACTGGCACTTCTGGCGGATCCTGGCAGACTGGTGACGCTGGGCCGACTGGCGGCGCTGGGCAGACAGGAGACTCCGGCAGCGCAGGAGAGGAGAAAGGCTCTGGCTGCGCTGAACAGGCGGGAGACTCCAACAGCGCAGGAGAGGAGAAAAGCTCTGGCTGCGCTAAACAGGCGAGGCGCACTGGACGCGCTGGGCCGACTGGGAGCACTGGTGGCGCTGGACAGACAGGAGACTCCGGCAGCGCAGGAGAGGAGAAAGGCTCTGGCTGCGCTGAACAGGCGGAGACTCCAACAGTGCAGGAGAGGAGAAAAGCTCTGGCTGCGCTGAACAGGCGAGGCGCACTGGACGCGCTGGGCCGACTGGTAGCACTGGTGGCGCTGGACAGACAGGAGACTCCGGCAGCGCAGGAGAGGAGAAAGGCTCTGGCTGCGCTAAACAGGTGGGAGACTCCAACAGCGCAGGAGAGGAGAACAGCTCTGGCTGCGCTAAACAGGCGAGGCGCACTGGACGCGCTGGACCGACTAGGAGCACAGGTGGCGCTGGACAGACAGGAGACTCCGGCAGCGCAGGAGAGGAGAAAAGCACTGGCTGCGCTGAACAGGCGAGGCGCACTGGAGGCCTGGTGCGTGGTGCTGGAACTGGTGGTACTGGCGCGAGGACACGCACAGGAAGCCTGGTGCGGGGAGCTGCTACTGGTGTGTAGAGGTGGCTCTGGATAGACCGGACCGTGCAGGCGCACTGGAGCTCTTGAGCACCGAGCCTGCCCAAGCTTACCTGGCTCGATGCCCACTCTAGCCCGGCCAATAGGAAGAGCTGGTATGTGCCTCACCGGGCTATGCTCCCGCACTGAAAACACAGTGCGCTCCATAGCATAACACGGTGCCTGCCCGGTCTCTCTAGCCCAACGGTGAGCACAGGGAGTATGCGCAGGTCTCCTACCTGGCATAACTATTCTCCCTTCTAGCCCTCCCCCAATAATTTTTTTGGGCTGTTTTTTCCCGGTTTCCTTGCCAACCGTGTTCCCTCGTATCGTCGGCTCCTATCTCCCGCTGCCTCTGCTCTCCTTAGTGCCTCCACCTGTTCCCATGGGAGGCGATCTCTTCCGGCCAATATCTCCTCCCAAGTGTAACAACCTTTACCATCCAACACGTCTTCCCATGTCCATTCTCCAAATAATTCATCCTCCCTTTGCTGCTCCAGCTGTCGCTGCCTGTTTAAACCAGCGCCTCTCCGTTTTTTTCGGCGTGTCTTTTTCGTTGATTCGATTCGCCTGTAGCCCTCTTCGCATTGCTGTAGGGAATCCCAGGCGGGCTCCTGCACTCGCTCTGGGTCGGCCGCCCACCTGTCGATTTCTTCCCACGTAGTATACTCCTTGCTTCTGTTGTCCATAACGTTCACCTTCAGATCCTGCCAGTTCCCACGCTGCTCGGTCTGTGAATGGTGGTGGGTGATTCTGTAACGAAGTTCGTCTGTTGTTTGAAGAGAATCAGACCGAAATGCAGCGTGTAGGTTACTCATGACTTTTAATGAAGATAATGCGGTACATGAAATAACTGAAAATACAAAAACAACAAACGAGTGAAACTAATTACAGCCTATCTGGTGACTAACACAGAGACAGGTACAATCACCCACGAAATACAACGCGCACTCAGGCTACCTAAATACGGTTCCCAATCCGAGACAACGAGAATCAGCTGACTCCAATTAGGAATCGCCTCAGGCAGCCAAGCCTAACTAGACACACCCCTAATAATACACACTCCCAATTAATACAAACCCCAATACGAAATACAACATATAAACCCATGTCACACCCTGGCCTACCCAAACATATAACAAAAACACAAGATAAAATGACCAAGGCGTGACATCCACTCCATTTCCCCAACAGCTCCTCCAGAGGAAAACGGAACTGCTCCAATCCCCTAGCTACAACCTCCGCCAGAGGTAGAAGAAAAAAGACCTACTCCAATCCTCCAGATGCAACCTCCTCAAGAGCAGAGGTAGAGGTAGAGCTCCAAAATGGTGGCATGCAATGAGACAGGGAACAGGGCCATGGCTGAGTAGATCATATTTCCCTCCACAGTATAGGCTAAGCCCTTCTTGGATCCACTGTTGACATTCGATAGACGGGAAAGAGGCGCATGGCCCAACTGCATGGGCACCCTCCGATCCAATAGGTCCCAGACGTGCTCAATGGGATTGAGATCCGGGCTCTTTGCTGGCCATGGCAGAACACTGATGTTCCTGTCTTGCAGGAAATCACGCACAGGACGAACATTATGGTTGGTGGCATTCTCATGCTGGAGGGTCATGTCAGGATGAGCCTGCAGGAAGGATACCACGAGGGAGGAGGATGTCTTCCCTGTAACGCACAGCGTTGAGATTGCCTGCAATGACAACAAGCTCAGTCCGATGATGCTGTGACACACCGCCCCAGACCATGAAGGACCCTCCACCTCCAAATCGATCCCGCTCCAGAGTACAGGCCTCGGGGTAACACTCATTGCTTCGACGATAAATCCAACCATCACCCCTGGTGAGACAAAACCGCGAAGAGCACTTTTTGGTCCAGCGACAGTCGTCCAGCGACGGTGGGTTCGTGCCCATAGGCGACGTTGTTGCTGGTGATGTTTGCTGAGGACCTGACTTACAACAGGCCTAAAAGCCCTCAGTCCAGCCTCTCTCAACCTATTGCGGAGAGTATGAGCACTGATGGAGGGATTACGCGTTCCTGGTGTAACTCGGGCAGTTGTTGTTGCCATCCTGTACTTGTGCCGCAGGTGTGATGTTCGGATGTACCGATCCTGTGCAAGTGTTGTTACACGTGGTCTGCCACAGCGGGGATGATCAGCTGTCCATCCTGTCTCCCTGTGGCGCTGTCTTAGGCATCTCACAGTACAGACATTGTAATTTATTGCACTTGCCTAAGGCACGTTCATGCAGATAAGCAGGGACCCTGGGCATCTTTCTTTGTGTTTTTCAGTCAGTAGAAAGGTCTCTTTAGTGTCCTAAGTTTTCATAACTGTGACCTTAATTGCCTACCATCTGTAAGCTGTTAGTGTCTTAACGACCGTTCACAGGTGCATGTTCATTAATTGTTTATGGTTCACAATGAAACTTCCGGCGCCGACAGAGATGGCAGCCTCGCTTCGCGTTCCTAGGAAACTATGCAGTTTTTTGTTTTTTTTACATGTTATTTCTTACATTGGTACCCACAGTCATCTTAAGTTTCATTACATACAGTCGAGAATAACTACTGAACATAAGAGCAGCGTCAACTCACCATCAGTACGACCAAGAATATGACTTTCGCAAAGCGGACCCTGTGTTCTGCCTTTCACCCAGGACAACGGAATGGATCCCAGCCGGCGACCCCAAAAAGCGACTTCGGGAAAAAGGTCGGGAAAAACCTTGGATCATTGCTATTCCAACTTCCGCGACGCATATAAGGCCCTGCCCCGCCCTCCTTTCGGAAAAGCTGACCACGACTCCATTTTGTTGATCCCTGCCTACAGACAGAAACTAAAACAAGAAGCTCCCGCGCTGAGGTCTGTTCAACGCTGGTCCGACCAATCTGATTCCACACTCCAAGACTGCTTCCATCACGTTGGTGATTCAGTGTGCGAGTTCATTAGAACGCACGTTGAAGATGTCGTTCCCATAGCAACGATTAAAACATTCCCAAACCAGAAACCGTGGATTGATGGCAGCATTCGCGTGAAACTGAAAGCGCGAACCACTGCTTTTAATCAGGGCAAGGTGACTGGAAACATGACCGAATACAAACAGTGTAACTATTCCCTCTGCAAGGCAATCAAACAAGCTAAGTGTCAGTATAGAGACAAAGTAGAATCTCAATTCAACGGCTCAGACACAAGAGGTATGTGGCAGGGTCTACAGTCAATCACGGATTACAAAAAGAGAACCAGCACCGTCACGGACCAGGATGTCCTGCTCCCAGGCAGACTAAATAACTTTTTGCCCGCTTTGAGGACAATACAGTGCCACTGACACTGCCCGCAACTAAAACATGCGGACTCTCCTTCACTGCAGCCGACATGAGGAAAACATTTAAACGTGTCAACCCTCGCAAGGCTGCAGGCCCAGACGGCATCCCCAGCCGCTCACTCAGAGCATGCGCAGACCAGCTGGCTGGTGTGTTTACGGACATATTCAATCAATCCCTATCCCAGTCTGTTGTTCCCACATGCTTCAAGAGGGCCACCATTGTTCCTGTTCCCAAGAAAGCTAAGGTAACTGAGCTAAACGACTACCGCCCCGTAGCACTCACTTCCGTCATCATGAAGTGCTTTGAGAGACTAGTCAAGGACCATATCACCTCCACCCTACCTGACACCCTAGACCCACTCCAATTTGCTCACCGCCCAAATAAGTCCACAGACGATGCAATCTCAACCACACTGCACACTTCCCTAACCCATCTGGACAAGAGGAATACCTATGTGAGAATGCTGTTCATCGACTACAGCTCGGCATTTAACACCATAGTGCCCTCCAAGCTCGTCATCAAGCTCGAGACCCTGGGTCTCGACCCCACCCTGTGCAACTGGGTACTGGACTTCCTGACGGGCCGCCCCCAGGTGGTGAGGGTAGGTAAACAACATCTCCACCCCGCTGATCCTCAACACTGGGGCCCCATAAGGGTGCGTTCTGAGCCCTCTCCTGTACTCCCTGTTCACCCACGACTGCGTGGCCATGCACGCCTCCAACTCAATCATCAAGTTTGCGGACGACACAACAGTGGTAGGCTTGATTACCAACAACGACGAGACGGCCTACAGGGAGGAGGTGAGGGCCCTCGGAGTGTGGTGTCAGGAAAATAACCTCACACTCAACGTCAACAGAACTAAGGAGATGATTGTGGACTTCAGGAAACAGCAGAGGGAACACCCCCCTATCCACATCGATGGAACAGTAGTGGAGAGGGTAGTAAGTTTTAAGTTCCTCGGCATACACATCACAGACAAACTGAATTGGTCCACCCACACAGACAGCATCGTGAAGAACGCGCAGCAGCACCTCTTCAACCTCAGGAGGCTGAAGAAATTTGGCTTATCACCAAAAGCACTCACAAAATTCTACAGATGCACAATCGAGAGCATCCTGTCGGGCTGTATCACCGCCTGGTACGGCAACTGCTCCGCCCACAACCGTAAGGCTCTCCAGAGGGTAGTGAGGTCTGCACAATGCATCACCGGGGGCAAACTACCTGCCCTCCAGGACACCTACACCACCCGATGTCACAGGAAAGCCATAGAGATCATCAAGGACAGCAACCACCCGCGCCACTGCCTGTTCACCCCACTATCATCCAGAAGGCGAGGTCAGTACAGGTGCATCAAAGCTGGGACCGAGAGACTGAAAAACAGCTTCGATCTCAAGGCCATCAGACTCTTAAACAGCCACCACTAACATTGAGTGGCTGCTGCCAACACACTGACTCAACTCCAGCCACTTTAATAATGGGAATTGATGGGAAATGATGGGAAATATATCACTAGCCTCTTTAAACAATGGTACCTAATATAATGTTCCCTACCTTATTCATCTCATATGTATACGTATATACTGTACTCTATATCATCTACTGCATCCTTATGTAATACATGTATCACTAGCCACTTTAACTATGCCACTTTGTTTACATACTCATCTCATATGTATATACTGCACTCAAGGTAAGTTGGTGGTTGAAGATATCCCTCTAGTAGTGTGGGGGCTGTGCTTTGGCAAAGTGGGTGGGGTTATATCCTTCCTGTTTGGCCCTGTCCGGGGGTGTCCTCGGATGGGGCCACAGTGTCTCCTGACCCCTCCTGTCTCAGCCTCCAGTATTTATGCTGCAGTAGTTTATGTGTCGGGGGGCTAGGGTCAGTTTGTTATATCTGGAGTACTTCTCCTGTCCTATTCGGTGTCCTGTGTGAATCTAAGTGTGCGTTCTCTAATTCTCTCCTTCTCTCTTTCTTTCTCTCTCTCGGAGGACCTGAGCCTAGGACCATGCCCCAGGACTACCTGACATGATGACTCCTTGCTGTCCCCAGTCCACCTGGCCATGCTGCTGCTCCAGTTTCAACTGGCCTGGGCCCTAGGACCATGTGCCAGGACTACCTGACATGATGACTCCTTGCTGTCCCCAGTCCACCTGGCCATGCTGCTGCTCCAGTTTCAACTGTTCTGCCTTACTATTATTCGACCATGCTGGTCATTTATGAACATTTGAACATCTTGGTCATGTTCTGTTATAATCTCTACCCGGCACAGCCAGAAGAGGACTGGCCACCCCACATATGCTCTCTCTAATTCTCTCTTTCTTTCTCTCTCTCGGAGGACCTGAGCCCTAGGACCGTGCCCCAGGACTACCTGACATGATGGCTCCTTGCTGTCCCCAGGCCACCTGACTGTGCTGCTGCTCCAGTTTCAACTGTTCTGCCTTATTATTATTCGACCATGCTGGTCATTTATGAACATTTGAACATCTTGGTCATGTTCTGTTATAATCTCTACCCGGCACAGCCAGAAGAGGACTGGCCACCCCACATAGCCTGGTTCCTCTCTAGGTTTCTTCCTAGGTTTTGGCCTTTCTAGGGAGTTTTTCCTAGCCACCGTGCTTTTACACCTGCATTGTTTGCTGTTTGGGGTTTTAGGCTGGGTTTCTGTACAGCACTTTGAGATATCAGCTGATGTACGAAGGGCTATATAAATAAATTTGATTTGATATACTGCACTCAATACCATCTACTGTAACTTGCCTATGCCGCTCTGTACCATCACTCATTCATATATCTTTATGTACATATTCTTTATCCCCTTACACTTGTGTCTATAAGGTAGTAGTTTTGGAATTGTTAGCTCGATTACTTGTTGGTTATCACTGCATTGTCGGAACTAGAAGCACAAGCATTTCGCTACACTCGCACTAACATCTGCTAACCATGTGTATGTGACAAATAAAATGTGATTGATTTGATTTGATTTAGCAAGGAAACCGTGTTTAAACCCTTTACAATGTGAAGTTATTTGGATTTTTTCGAATGATCTTTGAAAGACATTTTCCTGAAAAAGGGACGTTTCTTTTTTTACTGAGTTTAGTTCATGAACATGTGAACAGGCGGCAGATAGCCTAGCTTTTAGAGCGTTGGGCCAGTTATGGAAAGGTTGCAAGTTTGAATCCCTGACCCAACACGGTGAAAAATCTGTCGGTGCCCTTGAGCAAGGCACTTAACCCTAATTGCCTCTGTAAGTCACTCTGAATAAGAGCGTCTGCTAAATGGCTAAAATGTTTTAAAAAATCAAAAATAAACCGGTCAAGACAATAGAGACCCTTCCGCTTAGCTATATGTGTCTGGGGGGTGGTTTGAGTTGATACAGTGGCTTACAAAATTTTTCCTATTTTGTTGACTTACAACCTGGATTTAAAATAGATTTTTGCCTACCACTTTGAAGATGCTAAATATGTTTTATTGTGAAACAAACAAGAAATAAGACAAAAAACCTGAAAACTTGAGCATAACTATAATAATAATAATATAATATAATATAACTATCCACCCCCCCAAAAAAAGTCAATACTTTGTAGAGTCACCTTTTGCAGCAATTACAGCTGCAAGTCTCTAGAGGTATGTCTCTATGAGCTTGGCACATATAGCCATTGGGATTTTTGCCCATTCTTCAATGCAAAACTGCTCAGCTCCTTCAAGTTGGATTGGTTCCGCTGGTGTACAGCAATCTTTAAGTCATACTACAAATTCTCAATTGGATTGAGGTCTGGGCTTTGACTAGGCCATTCCAAGACATTTAAATGTTTCCCCTCAAACCACTTGAGTATTGCTTTAGCAGTATGCTTAGGGTCATTGTCCTGCTGGAAGGTGAACCTCCGTCCCAGTCTCAAATCTCTGGAAGACTGAAACAGGTTTCCCCTCAAGAATTTCCCTGCATTTAGCGCCATCCATCATTCCTTCAATTCTGACCAGTTTCCCAGTCCCTGCCGATGTAAAACATCCCCTCAGCATGATGCTGCCACCACCATGCTTCACTGTGGAGATGTGTTCTCAGGGTGATGCGAGGTGTTGGGTTTGCACAAGACATTTTTCAGTTTTCCTTGATGGCCAAAAAGCTCAATTTTAGTCTCATCTGACCACAGTACCATCTTCCATATGTTTGGGGAGTCTCCCACATGCCTTTTGGTGAACACCAAACTTGTTTGCTTATTTTTTTATTTAAGCAATGGCTTTCCTCTGTCCACTCTTTCATAAAGCCCAGTTCTGTGGAGTGTACGGCTTAAAGTGGTCCTATGGACAGATCCTCCAATCTCCGCTGTGGAGCTTTGCATCTCCTTCAGGATTATCTTTGGTCTCTTTGTTGCCTCTCTGATTAATGCCCTCCTTGCCTGGTCTGTGAGTTTTGGTGGGCGGCCCTCTCTTGGCAGGTTTGTTGTGGTGCCATATTCTTTCCATTTTTTATAATGGATGTAATGGTGTCTGTTGGATGTTCAAAGTTTCTGATGTTTTTTATAACCCAACTCTGATCTGTACTTCTCCACAACTTTGTCCCTTACCTGTTTGGAGAGATCCTTGTTCTTCATGGTGCCGCTTGCTTGGTGATGCCCCTTGCTTAGTGGTATTGACTTCTGAAGGTAATTGGTTGCACCAGATCTTATTTAGGGGCCTCATAGCAAAGGGGGTGAATACATATGCAAGTACTACTTTTCTGTTTTTTTGCTGTTTTTTTGTTGAAAGAAGTTCTTTTTTTTCTTTCATTTACCAATTTGGATTCTTTTGTGTATGTCCATTGCATGAAATAAATAAAAAACATTTAAATGACAGGTTGTAATACAACAAAATAGGAAAACCGCCAAGGGGGATGAATGCTTTTGCAAGGCACTGTATATAGTGTGTTTTCCAGTGACAATGTGAAGAACAACATGTTAGGATATAGGCAGGTGTATTTTTGCCTATTGTAGGCTACTACTTTCACCACGTGTTTAATACACTACCTTAATCACCCAGTTTAGCACATGGCCTCACCTGAATACTTACAATATATGGGTGGGGCTAAGGTTTAAGAGGGTGTGAACATGGAAGAATGGGCATCCCAAAAAAAGCGCTATCAAGCAAGTATGAAAAACATTCAATGGGATTTTCTGGTACTTGTCTACAAGTTTATCACATTTCAAACA
Source organism: Oncorhynchus gorbuscha (assembly GCF_021184085.1). NCBI lineage: Eukaryota > Metazoa > Chordata > Actinopteri > Salmoniformes > Salmonidae > Oncorhynchus > Oncorhynchus gorbuscha. Next base: position 32,479,128 of record NC_060174.1, read on the forward strand.
AGCCTAACTTGACAATGTTTTCCCCAACTGCAGGGTATGATATACAATTTTGAAGCTCTGAGTCTGTACTTTTATAACATTTACAAACATTGGAAATGGTACACAAGACTCAATTGGGAAATGTATTAAAAAAACATTGTGGAAATATTGTATTTTCTTTTTGTTTATTTATTTTATTGTTCAGGGGGGGAGGTTGTGGGCTAGTCTTTTTTTCCTTTTCCTTACATACAATAAAAAACATTCACTAATCTCTACTTTGATAATTTCTATCTTCGTATGCATGTCTTTGTTTTGTCCTTTTAGTGGCAGCCCACAGGTACAACAACAATAAATATGTACAAATCTGAAAGGAAAAATATCTGTACCTGCAACCCCCCAGGTAAAAATGACTAAATATATCAAATTAAATTACAATCAAATTATTTTTATTGTAGTTTTCATTTTTTCATTTTTTTTTTTTTTTTTTTTTTTTTTTGGTTATGGACTTTGGAAAGGCCATCTGGAGATCCAGGTTCTTCAATTCACTCTAACCTTTATAACTCTTCAGTCTTTTGAATTATCAACCTAATGTTTGGCACCAATATTATTGGCAAGTTGTTGAATACATTTGTAGTCATTCCATATAGCGTTGTCAATAATTGTCTGAGGAATATGTTGTAGAAGATTACACTGTTGTAAAAAAACTAGTGGAATTGTGTTTGCTTCTCTTTCATTCGGATTCTGTAACACTCACTTAAGTGCTGAGTGTTTCCTCATTATCTCTAGTGTACGCTTTCAATTGATATCATGTTTGTGAATATACATCTCATGTTTACTGAGTAGTAGGTGGTTAAACCTGGGCATGTTCATATCAGTGGAAATCCCTGAAATTAGCCACGAGTATAAGAGGTTAAGGCCTAAATAAAAATAAATCGGTTAAGGCCTAAATAAAAATAAATCATAAATGTAGGCTAATCGTTAGATATTCATTTACTTATATAATATAATGAAATTCCATAAACGATTATGAATTAACTCAAATTTAAAATTAAAATAGTAAAATGTCATTTGTATCAAAGGTTCAATGCAGCCATTTTTATCTCAAAATCAAATATTTTCTGGGTAACAGTTTGTAATTAACATGGTCAAAAAGAAACAAAAATAGCTTCTTTGCAAAGAGCAATTTCTCAAGCAAGAATTTAGTATGGGAGTGGTCTGAGTGGGGAGGGGGAAACTGCACTGGGCCTTTAACACAAAGCAAATAAACATGTCAGGCATTCCAAAGCTAGATAAGTAACCTTACATTTAGTCTCAGTTCTTACCTATCAAAACAGTGTTTTCCTTGAGAAAATCTAGTAATCATTGAAGATGTTGTCTTGGTGTATTTTCCAATCACCCATAATTTTGAGGAACATTTTCAACATGAGATTATTACCTGTACCCACGAGCCACTAATATGGCTGACGTTTTCTGGTACGAGGAACCAACTCAAATATCCTGAGGTTCAACTGAGTTTGTTCGATTCATTGTTTCCTCAGTGCTACCATGAGAGTTAGACAAAATTAATACAAAATAACAACGGAGTTCTGCCATGAAAGGCATGTGCCATTTCAATTTTATTGAACCTCTATTTAAATAGGCAAGTCACTTAAGAACAAATTCTTATTTTACAATGACGGCCTACCCTGGCCAAACCCTCCCCTAACCCGGACAGCGCTGGGCCATTAGTAACAGCGGCAGCTGTTACTTTTTTATATTTCCAATTTTTTCCAACCTGGAGGATAATCAAAGCCTTCCACAAAAGGAGGGGGACAGTGACAGAGAAATGAAATACAAGCGACATGAACAGTCATACTTTTCTAATGGAACTCTTTTAATCTTGAAAGGGAGACTTTCAATAGTGAATTAGTCTTTTTTTTTGTATTCCTTTAATGCTTCTCAGAGAAATATATGCAAATATCTCTGGCTAATGCTAACAGTAGTGACAAAGGAGCCAGTTCTACTCTGCTAGTCTGTGCTATCCAACCAGGGGTCCTGTATGTGGCCAGCATAATGTACTGCCTGCAGACTCGAAGGCTGCAGAGCAGAGCCCTCTGGAACCACTCATGAAGACATCTGGATGGCCTCAGCAAAGACACAACTCTATCTTCTCCTAGAAAACACTTTGGTTTAGGCTTAACTTACAGTTTCTCTTCACTCGTTGTCATTTTAAACAGGGTAATCAATGCCTCATTATGAACTATATTGAACGCAATACAGTATTTCTTGTTTTCATATTTCAAAACCTAACTTTTGAGTGTGTTGCTAATGAAATTGTCACTATGGTTACACTATTTTAGTCATGGATTTAATTTAATTCAGAATTTCAGGAGCTTGACAGATCACTGCCTGTTTGAGTTGTAGAATATAGAATTTGGGGATGGGAGAGGAATCGCTGTGATTTACAATGGATTTTACCTAATAACAATTTCAACATTGAGACATGTTGATAAAAAAAAAAATTAAGATATCAAAAGAGTTACCATGTTACAGTACTTAGATTACTATGATTTAAAAATAAAAAATATATATATTAAAAGGAGAATTCAAATGTGTAGGAACCAGAAGTTGTGACAAATTGTTTAGACGTAAACATATGTTCTGTCTAAACAATGCAGTAATACATATCGATGACAAGTAGGGACATAACTTGCATCATATCATTTTGAAGTTTCTGAGCTCAGAATCTATTCATACAAAAACCCAATAATGTAGGAATTAAACATACACCACGGGCAAGGAATGATGTTATTGTTCACTAAAGTAAAGCTATACTGGTATAATTTATAGATAGGCATGTAAAATAACACTATCGGAACTTCATCATTATTGAACAATCAATATCAAATTCTGTGCTAATCCAAGGAGAGACTTGCATTATTACAGTATACCTGTTTCACATCCGTAATGAGACATGACTAAAACACATTGAAATAGGCATTGCAAATCCATGCGTTTTTGGGTCTAGCTGGCTGAGTGTGAACGTGGTTAACTAGTAGAGACTGAGTTAATCCTTTTATCTAGATCCCTGCTGCAGGGTGTCCCAAACACTCCCTGATTAAAAAGGGAAATGTGGGCAACCAACAGTTTAAGAATGATGGGCTCTAAACAGATGAAGGCGGAACGTCTTGTTGCTATGGCAGTGCATATGCAATGACTTGACAGTGCCGCACTGTTCTCCCTGTCTAATATATTCACATTATTTATGAAATATTTCATAAGTACTGTAGCATAGCAAATGCTAAATATAAAATCCCAGGGAGATGTTCCACCCTTTCTGCAGCTAGAGTCGTGGAATGGCACACAGTGGTCATGTTGTGCAACATCTCCTGTGGAAAAATGCTGGTGTTTGTTCACAAGCTACACTGCTTTTAATCTATTCATCCTCCTTCTCCTCCTCAATAAGGGAAAGCCCTCCACTCTGCCAAATAGAACCAGCGAACAAAAGAGGCGATTTGATCTGTTCATGTGGGAAATCAGATCGCCGTCTGCGTCTGAGATGTATCCAATGCGCTCCAGGATACTGCTATGCAATGGCCTCAAATGAAAGTTACAGTATAATATCATATAGAAACGCAGAGAGGATGGCTTACGTATATATATAAGGTATAGAAACATGTCAATTGTTCCTGAGATAAATCAGAACTATCCAACAGTGAGAGTGGACATAACATATACTGTAGCAACCAAGTAAAATAAATGCAAAAATGTATTACTATTCAGGATCTGTGTATTAGCGTAACTGCCTCCTGCAAAGCACACAAAGTGAGGTACAGCAGAGGAGACATTCCCCCCTCTCTCTATCTTGTGTGACGGGGCAGGACATTTCTCCTGTCAATACTCTCCCAACATCCATTTTCACCTGGCTGACACCTTTTACTGGTCAAGGGATGAATAAATCACACTTAGTGTTCTCCCCTGGTACTTTGACAACAACAAAAAAAGAATCTCAACATGAAGAAGGACTGCAGTGTTTCCCTGTCATCACTGCCCCTGAGGTACGGTGAAAAATTACCGCCCATAAAATAGCATTTTTCAAAGAGCCTTATTGCCCTTTTAATCTATCTGCCACACTGGACGGCTTCAGGGATGCATTTCACTTCATCTGAAGACAAACAATCTTTCAAAGGGCTTAATAACAGTTACACAAATGAGCTTCATTAATTAGCTGCTAATGGAATAATAGCTCTGCCACCTTGTGCATCTCAACAACAGGAAAGGTGTTGGGTTGGAACAAAATATACATTTGTCTCTGAGCTTTATTAATGCACTAACAGAATGCTAAAGAATGCACACATCTAGAATGTAAATATGCTGATAGCATTCTCTCGGATTTTAGTTATCCATTTTATTTGTATTTGTTTTGCACATGCAGCGACACAAAAAGTATTCTACGAACAAGCAAGGCCATCACAAAAGTGATGTAAATTACGTGGTATACTAACAATATTCATTTCCTAATACAATAGTGGACTGACACTTTAAATCTTAGATGTATAAAATGTATTCAAAAAATGAACAGCCCCCCAAAAATAAAAAAATAAAAAAATATATATACATATATATATACACATATACATATATATTATATCAAAGAAACTTTACCGATAAAACTGATAAATAGAGAGGGATTCAGAGAAAATAGTAGTTAATGAATGATGAATTAGAGACTAGGCGAAGCATCATAAATTCTGACAACACAGTGTTGTCTAGCCGATGATAAACAGCACTCCTGGATCCGATCTGCCTGTGCCTGCAGGTATCTTTCAGAGGCTCCCTGACACTTTATCTCTTCCATCCTGCTAGATTACACCTCCAGGGTTCAGGTGGGAATCCATCATTGCTATTATTACCTGAAGTCACAAGATGCATCTATCACGGCTAAGGTTACCATAACCTCAATATTAACAGAGAAAAGCCCCTCTAATAAACAGCAGAAAGGATGGCCCGGGTGGTGGGATTTCATCTTCCTTTCACTTTTAATAAGGTACTCAGAGGAATAAAGATTACAGGCCATATTTAGAATGCAGAACAAATCAGCCTTTTCTTCCCCATCCCTCCTCATTGTGGTTAGTCATTAGGATCTTAGGTTGGGGGGGTTCTAGTGGAGAGAGGCATTCCCTGGTTCAACAGCTAACCAGCCTCGCTGCCTGTCTGCCTGCCTGCCGGGCTCTGTTCTGTTCCTGCTACAATATTGTATCGCCTGCAGCGTCTCTTAATAAGGCTGGATGTATGGAAACGCAGTGGTGTGGCTCATCATGCCCAGCTGGACCAGTGGCAATCACAGTGCAGTAAACTGTGAGGGCCTGACTGGTTCAAGGCCTGAGGACAGTGGTGTTTTAATGATCATCCGCCTCTTTAATAATCCACCATTACACAAAGTTGGTAAAAACCAAATGCAGAGACAAGGGGGCATTAGGCTAAAATGGCTAAGCTTTCTTTGAGGATTAAGAGAATTTGGTCAAATGGGAGTCTCAAAGTGCATCAGTGCAGGAGTTGACACAAGGACATGTTTACACAAAGCACCCCGTGACATGAATCATTCATTATCATTCAAATTAATATCAACAGCAAAATAAATTACCATCACTGCAGCCGGTCTCCATAATATACCTCCAATTACACTATGATCAGAGCATCAACTCTGATAATAGATTCAAAGTAATTAAGTTTGAATATATTCAAAGGACTTTTCACTTTGAAAACCAGTCTTGTTATTCCCCTGAACACCCAACAACAACACTCATTACAGTGGCTTGAAAACCAGAAGTGGAGAGACCATATAAATATTTATTCAGGAATGATTTGATGCACTAAATAAATAATCCCTTGTTAAATAAATGACACCCTAAATAAAACTTTAAAAACAGGATCTGGGGAAATGAAGATGAGATGAATCAGACGGGGAAGGATTCCGGCGAGAGGAGAAAATATCAGCTATCACTCCACCCCATTTGAATTTCTAATGGCAGACATGCAAACGCGACGTGCTAATTAAAGCACAGCGACCAATTAGATGAGCTTTAGCTGCACCTTTAGGGGGAGGTACCGTGGCAGAGCCTCAGAGGGGGATATGGATATCTGTTCAGAAGGTGGAGCAGAAGAGAGAAGCTACCAAAAACAATCCTCAGATGCCGCTACTTCTGCCTAACGGGGTAAAAGGTTAGCTGTTAACGGTTCAATGTTGGATAAACATGACCCCTTTCCACAGTGCCATCCATGTGGCAGTGCCTCACTGAGGACGTGGGGCAGCAGAGGACATCCAATACATATTCAGCAGTAATTCTAGTCCACTGGCATTATAGTATCTCCTATAGACAGCCAGGCTGTTGCTTCAGCGTGGAACTATTAGTCTATATCAAACTAAAGATTGGGACATGCATTACAAATCAAATATACATAGCCTAAGTCTGAGCGATGTTCTCATAAAAAAAAAAAATATAGATGTTCCTATATAATACCTGTCTGCTCTGCGTCCTAAACCTGCCCTCTACTGACAGCACAGGACATAAGGCTGGTCCTATAGGTTCACCCCACACAACACAGGAAAGAGGTAGTCCTGGGTCTGGCCTGGGCCCATTCTCCTTCCTGTCGGTCTGCCTCTCTCTGCTCTCTGGAGGGCCTTTATGCTGCCTGAGCCTGCCTTATCACACACTGTGAGACAGGAACAAGGCTTTTGTGATGGCCATGATTAGTCTTTTGTGTTCCCAGGTAGAAATAAGATGAACTTCTACAGGCAGTCATTGTGTTCCTATCTTCAGAACACTCAAAGAAAGATGTTGCGTTTTGAGGGGGTGAAATGAAGCCTGCAGGGCCTTGGCAGGCCTTGCTCTGTGGGGAAATACATGGTGAAAACACAATGGGAACAATCTTGTCCTTCAGTTTTCTTTGTACTCCATTGAACCTTAGTCAGTCCTGCCTATTTAGACATTTTGAACAGAGCAGTATTTTCTTGCTGTACGGTCTCTGCTTCTCTCTTTTTCGGTGGGTTTCTGAGAAAGACCCAAAGGCTGATGAGAGAGATGACAGCAGCCACTTTGCCAGAGTCTGCCAGACCCTCCGGGTGTATCAGCCCCATCCCTCAAAGTGTTCCATATGCAAATAAAGTTTGGGATGGCAGCTTTCAGATGTGATAATTATGTATTTATTTGTAAGCTGTCACTTCTCTTAATGCTCAGGGACATCAAAATAAGTTCAAATAGAAGCATCAGAGAGGATCACATTTGCTAGAGGACCACAGAGTCAAAGAACATGTGAAATCCATGATGCTGAAGGCCTGTCAATAACCAGTCATTTAGACAGCAATGTGCTGCTGAGACCCTCACTCTGCATACAGCCTGGTTTGAAATATGCCGCTAAATATATTCCGATTTTCCCAATTTTCTTAGTTATTCCAACATTTACAGTTGTATCAGCGGGTGACATATTAACAGAGACAGAGAACCCATTTCCATCCCCATCTCTCCCTCCCAAATGGACTGTCTAGTACAGTATTATTCTTATTCTGTTTGATTAACAAATACAGGAATATCTGTTTACATGTTCACATTGTGGGAAGGGCACTGTGCTTTAGTATCTAGTTGAAGCATACCTCCCTGACATCTTTTTAGAACTATCCTGTCTTTTTAGAACTATCCTGTCTTTTTAGAACTATCCTGTCTTTTTAGAACTATCCTGTCTTTTTAGAACTATCCTGTCTTTTTAGAACTATCCTGTCTTTTTAGAACTATCCTGTCCCTTACATGGCTGCTAATCAGTCTCACTATAGAATAATATCATTGAATGAACAAGAGGACAAATTATTACTGACAGTACACAAAAGGTGGGAGAAGAGCAACTACTTGAGACCTGACATCCCACTGGACACACACTGGTTGAATCAACATTGTTTTCATGAAATTCCAATGAAATGACCTTACACCAGTGTGGAATAGACGTTGAATTGATGTCTGTGCCTAGTGGGAAGTGAATTTAAAAGGACAACAAAACACCTTGTAGTGATGAGGGGAGAGCTATTGTTCCATGTCGAGTGGCACTCCTCTCCACAGAAATAAGTGGGAAGTAGAGAGCGAGCTACACAGAGAGAGAGAAGCACAATCACCAGATGGTGCCGCAAAGTATTGGCAAAGTATTATGGGTTGCACCTCCATCACTCAGTTGCGTCATGCCATTGTTATCAACGTGCCACAGACGCCACAGTGCTCAAGTCTGAGTCACTGGGTCCACATTAACTCAAAATAAAGTCCAGTCAGATATAACATAGTGGAAAGAAGGATTTAGGCAATAAATTGTCTGCTATCACTTTTCCTTGATATGTTCACAGCTGTGGCTGCAGGGGAGGCCAGGGCACTGTGCATACTGCCTACGTGAGGCAGTGTCTAGACAATACAGTTCAAGCAGCTTTAGTATTCTGATCACAGAGTTCTGATCATAGAGTTCTGATCATGAAATTCTGATCATGGAATTCCGAACGCATTATGCATCTACATTTAAATGTGTCTACCGTGTCCTCACTGTGTCCGGATTCCCTTTTCCCATGCTATATTAAAATGCCAGTATGCATTCTACAAACGGCAGAGTATGCAAAGTATTACAATAACTACTTCCGGGTTGGAGCGAGTGGTCGCATCGGCACTTCGCTCCCGCAGGTAATATAACTTTTTCATTACATTTCATTACATTTCATTATATTTCATTATAGCACAACGGTTTGATTTGTCTAATCTTAGCAATTTCTTCTCAGCTAGCTACATAGCCGTCTTTGTATCAAAGATAATTGCATAATTATCGTATTTCGCCGTCCTAACGTAGTCTTCACTACCCAGCTAGCTAACGTCCACTGATTAGCTGCACTGGAGAAACTATTACACTCAATTGAACGACTTGATTAGTGTAGTGTCAACAACGCACCCACTGCCAGCTAGCCTACTTCAGCAGTACTGTATCATTTTAATCATTTTAGTCAATAAGATTCTTGCTACGTAGCTTAACTTTCTGAACATTCGAGACGTGTAGTCCACTTGTCATTCCAATCTCCTTTGCATTAGCGTAGCCTCTTCTGTAGCCTGTCAACTATGTGTCTGTTTATCCCTGTTCTCTCCTCTCTGCACAGACCATACAAACGCTCCACACCACGTGGCCGCGGCCACCCTAATCTGGTGGTCCCAGCGCGCACGACCCACGTGGAGTTCCAGGTCTCCGGTAGCCTCTGGAACTGCCAATCTGCGGTCAACAAGGCAGAGTTCATCTCAGCCTATGCCTCCCTCCAGTCCCTCGACTTCTTGGCACTGACGGAAACATGGATCACCACAGACAACACTGCTACTCCTACTGCTCTCTCCTCGTCCACCCACGTGTTCTCGCACACCCCGAGAGCTTCTGGTCAGCGGGGTGGTGGCACCGGGATCCTCATCTCTCCCAAGTGGTCATTCTCTCTTTCTCCCCTTACCCATCTGTCTATCGCCTCCTTTGAATTCCATGCTGTCACAGTTACCAGCCCTTTCAAGCTTAACATCCTTATCATTTATCGCCCTCCAGGTTCCCTCGGAGAGTTCATCAATGAGCTTGATGCCTTGATAAGCTCCTTTCCTGAGGACGGCTCACCTCTCACAGTTCTGGGCGACTTTAACCTCCCCACGTCTACCTTTGACTCATTCCTCTCTGCCTCCTTCTTTCCACTCCTCTCCTCTTTTGACCTCACCCTCTCACCTTCCCCCCCTACTCATAAGGCAGGCAATATGCTCGACCTCATCTTTACTAGATGCTGTTCTTCCACTAACCTCATTGCAACTCCCCTCCAAGTCTCCGACCACTACCTTGTATCCTTTTCCATCTCGCTCTCATCCAACACCTCCCACACTGCCCCTACTCGGATGGTATCGCGCCGTCCCAACCTTCGCTCTCTCTCCCCCGCTACTCTCTCCTCTTCCATCCTATCATCTCTTCCCTCCGCTCAAACCTTCTCCAACCTATCTCCTGATTCTGCCTCCTCAACCCTCCTCTCCTCCCTCTCTGCATCCTTTGACTCTCTATGTCCCCTATCCTCCAGGCCGGCTCGGTCCTCCCCTCCCGCTCCGTGGCTCGATGACTCATTGCGAGCTCACAGAACAGGGCTCCGGGCAGCCGAGCGGAAATGGAGGAAAACTCGCCTCCCTGCGGACCTGGCATCCTTTCACTCCCTCCTCTCTACATTTTCCTCCTCTGTCTCTGCTGCTAAAGCCACTTTCTACCACGCTAAATTCCAAGCATCTGCCTCTAACCCTAGGAAGCTCTTTGCCACCTTCTCCTCCCTCCTGAATCCTCCTCCCCCCCCTCCTCCCTCTCTGCAGATGACTTCGTCAACCATTTTGAAAAGAAGGTTGACGACATCCGATCCTCGTTTGCTAAGTCAAACGACACCGCTGGTTCTGCTCACACTGCCCTACCCTGTGCTCTGACCTCTTTCTCCCCTCTCTCTCCAGATGAAATCTCGCGTCTTGTGACGGCCGGCCGCCCAACAACCTGCCCGCTTGACCCTATCCCCTCCTCTCTTCTCCAGACCATTTCCGGAGACCTTCTCCCTTACCTCACCTCGCTCATCAACTCATCCCTGACCGCTGGCTACGTCCCTTCCGTCTTCAAGAGAGCGAGAGTTGCACCCCTTCTGAAAAAACCTACACTCGATCCCTCCGATGTCAACAATTACAGACCAGTATCCCTTCTTTCTTTTCTCTCCAAAACTCTTGAACGTGCCGTCCTTGGCCAGCTCTCCCGCTATCTCTCTCTGAATGACCTTCTTGATCCAAATCAGTCAGGTTTCAAGACTAGTCATTCAACTGAGACTGCTCTCCTCTGTATCACGGAGGCGCTCCGCACTGCTAAAGCTAACTCTCTCTCCTCTGCTCTCATCCTTCTAGATCTATCGGCTGCCTTCGATACTGTGAACCATCAGATCCTCCTCTCCACCCTCTCCGAGTTGGGCATCTCCGGCGTGGCCCACGCTTGGATTGCGTCCTACCTGACAGGTCGCTCCTACCAGGTGGCGTGGCGAGAATCTGTCTCCTCACCACGCGCTCTCACCACTGGTGTCCCCCAGGGCTCTGTTCTAGGCCCTCTCCTATTCTCGCTATACACCAAGTCACTTGGCTCTGTCATAACCTCACATGGTCTCTCCTATCATTGCTATGCAGACGACACACAACTAATCTTCTCCTTTCCCCCTTCTGATGACCAGGTGGCGAATCGCATCTCTGCATGTCTGGCAGACATATCAGTGTGGATGACGGATCACCACCTCAAGCTGAACCTCGGCAAGACGGAGCTGCTCTTCCTCCCGGGGAAGGACTGCCCGTTCCATGATCTCGCCATCACGGTTGACAACTCCATTGTGTCCTCCTCCCAGAGCGCTAAGAACCTTGGCGTGATCCTGGACAACACCCTGTCGTTCTCAACCAACATCAAGGCGGTGGCCCGTTCCTGTAGGTTCATGCTCTACAACATCCGCAGAGTACGACCCTGCCTCACACAGGAAGCGGCGCAGGTCCTAAACCAGGCACTTGTCATCTCCCGTCTGGATTACTGCAACTCGCTGTTGGCTGGGCTCCCTGCCTGTGCCATTAAACCCCTTCAACTCATCCAGAACGCCGCAGCCCGTCTGGTGTTCAACCTTCCCAAGTTCTCTCACGTCACCCCGCTCCTCCGTTCTCTCCACTGGCTTCCAGTTGAAGCTCACATCCGCTACAAGACCATGGTGCTTGCCTACGGAGCTGTGAGGGGAACGGCACCTCAGTACCTCCAGGCTCTGATCAGGCCCTACACCCAAACAAGGGCACTGCGTTCATCCACCTCTGGCCTGCTCGCCTCCCTACCACTGAGGAAGTACAGCTCCCGCTCAGCCCAGTCAAAACTGTTCGCTGCTCTGGCCCCCCAATGGTGGAACAAACTCCCTCACGACGCCAGGACAGCGGAGTCAATCACCACCTTCCGGAGACACCTGAAACCCCACCTCTTTAAGGAATACCTAGGATAGGATAAGTAATCCCTCTCACCCCCCCCTTTAAGATTTAGATGCACTATTGTAAAGTGACTGTTCCACTGGATGTCATAAGGTGAATGCACCAATTTGTAAGTCGCTCTGGATAAGAGCGTCTGCTAAATGACTTAAATGTAAATGTAAACACAACAACAACTGATGGCAGTAGCTAACTAGCCAGATAACATCTGTAGCTAGTCAGCAAGCTAGCAAGCAATGCTAAAGGGATTGCAAATGTTTTAGCATAACTTTAGCCAAAAATGTGTTTCTTTTTTATATTGGCTAGGAGGCAAGCAAACACATTCCTCACATGCTAGGAACACATTTCCCCCAACATTATAATGAAAAGGTGACTCTTGGTCCCAAAAACAGGTTTTCTGGAGACTTGTGGAAGGAGTGCTGATGACGTTGCCCTCTATATGCACTTTCGGTAGCCTGATTGCTTCCAGACTGAGGAGAAATCCACACATAATGCATCCCTGACCACCTCCTGAAGTGGTCAGCCAGATCTGAACTCAATCTGACCACAATGCAACTTTCGTACAACTAGAACTGTCTGTTCAATGCGATCTTCGTATTCTGATAGCAGGAGTTGTATGTAAGTGTCAAGTGTAGACACAACCTGAGACTGCCTGCCTGCCATGGCATCTCATCCCAGGCTCCCTCCCTGATGGAACTAAATGGATGTGCCTGGAGAATGATATCTCCTGCCTGCTCAATTCTCAAACATTGGCCTGTCCTCTTCCAGGAGAGTTCTCTGTCACTGTATAACTGCACATTAAGGGATAATAAAACTATGAAATCTACCCATCCATCTTGATTTGCCTGTGTTAGCGGGTGGCTAGTATTAGAACAAAATACCTGCCACTCAGTGGAAGAACACTGGAACTGTAGCTCTGCTCTGTGTGACTGCCTGGCAACAGCACCAAGGGAACAGACTGCCTAACCAAATATCAAATGGAAGAATATTAAGTATTTTTCCTAATTTTCCTTTACATAAATATTTTGGTTATTTTGTTAGAGACTAATACAGTTACTTTTTGATGCAGACTGACACACAGTTATAATATGTAGTACACTTACCTTGCTTGTTCGTGAGTCCACCTACACAGAAGTACATATTTGGTGTTAATGTTACGAATGTACATTTAGAAAGTGAGTAGTTCTGATTCCATACATCTCTTTTTCAGTAACCAAATGAGTGCTGACTTATGAGACTGGGCAATACGACACTTACCTTTAGGACATGATGAGGTTCAGAAAGCAGGGAGGCACAGCACACCACATCACAGAGAAAAACAAAGAGAGAAATAAAAACACGTTAATAATTTGGACAATGCAAGCAAACTATGATTTCACATTGCCTTCCTAACAATCTATTTCTGTGACTGATTGAACATATGTTAAAAAGACGCTGCTCTAGTAGTCTGTTTGGGACGAAGAGGCGACCCGTTGCCGTGAAAAAAGCACAACATTTAAAAAGAACAGCATCGTTTGTTTTGCAGATACTTAACAGAATAGGCCTATATGCTTTACTAAAACTCAGTCGAGCAGTCTTCCTCTCAATCAGACACACACACACACGAAAGGGGTAGCTCTCACAGTAATACCAAGATCCTATTTTAGTGACACTTGTGCTGCCTCAAAGCACACTCCCTCTATCTTCAGCACACAAGATAGCATCTGATGAGTAGTGCGATCTAATTGAAGTGTAAGATTACTATCGCTTGTGAGCTTGCAGGATCAAAATCATTTTTTAAAAAGCATAGAAGGAGAAGATAGGAATGTTAGTGGTCCACTGTGATACAGTAGCAGTCCAGACTGAAAAACGATATCTAAAAGCCTCTGGAAGACACCCTGGTGCTTAGAAAGAGAATGGCCCCCACCGCAGCCCAGCTGTGGTTGAGTCATGTGTGGCAGACAGGTCCAGACATGTCCCTCTCTCACAGAGACACTGAGTGTTGAGAGACATAAAGTGTTAGAGGACATGGACGTCACTGAGAGCTGACTGACAGCTGTGACAGGATTGAGATGAGCCTAAGGGCTGGATGAGCCTAAGCACTTACAGTTCAAGGACATGGACACACGTTGGGACGTAGAGTCTGACAAAATCTACTGACACAAAAACTAACAAGTTCCTGCTCTGGTCCTGTGGATCAGAACTCAGCTAGTCGGGATGGGACATGTCTACAGTAGTATACACTAGAAATCTGCAATTATGCAATTATGCAGTCCTACAACTCTGAACGTAATTAGTCTATTCCTGCAGCATGAACACTGACCTAGTGGAACAAACCCTTGGTGAAGAAAAAATGCTAAAGCCAATCACCGGAAACAGAGAGGGAATCGATGAGAGAATGAGAGAGAGAGAGCGATAGAAAGAACAGAGAGGGAATCGATGAGAGAATGAGAGAGAGAGAGAGAGAGAGAGAGAGAGAGAGAGAGAGAGAGAGAGAGAGAGAGAGAGAGAGAGAGAGAGAGAGAGAGAGAGAGAGAGAGAGAGAGAGAGAGATAGAGCACAAAGATGAGGTTGACAGAGCACCGAAAATGAGAAAATTATCAGGTTGACATGTCTGTCTGTCAGTGCTCTCAGGAAGAAAGGACTCATTACTGTACCTCGTGGGCACCCAGTCCAGTCAGCCTTTGAGGTACACCCTTCCATGAAACGAGCAATGCTAATCCATTTCTTAATCAAGCATTGTTAATCCACTTGTTAATCAAGTGTGTTTCTGAGCTCATATCTGAAGTGACCCTTTTCTCCTTGGGAATTTTTAACCTTTGTTTGGAGATGTAGAGATATCAAAAAGAGGGTACATTTTCTATATAGGCATGCTTGTAGCATATCCTACAGTTGTGTACACCAGCTCATAACGTAATGTCACATCATGGAATGAATAAGTCTACTGAATTAATATCATAGAAAACATTCATGTAATTGCAAAAATATCTCGCAGCTATGTTCTTCTTGATTCCGAGCTCTAAAATGTGAACAGTGCATTCAGTCCCTTACAATACAAACCACAAGATGATTAAAACACTCCATGGACTAAAATAACACACAGGAGGAGATTAAAATAAGAATCCCTTTCAGGTTTTGAAGGAGGGAGTTTATATGTGAGAGGGGCTGGGCTGTGGGTGGGGGCCGCCTTTTCATGGTTGTCTTCCTCGTTTTCCTGCCCGCCCCTGACAAGTGTGTTCTCTCACTCTTCTCCTCAGCAAACAGGAAACAGACAGACAGACGTGAGAATAGGACACCACCTCTCCTCTCCTCCCAGCCCTGTGGGCTGTTGTGAGGCAGTGCCTTGGAGGCCTAGCGCAGTCCAGCTCCCCCGCTGCGCCTACAACTCTCCTTTTCAGTTCAATTAATGAGCCATAAATAACCCAATGAAGGTGTCAACAGAGTGCAATTTATCATGGCTTTCACCACTGCACTTCATGTGAGAAGAATGCTCATCCTGCAGCCAACCGCTCGCCCAAATAGAGACAACATTGTAATACAAATATTTATAAAGTAATGCCGAACAAGCCAACCTCGAATTTATCTTGAGCAGGGTGATCTTCACAAGTGCGTCGATTTGACAAGTATGTTGGGAATCGTGGGCCTGCTCCATTTCTTAGGGTATCACGGACAGACTGGCAATACATTTGGTTAAGAGCAAGAGACAACATACTCACTAGGCTTCTGTGGGGCTGCCAAGACACTTCTTTCTGTCTGTTAAAGATGCTCCTTTCTGTCTGGGTCTACTCTGAGCCTGCATTGCAGATCACAAAGGCAGCCATGGTCTCTCCAAAAAAATTGGAACGCAAGTAATGGTGACTTTCTGTTCAGTCCTATGGAGTTGGTCTAAGCAGCAGGAAGAATTGCTTTATCAGTGTGTCCCACAAATGTCACTTTGAGTCAACTAGGTGGCGGAAACATATACAGTACTGAATAATATACAGTAGCCTGTGAATTGAATGGCTGCTAGAAGCAAGCTGAAACCAGAGGTAGTATGGTGTAGTGCTTCAGAGAAAACAGGAAACTCGTTGAATAATATATGACAGCTTGGGTTTTTGAATCCAACATTAAAAGTGATGACGTGAGTACAAACTCTGCTTCATCTTAGACCCACAAATCAAAACCTAAGGCTTACAAGCCATGTTAAACAGCCTATCTTCACAGTGAGATCATTTCCTGGGAAAAGTAAGCAGTGGCTTCTGAATACATGTGAATACAAGCATTTTCAGCCTTGAAGCTAAGCCGGAACTTGAGTGCATACGAATCCTGCTAAACCAATTAATGGTTCCTGTTAACCCACTCATCTTAGGAGAGGATTGTTTTTCTAAATAATACAAGCAAACAGCCCACACAGACGCTTTGACAAAGACTAAGAGATTGGCACTTGAATCTGGGGGCTTTTTCTTACACATCACAAACACACTCTTCAACTCACAGATCTTGCGTAGCATCACCAATACGGGAAACCTTTGTCTCAGTATCAAATGAATCCCCCAATCTGAACGCCTCTGTGCACCGAACACTTTGATGGTTTGTAATACATGATTAAGTTCAGCAGAATATAGAGTGGTTGGTGTATTCAGATTTTAAAGCACAATAACAGAGAACTAGGCTATATCAAAGCAATTACAATATTAACAGACTATCACCAAAGGGACATTAAGTACTACTATCTTACTGAAAAACACAACATTTCTACTATTTCACAAGGCACCCCGCAATGATATAAATTTCCACAAACCATAATCAGTCCGGGTTACAGACACGGCTAGAGAGCCGAGATAAATGACATTTTCCAAAATCACGCTGACATTTTCCCTTATCGAGCGCCAGGCACTGGCATGGCAAGAGCAGGCTTGTCAGTCAGTGGCAGACAGGCCTCACACCTTATCACAAGGGCACTCAGCATCTCTGGAGCTCGAGCTGGGGCTTGGGCTTGTGGCTGGTGCTGAAGGAAAAGGAGAAGAGGATGGGGCTGATGCTGATGCTAGAGCCCCCATCGCTACTCTCTCATCCCCTCCTACAAGACTGCTCCTCCAGCCAGCCAGTCTCACTCAGAAGCTAAATGTAATACTTAAGGTTGATAATGACGCTCTTCATTAAATAGTGATTCCAAATAAGGATGTGGGGTACATAAATAAGGAAATAGAAGAGAGGTTAAAATTCAGACATTTTGAGTGGGTTTTGGGTGAGGGATAGGGATACATTTCTGGACCATGGGATCAAGACAACTAGTCACACAGACAGAGAGAGTGACTGTTTACACGCTACTACATTACGTGTCAGAAGAATAGACCAGTGTTTCCCAACCAGCTGACAAGTTGAATCAGGTATGCTTGTCCAGGGTTACAATACAAATGTGTACTGTTTGGATATTTGTGGACCAGGGTTGGGAAACACTGGTATAGACTGATGATGATGTTGAGGAGCTGAGTACAGAGCTTCAATACAAGGAGCAGTAGGGATGGGGGAAGAGGTTATTGCGGCCATTCTCACTTCAACTCTAAAGAAAGTTATTTGGTACACTGAAAATACAGTACCAGTCAAAAGTTTGGACACACCTACTCATTCAAGGGTTTTTCTTTATTTTATCTATTTTCTACATTGCCAAGAGTGTGCAAAGCTGTCATCAAGGCAAAGGGTGGCTACTTTAAAGAATCTCAAATATAAAATATATTTAGATTTGTTTAACACTTTTGGTTACTATATGATTCCATATGTGTTATTTCATAAATTTGATGTTTTCACTATTATTTTACAATGTAGAAAATAGTAAAAATAAAGAAAAACCCTTGAATGAGTGGGTGTGTCCAAACTTTTGACTGGTACTGTATTTGTCAGTCAACATTCTAATTTCATCATATAGATGTGTTCCTGTATATCCAGATAGGGGTGATAACCATGACAACAGACTAAGAACTCTGTTCGAGCAGCTGGCTCAGTTTCACTATATCTGCGTTCAACACCGTAGTGCCCTCCAAGCTCACCAAGTTAAGGACCCTGGGACTGAACACCTCCCTCTGCAACTGGATCCTGGACTTCATGACAGGACACCCCCAGGTGGTAAGCGTAGGCTACAACACAGGGGGGCCCTCGTGTGTGTGTATTTAGTCCCCTACTGTACTCCCTGTTCACCCACGACTGCGTGGCCAAACAAGACTCCAACACCATCATTAAGTTTTCAGACGACGGTAGTAGGCTTGAACACCAGCGACGATGAGACGGCCTATACGGAGGAGGTCAGAGACCTGGCAGTGTGGTGCCAGGACAACAACCTCTCCCTCAATGTCAACTAGACAAAGGAGCTGATTCTGGACTTCAGGAAACAGAGGGCAGAAAGCGTCACGTTCCTCGGTGTCCACATCACTAAGGATCTATAATGGTCCACACACACCAAGATAGCCGTGAAGAGGGCACGACAATGTTGGCATGAGCCCTCAGATCCTCAAACAGTTCTACAGCTGCACCATCGGATGGGGCCACAGTGTCTCCTGACCCCTCCTGTCTCAGCCTCCAATATTTATGCTGCAGTAGTTTATGTGTCGGGGGAGCTAGGGTAATTTTGTTATATCTGGAGTACCTCTCCTGTCCTTTATCTTGGCCAGGTCGCAGTTACAAATGAGAACTTGTTCTCAACTAGCCTACCTGGTTAAATAAAGGTGAAATGAAAAAAGAATGTCTTATCCGGTGTCCTGTGTGAATTTAAGTATGCTCTCTCTAATTCTCTCTTTCTTTCTCTCTCTCGGAGGACCTGAGCCCTAGGACCTTGCCTCAGGACTACCTGGCATGAGGACTCCTTGCTGTCCCCAGTCCACCTGGCCGTGCTGCTGCTCCAGTTTCAACTGTTCTGCCTGTGGCTATGGAATCCTGACCTGTTCACCGGACGTGCTACCTGCAGGAGTGGTAGAGATACTCTTAATGATCAGCTATGAAAAGCCAACTGACATTTACTCCTGAAGTGCTGACCTGCTGCACCCTCGATAACTACTGTGATTATTATTATTTGACCATGCTGGTCATTTATGAACATTTGAACATCTTGGCCATGTTCTGTTATAATCTCCACCCGGCAAAGCCAGAAGAGGACTGGCCACCCCTTATAGCCTGGTTCCTCTCTGGGTTTCTTACTAGGTTTTGGCCTTTCTAGGGAGTTTTCCCTAGCTACCGTGCTTCTATGTCATAAGGTGAATGCACCAATTTGTAAGTCGCTCTGGATAAGAGCGTCTGCTAAATGACTTAAATGTAAATGTCTACACCTGCATTGCTTGCTGTTTGGGATTTTAGGCTGGGTTTCTGTACAGCACTTTGAGATATCAGCTGATGTACGAAGGGCTATATAAATCTATTTGATCTGATTTGATTTGATTGAGAGCATCTAGACTGGCTGCATCACCACTTGGTATGGCAACTGCTTGGCATCCGACCGCAAAGTACTACAAAGTGTGGTGCATACGGCCCAGTACATCACTGGGGCTGAGCTCCCTGTCATCCAGGACCTCTATACCAGGCGGTGTCAGAGGAAGGATCTAAAATGATCAAAGACTTCAGCCACCCAAGTCATATATTGTTCTCTCTGCTACCGCACGACAAGCAGTACCGATGCACCAAGTCTGGAACCAACAGGACCCCGAACAGTTTCTACCCCCAAGCCATAAGATTGCTAAATAGTTTGTTAAATAGTTAGCCAAACAGCTACACAGACTCTCTGCATTGACCCTTTTTGCACTAACTTTTTTGTCTCATAACATATGCTGCTGCTACTGTTTATTAACTGTCACTTTATTCCTAGTTATATGTACATATCTACCTCAATGACCTCGTACCCCTGCACATTGACTGGTACCCCTGTATATAGACAAGTTAGTCATTGTGTATCTATTATTACTTTTATGATTACATGGTTTACTTTTCTATCATTTCTCTATTTTCTTTCTCTCTACATTGTTGGGAAGGGCCTGTAAGTAAGTGTTTCACTACTAGTCCACACCTGTTGTTTAAGAAGCATGTGACAAATACAATTAAATTTGATTTGATATCATTAACAACTGTCTTTCAAATCTTTTTTTTTCTTGCACTGAACAGCATGCATTCAGTTGTTGTCGTATGAAAGGAAAATACCTTCCTTTTCTTGCAGTTTTACTAAAATGCAAGAAATCACCATCAACCAGTGGTGTAAAGTACTTAAGTAAAAATACTATTTAAGTACTATTTAAGTCGTTTTGGGGGTATATGTACTTTACTATTTATACTTTTAATTCACTACATTCCTAAAGACAATTATGTACTTTTTACTCCATACATTTTCCCTGACACCCAAAAGTAAAAATGTCAAATTCACACACTTAACAAGAGAGCATCCCTGGTCATCACTACTGCCTCTGATCTGACCGACTCACTAAAAACAAATGCTTCGTATGTAAATTATGTCTGAGTGTTGGAGTGTTCCCCTGGCTATCAGTTAATTAAAAAAACAAGAAAATTGTTCCGTCTGAATATATATAATATTTATACTTTTACTTTTAATACTTAAGTATATTTAGCAATTACATTTACTTTTGATACTTTAGTATATGTAAAACCAAATACTTTTAGACCTTTACTCAAGTAGTATTTTACTGGGTGACTTTCAATTGTACTTGAGTCATTTTCTATTAAGGTATCTTTACTTTTATTCAAGTATGACAATTGGGTACTTTTCCCACCACTGCCACGAACAAGTAGCAGCGTGGGGTGATGTTTTCCAGGAGAAAAAGAAACAGGGATGGTGTGTGGGGCTCTTGGCGGACGCGCTGTGGGGGTGAGACAATGCGTGGGTGAGTACAGAAGCATTGGCAGCTC
Organism: Oncorhynchus gorbuscha; assembly: GCF_021184085.1. Classification (NCBI taxonomy): domain Eukaryota; kingdom Metazoa; phylum Chordata; class Actinopteri; order Salmoniformes; family Salmonidae; genus Oncorhynchus; species Oncorhynchus gorbuscha. The sequence continues at coordinate 32,499,992 of NC_060174.1, forward strand.
ATGTTTGAGTCAGAGGACCACATCCTCCTAAGTCTCTCTGAGTCACAGCAGAGCCCATAGAGAAGAGCTTCAGACATGGCTGTCTACTGAAAGGCATCCTTTCCCACGTCAAAAGCATCAGTTCAGAAATGTTGGGTTAAAATATGCATGAAATGAACGATTAATCGAATAATTGGGTGTTTATACTAGCAGTACGTATGATTAACATTTGGTGTGATGAAGAACATCAGTTACGATGAACAATGAACTGCATTATAAGAAACTCACACTTTTAAGATACTTTTTCCACTAGCAATAGCAACACTGTCTCACACTTGTAGCTATGCTGGGAGATGATGGATGACTTAACAAGATATAAATTATATAACAGCGGGTAAACTCAATACACTCATTAGTTTCCAATGTTTTTATTTTTCCCCAGGAGTAGCTTAGCTAATTGATGCCTCCCTCTTCTGTCGCTTTGTTTTCGCCCAACAGAAACAGTGAGATAAATTCACGCTTGACTGCCAGACTGGCACACAAAACAACACCACAGTGCTCGCCTTAACAACACTGATCAAATTGAAACCTAGGTAAATTCCTAATTTCAGGATTTTATTTGATGGACATAGTAATATTTTCACAAGTCCATGTTTTTTTCTGTTTAAATTTATATTTATTTTTGAAACGTAACACATGATTTTAACTGCCACCCCATTGTGAAATCGACTGGGCAAGATACTAGTATAAAAAGCTCTCCTTTTCCTATTTATTGAAAAACTGGGTGCCATTCTTTTTAACATTAACTCAAGTATGTCAGCAATCCAGACAGTTCATACAACGTGCTGAGAGAGACACAGAACTCTACAGAGAGACAAACAGAATGGAGGAATGATTGTCAGGTCACTTCATGTAAGAGACTAGCTGAATGGATTACACAAGTGATTTGTCATGGAATGATGGAAATTCCAATGGACAGAATTTTAAAAATGACATACAATTTCACTGATAGGGTAAAAATCACACCGAACTATAACAATGTTTGCATGATACAAGTTGTGTTGTGTGTGAAACTCGCTGATGTCTAGTTACCACGATAGCATAGCTCTTTAATGTGCTTCTTCGCCTGCATTGCTTGCTGTTTGGGGTTTTAGGCTGGGTTTCTGTACAGCACTTTGAGATATCAGCTGATGTAGGAAGGGCTATATAAATACATTTGATTTAATGTAATATCTCAAGACTGGTCAAATATTTACAGCACAGCCACAATATGAGACAACTGTCCCTCAAGCAGCAGATTTCATAGAGTATGATAACTTGTTGTTTTATGTCAGTAACTATAGCCTTAGGCTCTTCTCCCCACCATTATGCTTTCCAGCGAAGGGCCTCATTCCATTCCATACAATGAAGTCATCATCTGCAATGCTCCAAATGTGAATGGACATATGTGCATATGTGCTACCATTTCTCTTTACTGTCTCCATGAAACTCCAATCTAACAGTCTATTTCGGAGACACGGCTACTACAAAGCCCAGTCCAAGCAAGGGACTGGGACATCATTCCTTTTCATTTCTCTCTGAGATATGTCTGATGGAGAGGAAGTCTGCATCTCAAGCCAAACGTCCGGCCTGTTCCCCGTCCACTCTATTTCCACCCTATACTGCTATTATAACGAGGAGCTGAGGAGAGGCTGTTGCCAGGGCCATAGAGTGGGAGAAACAAAATATTTCAAACTGCAGCTAGTGCTGTATTATGGAACTACCCAGCAAAGATCATGACAAATAAATCAATTGTAAATGTTAAAGAACGACATCAAATTGCCAATATGTAGGACAAGCATAATGTCCTTGAACAATATCCGCCACTATATTTGTAACAAGAGTCCTACAGGGTCACAATATCGTGTCATATAAGACATCTGACACATTCTAAAGTGGTTGTTAGCTCTGCAAACCTCAATTTCAATGAACGCATTCAATATAATTACCCTGAAGTAAATGGTGTAAAAATTATATAAATCATAAAAATATTTAGAGAAAGTGTTGTGTGTATTGACAGACATTGCCAACGTCCTGTTTTACTATGGATAGCCCTCAGCTTTACTGAGTGTGATGATGGTCTCCTTCAAAGATTTCCCTGTGATGCGTACCATTTGACATTCATTTTTCAGATAAGACATCTGACGCCCAGTCTACCACCAGTGATCAATATCTCATCTGGGGAAATAAATTGCAGCTGTTTCTCTTTCATCTTAGAGGAAATGTATAAGCACTGTGACAACACCGTAGAAGCATTAATCAAATAATAAAACATTGATTTGGGGGAGAAAAAAAGAAGCGTAACCCGCTCTGATATTCACTGTGACCTAGTGCTGTTGACATGATGCATCTTGTATCACATCGTGTTGCTGCTGTGCAGTTAGGGAAACCTGAGCGGCGATCAGCTCTTCTCTTTGTCAGAAACCAAGGCGATGAATTGGATATCTAAGAAAAGATACAGTTCCCCTGTGTACATTGTGAATAATATGCTGTAACATGTATGGATGTCATACGCTTGTACTTTTGACCTTCCTCTATCTGACAGTAAAGAACTATTTTTCCATTTATTCTCAGCCCTTGTCTTTGCAATTACCATGTTCCAATCTCGCCTTGTCCCTACAGTCACCGATAATACCCAGAAGGATCGGCAGTCTTTCTTCTGGTGTACCAATTACCGTCCCTATCCTTTTGAAACCAAAAGTTTGGTATAGGATATTAGAAAATGTCAAATTCAGGTTATATTTCACTTTAGTCCAAAGGTAACATGGTGCACTCTGGAAAACCTTCGTCACAGCTGCTGAATAATGCATGAACCCTGTCGTCCAACACTACTGGCTGGGCTAAAATAGACTGTGTGTGTTGTTTACTGTCAGTAAGGTGTTTACATGACCAAATAATGAGCTGAGATTGACGTCTACATCACATAAAATAAATTCATGAATTATATATCCGTATGATATTTATAAGCACTAACTGAATGTGTTTACAAAAGGCTGTTTGTCATGTAAAAACTACTGCTCTTTCAAGATTTGTAAAGGGAAAAAATAAGGACGCAAGGGAATTCATGACATTATCAATGGTTCTTTAATTTGACTTTTCTGTTCTATATCATGGTATTATCTTAAAGAATAACTTGTTAGGTGCTTATTAAATCTAGTCCTGCTCTCCCTGACTGATGAGCATGAACTGTGGGTTCTTATCAAGGCACTGCAGGACAGGCTAATCTACTCCCAGACATCCACCTGCATGCCTGGCATGCTTAGCTGGAGCTGATGATGAACATTCTCCTGCATGGCAAAGCACTGTCATTCATCCACTGCCTCGCTCAATTAAAAGTTAGCTCACACCTCAGATTAAACATAAGAGTTATTAACCATGGATAATAAGATCATTAAATATACACAGACATACACACAGCTTTAATGTTGCAAAAAAAGTGAAAATGAAGTTTTAAAAAATCAACCTCTGTGTTTTTACATGTCTAGTAGAATCAAATCAAATCAAATTGTATTTACACATAAATACATTTAGCAGATGTTATTGTGGGAAAGCGAAATGCTTGTGTTGTAAGTCGCTCTGGATAAGAGCGTCTGCTAAATGACTTAAATGTAAATGTAAATGTTTCTAGCTCCAACAATGGAGTAGTATCAACCAATTCACACACATACAAAAGTAAAAGAATGGAATAAAGAAATATATAAATATTAGGACGAGAGTGTCGGAGTGACATTGACTAAAATACAGTAGAATAGAATACAGTATACAGTGGGGCAAAAAAGTATTTAGTCAGCCACCAATTGTGCAAGTTGTCAATTCAACTATGACAGACAAAATTAGAAAGAAAAATCCAGAAAATCACATTGTATGATTTTTAATGAATGTATTTGCAAATTATGGTGGAAAATAAGTATTACAGCCCGACAGGACGCTCTCAATTGTGCATCTGTAAAAGTTTCTGGGAGGCTTAAGGGCCAAGTACAATTTGGAGGTTGAAGCGCTGTTGCGCCTTCTTCACCACACTGTGTGTGTGGCTAGATCGTCAGTGATGTGTACGCCAAGGAACTTGAAGCTTTCCACCTTTTCTACTGCGGTCCCGTCAATGTGGATAGGGGTGTGCTCCTTCTGTTGTTTCCTGAAGTCCACGGTCAGCTCCTTCATTTTGTTGACGTTGAGGGAGAGGTTATTTTGCTGGCACCACTCCGCCAAGGCCCTCACCTCCTCCCTGTAGGTTGTCTCGTCACTGTTGGTAATCAGCCCTACTACTGTTGTGTTGTCTGCAAACTTGATGATTAAGTTCGAGGCGTGTGTGGCCACACAGTCATGGGTGAACAGGGAGAATAGGAAGTGGCTGAGCACGCACCCTTGTGGGGCCCCTGTGTTGAGGATCAACAAAGTGGAGGTGTTGTTCCTACCTTCACCACTTGGGGGCGGCCCGTCAGGAAGTCCAGCACCCAGTTGCACAGAGCGGGGTTCAGACCCAGGGCCCCAAGCTTAATGATGAGCTTGGAGGGTACTATGGTGTTGAAGGCTGAGCTATAGTCAATGAACAGCATTCTTACGTAGGTATTCCTCTTGTCCAGATGGGATAGGGCAGTGTGCAGTGCGATACCGATTGCATCGTCTGTGGATCTATTGGGGCGGTAAGCAAATTGAAGTGGGTCTAGGGTGTCAGGTAAGGTGGAGTAATATGATCCCTAACTAGCCTTTCAAAGCACTTCATGATGACAGAAGTGAGTGCTATGGTACGATAGTCATTTAGTTCAGTTACCTTTGCTTTCTTGGGTGCATCTGGTATATCTATGTTTTGAACCACAGTGTAGCCTAGTAAATTGCTCTCAACCTTAAGCCAACAGAACAATTAGCTTTCCAGTACCATATTCATTGGAATAAATACCCCAGCAATGGGGAACCAAAAGCAGCACCAGTCTGCGTGCTGACCCTTGACAACCAGTGTAGTTTCATTCGTCCAAGTCTCTGTGGCCAAATGGACATTTCTGGTGATGATGTAACAGCCTCTGAGTCTCAACATTCCGCTAACCGTTTCCCGATGATTCCAACCTTTTCTCTTTTTCCTCCACATTTCAATGCAGTGATTATAAATACTGACAAAGCAGAGTTTCACAGATGACTTTGGTCATGTGTCATGTTTCTAAAAATAGATATTTTCCAAGACTCGCACTTCTATGAAACGTCTCGTTTAAAATTAAAAGCCTTGTTGATGAGATCACCTCTCATGGTGAAACCTAAACCAGCTTGGAGGGGCACTGTTATTGTTGTCATATGAAAGGAAAATAGCTGTCTTACAAAGAGAACTTTAAGTCAGTGAGTGGAAATGGAGATCTGAGATCTGAATTCTACTAGTTTGCCTACTTAATGTTTGTTCAGACTAGACCAGTACAGTTCAAGAAAGCAGGAGTTGCTATAGAAACAAAACAGGATGGACTGCAGTATTGTTGCTAGTCCAGGGTCCGGGTCTGGAAATAATATACTTCCATTGTAATATTTTAGTTGGGGATTTAAGCCGCACTCACTCAGACCCAATATCCTGTTTTGGCTGCGACATAGTTTATTTAACCTTTAACCCCCCCATGTAATTTGTCAAGAAAAAAAAGTCAACAATATCCCAGCAGCCAACTACCAAAGCAGCTAACCTGGACAATATGGATCTACACCACATAAATTTAATCCAAAGTCAAGGTGGACAAATGGTGGTGGGAGTCTATTAGCGTCTTCATTTCTCCAGTGAAATAATGCAAACAAAACAACTGTCCTTATTACTAATCCCACTTTCTTTAAAGGAATGCTCAGAACACAATCCCAAACCGATTTCCAAATTGCATTAGGTGAACGAGCTGCGGTGAGGTTTATTACATTGACAATACACATTGTCGTTTTCAATTCAGTGATGCGATCACATTTCACCATAGAACAAAGACTTCCTATTACCTGACCTCTCCCAACAGGGAGCCACTCTGTAACATCACAGCTTGCACAATCAATTAGTTGGGGTAGAAAATGTCTTAAAGGGTTTCAGGGTGAAGAGACTCAAACATGACAGAAGAATTAAGCTTGTTACAGACGGATTTCAACTTTACTTAATTCTGCCTCACATTACCTCCATCCCTCCACCTCACTGACTGTGTGTTTTTTCCCCCCAACACCGAGGCAGGATTTACATATTGCAGGTAAACTGGGGAATATAGAATGCAGATCCAATTAAACCTCTAGGGAGCTAATTAGTTACAATTAAGTTTCTGCTTCACTTGTTGTGCAGGATTATTTAGTAAACACCAACAGAATGCATCAAACTTGGCCTTTTCCCTGAACTTACAAAACACACCACCTTGTTCCCATTGTAAAATTGCCTGGTGTTTATTTTATAATATTAGTTCATATTTTAGGGTCCTATTCTGTAGTGTGTTATTGACATTTTAAAAAATGACACCCCACTAAAGGAACATCTGTGCAACCCCATTGTATTTAAATGCCATAACACTGTGATGGTTGACAAATGAATGGTGCAACCCGCCAGTGTTGAGACATACATGGTCTTGTGTGGTTATTAGAGAAGGGTAACACAGACATTGTATCACCATGGCTTCCTGGTGAGTTAATTGCATGTTGACTTCATTAACCTTGATCCTCAGTATTAAGATCCTCCTACTTCTTCTCTACCTCATTATCCCCTCTTTGAGAGAAAAACAAGGTAAACAAATTATACAGTCGACAACTATAAGTAAACACAGACAAGGACAATGTTCAGCATTAGGCTTTGTTGTTCACAGAATGCTGGACCATTAGTAACCAACGAAAGAGACACATAATATAAGACCAGCATGTATCACAGGTGTGTCCACTGGCTTCACCCAATCCCAGGTGTGTCCACTGGCTTCACCCAATCACAGGTGTGTCCACTGGCTTCACCCAATCCCAGGTGTGTCCACTGGCTTCACCCAATCCCAGGTGTGTCCACTGGCTTCACCCAATCACAGGTGTGTCCACTGGCTTCACCCAATCCCAGGTGTGTCCACTGGCTTCACCCAATCCCAGGTGTGTCCACTGGCTTCACCCAATCACAGGTGTGTCCACTGGCTTCACCCAATCCCAGGTGTGTCCACTGGCTTCACCCAATCCCAGGTGTGTCCACTGGCTTCACCCAATCCCAGGTGTGTCCACTGGCTTCACCCAATCCCAGGTGTGTTCACTGGCTTCACCCAATCACAGGTGTGTCCACTGGCTTCACCCAATCCCAGGTGTGTCCACTGGCTTCACCCAATCCCAGGTGTGTCCACTGGCTTCACCCAATCCCAGGTGTGTCCACTGGCTTCACCCAATCACAGGTGTGTCCACTGGCTTCACCCAATCCCAGGTGTGTCCACTGGCTTCACCCAATCCCAGGTGTGTCCACTGGCTTCACCCAATCCCAGGTGTGTCCACTGGCTTCACCTATTCCCAGGTGTGTCCACTGGCTTCACCCAATCCCAGGTGTGTCCACTGGCTTCACCCAATCCCAGGTGTGTCCACTGGCTTCACCCAATCCCAGGTGTGTCCACTGGCTTCACCCAATCCCAGGTGTGTCCACTGGCTTCACCTATTCCCAGGTGTGTCCACTGGCTTCACCCAATCCCAGGTGTGTCCACTGGCTTCACCCTGCCATCACACATCAGAATGAATGTGTGTGCTGTATGTTAACCTCTTTAAGCTAGGGGGCACTATTTTTATGCTTGGAAAAATAACGTTCCCATTTCTCAGGACCAAATGCTAGAATATGAATATAATTGAAAGATTAGGATGACAAAACTATCAACATTTTGTCTGTGAGTTAAACAGAACTGATATTGCAGGCTAAAACCTGAGGAAAATCCAATCAGGAAGTGCCCCTGTTTTTGAAACCTCTCTGTTGTTAGGCATCCCTATTGCCCATTTAAAGGGATATCAACCAACCTTTTTCTATGGCTTCCATAAGGTGTCAACAGCCTTTAGACATGAGTTGAATTTTTGTCTGCGTTGCCGTGACTCTTTCCTGTGGATTCCTGGGAATAACGCACCAAACTAACGGAGGTATTTGGATACAAAAAATATCTTTATGGAACAAAAGGAACATTTGTTGTCTAACTGGGAGTCTCGTGAGTGAAAACATCTGAAGATCATCAAAGGTAAATTATTCATTTGATTGCTTTTCTGATTTTCGTGACCAAGTTACCTGATGCTAAGTGTACTTATTGTTTTGTCGAGCAATCGATATACTTACACAAACGCTTGTATTGCTTTCGCTGTAAAGCATCATTTTAAAATCTGAGATGACTGGTGGATTAACAAAAGGCTAAGCTGTGTTTTGCAATGTTGTACTTGTGATTTCATGAATATGAATATTTTCTAGTTATATTATTTGACTGTGGCGCTATACTATTCAGCATTGCTGATGACAGTTATACCAGATCCGGAATGGGTGGTTCAGAGAGTTTATGCAGTCCTACACAACGTGTCACTTCCTGTTACACTGCACCCAGAGTGACAAGCATGGAGCTTTAGCTGTCCTGGCACTGACTGAACAATGCACACACACCACATGCACAAAAAAACACAGAGAGGAAGCAAGATGGATATACAGCACTATACACAAACATATGCAAAGGAAATGTGAATTGACGTCTGTGCCCAGTGGGTTTATTCATGCTCCATGCATTACAGTATATGCCTGGTTTGTCATTGAACAAAGCAAAGCACTTGACTTTCTTGTAATAAAAGTGCTTAAATATCATGATGGAGATAGACATGGCAGCTGCTGGGCAAGTTTACATTGTAATGTAGCGTATTACTTCTCTCCACTCACAGTACAGAACAGGCCGCCCATCAAAGTGAGATCTGAGAGGTAGAGAGGAGAAGATCAGGACTCTTTTCACACCTTGTCAGATTGAGTAGCCTCTCCCTGTACTGAACAAGTTTGAGGGTTTTTCCTGTAAAGTGATAGCACTATTGAGCTGTTCGTTTGCTGGAAAAGGTGAACAGCTGACATGTGCTTATTACAGTAAGAAAACTGTCATCTTAAATCAGTGCGGGGTCATTGAAAAGGAATAAACATTTGAAGAGCTGCCATATACAGTAAGTATGAAGGAATTGGCCACAGACACAGTCAGGATTAACACCAGAATCCCCAATACTTTCAAATCATTCATTTGTTAGCTGCAAATACATCTGAGTCCGTCTCTGAAGCCAGTGACAAATTATTAAGTACTTGTTTATTACTGTCCAAGTTTCTTTGAACATTACAGTGCACTCACAGCGTAATACTTTACAATCTACATATGTCAACAGACTGGTTCTCTCTCTCTTTCTTTCTCGCTGCGTGTGTGTGTGTGTGTGTGTGTGTGTGTGTGTGTGTGTGTGTGTGTGTGTGTGTGTGTGTGTGTGTGTGTGTGTGTGTGTGTGTGTGTGTGTGTGTGTGTGTGTGTGTGTGTGTGTGTGTGTGTGTGTGTGTGTGTGTGTGTGTGTGTGTGTGTGTGTGTGTGTGTGTGTGTGTGTGTAATACTAGCGTGTGCCTGCACACCGCATAGACTTTACAATAAAAAGATATATTCTCAATTGTATGTATGCATATTAACAAGAGTGCTGACAACAAAGATGTCCACAGGGAGAGTCTCATAATAAACTGTTCACTCTGCTATGGTGTCTGTGTCTACACAATATCTCTGCATACACTTGGTTGAAAACAGAAATATGCACTCCAATGGAAAATGAAATAAATCTAAAAGCCAAGCACAATACCAAATCAATTATAATTGTCCTCCAGATTTAAATGTCTAATATCATTTAAAGTATATTATGCATACTGTCTGGTGTATTTTTTTCTTTATTGTCATACAAAGCTACTTTCAAAGTTGCATTGATACATCGAAGAAATGATGTGGCACTAACTCTAATGAAAGGTTGAAAAGGTTTAGAAAATGATTTTGAACAAATCCAAAGCTACAGTAAAACTGATCACATGAAAGGAAAGATTGCAACTTGCAAGCCTATTGCAAAAAGGTTTCATCATCCACACAAACTGAAATAAACTGTTCATAGTAAAGACTTTCCCCCACTTGAATAATAGATTCACACAATGCCCTGTCTGACACTAAGCACCTATTCAGTATCACACCACATCCATTCTCCAGCAGGCTACAGTTGGGGTGTAGTAATGTATGTAGCATGATTCTATAAGTGATATATGATCTTTGAGGTCATATGTAACATAGATGGAAGAACACACGCATATATATGCACACGCACGCGTAGAGAGACACTTGTAGAATACTTGATTCATGTTATTGTGACTACAAAATGTTAATCTGTCCGTTTATGGACAGTGTCATTGCTAAAGTAAAATACCCTTTTTTTGCTAGGATATTATAGCACAGGTAAAGCGACTAAGAGACAGCATAAAAGATGCTGAGGTGTTGACCACAACATCTGGCTATCCAGAATAGCTGTAAAGATTGAGCTTAACAAGGCTTATATTAATTCTGTGTTAGAAGCCCTTCTCCATATGAAGAATCTGTTTTGTAAGGCAGTCAGGTTTGTAAATAGTTTTCACCTCAGGACGGAACACAACACATTCTGATGTTTCTCTAACTTCAGTTTGAGTGTGGAGAGGAAAAACTGAGGTGAATCTCTAAAACTTTCTTTCCTATGGTTTGCAAATACTGTTGTTGGTTAGAATTTTAAAAAATTTGCCACATTTAAAATAAAATAAAATACATTTTAAAATGAAATATCATTTTAAATACTTAAAAGCAATTAAGGAAATAATCGAGGAAGAAATAATTATAGGAAAGGGCTTGTGTTACTGTAACAGTATATTACATTGACTTAAATATTGCATTTACTCGCAATTGATTCACTTAATCGACTTAAATGCACTGTATAGGATGTGGATACTTTTGCATTCTTTGTCATTGTGATTTGGACATATAGTAGAGCTTACATGTAAGCAATGTCGTGATTATGAGTGATACATCAAATTCTGCCACGAGAGAAAACCACACTCAAAGTTAAATATCCTCCAATACAACTAGATTACCAGTAAATCTGAGGATCTCCTGCCGTTAAGAGACCTAAAATATGTCACAGGAAACAACTCTGCCAGATGCCCAAGATGCTTATTTGCTATGAGGCAGTGCCAGGACAGACTCAGGCAGACTGACAGACAGATAAAAACAATGGTGAAAACGCTCTTAAACTGCACAAAAAGAGACAAAAATCAAGAGAGCGAGAGAAATTTGAGAAACTTTCATTGTCCTACACCTTCCCTCCGCACAGATGCGCAGCTGAGCCAGTGCAGCTGGTTGGCTGACAAATGGGAAAAAATAGTCCAATTTGAGCTGGTCGTTAGCAGTCGGAGAGCCGCATTCCAGATAAATGAGCGGCTGCCTCAGGTATGGCAGCAGGTCTTCCTGAAGCATTCCTGGGAGACCGGTCCATACCACAGCAGCCCATTCGCCATGCCTTCGATCCGACAGCCCTGGCCGACACTACAGCAGAGGTGACCTTGCAGCTCCGCTCCTGCAGGCCACCTTATTTTTACACTCACAACCCCCTTTTCCCTTGGTCTCAATTTCTCTTTTTGTAATCCCCACTTAAAGAGACAGTTTGCTGGTTCTTATATCATTAACTTCCTCTTTCTACTACTTTTTAGACACAAAGGGAGGGAGGAAGAGGAAGGGAGAGGGAGGAAGAGGGAGAAGGGAAAAGGAGAAAATAAAGAGGGGTGGCACACACTAAACTCCATCTGGTCTCATTCTTGGGTGAAGGGTGGAGAGCACACTCCATTAAAAGTGTCTATGAGGGGTTGAGCTGAGTCAAACACTTACTCAGACGTTTTGACTCCTCTGACACTCCCCTTGTTGATGCTATAAAAAGTATGTGTAAGGCTGTGTATGTGTGTGTGCGTGTGTGTGTGTCTGTGTGCTTTGTGTGTGTGTGTGTGTCTCAGTTGCCAAAGTAAGGCAGCTTTCTTTTCTGTATACACACTGTGGTCTGTGGGACATCTGAAGAGGCTGCTAAATTATATATATATATATATTTTAAATCATGTAATGAGTGGACAAAACAAACAGACCTGTTTGATCCCACTTGTTTTACCCTCTATTTCAGTTGTTGGTTGGTGAAACCATGTGTTAAAGGCAATATTTAGACTTCACCATATACTGTATAGGAGATATCTAGGAAACCGACTTAGACAGGGTTCCGTGTTCATTTTGGCACTCGTTTTTACATTTAGTCTAAAATATCATCAACTCTTATTCACATTTTTGTCATTTGAATAATGATTTAGTCTAGTTGTTGTCAAAATTACGAAAACAGTGGGCCATTTTAGTCAACTAAATGCCCTTTCATTTTAGTCACATTTAAACACATCACATGTATTGCCTCATTAACATATAGTAAACATAAATTCCTGACATCTTTGTGCACATACATAGGCCTACATAGCATTGTCCTACCAACATATTGTTCTGCATTACATCCTATTATCTTCCCAACAGCAGAAACATGACAAACATACACTCACCGGACAGTTTATTAAGTACATCACCCGTTCACAAAAAAATGGGTCGCTCCTACAGACAGTAAGGCACGTTGCCATGGCTTGCTATATAAAGCAGGCAGACAGGCATCAAGACATTCAGTTAGTGTTCGGTTGAACGTTAGAATGGGCAGAACGATTGACCTTAGCAACTATGAGTATTTCAGAAAATACACCCTGCTGTGCTTTTCACACATGACAGTGTCTAGGATTTACCTAGTACTAGATGGATGTATCTAATAAACTGGTAGGTGAGTGTATATAAGAATAATATTATATTATATAAGAATTATCTGTAAATTCCAAATTGAGGCCTACATAGATATTGCACATTACATACAAAACAAATGGGCACCTACAAGTGCAGAGAGAGAGAGAGAGAGAGAGAGAGAGAGAGAGAGAGAGAGAGAGAGAGAGAGAGAGAGAGAGAGAGAGAGAGAGAGAGAGAGAGAGAGAGAGAGAGAGAGAGAGAGAGAGAGAGAGAGAGAGAGAGAGTAGCACAATCACCAGATGGTGCCTCAAAGTATTATGGGTTGCACCTCCATCACTCAGTTGCGTCATGCCATTGTTATCAACGTGCCACAGACGCTACAGTGCTCAAGTCTGAGTCACTGGGTCCACATTAACTCAAAATAAAGTTCATTGCCCAGTCAGATATAACAAAGTGGAAAGAGTAACTTGCTATCCCTTTTCCTTTCTTTCTGTGCCACCAACTGTTTGCATATATGATGCTGGTAATGTTACCAGGGCCAATTTCAGTGGAAAAACATTATTAAACGTTGCAGATAGAAATTCCATGAATAGAGCTAATGGCTAGAATCAAGACATTTTCTCAGTGAAAAAGAGGTAGACTTAGCTACGTTGGCTACAGAGCATGTACATGAAATGCAGTGGGAGAAGTGGGAGGGTTGAGTGAGACTACAAATTCAAAGATAGCCTACTTTTCCAGAGCAGTGGAGGCTGCTGAGGGGAGGACCGCTCATAATAAATGGCTGGGAATGCAGTAAATGGAATGGCATCAAACACATGGAAACCACATATTTGATGTATTTGATACCATTCCTCTAATTCTGCTCCAGCCATTACCACGAGCCCGTCCTCCCCAATTTAAGGTTCCACCAACCTCCTGTGTTCTATAGCCTACTCAAGAGAGATTAAAATATAGCTAGGCTGTTGTTTTACTATTAAACTCAATGCTGTTATTGTTTTTAATTTATTAAAGATTGTGTTTCTTAACCAGGCAAAGGGTAGCTAACGAGAAGGCTGGTGGTGACTGATTAGCTAAGGTGAAGCAAGAGAGTCACCTGCACGATATTTATAATCGGACGCAGAGCCAGAGCGTAAGCTGTCAGCCTGTCTACCCACACTCGCTTGCTCCCATGCAGCTGATGAAGGCTGTTTGCCGGGTGTGCCGCGTTCTTCCCACTGCTGAACAGAACTGCGCTGATCATCTGTGCTGCTTATATTAATTGTGCTTATCACTCAAAAGCTCTCAACCTCTCCAAAAACAATTGTCCAGTCCACATAGTCAGATTTTAGTCACTCAGAACATTTTGTCTCATCTCATCAACTGAATTGAAATATAATTTTTGTTTAGTTACAGTTTTTTCTGGATCCGTTTAGTCAGTTATAGTCTTGTCAATTCATGGCTCTACAGTGCGACCATTTTACTCGCATATGCACCTAATTATTTTGCTGTGCGACCTGAGATTTTTATTTAGGAACACCAGCGCACCTCGGAAAATGAAAGATTCTAGCTTAAATAGCTCAAATATTTGTTATCGTCCTACATTTCCTATTGTACGCCTAATGTTTTTCAACCTAGGCAGAAGTGCTTCTTGCTAAAAAAAAAAATCAGCTAAGAAACCCTGCGATTGACACTGAAAAATAGGTATCTGGTGAAAATGTTGAATCATTATTTTTGTTGAAGAAATTAACAATGGTTCAAATGCCCTCGATGAACATCCATATGAACATCCTAATGTGAACAAGCTGTAACATATTACTAAATACATTAGAGTTCATGGTCTACAATGAGCTGTTCATTTTCAGATGAGGTTTTGGTTCATCCATTACCTTCTCATGGCTCCTGGTTAGAATAACTGTGCTCCATCTCATTAGACACTAATAAAAGCAGGAGAATGACATGATTGTCAAAAGCTTTTTCAACACTTCACAGAGCTACTTCCAAGCCACTACATTCTCTCAACTTCATAAATCATGATGGTTGATTTACATATGCATAGCTGTCTACATACGCCTATTTCTAGTTGTGTCTGTTAAATGCAAAGCTCATTTAGCAAGGGCCCTTTCATGTGAGTAATTGTGTCTCCTTGCAGCAACCCTTATACTCCCTGCATATAAAATGGAGAATTCCATGTTGACTAAGAAATAAATGAATTGTGATGGAGTGCATTGAATCAATTATTGCCTTAAGGTCAGAACCTATTAAAAGTGTTTTCCCTCAGTTACCATTGATTATCTGTTCCCCTGTACGTGATCTCATTTGGTGTAGTAAAACATGCTGCAAAACACCCAAGGAATTGTTAATATTCTATAGTTCTTTCCTTCCCTCAACTAATACTCTCCCTCGCAGCAGCAGTCCTATGTACACATGTATGTATGCATGAATGCATGATACAGAGCGAATTTGTACAGAATGTACTAAAGTACAGTATGTTCAATTAAACATGCTTTGCAGTGCCGTATAAAGTGTCCCCATGGTGAGGCCCCTTCATCTATGAGAGCTTTTAGAATTTGGAATATTCTCAAACATTTTATGTAAACTAAAGAATCAAGAATACCAGAGACAGTGAGTCTTGCAAAAGAGGGGGAGTGAAGTTACTGTATATACATGTGGAAAAAGTCTAAACAAGCTCCACTTGCTTACTAACCAGAATGCCCAGAACCTTCTCCACTTTCCATTTTTAATCAAACTGTTAATATATATATTATTTTGTTGGGGGTCTTCTTACACCTTCTCTTAGGCCACGTCGTCTCTCCCTACAGAGTAAATAGAGGAGTGTTGCTCTGAGCGAGAAGGGGGTAGCAGTAGGGCTGGGGTTCTGAAAGAGAGGACGGTAGCAGGGGTAGGAGTGGGATCCACCTGTCACAGTGGGGAGAGGGGGATCCTCTGGGAGCTGCTCAGTCACCTCAACACCACAATAAGCATGTAGAACCTGTCAGATATGGATAGCTAGGCCTCCGCGGCCATCCCAACCAGTCCCTCCACTATCCTACAAATGAGCTGGTACTCTGTCCAACAGGCCTGCACAATAAATGAGGACAGCCCTTCATAGGGGAAATGAAGGCAGCGCACGACACGTTAAGAAATACCAAGATTCTCTCTCACCCTCTCTCCCTCGATTTTTCTTTAAGTGGAAAGCAGAGGAGCAGCAGTGCTAGCGGAGGGTGAAAGCATCTGGATCATGACCTTTCCTCGGGCGCGCTGAGACAAATTAAAAGCAGACATCTGAAGAAACAGAGGAGTCCTTCCAACCCACTCTGAGCACCACTCCAGAGTTCTCCACTCATTTGAACTCACAGCACAGGGGACAGGCTTCTATAACCGAACCCTAATTATTGATTATATCAGTTAACTAAATCAACAGAAACCATAGGTTTACTATTTCTATCTATTCTACAGTATTATGCCTACAACTAAGCAGACTCTTGCCATGGACAGCTTATTCCTCAATAAACCCTCTGTCCTCCATGATTTCATTAGAACAACATTAGAGGGGCATTAAACACGTACTGAAAATAGTAGTGGTCCATAAAAACAAATCTTTAGTCTGTCAGCACACTTCCAGTAATATTAAAATCCCCTTTGGATTGCATGATTAGTTTTGGGTCCAAGACGTTTTAAGGAGCAACAACAGATTATCTAAGCTGCTAGACTAATTGTTTCCATTTCAAAGCCAATTAGAGGTCCTGAGGAAACTCTGACAGTTGGACACCACAGGACCATACATCCTCCACGAGCCCTGGAACTTAGCCTTCATCCGGAATCTGATACTAGGATCTGTTTCTGTTCCACTGTCTGTTATTTAGATTCAGTTACCATCCTGGTTCATCTCTGTCGTTACAACAGGAGCGTGATAGTAAGGATTTGCTTGACCAGATTGAGCTTTGATTTGAACAAACTAGACTCTTAAATAAGTCCTCTTTCACAGTGTGTAATTGCTGAGGAGGACCAAGAGAACTGCTTCGATTACAAACAAGTGCTCAGTTTGGCTTGACTCAAGTATAATTAACAGTGATTTCAGAGGAGGTGAAAGGACTTTATGTTTTTAGTCTGTAATAGAGGGTGCAGATTTAGATGTAATATGCAATTCCATTGGAATTAAACTGAAGTAATTGAGTTAAGTACAAATGAGTTAGCTTTATGTAATGTCTTGAATAATATTTTGGGTGCTTATTGTACAGCTGTAGACATGCTCTCTTTAAGGCCTGGAGAATATCTCTGGCAGTTCAGCCTTCATTTTGTCTGCTCACAAATAACACTGCATCAGTATAGTGTGCCATTGCATTTGTACTATGTACACCACATGGACAATGATTTAGTGTCTGAATGTTGTAGCTACTTCACATTGCACCAATCATGCTGTAGTCTATGTTCGCCAAAATATGTTCCTTACCTGGAGTCATGTAAACAACAGAGAGGCCACAGGCAGCAGGACATGGGGAGAAAAGAGAAGGGGAAAAAGTGATGATTAGACGTGGGTTCAGAGAAAGACAACTTGACATGAAAATCATTCGTGACTAGCCACAGATGTTACTGAAGATATAGAAGAGATGAGACAACATTCCAAGTGTTGTTGTCTGTACACCTGAGTGGTCTACACACCTTCCTAATTGGAGACGCATTGTGGTTTTGGCCTAACAAGTGGGGAGGAGGTAAGAATAGGGGGGAGTAGATAAAGTGACGAGAGAAGAGGCCTAGGCACGATACTACTGAGGCGAGTAATCTACTGAGGCGAGTTCAATCTCAAAATGCCACAATCTATAACCCCTTTACACTTGAATGGTTGCTATCCCAACACATTGCCTGCTTTCCCTAAAACCTCTCAATTTAAATATAATGGAGAAGTGCACATTTTGCACTTTGCATTCATGTGGACGCAGTTGACTTCTGCCATTGCAAAGCTAAAAGCAAACTGAATGGAAACAGTGTGTGAAATTAAAAACAGTTTTGGCAGTGCCTTATACCCATGTCTGGGCAGACAATCACCACTGCACACCACCACTTAAGACAACATCCATTTTGGGTAACATAAAGGGAACAATACCACTGCTAAAAGTCCAGTTCATTGTATGTAGGTTATTGTAAGGTTTGTTAAAACTTAATGGGGATCTACACACAGCACAACCAGGCCAGTCTCCCTCCCAATGTATGAGAGCCAGCTCTCACCCATAGCTGAATACTGATGTGTCTGACTGATTGCCATGTCAGTGGGATCTAATTTGAAAGGTGGACAGTGATGAATGTCTTTCCTCCACTTACTGGCCGTCTGATGTATAATGCATCCCCATCTGATCAGAGAGGCTGATGAGGCGCTCTGCAGAGGGGGGCGTCCATGTCCAACGCACCCTGACATTGGTTATATAAATGACTGCACCTCCCCGCTCTCATTTTCCACCACACAGGTCATGGGACCGGTTAATAGGGCCATCGGTAATAGGGGATGAATGACCTCAGCTGGGGCCGCCCTGCATTCTGGTGGTCTGTGAATATGACAAAGTCTCTTTTCATAGTGGCTGAACTATCCTCCCTGTCAAGACACCAGCCTAATTGTCATAGACACACCGTCAGCGACAGCCAACGGCTAGTGCTATCGACTGCCCAACAGCCACTGTGATCATCTGTCTGTGTGCATTTTACTTCCTCAGAGAAAACAAGTTGTGTTCACTTCAGTTGCCTCATAGACAGAAGCCTGAGAAAATTACCCTTATCGTTATTACCTGTCAGAGACAAAAACCCAGGATTTAAGACTATTGCTTTGATCTGCGGCTACTGGGCAGACATGGTGTTTTGTGACATCATGTTGCCAGCCGTAAAGCTGAAGGACTGAAACCCTGCTATTAGCCTGTAGAAAAGAGAGAAGCCTAGCTGGCTGGTGCTGGGCTGTGTTTTGTTCTCTCCCCAGGAAAACAGCATGGCCAATTGTGGCTCTGCTGAGGGAGCACCCTCAGCTCCTTCTTTGTTTAAGTGTCTAACAGGAGAGCCCTCTCTGACACATCCAGGGCTCCTGAGCCCTATCAACCACACATTTGAATGTGCTGAAGCAATATTGACTGAGCCAGAGAAATAAAAGATCCATGCCCCCAGCTGGCTCCACGTGGGCCCTAACAAGGTTATGGTCGTCCTAATTTAGCCATTTTCACATCAGAGCCTGTTTTGTCAGATCAGGAACTGCTCTCACAGTCTCAGCTGTGATTTGTTTCTCTCAGTCAGCTCAGCTCACTGTAGCTGGTAACAACGCCATACACCAGAAGGTCAATGACAGACCCATTCATAGAAAGGCCAGATACTGACATACACCCTGGGTAGCATTCAGACCACAATGAATCTCCTGGAAATACAAAACCTCTTGCTGATAAGACAAAACACAAGTGCAAAAGATGACAGTGATTAAGAGCTGCTTTGTGATATGCCAACTTTGACATCTGCTTATGATTTCATATACACTATGTTTTGGAATGTCTTTCACTTTTAACCAGGCATTATCTGAAGTCTGCATTAAGCATGGCGCTTATTTGTATAAATCTGCATGTAAATGATGTAGCAGGCAGGCAGCCGTGTTTACCAGGCAAGGATGGAGAAGGGAGCCATCTTTAATTCATTAGAAAAACACACTTTGCAAAAATACTTTCAGTGGAGGGTTAATATGAACCAGGCTGACTTAATAAGCCCTCAGTACATGCAGAGGTCTTTATTAAACCAGTGGTAATAGGTGAAAAAGGCTTTAGCGAAATGCAACCCCTTTTCCAATGAGCCATTCATGAGTGGTGAAGGAGGTGAATGGCGTGTTCAAAAGCTAAGGATTCTTTATTAATCATCCGAATAGGACTGCAAACTCGTCTTAGAGACACACAATTATCCCTCCTAAACCGTCCACTGCACCACACACCACACTGCCCGCTCCGCACAGTGGACCCTGCCTGGCTGGCTGCCGGGTGTCAGGGTGTCATTGTCAGCGAACCAGAGCGGATCTACATGACGAGCAGTACAGACTTAAGTTCAGGCCATGCTAACATGGTGTCAGTGTCACCACTCACAGGCCATCAGTCATCTTTTTCACAGCACTGCTCTGTCTTATAACCTAGCTAGCTGGCTATCCTTCTATTGGGCCATATCAGAGTGGTGTAATTAGAATGAAGGATGTGAATAGCTTTCAGGAGAAGACTGTATGTGATCTAATTAGCATTGTATCAAAGCATTATATCAAAGTTTTAGCAAATTTGCTTTTGTTTCTTATTTATTTCATCTTCGGAGGGTTTGTTGTAAGAATTGTGCATGTCATTAACCTCACATGTAGACATGAAATTAACCAGAATTGTAAGCACTTGACTGACAGGATGACAGGATGAAAGGATGCTGTGCATGTTGGGAGTTTTTGGTGGTCGTTGGTGGGATTGTGAAATGTAGAACCTCAAAGGGGCATTGTTGCTGTTAAACGGGCCAACCACTGCTGTTGTTCATACTTAATGGAAATATTGTCCAACACCTGACAAATAAACCACGAATTGGGGAAAATCTGTTTGAAATGTAGATCACTTGGTCCATAACTATTAAACCAGTCACTCTTCGTTGACAGTACTGTGTTGTGGTGATCATTTTGTAGTTAATCTACCTCTTTTATTTACAGGACAGTATATTCAGACAACCAATTTAGGAAAAAACACTTCCATAACAAGTTTAAGTGGGTTCTTTCGTTCATGACTGGAATCGAAGAATGGAATAGAAACCGTTTTCCTTGGATGGCTTTGTTATTGGCTTTTCCATACAACCTGTAACATACAACGGATGTGTTCTTTCAACATAACCAATATTCAGCAAAAACGAAATTGCAAAAACTACAGCAAAATGATGTTTGAGGAAAGCAGGCCTTGATGGCAAACTTCAGAGCGCTAGTCTGTGACAGGTGTGGCACGAGCAAAGACAAGACCAGCGAGATATAAAACAGGAAGAAGAAGAGCATTCTATTGGGAAGGAGACAGGCTGCTCTGAGCTCAGTCTATTATTTCATGCTCATGCAAACATGAATACACACACACACACACACACACACACAAGCACACACATCACAAACGCACACACATACGCATTGCACACATACCACACACCAACTCCGCTGTTAGCCCCTCATCTTTTTCCTTATTTATGTATAGTCTTCCTGTCGTAATACACTGATAAGTGGGAACAAGAGCAAAAGGAAGAAAGTAAGAAAACAACAGACATATAGTCATTTACAGGCAGTCTATTTTCAGTCAGGGACAGCTCCTTTCCCTGTTACTGAATTAATCAAATCCAAAGGACATCATCTTCAAACTCAACATCCCCCTAAAGGCGAGCATCTCATTCCGTATGCAGCCGAGGAAACTTCACAACATCCTAAAAATACTGGCGCTCCTGGAAGAGAGGTGCTCTACCAGTCTGAAGGGAAGCATGAGTAACTAGCAAGCTCATGGGAATAGACATTGTGATTAGATGCAAAAGCTCAGCTTTCATAAGCAGCATTAGTTCTTGTTAGACATCCCACCCCTCCTACAGATCCAAGGCCTCTCTATTTTGCCAAGCAGGGAAGGAAGGCAGTGTGTGTTTTTTTTCTCCCAGGGTCTCTCTCTCTCTCTCTCTCTCTCTCTCTCTCTCTCTCTCTCTCTCTCTCTCTCTCTCTCTCTCTCTCTCTCTCTCTCTCTCTCTCTCTTCCTATGTTAAACACAACTGGGCACATGGTGTTCCTGTCAAGTAGGTGTTTGTACTGAGTGGACAGTCCATGTTTGCCGACTGGTTGCTGTCTTTGGTAACAAGGTGCGAATGCAGCTCTGTGACCAGAGACAAGGATTCACCCTGTTACCAACATCACATCAGCTGTGAGCTAATCAGGTTTGCTCCTGGATATAAAGCTCTCCTGTGGTCACATACTGGAAGTCCAATAAAAAGGGAAAATGCTTATTGAAAATTAATCCTGAAATGTGCGGTTTGGGAATCAGTTGATTAGCCTTTGATATTATGAATGTTCGCTCAACATGTTAGCTTGAAATGAAATATACTTTGAATAATATTTAGACATTTAAAGAGGGTGTCTCCAAGGACTTTAATGGCCTACTTATGGGGCAGTTTTCCAGAACATACTTAGACTGAAAAACCCTTCCAAGCTACGAGGAGAGTATTCTTCCTTTGTTTTCTGTCCACCCGATGGCGAGTGAGGGCTGGAGTTGCCATGGATACAAACAATATGACACAACCTGTATTTCAATTTCAAAAGGTAATGGGAGCAGGCATTTAGCACCCTATCACTCACTGTCAGCGCCAGTTATCAACACATCTGTCTTACTGTCAGTTAGTCACACTCTGGCTTATTACTCTGTCGCTCCAATTCAAGAAAACAGCCCATTTGAAAAACAAAAAGACATTCTCTGCATTTTTATTAGCCTATAAGGAAGTGTTGAGAGTGTGCTGTGTCATGATTACAGTATACCTAACAGATGAACATAACACCACATAAAGTTGGACTACACAATGTATAGATCGTATCTATTGTGTATCTACAGTGTCTCAGGTAAAAGTACTTTGTATCAACATTGTATATTGCGGTATTGGAACATACAGTTTGGTTAGGCCACTTAGGCAAGTTAACCTTCCAGGGATGTAACACTGCTTAGAGATGCTCTGTTTTCAGTTTCTTGTGACAAGGGCAAGTGAAAGACCAATTAACTACCTGTTGAAGATCCATGTCTTCTTTACTAAATTGGATTGCCAGTGTTTTTAGTTAGCTAAGTGAACAAACAAAACAAGTGCCCTGCAAAACAACAATATAAACATGGGCTTGACCATTCTTAAATACTGCACTGTATCACCACACTGCTTCCATTTCCATTTAGTCTTATCATAAAGCAAATGTTTGCCTTCCATTGGATAGCATCCTGCAACTCTCAGACCAATATGCATGGAGCCATTTTGTGTGCAGAGCTTTAGTAAAATGAAGTGTACAATATATCAACTAATAAAATGCAAGGTCTACTCCCCGCACCATGAATGAGTCTGTCCTACCATGGGGAGCCGGTGACATGATTGTGATTGGACAAGACATTGAGAATTCAGATCAAAGAAATCTCTAGTGTTTTGGCCCCTAGTGCAGTGTAGAGCAGGCCCACACGCATGCACGCACGCACGCAAAGACGCACGCACACACACACACACACACACACACACACACACACACACACACACACACACACACACACACACACACACACACACACACACACACACACACACACACACACACACACACACACACACACACACACACACACACACACACACACACACACACAAACTCTCCCCATCTCAAACGCATTGGATCTGGCGTTTGAGCTGAATGGGAGCATGAGGTCCTTGTAGTGCCTTCTATCTGACCTTGCCTGTGATAGAGCAGTGCCATGGCTGGGGTAGTAGCTGTGGCTGTGGCTTTGACTGTGACTGTGTGTGAAGGAACAGACAGCCCCAGGACAGGCCCATATCATTAGAGAGGGCTGAAAGCTGAGCAGAACATGGTTGCAAGAACTTCGTCCTTATTTCATACTTTCTAGCGGTATCAGACAAATTTATATTTGCATTCCCGCCATCCCGTCAAATGGCAGCCTCAGTTTAATTGCTTTCATATGGCTAATCCAAATTAACCATGCCCACAAAATAAGATATTCAATTTCATTTGGATGGCTGGTGATTCCACCAAATCTTTCCCTTTCCTTCAAAGTGTGTTTGCAATACCAATACATCTGAATGGCTAACTTTAATGTACAGGAAGATACTGCATTTTTAGTGAAGTTCTTTGCACAAGACAATATCATATTTGCTGAGGCACGAGTGCTGATTTTGAATGTGGTATTTTGAAGTTTCGTGGCTTAGAGAAAAGTTGGAAAAAGTTCAATTAAACCAGATGCTCCATTGTGTAACTAACAGCAGCATTCTTACTCAAAGCCAACAGAGCAGAAATGACTGTAATATCAAAAGAATGACAGAATAATCTTAATGCCATAATTCATGCAGTTCTCTTTACGTGTAAAGATTTATCTCAGCAGTAGTTGGTTTACATTTCCATAATCATAATCATGTGATGAAGGAGGAATTAGAGCATTCTTCATTAAAATATGTGCTTTCTCTCCTCTAGTCTCCCGAGTGGCGCAGCAGTCTAAGGTACTGTGTCTCAGCGCTAGAGGCATCACTACAGACCCTGGTTCGATTCCAGGCTGTATCACAACCGGCCGTGATTGAGAGTCCCAGTGGGTGGCACACAATTGGCCCAGAGGCCTGTCATTGTAAATAAGAATATGTTCTTAACTGACTTGCCTAGTTAAATAAAGGTTAAATTTAAAAAATTAAAAAGTCCTTCTGTACTCTAAAGCTGAAATGCATTTCGGATGTCTGTGTCTAGCACTGCATGTTAAAATAAATTACAAATAATATTTTACTCTAGCTTTGTACAGTGAACGTACAGGTAACTTCTTAAATAAAGGAAACAGCAACATAAGGTGTCTTAATAGGTTTTGGGCCACCACAAGCCCCCAGAACAGCTTCAATGCACCATGGCATAGTTTCTGTCTGGTGTCTGTAACTCTATTGGAGGGATGCGACACCATTATTTCATTATTTATTGTTTTGTTGATGGTGGTGGAAGAATTGTCTCAGGCATAGCTAGGGGTGTGGGGGTCATGAAGTTTTATTAGTCGGTCATTGTCAAGCAAATAACTGCCAGTCACATGGCAATTGACTGTTAATTAATATAAACACATTTAGCATTTCCTGGCTTCCACACATAGCATACAAGCTAGTGATGCAGACCTTTGGAACATCTACATTGAAAAACATCTAATAAATCCATGTAGTATAGCCTACACCATCACAATAAATGCATTATTTATTTTAGACAGGTCTAAAGAAACATAATATGGAGAAAATGTTGTCTATTTCTGAAAAACAGAATAGCATACTCTGAGTTGTTCTTATGTTAGGCCCTGATTTGGCTATGTCATATGGCTGTGGGCTACACTAGTTAATTTAGCAGACAATATTTTCTCAGAATTCATGGCATTATTTTATATTATTTTATATGAATACATTAGAAAGGATATTTTCTCCAAACGATTTGAGGGAGTGCACACATGCGGCTATACTGTGATGAGCGGTGAACAAAGACACAGGTACTCCTATATGCTTAATTTAGAGTTATTTATGTAACTAGTTGTAATACAAATGTTGGGCTATATGTTATTATGTTAATACATTCTAAGGCTGCATGATGCGACTATAATGATGATTTGAAAAAATTTGCATGAAAGGCATGAGCTCTGCTTTGGTTTTTTTGCGCAGCCTGTACACACTTCATCAGTCTCTCATTCACAATTTGACAAGCATTTGATAATGCCTCAAATTTCCCGGCTGCATCCCCTTTGTGTGGTCGTAATAACCCCTAAAAGCTCCAGTTTCCCTTACTGTGTTCAATTGAGTTGAGATCTAGTGACTGAGACACACACACATACACACCCTTTAAACCACCTATGCTCATTTGAGTCACTGAGATCCCATCTTCTAGCCATAGTTGCCAAAATAATGGGCTGCTAGGCATTTTCATTCATGACGCTAGCATGTTGGAATGTTAACTGTTTAATTAACTCAGGAACCACACCTGTGTGGAAGCACCTCCTTTCAATAAACTTTGTATCCCTCATTTACTCAAGTGTTTCCTTTATTTTGGCAGTTACCAGTACATTGTAATTATGGAATGTAGATTTGTAGATTTGTCATGAATACATTTTCAGCATATTCTTATCTAATTTAACAGTAAATGCCATGTTTTAAGATCACTGACCACTAAAACCTGGAACTGTGTGTATGTTGAGGTATATGAGGAGAGAGTGTTTTCAGCCATGCTTTTCAGACCCTGGACTGTACTGTAAGCGATAGTGGGGGTCCTTTCTTCTCCTCATAGAGGGCTGGTGCTGTCACAGAGGGAGTGCTACTACTCCTCAAAAATGGACAGGGTCTTCAAATCTGAAATTACCTCCTTTCTCCCGCTCTTCTTTCTCTCTCTAAGTCTTATGTGTGATTCCCACCGGCTTCTGTCGATTTATGTGCTACAATATGTTGGTGGGGTTCACGCAAGCCTCATTTCACTGTACCAAAGTCTGTGCTGCCTTTTCAACCTGTACCACTTCCTGATGGAATTCCCTGGTGTTGGAACCCTGTGCATACTCAATGATAACACTCAATAGGATGGTATCTGTCATATTAGCCTTCATTGTGACAGATAAAACCACCTCCAAATAATAATCAAACATTTTATATTGAGTCTACTCTAAGATTCAAAGTGTGAAAGAGATAACAGAGAGAGCAAGGTGCTCAGCAAAGGCATATCAGTGTCTCTTGGATCTGGTACTCGTTGGGCTCGATGCAGAAAGTGAGTGAGTGAGTGAGTGAGTGAGTGAGTGAGTGAGTGAGTGAGTGAGTGAGTGAGTGAGTGAGTGAGTGAGTGAGTGAGTGAGTGAGTGAGTGAGTGAGTGAGTGAGTGAGTGAGTGAGGAACTTATGAACTTCTATCTTCATCGTGACATGACTGGACCCCCATGACCTGACCTGGAAGTGGTAAGGTCTGTTCGGGTAGAGGAAGAGGAGGATGGCCCACCCATGGGCCGGGGGATGCTAGGCTGAGGTGTGCCTAATTCTGAGAGTGTGACTCAGTTTGTCATTTTGGGTTCAAGTCAGGACATGCTCTCCAGCAGCTGGCTCTACAGGAGCTGTTGCGCAACAGCAGGAAAAGTAGAAAGAGGGCCCAAGCTCCTGTCCAATCGGGAGGCGCCTCAGTCAAATACATGGCTGAAGATCAGTTCACCATGGACCAGAACATCTCACAGGGCCAATGAACAGGTCCTACCGCTGTAGATGGAAATGTAAGAGAGTAAGGTTCTCAAACTTCCCAAATTCTAATCCCTTGAGACAGCAGAATAATCATACAGGAACTAACCAAGAAGGAGGCGTTTTAATAGCTTGCCTTCGCAAGCAGAATATCTCATGTACAGTATGTTGACATTTAATGGACAGTTAACACTGATATCTTTAACTAACCAACATTAACTCACCATATTTCATAGATGATACTGGTCTCAGCCAAAAAGGCTTATCTAGTGTGTTGGTACATTAGAGTAGCAGCAGCTGAAACCCATCTGCTCTAGCCAGCGAAAGATCGGGCTGCCTTAATAAGTAGGCAAACTGTCATTGAGGATTAATGCTCTACCTTAAACCTGAGTTCATAATAAATGGTCTGTTTACTTGTTCAAGGAGAGGCCATAGATAACAGCCCTCAAAACCCCTCCTCTAAGTGCTAAAAAGATACATTCTGGTTAAGTGGGGACCTGTCTGCTTTGTGGCCTCCTGTTCCCCAATCATTACTAACAAAACAATAATTTTTATCCCATTTACTAATAGGAAAAGGTCAGATTACATTCAAATATGCACTGCTATGGACATGAAGCTCCGACGTGCTGGACAATGTCCCGTAGGTGAACCTCAAGCCAGGTTCAGAATCTAAATGGCGCATTGTTTGTAACTTATTTAATACATAATATTTCTGTTACCTTCTCTGATGACCGAAAAGAGCTTCTGGATAATAGAACAGCGAGAATTCAACCCGCCTCGACCATCCGTCCTATAAGCCAATGTACAATCGCTGGACAATAAACTGGGCGAGCTCCGATTGATAATTATCCTACAAACGGGACATTAAAAACTGTAATATCTTATGTTCCACCGAGTCATGGCTGAACGACGACATGGATAATATACAGTTGGCTGGGTTATCCATGCATCGGCAAGACAGAACAGCTACCTCCGGTGAGACGAGGGGTGGTGGTCTGTGTTTATTTGTCAATAACAGCTGGAGCACGATCTCTAATATAAAGGAAGTTTCGAGGTTTTGCTCGCCTGAGGTAGAGAACCTCACGATAAGCTACTATCTACAAAGAGAGTTTTCATCTATATTGGTGACCTGTTTCAGGAAAAGAGGCGTTGGTCGCAAGTCACTACTTCACAGGAGAGCCGTTTGAATGTACACTTATTTTTTTTATATCAAAATGCGTTTTTTGGCAGAAATGCCATCTCGAACATGTGAACTTGCATGTGCCTTAATAACAAATGTGTATGTCATCTGAAAAATATGAATACAATTGTTAAATTACGAGCCTCGTTGCTTTAGCCACAGAAAAAGCGAGGAACCTTCCCGCTAGCCATGATTGGCTGAGATAATAGTGGGCTAGACATGCCAAGAGATTAATTTGGATTGGTCTGCAATATAGCACATTTCTGTCTATTGGAGCTGGTCAGTATGTCTAGGTAATCCTGTCAAACGCAGCTTTTTTGTATCGCATAGTAAAACTGCATAAGTGCTGCTCTCCACTTTCTGGAGGATGGAGTTTTGAAATCAGTGGAATTCGAGTATGATAGCTAAGGAGATGGATAAAACACCGGTCTCTGGTTTACATCTTCAAACTAAGGGCAACCATGGCATCCAACAGGAGTAGCGTCCATCCATGATGTATACGGGTAAGATAGTCTAGCTAGCGTTCAATAGAATGTCACTGCAATAACTGTTGGTAGACGTACTAGCTGGTAAATTCGCTCTCTGGCTATGTACTCCGACCACGGGTAGGATAGTCTAGCCAGCTTTCAATAGAATGCCACTGCAACAACTGTTGATAGATGTAACGTAAACTCACCCCATTCCGTAGAAATGTGCGTAACCGCGACATTCAAACGAGGCTACAAAAAAAACTGATGGGACTGTCGCTACTGTGTTGACTTCAAAATCGGGGGTGTGAACTAGGTTTCTATTCAAGCGTTGATCGACATGGTAATGGCTCTATAGTATTGGAGAAAAGTTGAAAAAACGGACCCCCCTGTTACATCGTGGCGTGTCATGTCGTAACATACAGCACACATAAAGCAACTATTTCTGTCTTATAATCTCTCCACCAGGTGTAGCGCTTCTCTCATCGTTTAAAAACAAGAAATGGACAGTGACGGGGGTAAGGGGGGGAATACCTAGTCATTTTGTTGCGTCATCATTGCATGCGATCATCATTTTCAAAGCCTCCGTTTCACTTCTAAGATCACTTTAGCACCGCCCTAAAAACCGGATTCAAATTCGACACAAGCCTTCAAATAGGTATGTAATGACACATTCTATAAACTCTTTATAGTGTTTTATTTACATTTTAGAGGCGATAAGGTGATAAGTTGGACAGATCAAGTGAAAAAAAGTAGTTATCCCAAACGACATCTCTCCTCCTCACTATCACGCATTAGTTTCGCTTCACTACCTGACGGGGCTCATTGCCTACTTGAATTATGCAGAAACTAACCAGCGTTTAGGTCATGTCATTTATTTTGTTGGAAAGGGGAGAAACGGTGCTTTACAATGGTATTGACATTACAGTTGATCTGGAAGTATTACGTTTTTGGGGCGCAAAAATAAGGGCAATTGTACGGACCAAGGCGATGTACGAGTTTACGTTACTAGCTGGTAAATTCGCACTGGCTATGTACTCCGACCACAGGTAAGATAGTCTAGCTAGCTTTCAATAGAATGTCACTGCAACAACTGTTGATAGATGTACCAGCTGGTAAATTTGCTCTAGATATGTACTCCGACCATGGGTAAGATAGTCTAGCAAGCTACATTTTAAAATATTACACTTTCAAATTTTGACAGAAAGTGGTTTAATTTCAAGTTAAAGTGTACTGCTAGTTAGCAAAAAATATTAGCATTTTCTCAAAAGTAGTTTAACATTATCAACTTTCAAATGAATTTATTTATTCATATCTCAGAGTTGTTGCTTGGCTAGTTATAGCCTAATGTTAGCTAGCTAACATTGAACATGGTTGGTTAGCTACCTGCAGATTCATGCAAGGTAGCAACGTCATGAGTTTTGTATTAAAGTTAATTGTTTAGCAAGCTAGCTAAACAATGAACCAAATATTCTACTATGCAAGTAACCATTTCGGGTGCGTTCATTAATTCAGTCTGGCCATTTACTCCGATGAGCACTCTTGTCTGAGTGTGCCAGAGAACAGAATAAGTGATGGAATTTACAAACGCTCCACACCCGTTGAATATGGCCGGTGTCAGTAAATGCTGGCAAAAAAAGCGTAATTCAATTGTTTGACCAACACTGAAGCATGCATGAGAGCACCAGCTGTTCCGGACAACTGTGTGATCATGCCCTCTGTATCCGATGTAAGCAAGACCTTTAATAAACAGGTCAGCATTCACAAGGAAACAGGGCCAGACAAATTACCAGGACATGTACTCAGAGCATGCGCGGAGCAACTGGCAAGTGTCTTCACTAATATTTTCAACCTCCCCCTGACCGAGTCTGTAATACCTACATGTTTTAAGCAGAACACCATAGTTCATGTGCCAAGGTAACCTGCCTAAATGAATACAGCCCTGTGGCACTCATGTCTGTAGCCATGAAGTGCTTGAAAGGCATACCGTGGCCAAGCACGAGTCCAACACCATCATTAAGTTTGCTGATTACACAACAGTGGTTGACCTGTTCACCAACAACAATGGACAGCCTATAGGGAGGAGGTCAGAGACCTGGCAGTGTGGTGCCAGGACAACAATCTCTCCCTCCATGTGCGCAAGACAAAGGAGCTGATCATGGACTACAGGAAAAGGAAGGCCGGACACACCCCCGTTAACATCAACAGGGCTGCAGTGGAGCGGGCCGAGAGCTTCAAGTTCCTTGGTGTCCACATCACCAACAAACTAGCATGGTCCAAACATCCAAAGACAGTAGTGAAGAGGGCACGACAATCCCTTTTCTCCCTCAGGATACTGAAAATATGTGGCATGGGTCCCCAGATCCTCAAAAAGTTCTACAGCTGCACCTTCGAGAGCATGCTGACTGGTTGCATCACCACCTGGTATGGCAACTGCTCGGCATCCGACCTCAAGGCGCGACAGAGGGTAATGCGTGCAGCCCGGTACATCATTGGGGCCAAACTTCCAGAACCTCTATACTAGGCTTGTTAGAGGAAGGCCCAAAAAAATGTCAAAGACTCCAGCCACCCAGACTGTTCTCTCTGCTACCGCACGGCAAGTGGTTCCAAAGCGCTAAGTCTAGGTCCAAAAGGCTCCTTAACAGCTTTACCTACAAGCCATAAGACTGCTGAACAATTAATCAAATGGCCACCGGACTATTTGCATCGACCCCCCCTTTTTTATTTTACACTGCTGCTACTCACTGCTTAATATCTGTGCATAGTCACTTTACCCCTACCTACATGTACATATTACTTCAATTGCCTCGACTAACCTTTACCCCCGCACATTGACTCGGTACAAATTGTACTCCCACATATTTACCCATTGTACAGTATATAGCCTCATTATTGTTATTTTAATGTGTTACATTTTTTTACTTTAGTTTATTTAGTAAATAATTTCCTAACTCCTAAAATTGCATTGTTGGTTAAGGGCTTGTAATTAAGTACGGTTGTATTCCTGTTGTATTCGGCGCAAATACAATTTGATTTGAAGATGATAAAGGCATCAAGATGAAAAAAATAATACACTAGTTTGTAGTTGTCTATTGGCGCATTTCCATACAGAATTTACCCCAGTGTTTTTCCCAAAAGGCTCAGACTTTTCTGTCCATCTACGCAGGCCAGCACCCGTGTCTCACTGGGCCATGGCTCCGGCGGAATTACTCTCACCTGGGGCTAAAGCCATACCACTGGTACTTTTCAGCTTGCATTTACATAACAATGGCTAACTGTGAATTTTAACACCTTTCTCACAAAGCAAGTGTTTTTGATTATGCAGAGCTTGTTGATTCTGCTGTTCATGAATTCTCACTGTCAGCCCGAGCTATGGAAACACAGTTTTCCTAGCATAAAACAAGGGTGCATACACTATACACTAGCTACAGTCGAAAAGCAGCATGTGTCCATCCATTCTAACATCAAACTGAAAATCTAAAACATATGTGTAACATACTCTACCATACTACAGTGGGGAGAACAAGTATTTGATACACTGCTGATTTTGCAGGTTTTCCTACTTACAAAGCACGTAGAGGTCTGTCATTTTTATCATAGGTACACTTTAACTGTGAGAGACGGAATCTAAAAACAAAAATCCAGAAAATCACATTGTATGATTTTTAAGTAATTAATTTGCAATTTATGGCATGACATAAGTATTTGATCACCTACCAACCAGTAAGAATTCCGGCTCTCACAGACCTGTTAGTTTTTCTTTACGAAGCCCTCATGTTCTCCACTCATTACCAGTATTAACTGCACCTGTTTGAACTCATTACCTGTATAAAAGACACCTGTCCACACACTCAATCAAACAGACTCCAACCTCTCCACAATGGCCAAGACCAGAGAGCAGTGTAAGGACATCAGGAATAAAATTGTAGACCTGCACAAGGCTGGAATGGGCTACAGGACAATAGGCAAGCAGCTTGGTGAGAAGGCAACAACTGTTGGCGCAATTATAGAAAATGGAAGAAGTTCAAGATGACGGTCAATCACCATCGGTCTGGGGCTCCATGCAAGATCTCACCTCGTGGGTCATCAATGATCATGAGGAAGGTGAGGGATCAGCTCAGAACTACACGGCAGGACCTGGTCAATGACCTGAAGAGAGCTGGGACCACAGTCTCAAAGAAAACCATTAGTAACACACTACGCCGTCATGGATTAAAATCCTGCAGCGCACGCAAGGTCCCCCTGATCAAGCCAGCACATGTCCAGGCCCGTCTGAAGTTTGCCAATGACCATCTGGATGATCCAGAGGAGGAATGGGAGAAGGTCATGTGGTCTGATGAGACAAAAATAGAGCTTTTTGGTCTGAACTCCACTCGCCGTGTTTGGAGGAAGAAGAAGGATGAGTACAGCCCCAAGAACACCATCCCAACCGTGAAGCATGGAGGTGGAAACTGCAAAGGGGACAGGACAACTGCGCCATATTGAGGGGAGGATGGATTGGGCCATGTATCGCGAGATCTTGGCCAACAACCTCCCTTCCTCAGTAAGAGCATTGAAGATGGGTCGTGGCTGGGTCTTCCAGCATGACAACGACCTGAAACACACAGCCAGGGCAACTAAGGGGTGGCTCCGTAAGAAGCATCTCAAGGTCCTGGAGTGGCCTAGCCAGTCTCCAGACCTGAAGCCAATAGAAAATCTTTGGAGGGAGCTGAAAGTCCGTATTGCCCAGTGATAGTGTGTATGGAGGAGTGGGACAAAATCCCTGCAGCAGTGTGTGAAAACCTGGTCAAGACCTACAGGAAACATATGATCTCTGTAATTGCAAACAAAGGTTTCTGTACCACATATTAAGTTCTGCTTTTCTGATGTATCAAATACTTATGTCATGCAATAAAATGCAAATTAATTACTTAAAAATTATACAATGTGATTTTCTGGATTTTTGTTTTAGATTCCGTCTCTCACAGTTGAAGTGTACCTATGATAATAATTACAGACCTCTACATGCTTTGTAAGTAGGAAAACCTGCAAAATCGGAAGTGTATCAAATACTAGTTCTCCCCACTGTATATCTGATCCAGTGCCCTGTTGACCCCTTTTAAGAAAATCACACCAAAGGTTTGCGCAGAAACCCGAAGACGGCTTCAATACGGGCGACATGCATGCCCTCTCAGCTGCTGAGGCATGCAAGAAAATGTCGGAAAGAAACCCCTGAGAAGGAGTCAAAGAAATGTCTTACTCTACCCCCTTTCTCTGCGGTGCTCCTGGAGGGCTGCATTAGCCCACGGTGGGGATTTAACTAATGAGCCTCTCTCCACTGGGGGTATCCCAAGACAGGCTTTCTCCTACAATTGGTTCCAAAGGGCTTAAACAATTGGTCGCAGCACAGCTCTTATCTGATTATAGTGTGATAGAATCAATAGGTATTGGATAATGAAAATATTTTAGATATGAATATATGTTTATATGTATAGGTTCTAAAATATTTTTATTATCTAATACCTATATATGATCTACCCTCTTGTTTGATTCGGGTAACAACAGCAACAACAACAAAATCCTATCTGATGGTTTAATATTTGAGCTAAACAATAGCTCAGTGTTCTTTACTAAATAAAACAGTCAATAAAAAAAGAGCAAAAAGAATGTATAAAGAAATGTTTTTATTGTAGAGGTGATTACTCTTAAATGGCACTGAAATATTTTGCTAACATGCCTAACTAACATTCCAGACTAGCATTTATTTTGTAGCAAAATGGGCTCCAATTCTTCAGGATACTTAATGTAGCTTCTCTACGCAGGTCCAAATATGCATACAAAACCTGCTGTAATCCTTCCAATGTGAAGGCATAGGATTCTCCTCGCTGTTCTTGTAACACGTACAGCTGACAAAGAGTTTATCACCTTGGATTACTGCCCGGCTTTAAAGGTGTTTTTCCACATGAAAATGGTATTTATGATACAGCATCAAAGAGCAGGGTGTGGTATCTTACAAATCTCTCTCTCTTCCTAAATCTCCCTTGTTGTTATACCGTGACATGACAGAGTGGTTTTCATCAGCAGAGCTTGGATTACTGTAGTACTTACTGAATACACTCTTAAAAAAAGGTGTTATCTAGAACTTAGAAGGGTTCTTCAGAGGAGAACACTGAATAACCCTTTCTGGTTCCAAGTAGAACCATTTTGGCTTCCATGTAAAACCCTTTCCCCGGAACGTTTGTACATGAAGCACAAAAGGGTTCTACCTGGAACCAAAAATGGTTTTACCTTGAACCAAAAAGGGTTCTCCTATGAGGTTTGCCGAAGAACCTTTTAGGAGTGCATAGAGTTCATGTCAATACTCCATACCACCCATCCACACTTATGTTGAAAGAACATACGTATCATCATCTACCTTACATCTACCGAACACATTTATTACGTAATCAAGAGTGGGAATCCACTAATATGCATTCAATCTGTGATGCATTTTTTTTTAAATTCATTTGAGACAGCGAGCTTGTCATCATTGAGCAATTACTGTACAAGTCGGCCAAGTCTCTAAAAGTTACATGGGTGTGTACCTCGACAAAGACGTCCGATTCAATAGCAACTGGCTGTGTTTTCCTGACAACCATTCATAAATAAACCACTTGAACACAGAGTCACTCCTACAGGACGTAGACTGGAGCTGTGGACCTACTCCATTAAAAAGGTGCGGTACTGTACCATTCAGGCAAGAAGAGCAAGTAGAGTCAGACTCCTTGAGCAGAGTGAGTCTAGCTTCAGTCAAAGGGCATTGAGAACTGTCTCCTCAACAAACTCCTATTCCTGGACAAACTTTTGTCAAAAATATTATAATTTCTCCTCATCTGTTCTGAGAATTTCTTATTCTTGGAAATGCGTCCATGGGTTGTCCATTAGCAATGCTGAGAGGAAAATATCACCCTGAGCTGCTAATTCTCAAAGGTTTATCTGCTGGCATAAATCATTAAGACAGATGCTCCTCTGAGATGGTCAGAAGGTGCTCATATACATCTCGCACCAAAATGCATTTGATTTCACTTGCTCTCTGCTCCATCTTTATCAACATGCATAATTCGCTGGGTTATGCTAAAACTTAACCCCTTGTTGTGATGAATTGCATCGTTCTCGGCTGGATCTACAATGTGGTGCACTCAGTGATGGCTGATGTCTGATGAAATAGGACATTGTTTATTCAAATATGCACCATTAATCCTGAGATATTTAAACAAACCAAGTTCATTCTGTCTAGTTCATGTGGTTAGGTGAGCTTTACATCTGAGGCAGACTGAGTGATGCATGGAGTATCCATTTTGAGGGAGCCATTGTTCTCATGTTAATCCAGGCTCAGCTCTGTAACCAACACGCACACAGTAGATTTCAATGCACCAAGAGAACCAGCTCGTTCCCTTCTTTACTTTTTTCAACCAAATATCATCAACAGGCAGAGAAAGTAGGTCTGCGATTGAAATATGAGCTGTGTCTGAAGAAATGCATTGTGACTAGCCAATTAAATGTGGTATTTTCCCTCCTCCTTTCGGCACGCTCTCGTCTGCTGCCAGGAGGCATGCGGAGGCAACGCTGTGACTCTAGTGTCGTAGAGTACATCAAAGACAGGGGGCCTGTGAGAGGCCTGCTCTACCTTTGAACATGGAATGGGATTGGAGGAAGCGCATGCTCTCTGCAGGCAAGGCTCAGGCTGATCAGAGGCTACCCAGCGCTGCTACTGCAGCAGGCACAGGCACAAACACTCATACTACAGCCACTTTCAAAAGCCCTGTCTACCCACCACTGTTAGCCTGCACACTGAGAGAGCACACACTCCATGACAGAGGGAAACTGATACTGCAAGTTGAAGAACAGTCCTGCAGAGATAGGGTAACTCTCACAATGGAATAAAGCTCCTGCTTCCACAGACAGTCTCCATAGCATCCTAAGTAATGTGTGTCCCTCAATGGCATGCCAATGTGTGGAAATATGTCCAGTAGACCATCAATCAGACAAAGGTACTGCAATTGTGGTGTCAGTCAAATTAGAGAAGTAACATGTCGTGAGCTTTATATCCAGTAGACGCCTCATGCACACCTGTGTGGCTGCATTGGTGTGCAGAGATAAAGCTAGCTAGCTCTGACCTGTGGCCCAAAGCTTCATTCAATTAAAACTAGCTTTGTTTTTTTTCTTCATCTCTTTCTTCCACACAAAATATGAATTACATTAATTATAGTTCACAGTCTCCCAGTGAATTGTTCAGCAGTGGAGGATTTGACAGGCAGGGGCCCAGCTGAAGCCTGGGAGATGAACACAGGATTGGTGTGTGTGTGTGTGGGGGGGGGGGGGTCTAATGTGTTTGTACTGTCACTGTACTGTGAAGCCCAGATGGGACCCCCATGCGTTGCCTGCTCTGCATTGCACTGAGCACCACCTTCCCCTCTGGCCACCTCATACTGTGTCATCCTACCCCAGCAACCCTCCACATTGTTTTCTTATAGCATATGACCAACTTTTCCTCTCTTTGTGGAATACAGGAATCTTTTATTTAATCTTCAAGTAAGTGTACACTCACCGGCCAGTGTATTAGGTACACCCATGTAGTATCGGGTCAGACCCCCCTTTGCCTCCAGAACAGCCTGAATTCATCAGGGCATGGATACAAGAAGTCAGAAACGTTCCACAGGGATGTTGGTCCATGCTGACACAATGGTATCACACAGTTGCTGCAGATTGGACGGCGTACATTCATGCTGCGAACAGCTCGTTCCATCACATCCCAAAGATGCTCTATTGGGTTGGGGTCTGGAGATTGCGCAGGCCACTCAAGTAAACTGAACTCGCTATCATATTCCAGGCAATGTTTTCCCACTCTTCAATTGTCCATTGTTGGTGATCGCGTGCCCACTGGAATCACTTCTTCTTGTTTTTAGCTGAAAATAATTAAACCCGGTGTGGTCGTGTGCTGCAATAGCCCAAGACTGATGATTTGTGCATTGTAAGATGCAGTTCTGCACACCGCTGTTGTACTGTGCCATTATTTGTCTGTTTGTGGCCCGCTTGTTAGCTTGCATGATTCTTGCCATTCTCCATTGACCTCTCTCATCAACGAGCTATTTTCGCCCACAGGACTGCCACTGTCTGGATGTTTTTTGTTTGTCGCACCATTCTCTGTAAACCCGAGACACTGTCGTGCGTGAAAATCCCAGGAGGGTTGCTGTTTCTGAGATACTGGATGCTTCACGCCAGCAACCGACAATTACACCATGCTCAAAGTCGCTTAGGTCACTCGTTTTGCCCATTCTAACATTAATTCGAACAGTAACTGAATGCCTTGATGCCTGTCTGCCTGCTTTATATAGCAAGCCATGGCAACGTGACTCACTGCCTGTAGGAACAATCCATTTTCGTGAATGGGGTGGTCTACCTAATAAACTGTCCATTGAGTGTATATTTCAATGATCAGTTTGTTTGGATGGTGTTTCCGCACTAATTTACAATTATAAACTTGTTTCACCACGTTTTATAGCCAGTGGCAAAGAAGAATATCAAATTATTATTGGGTATTTTTCATCTAGAAAATTATCTGACAAAAAAGTATGTGGGTGAGACAGTTTGTTACCACAGATGATCAGGTTAACCAGAGAGAAAAAACACGAGCTGGCAATTGGCTAGCTTCGTAATCTCTCAACTCCCTACATCTGTGTAACAATTGCAGTGTGGAATCCCCATCTTAAAATAAAAGGACCATATTCTGTCTGCATCCCTCCATTATGTTAATGTGCCTTTACTAAATCAGTGAGGGGCAGCAGCAGCAAGGGGCCCTACGGGGTAGCTAGGTCTACCGCCACACACACACACACACACACACACACACACACACACACACACACACACACACACACACACACACACACACACACACACACACACACACACACACACACACACACACACACACACACACACACACACACACACACACACACACACACACACACACACACACACACACGTTATTTGAAACAAGAAACATATAAGCATAATGACAGTCAACACCAGGAGGTAGTGAGAGGCCTCTGTCGACTACGCTCATGATTACAATATGTCACTAAACAGGTCGGAATCTGCGCTACGCAGTAGTACGCACCGTATCACTCCTTGATGATGCTGGTTTGGGAATTACTTTAAGAGATTCCAGTAACTCAACACAGACACTTTTTTCTATGTGTAGAGCAATGTATGATTTTGATAAAGTTAGTTCACTGCTTTGTTTATAACTAAATAACACAATTGAATGTGTGGCAGAAGGTTTCAAAACACAACATTATTACAATTGATCACAGATAAAGGCAGTCTCATTAGTATTGACTGCTATAGTTCCTAAGAAGGCCTGCCAGAGTGAGCAAACCGAGAAGGATTCCAAGCCCTTCAATGTGCAAGCCACTAAAAAATGCTAATGCCAGAGACAAAGCAGCTCGCTGACAGGATTTCGATATGGGGGTTGTTAAAAGTCAGAGAGGGAAAGCCGGATGCATCACTGCTCTAATCCCACCTGCCTATCTCATGCACTGGGGGAGAGGAGAGCCAGGCTGGCCCTCAGGAAGTTCAATATCTGCATCTGCTTGACCACATCTTGGCCCCCTACATGAGCAGCGGAGCCTCTGTGGCAGCCAGGCTGGCAGCAATGTGCCGGTGCCGAGGCCAGGGGAGAGCATTATTAAACCAGCCTCTCCAGGCAGGCTTCACACGCAGAAGAACTCCACTGAAAGATTCTTAAGGCATGGAGACTGGCCCCAGCCTCTGATCCACGTGCAGGCCATCCAACTGAGACAGAACCCCCATCTGCTCTCTGTACAGGGGTGTCTGTGACGAGACCTCTCCCCCTGACTGCCAGGGGCACTGCGGCTATGGAGTCTTGGCTGGTCTACTTCTAGGGGGTTGAAGGTAGGTGGCCATGCTGAGGTCTTGGAGGGGGATTGTGGAGGTGAAGGCAGGCAGGCAGTGTTTCCTTTGACATGCAGTGTTTATTTCTCAGTGGCGAACAGAGGGCTGCTTGTGCCTCCGGAAAAGTAATCATGGGGCTGATGTGTGTATTGGAGAGCAGTTGGACCAGACCACATTGCAGCAGTACAGCATTGGACATGTGGTACAGTACAGTACAGTAGGCATCGGGCAATTCCACAATAAAGGACAAATGTGGAGACTCACTTTAAAATGTATGCCAAACAAAAAACATTGATTTCAACATTGAACAAACCATACTACTCCATGCACAATGACTAGTTTGAACAATTTACACAGTTAAAAAAACTACATTTACTGGAAAAACTTGGCAGATGTAAAGTTTGGTAAGAGAATTACAGTAAAATCTCCCTCTGCTTTATTCTGTTACCAAAAGTTGTATCTGCACAGTTCTTCCTGTAAATGTGTTTTTGTAAATTGTTAAAAGTAGTCCTTTTTGGGTGGTATGCATTTTAAAGTGATAAATCAGAGTCTCAGCGTAATTCTGTTACCATGGAATTGTCCCTACTGCTAATGTTGGAAATATTTTGGGTTGAGCAAAGAAGGATGTTTTGATAGCTAGGGTGCCCATGTGCCATGTTACTATAACACAAAGTTCAAAAACTTCACTTGGCAGCAACACTAATCAGTAGTGAATTATCCATACACAACACAACCTTCTCCATTCTGTTTTCTGAGCCCTCTGCAATTGTTTTCCACTGCTATCCCTCCATGACATAGGTAGTGTGATTTTCATTTTCATTTCACACCTAATACCATCTGGGTTCTCATTGATTCTAATTAGCATGATTTACCTGCACATGTGAATAAACATGCAAGACTGCAATTATGGCATGACTCATAGACTAGAGAAAACTACTGAAATCCCCTCCCCCTTCACAGCAGCGTTGACGTTGTGTCTCCCGTACAGTATTTCTGCTGGGTCTCCTTTCCGTTCAGCTGCAATAGCGTCATCATCCTATTAAGGGGAAACAGCATTCCTCCTCGCAGTGAAGACAAGTCTGAGCTCAGCCATAAACACCTCTAAGAGAGGACAACAACGATGTAACATTTCTATCCGGAGGTTAAACATAGGGAGAGATACACATTCATATTATGCCTAACTCAATAGTGTTTGCCAGACAAATCATTTTTGCATTTGTGTGTGCCATTCTTTGTTAAGAGTGTGTGGCTTGTATTCCTGTGTAACTAAGTGTCTACACAGTTCTTACACATCTGCACAGACTGACAGGCAGACTGATTCACTGTCTGGCCAGAGGCTACTGCAGCACCTCCGAGAAGAGGAGTGAGGCAGAGGCCAGGCCAGGGAGGGTGAGGTGAGACATGGCCACAGCCTCTCCAATACCTTTGAACGACTGCTCTCCTTTAAGATCACAGTACTGCACAGACAGAGCAGGGCTCTGTTAATGTGAGCACTTCCAGAGGCAATCCATCTAAGACACCAATTACTCAGAGTTTTAAAATCTCTAATTAAGGCCCTTCAGTCTGAATATGTTATTGCCACTTTGGATTTCCGAAATGAAGACGGCATGCTCCAGCATTTCCCCTAGGATTTTTTTTCAGCAGAAGAGGTAAGGGAAGTGTGGTGGCAACAGTGGGCCGCCACTGCTAAATGAATACAGGGGAAACACTGTTTCAGAAGCAGTGCAGCAATGTTGCTTGCTCTGAGTGGTGTTAATAGCAGGATTGGCTGTAGTGCCTCTCAGGTTTTGGTTGGAAGAGAGTCCTCTTTCTAGACCACCTCTTCCTGGAGTGATAATCCTTATTTTGTTACAGTGACTTATTACAATGCTAGTGGTAAACTTTGCATTTAACCACAGGCCCTGCTTGATGGGAGAAAAAAAGTCTCCCGCAGGACATTGCCTATAATTTGTTGAGAATTATCACTATTTAGTTAAACTGAAAAATACACATGGACAAGCATGTACATTAAAATAAATATTAATGTGCAGTATGTGCATTACTGATTGAGTAGTTTTACATTTCCACTACTTCGTAATCTGATATTTACTTCAGGGAATGTCATTTCAAATTTTAAAAATAAACTTTTGCTCTTTTTACATTTCACATTTTTGGAAGGTGAAAGACTGTGTGTAATATTCTATCTAGCTACATGCCTTGCATTCGTTGACATGTAGGTTAGCCAATATATAACTCAAATCAGAAAGTGAAGATGAGATGGAAGGTTGACTAGGAGAGATTACATCAGAATGATTCAAGATTCTTGAAAATCAGAGCACTGATGAATTTCGTGGGACTTGAATCTCAATGCATGTCTAGAGCAGACTGAGATGAGTCCATGAGATTTCTAGTGCTCTGGTGTGGGTCACACTGAGATTTCCACAACTCCACATCCAAAAACAGCCACTAGACTCTCATTAGGCTCCCCATGTTGGAGAACATGAATAATGCAGTATACTCAGAACACTGGCCAGCGTCTGTACATTCACCACTGTGTTTGATCTTGTCAAGTTTATCTCACATTTTTGCATTTATTCTGTGGCGTTTAACTAAGCAAGTTCCCCCGAATGCACACAAGGGTGTCGCAGGCAGTCACTACTATTTGATGGGTATAAATATTGGAGCTTTTGAAGACTAACCCAGAAGACTAATGCGGGCTGTAACTCTTGCAATGGGTACATCAGCTAATGAGAAGCCAGCCCCGGTCTTTGGCCTCATAAACATTTTACCAAATATATTCCAAAGCCCCCTGGAAAAGTGTCTTGAGATTTCATCTCCTTATGTACTGTACTTCGTCTCATTACTAGAAGGCGTCAAAAACATCATCACTGTGTGTACTGAACCTTGTGCCAAAGAGGTGATGTATTGTTGTCTCTACCTTCTTGCCCTTTGTGCTGTTGTCTGTGCCCAATAATGTTTGTACCCTGTTTTGTGCTACTACCATGTTGTGCTGCTGCCATGTTATGTTGCTACCATGCTATGTTGCCATCTTAGGTCTCTCTTTATGTAGTGTTGTGTTGTCTCTCTTGTCATGATGTGTGTTTTGTCCTATATTTTTATTTTATTTATTTTTATTCTTAAGCCCCCAACCCCGCAGGAGGCCTTTTGCCTTTTGGTAGGCCGCCATTGTAAATAAGATTTTGTTCTTAACTGACTTGCCTAGTTAAATAAAGGTTTAACAAAAAAATCAAAAGAAAGTTGGTATCAGTGATATCCCTCCTCAAGAGTCTGAATACTAGGGCATTACAAAGACATGCAGGTATTTACACAGTATGTGCACTACAGGTGGTGTGAATAAATGAGTTGGAAATGAACAAATATAGGATACAGTGCACAGGTAGAGTGCTTAACCTATCCTGTGACACACTATACCGAAGGCTTTCTGTGGCATGCTGGACCAATAAAGGATGAATGTAGGGGCCAGTGATGACAGCTACTGATCAGCACTTCCTATCACGCCCAGTAAGTTTAGAAATGCCCTCAGCATGTGGCCAACTGGACATCAACACTAATGTCCTGTCCAACATTCAAGTTAAACAAATAACCAAACAGCTAAACTGTATCACGATGCATGCCTGATGGCAAACTGCAAATCTTGGCAGCAAAGACACAATCCCTCTCAGACCCAGATAGCACGTTGGCTCACTTAGGGAAAGAGACTAGTGATTTAAATATGTTTTCTAAATATATTCTCAAAAGAAAATCCCTCCCTGAAAAACTATGTACGGATTTTATCCCAAAATATTTGTTGCATTGGAGGTTTATCATTGAGTTGACCAGCTTATCTAATATGTGTGGTAGTGCTCTTTGAACACTAAGATACTTCACATCAAAACCCCTGGATGGCAGTAGAAAGTTTTCTTCAGAATGGCCTGAGAAACTGATCACAGAGGACAGCAGTTAATACCGAACCATCACGTTACGACCCAATTGATTTGAAAAGACTTGCGCAAAAAGGGGGAAATATAGGCATGTCAAGCTGAGCTTTATTGAAGGTCAGGATAGCCTATTTGCAGTGTGGGAAATCTTCCCCTTAAGTCATTTAGCTTTCATTTCCACATCTGATATCAGAAAACGTGGTCCCTGTAAGACGGATAAGCTTAGCATTGGCCGGAGCTAAAAATAATAAGCCTTAGATGTTAAGAGACCAGGGTTTGTTCTCCCAAGTCATTAGCTGTGATACCCGTTACTGACTTGTATTCCCTGAGAGGAGTAGTGGAGGAATGGTGCAACGGTTGTTCTTGCCATCAAAGTCATTCCAAAGAGTTTGGTTTTCACACCGAAATGGCACAATTCAAGGGACATTCTTTTACAGACACCCCCAAAGTGTTCCATTTCCATTACATTCAATACTTTTCTACAATTCAGTTTACAAATGAACTCCTATTTCAATGCAATATTAAAATAGTCTTGAATGTAGTGTTAAGATTGGTCTATCAATTACACACACAAAAAGCTTATCCAAAGGGACTTTGGTGACGAGCTGCATCAGCTTTGTGTAGATAAGGCAATCTTCAGTACACGCCAGGGAGATTCTGATGTTATCATTGCCCCTGCGAGAGCAACTCTGATGATCTCAACTTGTATTAATAAACACTCATCCAATAACTAATTTACAGTAAACAAGAATAATT
Source organism: Oncorhynchus gorbuscha (assembly GCF_021184085.1). NCBI lineage: Eukaryota > Metazoa > Chordata > Actinopteri > Salmoniformes > Salmonidae > Oncorhynchus > Oncorhynchus gorbuscha. Next base: position 32,543,975 of record NC_060174.1, read on the forward strand.
AACATTTGTTGCCAGCAGATAATCAAAGTAGATTAAGCTGATAAAAGCACTCAGTGCCCCCTGATACTGAGGTATCGAGTGCCACTGAAGGAATCAACTAATACTCTATGCCTAGTTTGATGCCTTCACTCTACAGCGGGCTACTTGATAAACAACCACTCAGCCTGCCCCATTGATGGCAATGAAGTTAAAAAAGTTAGAGGCTATAAAAGTGATGCATGTGACAGAGCCATTTCATCATCTTGTACCAGCTCCCGGATACTGTAGCGAGTGTTAGCCTGGGACCCGGAGGAGCTTCTGTATCTCCATGATAAACTAATCTGGCATGATTTATTAACTAGTGGATCACACCGCTCTGTTCTCACTTCCCCAACACACACTTAGACTGTCTGGTACAGAAGGAGCCTTTCCACAGGGACACTCAAAGTCATTAGCAGCACATCCAAACTTTCTACACATACTGTACTTTCAACATTGTCCATAAAAATGTTCTACACTGTCTACACAAACTTTCTACACTGTCTATACAAACGTTCTACAGTGTCTACACAAACTTTCTACACGGTCTATACAAACATGTGGTCCTTCTGTAGCTCAGTTGGTAGAGCATGGCGCTTGTAACGCCAGGGTAGTGGGTTCGATCCCTGGGACCACCCATACGTAGAATGTATGCACACATGACTGTAAGTCGCTTTGGATAAAAGCGTCTGCTAAATGGCATATATTATTATATTATATTAACATTCTACACTGTCTACACAAACTTTCTACACTCTATACAAACTTTCTATACTATCTACACAAACTTTCTACACTGTCTATACAAACTTCCTACAATGTCTACACAAGCGTCCTACACTATCTATACAAACGTTCTACACAAACTTTCTACACTGTCTATACAAACTTCCTACACTGTCTATACAACGTTCTACACTGTCTACACAAACTTCCTACAATGTCTACACAAACTTCCTACACTGTCTATACAAACTTTCTACACTGTCTACACAAAGTCATTTAAAACATTGTTTCGATTCTAAAGTCAAAACATATGCTTGGAAAAGTTTAAGACAATACCATTATGTTCTAATCTTTAGTCGTCTTCAGCAGAAAATGGCACATTACATTTCATGATAATAATGTAAGCCATAACTAACGGAGAAAAAAATACATTTCTCCACATACTGCTACCGAAGCATAATCTCAATAACTGTTTTCCTAAGTCATTAATTCCTCCTTGGTTTTATAATACAGGTATATCTTTTCTCATCAGTTTGATGGTCCAGTCTCCTGGTCATCCCCAAAGTGACCTTGCAGTGTGTTGGTGTGGCTATAGAGTAAAACAGCTGTCTTCTCACATCGCTCCTGTCCTGGTCTCTCGTGGTCCACAGCGGAGTGCAGCGCTGGCACTGGACTGCACAAAGAATGCTGGCATCATTTCATTCTTTGAACCTCCATCTGCCACCACTCTGACCAAGGGGCTACTTCTAATTTTAGACCATCTATTCACATCCTCATCACTGTGTCTGTGTCCGCTAGCCTCCCAGACCCCCACCACCCTAACACCCCTGTCCCACTTACCCCCCTCCCTCCCTCCCATCCACTCTTCAAATGCAAACTTTGCTTCCCATGGCGAGGCTGCACTCTACCAAGTAGACTAGAAGCAGCAGAGTGTCCTTCCTCAAACTTTTCCAGGTGAAGAATGGCTGCTTTGCTCAGTCTAATGGACAGGGCAGCTTTGTTCTTGAGCACTCTCTCACACATCAATTTAGAGGAAATCCCTGGCAGCTAGTAAAAGAGAAACACTCAATCACACAGATCACATTGTAATGTGCCGCAGGGTGAAATATAGCAATTATGTAATAATCTTAATAGCCCAAAAACTCTTGCAACTCCAATATCTCCATCACGACTTGCCTGTTGGAGCGCACAGTATGACTGCAGCGGATAATTCATCATACATTGTCACGCTGTTGCTGCACAGACTAACTGTCTTTTAGATGTTTGTGCTCAATGTAAAAGTTATGTGGATCTATGTTGACTATATAAAAAAATATAAAAAATGTAAGGCACATTTTTTTGTTCTGTATACACACTATAGCAAACTCTGTAGAGGCCAGCAGTAACACACACACACACACGCACACAGAGAGACGCACACCGCTCCGTTATGGCTGTGGCTTTGTTTAAAAATGCATCACACTTTTATTACTAGGCCTGGTGTAGCAGCTTGACAGGCCAGGCTGAGACCACAACATTCTATAATGATGGATGGCTTTCATGTTAAAGATATCTGTGCAACCCCAAAAGAAATACAGTCTAAGTGACATCTATGTATTATCAAGGGAACGGTAGATCATAATTGAGTGCATATGTAGCCTGGCTGAGATCTGGCGAGCAGCTGACAGCTCTGCACAGGCCGTGTCATTTTACATCAGATATAAAGAATGTGGCTCTATAGGATGAAAACCAGAGAAAATATCAAAATATCTGGGCTACAACATGCTACACAGTAGCAGATATTTTATGTGGTGCCTATTGCGTTACATAACATAACATACATATTTTGTTGCACAGTTTCTTTTTGATGATCTCCTGGTGATTTTGACTAAGGTTTATGTTTGTACATTCAGTGTTAGCAATTAATTAAGCTCTTTTTAAAGATAGGACACAGGCTGTTGCATTTATACGGTAGGAAAGACAACCGCTTCCTATGAATTCATAAAGAGAGCTAAAAGAGGTGATGACGAGCTGACAGCTTCTGGAGGATGTGCTTCAAAATTGTTGCTTTTTTAACCATATTGTTGGCTGCAGTGGTAAGTGTAGCCACAGAGCCAAATCTGGCAGTGAAAGATTGCCAAAGAAATGTCTGGCAGACAGAAAAATTCTCTCCTGCTAGGTGATCTGTACTGTGGAGAGAGAAGTCCACCTCAGGCCATTGCTGTACCAGAGCTGTTGAGTTGGACTTTTCACTGGTTCTACTCTCACAGGTTGGAATGACTTCACTGTAACCCTGCCCTCACTATATCATTAGTCCATCTATTAAGGTATTAGAGCTGATACTTTGAGAGTGCACTACTTTGTGTTGGGCCGTATACCTAATAAAATCATCCTCGTCATCTAGGGAGAGTAAACTTGCCTGTGCCTCATACCAGTGACCCTCTCATCTTGAACCATTGGCTTCCACACTTCTGTTCCCCCTGTGTCCCCCAGCTACACGGTACTGTTATATTGTCCTCACTTTCCAGCAGTTATACCCAAGACAAAAAAAGTGTTGCCTCTGAATTGTTCTGTGCATTGAGATTACTCCCCAGAGTGAGGGCTGTAAACCCCAGATGGTTATGTTGGAATTTAAAGGACTGCAGATGAATAAATCATAATCCCCCAACCCAGAACTCAGTCACCTTTATTGTTGTATCTAACACCCGTATTCCCCGCGGGTCAGGCACAGTGAGGCATTTAAGATCTCCGCTGCTGAGGAGAAGGAAAACAAACAGGTGGCGTAAACCTCAACGGGCTGGTTGTCTCGCGCTACGCTCCACGCCGAGCCTCCCTGACTCGGTCCTATCAAAGCGGGTTGTGAGGCCTCGCTGCGCTGCTCCACTAGTCCCATAGCGGCCTCTGGGACCAGCGCTCCAGGTGCTCATTGAATTGCATGAAGGCTGAGTTCATTTCTCACGCTACTGAATGCACAAGACTCATGAGCTGCCTATTGATTCGTTGCCGGTGACCTCGTGTTTCTCATCCACACAGAAGATTAGATCATAATTAATTGAATGAAAATAAGTATCCTTCATTGGTCATTCATTTAATAGTTTTGCATAAGGATTGGCCAATACATTTTGTAAATATAGAAAAGCTATAGATTAAGCACTCAACGGATGTGAGAAAGTGAATAGGTGTGATAGTATATGGTTAGTGTGTAGAGAACGTGGACTGCCTTTACCCATGAGAGCTGTACAGCAACGCTTGCAGGTGCCGGCTGGACATCAGTGAGATCCCGTCTGGTTTCAAGGACACTGAAGATCCCAAGGTACTTGTTGAAGAGGAGGAATATTATTAACCCCAGTGGCATGGCCGTCCATTTCTTCCTATTTCACAGCCACAACCGTCAAACCATTATATGGGAACATTTCTTTGAACGGTGAAAGCTAATTTGACTTGGGGGAAACTATTCCAAGTAAGGTCAAAACAATGCCACAACAATGGCGGAAATAGGGCATTGTAAAAATAACTACATGGGGAGAAACTTTTGCAACACAAACCGTTCTTTGTTTCTAGGGCAGTGTACACCAGCATGACTAGACACTTGTCTTTTTGAAAAAGGGAGGTAGATCACTTTTCTTCTAAGAATACCGAGATGAAAGTTCATATTGAGATGCAAATGTTTTTAGATTTTAGCTTTGACATTCATATTCTTTTGGGTAACTTTGAAAATGTCGACAGAAATGTCACCCTTTTCTTTAACTTATTAAATCTATGATATTACATCACATTGGACAAGTTGGAGCCCTGGGATGAAACCGTGTAGTACTCCATGTTAGGGGATATAGAGTTGATTGTTGTAGAGTGACTCTGTTCAAACTCAGGACAAGTAGAGGAGTGTGCCTTTCCTCTTGTCTTTGCTGTATAGGACATGGCAGTATGACAATATTCTGACTGCCATCCTCAAGACTCCTGAGCTCCACTATAATTAACCCTGGCCAGGCTCCAGGCCAGGTAGTGGAGACACTAGGCAGGCTAGAGTAGCGGAGCAGGGCAGGTGGCTGCCGGCGTGCCTGCCAGACGGCATCCATTCCCAGAGCCTGGAGTTGATCCTGCACGGGAGACGCTTTGACTCTCTCTACCGCATGCCTATACAGTGGACTCAGCAGAGCGCTCCAGCCAACAAACCCATCTGTGGAAGTCATTATTAGATCATCACTAAATGACTCAAGCAGGGCCCTCGATATGACTCTCTGCAACTCATTCTCTGCACAATTCACCAAAATGCAGCCTATCCTTCCTACACTATAATCACTTCATGCTGAGAATTCACTCTTTTTATATTCATACTTACTGACATAATGGATGTCATCATAACTTAATGTACAGTAGCCTACCACAAGCTCAAACCAGTAGCCTCCCACAGGCTCAATCAATAGCCTACCATAGACTCAATCAGATTTGCCACCAATGCTCCTTATAGGACACATCACTGCACTCTTTTCTCTTCTGTAAACTGGTCATCTCTGTATACCCGTTGCAAGACCCAATGGTTGATGCCTATTTATAAAACCCTCATAGGCCTCACTCCCCCTATCTGAGATATGTACTGCAGCCCTCAGACTCCACCTGTTCTGCCAGTCAGTTTCTGTTAAAGGTCCCCAAAGCACTCACATCCATGGGTCGCTTGTCTTTTATTTATTTATCTGTTATTTTACCAGGTAAGTTGACTGAGAACACATTCTCATTTACAGCAATGACCTGGGGAATAGTTATAGGGGAGAGGAAGGGGATGACTGAGCCAATTATAAACAGGGGATTATTAGGTGACAGTATGAGGGCCAGATTGGGAATTTAGCCAAGACACCAGGATTAACATCCCTACTCTTACGATAAGTGCCATGGGATCTTTAATGACCTCAGAGAGCCAGGACAATCACCTAACATCCCAACCGAAAGACAGCACCCTACACAGGGCAGTGTCCCCAATTACTGCCCTGAGGTATTGGGATTTTTTTAATTTTTAGACCAGAGGAAAGACTGCCTCCTACAGGCCCTACAACACCACTTCCAGCAGCATCTGGTCTCCCATCCAGGGACTGACCAGGACCAAACCTGCTTAGCTTCAGAAGAAAGCCAGCAGTGGTATGCAGGGTGGTATGCTGCTGGCAGTTTGAAGTAGCTAACGACTGGAACGAGCTGTAACAAACACTCAATCTGGACAGTTTTATCACAATCTCTTCAATCATGGACACTCTTACTGATAGTTATGGCTACTTTGCGGGATGTATTGTTGTCTCTACCTTCTTGCCCTTTGTGCTTTGTCTGTGCTCAATAATGTGTGTACCCTGTTTTATGCTGCTACCATGTTGTACTGCTGCCATGTGTGTTGCTACCATGTTGTTGTCATGTTGTGTTGCTACCATTCTGTGTTGTCATGTGTTGCTGCCATGTTATGTAGTTGTCTTAGGTCTCTCTTTATGTAGTGTTGTGTTGTCTCTCTCGTCGTGATGTGTGTTTTGTCCTATATTTTTCTTCAATGTATTTTTCTTTTTAATCCCAGCCCCTGTCCCAGCAGGCTGTTTGCATTTTGGTAGGCCGTCATTGTAAATAAGAATTTGTTCTTAACTAACTAGTACAATGAAGGTTAAATAATGTACATTTGAAGTCGGAAGTTTACATACACTTAGGTTGGAGTCATTAAAACTTGCTTTTTAACCACTCCACAAATTTCTTGTTAACAAACTATAGTTTTAGCAAGTCGGTTCGGACATCTACTTTGTGCAAGACACAAGTATTTTTTTCAACAAATGTTTACAGACAGATTGTTTCACTTATAATTCACTGTATCACAAGATTACATACACTAAGTTGACTGTGCCTTAAAACAGCTTGGAAAATTCCAGAATATGATGTCATGGCTTTAGAAGCTTCTGATAGGCTAATTGACATAATTGAGTCAATTGGAAGTGTACCTGTGGATATACTTCAAGGCCTACCTTCAAACTCAGCGCCTCTTTGCTTGACATCATGGGAAGACCTCAGAAAGAAAATTGTAGACCTCCACAAGTCTGGTTCATCCTTCGGAGCAATTTCCAAATGCCTGAAGGCACCATGTTCATCTGTACAAACAATAGTAAGCAAGAATAAACTCTATGGGACCACGCAGCCGTCCTACTGCTCAGGAAAGAGAAGCGTTCTGTCTCCTAGAGATGAACATACTTTGGTGTTAAAAGTGAAAATCAATGCCAGAGCAGCAGCAAAGGACCTTGTGAATTGTTTGACCATAATGACCATCGTTATGTTTGGAGGAAAAGGGGATATGCTTGCAAGCCGAAGAATACCATCCCAACCATGATGCACGGAGGTGGCAGCATCATGTTGTGGGGGTGCTTTGCTGCAGGAGGGCCAGATGCACTTCACAAAATAGATGACATCATGAGGGAGTAAATTTATGTGGATATTTTGGAAGCAACATCTCAAGACATCAGTCAGGAGGTTAAAGCTTGGTCGCAAATGGGTCTTCCAAATGGGGAATGACACCACGCATACCTCCAAATTTGTGGCAAAGTGGCTTAAGGTCAACAAAGTCAAAGTGGCTATCACAAAGCCTTGAACTTTTTATTTTATTTCACCTTTATTTAACCATGTAGGCTAGTTGAGAACAAGTCCTCATTTGCAACTGCGACCTGGCCAAGAGAGAGCAAAGCAGTTCGACACATCCAACAACACAGAATTACACATGGAATAAACAAACATACAATCAATAATACAGTAGGAAAATATATATACAGAATGTGCAAATGAGGTAGGATAAGAGAGGTAAAGGCAATAAATAGGCAATGGTGGCAAAGTAATTACAATATAGCAATTAAACACTGGAATGGTAGATGTGCAAATTATGAATGTGTAAGTTGAGATACTGGGGTGCAAAGGAGCAATATAAATAAATAAATACAGTATGGGGATGAGGTAGACTGGATGGGCTATTTACAGATGAGCTATGTACAGGTACAGTGATCTGTGAGCTGCTCTGACAGCTGGTGCTTAAAGCTAGTGAGGGAGGTAAGAGTCTCCAGCTTCACAGAATTTTGCAGTTTGTTCTAGTCATTGGCAGCAGAGAACTGGAAGGAGAGGCAGCCGAAGGAGGAATTGGCATTGGGAGTGACCAGTGAGATATACCTGCTGGAGCGAGTGCTACGGGTGGGTGCTGCTATGGTGACCAGTGAGCTAAGGCGGGGCTTTACCTAGCAGAGACTTGTAGATGTGTGGGTTTGGAGATGAGTAAGAAGTGAGGGCCAGCCAACGAGAGCATACAGGTCGCAGTGGTTGGTAGTATATGGGGCTTTGATGGCAAAACGGATGGCAGGAGGCTATTTTGTAAATGACATCACCGAAGTCGAGGATCGGTAGGATGGTCAGTTTTACGAAGGTATGTTTGGCAGCATGAGTGAAGGATGCTTTGTTGCGAAATAGGAAGCCGATTCTAGATTTGATTTTGGATTGGAGATGTTTAAGGTGAGTCTGGAAGGAGAGTTTACAGTCTAACAGACACCTAGGTATTTGTAGTTGTCCACATATTCTAAGTCAGAACCGTCCAGAGTAGTGATGCTGGACGGGCGGGCAGGTGTAGGCAGCGATCGGTTGAAGAGCATGAATTTAGTTTTACTTGAACTTATTAAGAGCAGTTGGAGGCCACGGAAGGAGTGTTGTATGGCATTGAAGCTCATCTGGAGGTTAGTTAACACAGTGTCCAACGAAGGGCCAGAGGTATACAGAATGGTGTCGTCTGTGTAGAGGTGGATCAAAGAATCACCAGCAGCGAGAGCGACATCATTGATGTATACAGAGAAGAGAGTCGGCCCGAGAATTGAACCCTGTGGCACCCCCATACAGACTGCCAGAGGTCCAGACAACAGGCCCTCCGATTTGACATACTGAACTCCGTCTGAGAAGTAGTTGGTGAACCAAGGAAGGCAATCATTTGAGAAACCAAGGCTGTTGAGTCTACCAATAAGAATGTTGTGATTGACAGAGTCGAAAGCCTTAGCCAGGTCGATGAATACGGCTGCACAGTAATGTCTCTTATCGATGGCGGTTATGATATCGTTAATGACCTTTGAGCGTGGCTGAGGTGCACCCATGACCAGCTCTGAAACCAGATTGCATAGGGGAGAAGGTACGGTGAGATTCGAAATGGTCGGTAATCTGTTTGTTAACTTGGCTTTCAAGGACCTTAGAAAGGCAGGGTAGAATAGACATAGTTCTGTAGCAGTTTGGGTCTAGAGGGTCTCCCCCTTTTGAAGAGGGAGATGACGACAGCAGCTTTCCAATCTATGGGAATCTCAGGCGATACGAAAGAGAGGTTGAACAGGCTAGTAATAGGGGTTGCAACAATTTCAGCAGATAATTTTAGAAAGAGGCGGTCCAGATTGTCAAGCCCGGCTGATTTGTAGGGGTCCAGATATTGCAGCTCTTTCAGAACATTAGCTATCTGGATTTGGGCGAGTTGCTGTGGGGAGCGCAGGGCTGGTAGGGGTAGCCAGTTGGAAAGCATGGCCAGCCGTAGAAAAATGCTTATTAAAATTCTCAACTATTGTGGATTTGTTGGTAGTGACAGTGTTTCCTAGCCTCAGTGCAGTGGGCAGCTGGGAGGAGGTGCTCTTATTCTCCATGGACTTTACAATGTCCCAGAACTTTTTTGAGGTTGTACTACAGGATGCAAATTTCTGTTTGAAAAAGCTAGCCTTAGCTTTACTAACTGCCTGTGTATATTGGTTCCTAACTTCCCTGAACAGTTGCATATCACGGGGGCTAATCGATGCAGACCACCACAGGATGTTTTTGTGCTGGTCAAGGGCAGACAGGTCTGGAGTGAACCAAGGGCTATATCTATTCCTGGTTCTACATTGTTTGAATGGAGCATGCTTATTTAAGATTGTGAAGAAGGCACTTTTAAAGAATAACCAGGCATCCAATGTCATTCCAGGATACCCCGGCCAGGTCGATTAGAAAGGCCTGTTCGTTGAAGTGTTTAGGGAGCATTTGACAGTGATGAGGGGTGGTCGTTTGACCGCAGACCCATTACAGATGCAGGCAATGAGGCAGTGATCGCTGAGATCTTGGTTGAAAACAGGTGTATTTGGAGGTCGAGTTAGTTAGGATGATATCTGAGGGTGCCCTTGTTTACGGATTTGGGGTTGTACCTGGTAGGTTCATAGATAATTTGTGTGAGATTGAGGGCATCAATTTTAGATTATAGAATGTCAGTGTTAGGTATGTCCCAGTTTAGGTCACCTAGCAGCATGAGCTCTGAAGATAGATGGGCGGCAATCAATTCACATATTGTGACCAGAGCACAGCTGGGGGCAGAGGGTGGTCTATAGCAAGTGGCAACGGTGAGAGACTTGTTTCTGGAAAGGTGAGTTTTTAGAAGTAGAAGCTTAAATTGTTTTGGTACAGACCTGGTTAGTAAGATAGAACTATGCAGGCTAACACCACCCCCTTTGGCAGTTCTATCTTGGCTGAAAATGTTATAGTTAGGGATGGAAATTTCAGGGTTTTTGGTGGTCTTCCTAAGCAAGGATTCAGACACGGCTAAGACATCCGGGTTGGCAGAATGTGCTAGAGCAGTGAATAAAGCAAACTCCTCTTGTAACTACCCATCCCGGAATCGGGAGCGTTGTCATCAACTGACATGAATTAGCATAACGCAACGGACATAAATATTACTAGAAAATATTCATATTCATTAAATCACAAGTGAAATATATTGAAACACAGCTTAGCCTTTTGTTAATCACCCTGTCATCTCAGATTTTGAAAATATGCTTTACAGCCAAAGCAAGACAAACATTTGTGTAAGTTTATCGATAGCCTAGCATAGCATTATGCCTAGCTAGCAGCAGGCTACCTGGTCACGAAAATCAGAAAAGCAATCAAATTAAATTGTTTACCTTTGATGAGCTTCAGATGTTTTCACTCACAAGACTCCCAGTTAGATAGCAAATGTTCCTTTTTTCCAAAAATAGTATTTTTGTAGCCGAAATAACTATGTTAGTTCTTCACGTTTGGCTGAGAATTCGACCGGAAATTGCGGTCACGACAACGACAATGACAACGACAACGCAAATATTCCAAATTAGCTCCATAATATCGACAGAAACATGGCAAACGTTGTTTATAATCAATCCTCAAGGTGTTTTTCAAATATCTATTCGATAATATATCAACCGGGACAGGTGGCTTCTTAGAAGGAAAGAGAGAAACAATGGCCGCATTTGTCTCTTACGCACAAAACACTCTGAGAGACTCCAGCAGACCACTGACACAATGTTGACGTTCAGGCTCATTTTTCAAAATAAAAGCCTGAAACTATGTATTGTGACACTAGACACATTAGGGAAGCCATAGAAAAAGGAATCTGGTTGATATCTTATTCACTGCTCAATAGGGACGCATAGGAACGCAGAGCTTTCTAAATAAGAGTCCCTTCCTGATTGGATTTTTCTCAGGCTTTCGCCTGCAATATCAGTTCTGTTGTACTCACAGACCATATTTTTACAGTTTTGGAAACTTTAGAGTGTTTTCTATCCTAAGCTGTCAATTATATGCATATTCTAGCATCTTGTCCTAACAAAATAGCCCATTTACTTTGGGAACGTTATTTTTCCAAAAATGAAAATAGTGCCCCCTAGATTCAACAGGTTAATGAGTAGGCTGCTAATGTTAACATGCATGAAACCAAGGCTTTTATGGTTACAGAAGAGAGCACCTGGGGAGTAGGAGTGGAGCTAGGCACTGCAGGTCCTGGATTAACCTCTACATCACCAGGGGAACAGAGGAGAAGTAGCATAAGGGTACGGCTAAAGGCGATAAGAACTGGCCGTCTAGCACGTTCGGAACAGAGAGTAAAGGGAGCAGGTTTCTGAGCACGATAGCATAGATTCTAGGCATAATGTACAGACAAAGGTATGGTAGGAAGAGAGTACATTGGAGGTAAACCTAGGCATTGAGTAATGATGAGAGAGCTATAGTTTCTAGAGATGTTTAAACCAGGTGATGTCATCGCATATGTGGGAGGTGGAACAACATGGTTATGGTTGGGCATATTGAGCAGGGCATATTGAGCAGGCTCTACAATGAAATAAGACAGTTATCACTAACCAGGACAGTAATGGACAAAGGCATATTTATATTAGGGAGAAGCATGCGTAGCCAAGTGATCGTATGGGTCCAGTGAGTGGTTGGGCTGGCTGGGGACATGGCGATTCAGACAGATAGCAGGCTGGAGCTAGAAAGCTAGGGCCTTAGATGGACGTTTCGATGGGGGAAAATCTGTTTTTGTCTCCTCGTGCGGTGACATTGATAGAACAGTCGTGGAATTAGTAGGGTTCCAAGTAGGAGAGGGGTCCAAGTCCAATTGGCAAAATTGGTATAGTGGTCCAAGAAACTGGCCGATGGATCAGCTAACAGTCCAATATGCTCTAGATAGCTAGCAGGCCGTGGTTAGCAGAATGGGCCTTCAGGGGACGTTGCGCCTGAGGGGCCTGTTGGGATCCTCGGGCAGATTATGTCGCTATTCCAGTCGTGAAGGATCTTCGGGGTTCTGTGCCCCGTACCGGCAGTAGAAGGGGTTCGGATATTGTAGCCGAGGAGTGGGCTTCAGGAGTAGCCCAGGGGCCCTAGCCGGGAGTTGGGTCTAGCATGGGCTAGCTCCAGGCTAGTTGGTGCTAGCTCCGGCACGGAAACATAGTGGGGAGTAGTCAAGCCGGGTTGAGGTTAGCTAGCTGCGATGATCCAGATGAAAAGGTTCAGAGTTTGCGGTAGGAATCCGGGCTTATGGAAAGAAAAATAGGTCTGGATTGCTCTGGTTTGAAACGTGTTGTACGAACTGGCGAGAGCTTTCCAAGCTAAAGGTTAGCTGATGACCGCTAGCAGGGGTTAGCTGACTGGTAGCTGATAGCTGGTAGCTAGTTAGCTAGCTAGGTTCAGTTGAGGTATTCCAGTTTGGAGGTAAATAGAAATACTTTAGAAAAAGAAAAACAGATCCACACCACATTGGGTGAGGCGGGTTGCAGGAGAGTATTTTGAAGTTGAGGTTTAGGAAAAATATTAAAAAGAATGCAAAGAAAAATATATAAAAAATGAGACAAGACAAAGACAAAGACGTCCGACTGCTGTTGGATAGATAGATAGATAAGACCTCAATCCTATAGAACATTTGGGCAGAACTGAAAAAGCGTATGCGAGCAAGGAGGCCTACAAACCTGACTAAGTTACACCAGCTCTGTCAGGAGGAATTGGCCAAAATTCATCAAACTTATTGTGGGAAGCATGTGGCAGGCTACCTGAAACGTTTTAAACAATTTAAAGGCAATGCTACCAAATACTAAATGAGTGTATGTAAACTTCTGACCCACTGGAAAAGTGATGAAAGAAATAAAAGCTGAAGTAAATCATTCTCTCAACTATTATTCTGACATTTCACATTCTAAAAATATAGTGGTGATCCTAACTGACCTAAAACAGGGAATCTTTACTAGGATTAAATGTCAGGAATTGTGAAAAACTGAGTTTAAATGTATTTGGCTAAGGTGTATGTAAACTTCCCGACTTCAACTGTGACTTCAACAACTCAGTGGCATATGTCCCCTGTCCAAAGGTAAGAATATAGGCAACAATAGCTAAACCATTAGGTTGGAAATGAAAGAAGAAACCATGATTACGGATTGTTTGATTTGAAAATAACTAATGAAGTCCATAATGTTGTTATTATAAGAAAGAGGAAATCCATTCACTGTGTCAAAAATGCTGAGCTTAGTTTTGCCTTGGATTTCTTAAAAGGGCCCCTAAGACTTCTAACATTCTAGATATCATCTCAGTCATCCTGGGATAAAGAGAATCCATAAGCCCCTCATTGTCTTCAGTTTGACCAGGTGCTTGGCACATACAGTAGAACCCACACTGGCTCTGCCAAGAACTGCTGGCTCGCACACAACACCACAAATACATCCTTTCTCTCTATGCTGTGAAATGATTTAGAGAGGAGTGGACTCACTCTTGATGGCAGAAAGCAACCCAAGAATACCACAATGTTTTATCTATAGATATAGGATAAAGCAGAACATTGTTGGGATTAGGCCTATGTTAAGAAAACGGAATCCTAACACGTATTCTATGCTACTGTATATGGCAGTTACAATCTCTTAAGAATTTCCATTCTTCCAGCACATAAATTAAATGTATCATGCATTCAGTACCACTCAGGTACCTAAGTAACCATAATTTAGCAGACAGCTCCATATAGTCTTTTGTATTTCAGAGCGACCATGATTTAGTAGTGAACTTCATGGATAACCTGTTCATCATGGAATGCGAGGCAGCAGTCACTTAATATTTAATTTGTCTGCAAGGAAACATGAGAATTAAATTACATTTAAGAATTTCACTGCAAGTTTTGAAGAGATGAACTTGCTGTTTCTGTTTCATAGGTCAACTTTAAACAAACACTTCTCTTTGATTTTTGCTTCCATTTTAAAATGATCAAATCATGAGAGGATGTCTGCACAAACCTGGGGTGTAATGCACTATTTATTTAATGTGGCTAACACAATCTAAACAACGTGATCACACTGTTTTGCTCAGGTTTTATTTTACTAAACCCATTAGAGCACAATAGATAAGGGCTTTGCGATTCAATTAGGTGGTGGAAAACAAGATAATAACACAAATCCTAGAAAACCCACAACAGTTTACTTTAGAACTCAGCTACGCTGCTGTACTTCTCTTTCTTATTAGCATTACAATTGCTGAATTTAAATATGCTGAAAAGCTGACCGATCTGCTGCAGATTTCTCACTTGCTTAAAGGCCCAATTCAGGTATTTGTATATCAGTATCAAATCATTTCTCGGAAAGTACCTTAGTGTGACTGTTTCAATAAAAATTGCTTAAAAAAGAAACAAAAATAGCTTCTTAGCAAAGATACATTTCTTAAGCAAGAATTTTTCTGGAACCGTCTAGGAGTGGTCTGAGTGGGGAGGGGAAAACTGGAAACTAGCTGTTATTGGCAGAGAGGTTTGGAACTCTCTTTCTTATTGGTCTATTAACAAATGTACCGCCTGGTGATGTCACCAAGTAGGTCAAAACTCCATCCCAGCAAAACAGGATGAATTTTCAGGTGGTCTTTTCAAACAACTAATTTTCACAATTTCACAATATTATTCCAACTTCAGAGTGTGGAAATATATATAAAACACAGGAACATAACTTTTTGACTGTCCTGGGCATTTAAGTGGCACAGCGGTCTAAGGCACTGCATCTCAGTGCTTGAGGCATCACTATAAACAGCCTGGTTCAAATCCAGGCTGTATCACAACTGGCCGTGATTGAGAGTCTCATAGGGTGGCGCACAACTGGCCCAGTGTCAATAAGAATTTGTTCTTAACTGACTTGCCTAGTTAAATAAAGGTATTCAAATGTAATGACAAATGCAGACAAACAATCAGAATCACTTAATCATCTTGTGACTTCTTTAATGGCAAACAATTTAGCTGGTGATTTGATTTCCGTGTTTGCTTTGTTATAATTTGAATCTTTAAGAGCAATCTCAAGTTACCGTATTTGTATTTTGACAATGCATTTTCTGTTCCTCCTTATCATAGGGATGCATTACATATTCAAGATGTCTATAAAAGCAAAAAAGATTCAAATAAATAAACGTAATTAGCATGAAAATAACCCTGACAGCCCCCTCTCATCTTATCTCTACATTTGAATTCCAAGGACTTTCTTTCTGACGAACCTACAAGCAGCTACAAAGAGCATAAGAGGATTGTAATTACTGGGGAGAAAGATGTTCAGCTATACCGTTCATTCTATACCGACCTTTGACCGTCATGGCAATTTAAGTTCCATTTTACATTCCTTTTCCTTAAGCTTCTGTTAGGTAATGTTCAAAGAAAAAAGAAATAAAGACAAGATGAGATCTTAGAGGCAATACTGGATCTTGTTTAAGGGGAAACAGCAATGCAAAGCAAACAGCCATATTTCTACAAGTCCAGGGTATGGACCTCATGGGTCCAGTTTCTGTTCCAGACTCTCCTGTCAGACCTTCTCTACATCTCATTGCCATTGTCACCTGTTCAGTTCCTGACTTTCATCTTCAACACTTCTATGCCAACTGCGGAAACCTAAGCTCAGGCTCCATGTCTAGATCTTGACTCACTTTTATTTAGTGGCTATGTCGTATTTTGAGCCAGCATTTCAGGTGATACTGACCCTGCTTTTACTCACCTCTCCTGATTTTCCTTTTCAACTGACATAAATCATTAAAAAAAAGAACACATCATTGAAACAAGTGTCGTTAAGGGTCAAACGGAATACATGTATTACAAGAGGTTGAAACTACTCAGCACTCTCAGAGTCAGCTGGGCACAAAATACCCTTCTGTTCTCACTGTCACCTCCTGGTACCTTCACGCTATGTGGATAGATCTGGGAGGGATGGGGAGGAGGGGGTGTGGAGGGGGGGAGAGTTGAATTCCAGGGGGTGAGGCCGAGGAGGATGGATAAATTAACCAAACCACTTAGGTGATTTCAACTAAAATTAGCAGTGCTGCCTGTGGGCTCCATCAATTTTCCAACTTACTCAAACTCTGACAAGCATGGAGGAACTTTCTCCCTCTGGCCCCTCCAGTATCTGCGTGCCCCTTCTCCCTATTCACTCCCCTATCCTCTACACACCCACTTCACTCCTCTATACTGTACTCCAATCAGGCCTCTGCTCAGCAATCCCAGTATAGGCACGGTGGGCTAATTTGGAAGTATATAAGGAAGACACCCTAAGAGTAAGATTCTCTCTGGTTTCTCTTCTTGGAATGCCATCATGGCCATCTTCCTCTGTACTTGAGCAACAGTTAAATGAATAATGTTTTATTGATAACTGAGAAGTTTTAATTTACCGCTTGATTAAATTACACAATTAAATGTAGTCAGAACTTTTATTCAGGCCTCAAACTGAGCTTTGTGTTCTCTTTTTCATGGTTTCTGTTGACACACAGTAATCTGGTAGCAGAGAGACCACATCATTTCAAAACGCTGAATTACATTGGATATTAATTTCAATATGCTCCCTTTCAAGTAAGTCTTAAACAAATATTGCTCAGCATAGCAACTGGGATTCCCATGTTTCTATGTATATACTGTATGTGTGATACTGGTGAAAACAGTTCATATAAAGAGAAGGAACATTGCTCCAACAATTAAATTGATTAAATGGAAAGGTTTGTCCAGCCTGTACAGGATGAATACCCAATTTCCTTCTTAATCAGATGACATATGGGACACAATTGATCTACACCTGGTCCCCCCTGGCACCTTTTCTCTCTCCTTACCGAATGTCCAAATGTCCTACACCGACAGACAGGTGGACCACCTGCCCTAGAATATCTAATTCACATTTTATGGTTAGTGAGTGTCAACTCTTTCTGGACAGCATTTACTACGGTGCAGCCTCCCATATGGTGTGTCTGGTAAACCAATTAACAAAATATTTTATCAAATGATGCATTTAGTTTACGTGAAAAAAATCTGCCTGTCAAACACACTCAGTAGAAGGAAACTATGATTAAAACGAGTACATATTGAAATATGACAAAGACGTTCAATCTCCTGGACCTTCCATTACCAACACTTTTTTGTTGTCAACAAGCTTGAAGCCATACTACAAAAATGTTATGTTACAACGTTATGTTATAGGATCTGTTTTCCATTTCAGCAAACATGTCTCCATATGTTTTTGTGAAAGAATATAAAACACATTTCTAGATAAAAATAAATAAAAACAATCATGCTTAATTGCTCACAGTAGTAGACGCTGCAGGCAGAACACTGCATTTTGTTGTTAATCAGACAGCAGCTCATCAGCACAGGCGGCAAACAGACTGAAACTGAGCACACAGAGTGTGAACAAACGCACACACACACACGTACACGTACACACACAGCAAGAGCACAAGCAAAGCAACCCTTAAAAAGATACTGCCCTGACTCACTCTGACATGTACAGTAATCAGACAAAAAAGTGACTGCTCATATTGGCTACCTAACTGACCAACCAGACCCACAGATCCTGAACAGATGAAAATGAAGCCATTTCATACAGACTGCTCAGACCAGCCAAGCACACTAAATTGACCTATTCCTTAATCGCTTATAATGAAGACAATGTGAGCCTTGAGTGGTGCAGAGACCTCGAGCACAAGAACAGCCCTCACACATCCTCTGACTGGCTGCCACACAAATTAAACAAAGCTGTTGGTGAATTCCAAATCACCTCCCTGAGAGACTACCTGTCCCCCAACAGGCACCCTCTAATTTGTCCAATTAATGGGAATAGTGTTCCAATTAAAATGTCATATCCAAATTAATTTTATTTGAGATGAAAATCTGCCTGGCGCGGCTGCCTGGTGAGAGACCTTTAACAATACGAAAAACTAAAAAATGCACTTATATTAATTTATCCAACTAATAGCTTTTCATCTTTCTATGCACCTGAAGATCATGCTCAGAATTTAAAATAGCCATTGTTCAATCTGAAATACAAACTGCCATCTGACATGAAGGCAAGGTTAATTGTGCAGTGACAATATGTACAGTGCGGTGCACGTTAGTGGTGGTGGGGAAATCGATAGTTATATTTTGCAATATTATTTGTGGAGGATATTCATCTATACATAAAGAATTGTGCAATACATATTGTGATAATATCATATTGTGAGGTCCATGGCAATTCCCAGCCCTATTTGACTGTTTCTGCTCCTTTGCACTACCACATTTTAAAAAGCTAAAAGAAAAATATATATACTTGTTCACACGCTTTGTCAAATTTAAGCCCTGATTACCATTGTCATATGTGAAATATAAAGTACTGTCAAATAATCTCAGCTCATCTTTTAATTTCTTGGATATGACTGCTAACATTCTGCAATACATTATACATGTTCCTATGGTACAGTGTATGTTCGTATGGGACTAGTATATTCAGGGCCAATTTGCTCTTCTATTCCTTCATCCAGCAGACCTGCACAATGATGGGGGCCTGTGTTTTGTCAGCTCCAGCCGAGAGGCAGCCTTGGGATATCACTGAGACAGAGGGGTCAGCTTAAATTAAAACCTTTTGATCACATCACTGTACAACATCACAGCCGGCCGCCTCTTTCTTGGCTATTATGCAACCACTAACATCTGTTACTCCTTCCCAATCTTTATGTTTGGCCTAAGAGCTGCAATGCTATGCAATAGGTTAGAGCAAGAGCTTAGATCAACATCAAAACAAAACTGAGCAGCACACAGCAATGAACAGCCAGGCCAGGCTGAGATAGACAGGCAGCACTGTATAGGAATCTAGTCAACCATTTAATAACCACATAATGGAATACAAGGATAAGTGGTCTAACATGCAAATAGGGGAACTTTTTCTCTCCCCAGGTGAAATACATTTATTTTGTTTCAACCTCCATTTTCTTTTAGCCGGAACCGGTGAAAATGTATGCAGACAAAAGTTCTCATGTCTTCGGGACATTTCTCAGGGAATTGGCCAACGTTCTTTATGCTGCATAATATTTCCAGCAGCAAGCCTATGCCAATTGTTTGGAGCTGAAAAGGTGCTCCACGGAAGCCGATCAGCTCTTATATCAAATTCGCCATTATGACCTCCTCCCTAGAAGGAAAAAAATGTGAGAGTGAAAGAGAGAGGGGGGGTGAAGACAAGAGAAGTTAGAGAGAGGAGACTTCCAAGGACATGTCCAACTTCCTAATGGAATCTCCAGAATGAAGGAAGCAGAGCTGGTGATGGTAACGAGGAGGGCAGGAAGAACAGGGTCTATCCCTGGAGGCAGAGGCCCTCCCACCACTCTGAGTTATACAGTGCAGAGGGACAGGGGTCAAGAGCACTACTCATTTCTTGACAGGCTGGATAAATGTATTGAAAATTAAGCTAAATGAAAATAGGAATCAACTTACTTGGTGAATTTTGGTTTTGTGACCAAATTTGTATTTTGTGTGTGTGTGGGGGGGGCAGTATTGGGACATTACTTTATTATTAGGCAACTGAATTTCAGGGGATAAATAAACACTTAGTGGTGAATAAATATATTATTCTTAATTCACTATCTGTTATTTTGTCCTCCCTGAATTTCTGTAGAAAGTAATGATATTGTGACAAAGCATTTTCCATTCACCTACAGCCATCATCAAAATACTATTTATATCTTTATTTGTAAATCATCAACTTTTATTTGAAAGTGAAACAAATGGCAGACGTGAGGGACCCTTGGGGGACCATTGAGTGGGCAGAGCAGCAAAGATAGGCGGCCTGACGAATGCTCAGCCAAGCCAAGCTGGAGGGAAGTAAAAGACACTCCTCCTCAAACAACCCCATCGGCTTACAAAGTAACCGCTATTAGTCAGTCCTCATCAAGCGGGACCAGGGGCTCGTTCCCCCACCGGGCTGAGGAGAGCGGCTGGCCACAATGAGGAGGAGGACTACAGAGATGAGCCTTGCCTAGACCCAGTGGTGTCTCAGCGAAGAGACGCCACATGGCCCAGGCTCGTTCAATTCCCAGCTGTCACTGCTGGCACAGGGCTCAGGCCCTTCAAGCATATCATCTGTGCTCGTATGGCTGTTAACCACTATACCCCCCAGCCCTGAACATATCCTCTGGCATAGCATTGTTGTCTTTCTGGGCCGTTGTCCTCTCTGTCATCAGACTATACAAGGATACACAGAGACCATGTTATATCTTTATCCATAACAAGACAACTTGTGAACAACAGCCATGTCTCCATATCTGAAGTGATAAAGATAAATATTTAGAAATGCTGTACTGGTCAAAATGCATTAGTCATTTTTGGAGATGGCACTGATTCATACACACTATATCAGTATCTACATAGGAGAGTAAGATGACCTCCTGAAACATTCTGCACAGTATGATGTTGGCTGTGCTCTGTACAGAGGAGGATGTACTGTATGTAGTGTGAGTGAGCTGAATGAGACTCCAGTGAGGCGGAGGATCACTGCATTAATCTCAGTGAACACTGAGGATTCTGCTGTGCTGCTGCAGCCTGGAGACTCCCACTGAAGCCAATCTCACCCGATGACAGAGCAATAATGTCACATGAGTCCAGGTGAGCGAAAAATGGCAGCCTGGTTGATGCCCAGCCGGCTCCTTTAATTGGGTAAAACAAAGTAATTTGAGAGCAGCGTGGGGGGCATGAGGGGATAAATGACGGGACAGAAGGTCACTGCTTCTCTTTTACTCTGTCGTACACGATCCACCAACACTCCCAGCATGCTCTACAGTTAATATTGAGATCCATTATACGGCAGCCTTTCACCATCTGCTTCAAACACTAAGGACTCGTGCTACACTACTTGTTTTTCCAGAAAAGGACTTATTTCATTTATTTTTCTTTGTTCTGAACAATATAAAACATGACATTACTAGGCATACTGCTCAGTCATAGCAGGCATTGTTTGTCTGTGTTGTGGTATAATAAAAAATACATCATTATGACTAACCACAGGTACAGATACTTTTTCCATTGTAATCATCTCAATAGCCTCCATGATAATAGGGCATGTCTGTTCCTGTATTTACATAGACGGTGGGGATAGATAAGCAAGGCTTATACATCCAATTGCATCCTATACACACCATACAGATGTAGTATCTTAATTTGATCACTCTTTTGTTGCTGAGAATGTTCCTGTTTTAAAAAGGCTTCTAAAGTTTGGAATTTCCACTTTAAAATGTATAAACTCTACAAAAACATGTCACAAATTACTGTATAATCAACATAATAATTCATATTTCCTGTTGCTGAAGGATTATCTACCTGAAGTAGCAAATTGGCTCCAAATAAGATCCTGCATCTGTATACCTTAGGACCTCAATCCTACGGCTATATCAATTTGAGAGGTGCGCTAAAGTTATTCCACAATGATTACTTCTCTACAACCTGCTTGGTCTATCACTAATAAATAATTCAGGAGATATTTTCAGCTTTATAGGTGAAATAGCAGTTAAGTGGTTTTCAAAGGACTCCTTCCAAGAATCATGTCAGGGTCAAAACAAGATGCCATTGTAGATCTTTTGAGCAGGCAGGGCAGGATGGTGCAGCATCAAACTGTGAAGATAACGGTGAGATAATCACAGTGGTGCCTCAGGTGTACTGTACTGTACTGTACTGTACACACACAGAGGCCTCAGCATTGACCGACCGCTTACACATTCCCAGTCAGGTGTCATACGACAAATACTTGGCCAAACTACTGTACACATAGCTCAATTCCTGTGATTATATGATAGCTGAAAGATACTGTATAGATGGAACTGTATAGAACCTTGACTACTTGTGATAATATTTACAAACAGGCATGTGTGTGCATTTGGTATCTTTTTGTGTGTCTGTGTGTGGTAGTGCATGATGTACAGTGGGGTAAAAAAAAGTATTTAGTCAGCCACCAATTGTGCAAGTTCTCCCACTTAAAAATATGAGAGAGGCCTGTAATTTTCATCATAGGTACACTTCAACTATGACAGACAAAATGAGAAAATAAAATCCAGAAAATCACATTGTAGGATTTTTAATGAATTTATTTGCAAATTATGGTGGAAAATAAGTATTTGGTCACCTACAAACAAGCAACATTTCTGGCTCTCACAGACCTGTAACTTCTTATTTCAGAGGCTCCTCTGTCCTCCACTCGTTACCTGTATTAATGGCACCTGTTTGAACTTGTTATCAGTATAAAAGACACCTGTCCACAACCACAAACAGTCACACTCCAAACTCCACTTTTGCCAAGACCAAAGAGCTGTCAAAGGACACCAGAAACAAAATTGTAGACCTGCACCAGGCTGGGAAGACTGAATCTGCAATAGGTAAGCAGCTTGGTTTGAAGAAATAAACTGTGGGAGCAATTATTAGGAAATGGAAGACATACAAGACCATGATAATCTCCCTCGATCTGGGGCTCTACGCAAGATCTCACCCGTGGGGTCAAAATGATCACAAGAACGGTGAGCAAAAATCCCAGAACCACACGGGGGAACCTAGTGAATGACCTGCAGAGAGCTGGGACCAAAGTAACAAAGCCTACCATCAGTAACACACTATGCCGCCAGGGACTCAAATCCTGCAGTGTCAGACGTGTCCCCCAGTACATGTCCAGGCCCGTCTGAAGTTTGCTGGAGAGCATTTGGGTGATCCAGAAGAAGATTGGGAGAATGTCATATGGTCAGATGAAACCAAAATATAACTTTTTGGTAAAAACTCAACTCGTCGTGTTTGGAGGACAAAGAATGCTGAGTTGCATCCAAAGAACACCATACCTACTGTGAAGCATGGGGGTGGAAACATCATGCTTGGGGGCTGTTTTCCTGCAAAGGGTCCAGGGCGACTGATCCGCGTAAAGGAAAGAATGAATGGGGCCATGTATCGTGAGATTTTGAGTGAAAACCTCCTTCCATCATTAAGGGCATTGAAGATTAAATATGGCTGGGTCTTTCAGCGTAACAATGATCCCAAACACACTGCCCGGGCAACGAAGGAGTGGCTTCGTAAGAAGCATTTCAAGGTCCTGGAGTGGCCTAGCCAGTCTCCAGATCTCAACCCCATAGAACATCTTTGGAGGGAGTTGAAAGTCCGTGTTGCCCAGCAACAGCCCCAAAACATCACTGCTCTAGAGGAGATCTGCATGGAGGAATGGGCCAAAATACCAGCAACAGTGTGTGAAAATATTGTGAAGACTTACAGAAAATTGTTTGACCTCTGTCATTGCCAACAAAGGGTATATAACAAAGTATTGAGATAAACTTTTGTTCTTGACCAAATACTTATTTTCCTCCATAATTTGCAAATAAATTCATTAAAAATCCTACAATGTGATTTTCTGGATTTTTGCTTCTAATTTTGTCTGTCATAGTTGAAGTGTACCTATGATGAAAATTACAGGCCTCTCTCATCTTTTTAAGTGGGAGAACTCGCACAATTGGTGGCTGACTAAATACTTTTTTGCCCCACTGTACTTCTGTGAATGGGCTCTATTGCTTGTGTGGGTTTTGTCCCAGGTGCAGCTGATGCATGGATCATGAGGTGCGAAGTGCTCATGGCTTTGTTGGCACAAGTATCCAGGGATCATCTCTGAATGTGTCCATGCATTTACATTAAGTGGAGGAATGGTTCACATCCTCAGTCTAGTCTGCTGTGTGTCTGAGGGCCAGTGGAGCTGCATGCTAGTCTAACCCCCTGCAGGCAAAATCAGGTGTTATCTGTCTGACTGGGGAGACCGCCATCAATCTCTCCTGGCCCTTCTCCTTCCCGGATTCAAATCAGCACATGGATATACATCTATGCCGATGATGCAGACAAGACTCAAAATGTAATATGTCAGCCAGATGTTTACTGTGTATTTGTCCCCGTTTATAAACGTATGTCTTTCTAGTAATCTGGAAATCAATGCTGTATAGTGTGCCCCGGGCCACTAGGAGGCATGGAAAGAAACATTGAGAGATAACGAGAGAGAGGGAGAACGAGAGAGAGGGAGAACGAGAGAGAGGCAGAGCGAGAGAAAGAGACAGAGACAGAGACAGAGACAGAGAGAGAGAGAGAGAGAGAGAGAGAGAGAGAGAGAGAGAGAGAGAGAGAGAGAGAGAGAGAGAGAGAGAGAGAGAGAGAGAGAGAGAGAGAGAGAAAGAGCTATGTTGACACTTGTTCTGCCTGATGGTAATCTGATGTGTGAGAGATGGCTGAGAGTTTGGAAGGCACTTTGTCCAATTAGAACTGTGCAAATTTCCACCTGTCCCTGGCAGAGATGAAGTGGCTCTTTGAGAAGACATTGTGGCGCTACGCCAGGTAAGAGAGCCCAACACACTGCTTGTGGAGCAAGCTGCCATTTACGAGCATAGCAAGCCACCCCTAATTAATATTACCTCACATTTAAAAACAGATTTTGACATTAGTCTATTTTATTTATCAAAGTAAAAAACCTGAAAAAACTATATAAACACTGAACAAAAATATAAACGCAACATGTAGTGTTGGTCCCATGTTTTATGAGCTGAAATAAAAGATCACAGAAATGTTCCATACGAACAAAAATCTTATTTCTCTATGTTGTGCTCAAATGTGTTTTTTAAATTGAACCTTTATTGAACTAGGCAAGTCAGTTAAGAACAAATTCTTATTTACAATAAGTCTACCAGGTAACAGTGGGTTCACTGCCTTGTTCAGGGGCAGAACGACAGATGTTTACCTCGTCAGCTCGGGGATTCAGTCCAGCAACCTTTCGGTTACTGGCCCTACGCTCTAACCACTAAGCTACCTGCCACATACATGCCGTTTACATCCCTGTTAGTGAGCATTTCTGCTTTGCTAAGATGATCCATCCACCTGACAGGTGGGGCATATCAAGAAGATGATTTAACAGAATAATCATTACACAGGTGCACCTTGTTTTGGGGATAATAAAGGCCACTCTAAAATGTGCTGTTTTGTCACATAACACAATGCCATAGATGTCTCAAGTTGAGGGAGCATACAATTGGCATGCTGACTGCAGGAATGTCCACCAGAGCGGTGGCCAGATAATTTAATGTTAATTTCTCTATCATAAGCGTCCAACCGGCCTCAAAACCGCAGACCACATGTAACCATGCCAGCCCAGGACCTCCACATTCCGGCTTCTTCACCTGCAGGATCGTCCGAGACGAGCCACCCAGACAGCTGAAGATACCGAGGACTATTTCAGCCTGTAATAAAGTTATTTTGTGGGGGAATATGTATTTTGATTGGTTGGGCCCCAGTGGGTGGGCCAGTCTCCCAAGTGGGTGGGCCTATGGCCTCCCAGGCCCACCCATGGCTGCGCCCCTGCCCAGTCATGTGAGATCCATAGATTAGGGCCTAATTCATTTATTTAAATTGACTGATTTGCTTATATGAACTGTAACTCAATAAAAAAAAACATTGTTGCATGTTGCATTTATATTTTTTGTTCAGTATAATAACCTAATGTAAAATCCCTGTTGCGATCCCCATAGGATTCTATGAGGGCGCTCTATCGTAATATTTCACTCTCAACAGGAACATTGACCCAGGACTTCCATCTTCCTATTTCTGTGTATCTATTTCCGTCTCTCACTTAAAAATAGCCTTTTAATATCCCGACATGCTGTTAATTATTGCTAATGTATTGTACTACATTAGGAAAATAAAGTAGCAAATATTGATCGATAAGACAGATCAACTTTTGTCAGAGGATGTGAGCATGATTGGTGTTGCAAACATGGCGAAGAGTGAGTCCAACTTTCAATCACTGTCTACCACAGATCTGCACATCAGCTTTGATGGAACCTCATGCTCTAGCAGCACCCACTCTATCTTAACGCACCTCCTACAGCAATCAATCCACACAGACAATAATCATATATTCATTAGTGGCTTATTCATATTTTAAATCATTTTTTTTTAAATAACAAAGGGACAAATGTCCTCTTTATTCTTTCTGAGAAAGATTATCATACTTTTTTGGATGATGAAAATGGAACAATTGGGGTAAGAATTATTGTCAACATAAGTGGAGAATTAGAATCAATTATGTTTATTGTCATTGTCTCTTAGTAAATGGGTGGAGTGCATATGAAACTGTAGCTTGGTTGTATGTTTACAGTATCTTATATCAAACGCAGTATTTGTCTATGAAATAAATATAAATGTACTAGAAACCTGCAGAGGGCCTCTAGCATTGGAAAAAAACAAGTGCACATGAATGCCAAGTCTCACAATTAGGAAGTAGTCGTTATGGAGGAAGCCTGAAGGGTCAGTAAAAGGCACGTCTTTGGACAATATGCTCCAGACACCTGTGTGATATTTAAATAAGAATAAGCTAATAGTTTCACATCCGATGTGATTCAACATGATTAATACTTTTGGGTATTGTTTAACCACTCAAGTCCATTGGCATTCTGTAATTGGTGAAAAAGATGGAGAGATGGGTTCCAATATTAATAATTAGTTGGTTCTGCTCTCTAAAAGAATTCTGTCCAACCTCGCCAGATTTTAATCAAACGCTGAAAATAGTAGCTGATTGTAATCGGCACTCAGAAGTCACCAGGGGTGTTTGAAGAATCCGTCAAGCCTGAGAGTGGCGCTAATTCGATTAAGTGGCAGCGGTACCTGGAGGGAATGAATCTGTATCTCTCTCTTTTTGATTCAGATACCAGATTAGGTCTCGCTTGTTACTCCAATATAAATACTCAAGCCAATGAAAATGACACTGATTTTCAAGTTGTTCATATTTTGTCTCAAAAAGTGACAAATACACTTTGTTTAAATGTGTAATACTCCAGTGTCTACTTGACAAAAGTGAACCAAAAGCACATTAATTAAAGGCTGAAACAATTGAATTCAAATAAATTATTCGCATTACCTTAGCCCTTCTGTTAGAACCACAGCCCTCGCAAATTGAGGCTGTTCTGAGGGCAAAAGGGGGTGCAACTCAATATTAGGATGTTTTGTACAGTCAGTGTATATTACATACAACATAGCTGCATACTAAAGAAGCAACGCAAACATAGTTTGGTTTCAAGGAACTTGGGAGGTCGCATTATCCTAAACCCCCACAAATAAAGTGCAGTAAACACACACAAACCTACAAACACATAGAACACAATATGCAAAGAAGCAACTAAAATGGTGTTTTCAGACAAATAAAATGTCAAGTCAAGTTCCAGAAAATGTCTACCAAATTTGCTTTAACAACCATGTTAAATGCATTTTGTGGACGGACATTTGAAGATGAAAACCTGCGACAATATCGCACAAATATCGCAAAAATATCCACAATCTCCATCCATTTAAAAAGACAGTTGGAGGATCAACATGACTTTCACCTCAGACTCAGTGGTGTGCAGTTTTCTACCGCTACATAGACAGGCTATATTTTGCATTTATTTTCTGTCTGAACTCACAATCGTCCAACATAGTCCTTACAACACAGGAGAACATGAGAGACATTTCACCAGAATAACAACAGCTAAGGGACTCTGGGGGGGGGTGTTCTGCTCAAATACCACAGGTTTTACACTGTTACCTCTTGCTGTTTTAAAATACAGCACAAGCACGTCGGGCCTGGGAAAGGCTCTATGGCGCTCTGCATTTCAAGTGCTCAACACATGTTGGTGCTCCACGCCTGAACGGTTTTATTGCATGCATGTCCAATTCACGTAAAACTTATGAAAAGACAAGTATGAATAAGGTGCAATGGTAGATTTTCACAAACTGCACAAAGACTTGATTACGTTCAGGTGATAGGAATTTGAGGTCATACCAATGTTGGATTGTTCATTGATCATAAGCCCCTGAAAACGTTCTCACTGAAGGAAACCTCACATACCTTTTCAACTTCTGTACACTCTCCAGACCAGTAGAGCTGCTAAGGACTTGGCTTGGATGTGTCATAAGAATTCCATTGAGTGATCCCATATCCTCTACTCACCACCTCCCTCTCCCACGAGGCCTCTTCAGAGGGGTCCACTTCATATACTGCAGGGACATGCTATACAACAGCACTGCTTAGGTCACAGTGTGCAGCATTAAATATAGACTCCTTTAACACCCTCCAATAATGCATCTGGAGTATTTCAGTTCATTACTATTCAAACCTTCTATCTCAGATATTAACTTCAGTAAATGGGCCACAGATCAGAGCTGTCGCTCACCGCTGGAGATTTCACATCAAATCTGCTTCTAGTCACCAGCCGAGACTTCCTTGCCAGCCCCAGTTGAGCCACTGCTGACGCGGACTCCAAAGAAAAACTGTCCCACAAGGACAAAACTTTCAGTGAAGTTTAAAAGCCAATAAACTATGTTTCGTCAATAAAGTAAATTGGGGCAAGCGATGGATTAACTTTGTTAATAAACTTTCGAATAGAAACAAATGATCAAACTTCATAGACCTAGCTTTTTCTCCTCAAATAACATAACCTGTAGGCCTACTTGGTACAAACAGAATAAGTTCTATAGAGCATCAATATCAAACACTCAGAGCTATCAAATACGTGTGAAGTTTGGAGCTATAACTCCAGATGTTTAGGCTTAACCAAAAAACACATTTTGGTCCATTAGTCCATTGTTGATATAGTCCCTAAATGTTTTTCCTAAATGTCAGCAATCAAGTTTTTAAGATATAGAACTTTAAAAATACAGAAATACAGCCAGTATGATGCATTTTTCATTTTGGGACACCTCACACTCCTCGAAGTATTAACAAAAGCAAGAGACAGAGGCCATTATTTTGTCGAGGTCTATCTGCCAAAAAGAAAGACACAAACGAGTTGCTCTCCAGGATGTGCCCTGGCTGTCCGCATGGTGGCTACCTGCTGCTTGGCCCTCCTCATCGAGCAGAGAACCGTAATCCAGCTGGTATTTGAGAATGTCACAGCCTCACTTACGCTGCTGTCCAACGGGGTAGTGTGAACACCGTGCCAGCTTCAGGCTTTCACAGGCTTTGTGCAGAACCTTGTTTAGAGGCCTCTGCTCCCCCATGAGCCATCCATCTTCTGTCAGCACAGAGTAAACACATGCCACAACTCCAGCCCACAGGGCTCCCTCCATCCGCAACATAGAACCAATCGGCTGACTGTGGAGGTGAAAGTCCCCTTAAATGTTCAGAAAGGGAAAACCATACCATGACGTGGTTATTTTGGACCAACAATGTTCAGCCAAAGAAAACTGCATACGGAATGGTACCTAGAGTTGAAGTTGGAAGTTTACATACACTTAGGTTGGAATCATTAAAACTCAGTTTTCAGCCTCCCAGGTGGTGCAGTGGTCTAAGGCACTGCATCCCAGTGCTAGCTGTGCCACCAGAGATTCTGGGTTCAAGCCCAGGCTCTGTTGTAGCCGGCCGGGAGGCCCATGGGGCAGCACACAATGAGCCGAGTGTTGTCCGGGTTAGGGAGGGTTTGGCCGGCAGGGATAACCTTGTCTCATCACGCACTAGCGACTCCTTTGGCGGGCCAGGTACAGTGCACGCTGACCAGGTCACCAGGTGTACGGTGTTTCCTCCGACACATTGGTGCGGCTGGCTTCCGGGTTGGATGGGCATTGTGTCAAGAAGCAGTGCAGCTTTGTTGGGCTGTGTTCCGGAGGACGCATGGCTCTTGACCTTCACCTCTCCCGAGTCCGTACGGGAGTTGCAGTGATGAGACAAGACTGTAACTACTACCAATTGGATTCCACGAAATTGGGGAGTAAAAAGGGGTCAAATTGAAAAAATAATTATTAACTCAGTTTTCAACCACTCCGCAAATAGTTAACAAACTATAGTTTTTGTAAGTCGATTAGGACATCTACTGTATGCATGACACATGTAATTTTCCCAACAATTCTTTACAGACAGATTATTTCACTTATAATTCACTGTATCACAATTCCAGTGGGTCAGAAGTTCACATACACTAAGTTGACTGTGCCTTTAAACAGCTTGGAAAATTCCAGAAAATTATGTCATGGCTTTAGAAGCTTCTGATAGGCCAATTGACATCATTTGAGTCAATTGGAAGTGTACCTGTGGATCTACTTCAAGACCTACCTTCAAACTCAGTGCCTATTTGCTTGACAACATGGGAAAATCAAAAGAAATCAGCCAATACCTCAGAAAAAAATAAAGTCTGGTTCATTCTTAGGAGCAATTTCCAAACGCCTGAAGGTACCACGTTCATCTGTACAAACAATAGTTCGCAAGTATAAACACCATGGGACCACGCAGCCGTCATACCACTCAGGAAGGAAAAACATTATGTCTCCTAGAGATGAACGTACTTTGGTGCAAAAAGTACAAATCAATCCCAGAACAACAGCAAAGGACCTTGTGAATGCTGGAGGAAACAGTTACAGAATTATCTATATCTATAGTAAAACGAGTCCTATATCGACATAACCTGAAAGGCCACTCAGCAAGGAAGAAGCCACTGCTCCAAAACCACCATTAAAAAAAGCCAGACTACGGTTTACAACTGCACATGCAGACAAAGATTGTACCTTTTTGGAGAAATGTCCTTTGGTCTGATGAAACAAAATTAGAACTGTTTGGCCATAATGAACATCTTTATGTTTGGAGGAAAAAGGGGGAGGCTTGCAAGCCGAAGAATAGCATCCCATCCGTGAAGAGCGGGGGTGGCAGCATCATGTTGTGAGGGTGCTTTGCTGCAGGAGGGACTGGTGCACTTCACAAAATAGATGGCATCATGAGGTAGGAAAATGATGTGGATATATTGAAGCAACATCTCAAGACATCAGTCAGGAAGTTAAAGCCTGGTCGTAAATGGGTCTTCCAAATGGACAATGACCCCAAGCATATTTCCAAAGTTGTGGCAAAATCACTTAAGGACAACAGAGTCAAGGTATTGGAGTGGCCATAACAAAGCCCTGACCTCAATCCTATAGAAAATGTGTGGTAGAACTGAAAAAGCGTGTGCGAACGAGGAGGCCTACAAACCCCACTCAGTAACACCAGTACTGTCAGGAAGAATGGGCCAAAATGCACCCAACTTATTGTGGGAAGCTTGTGGAAGACTACCCAAAACGTTTGACCCAAGTTAAATAATTTAAAGGCAATGCTACCAAATATTAGTTGAGGGTATGTAAACTTCTGACTCAGCTTGAATGTGAGGAAAGAAATAAAAGCTGAAATAAATCATTCTCTCTACTATTATTCTGACATTTTACATTCTTAAAATAAAGTGGTGATCCTAACTGACCTAAGACAGAGAATTTTTACTGGGATTAAATGTCACGAATTGTGAAAAACTGAGTTTAAATGTATTTGGCTAAGGTGTATGTAAACTTCCGACTTCAACTGTATGTACAAAGTGTCGTATAACTTCAGCCTGCATGACAGACAGGAAACAGCTAACAAAGTTTGAGATAATAGGTAAGCCACCCTGCACAATCATCTTCTTTTGTGTGATATGGTTACATTGAGCTCTGTGCAAATATTTATGAGTGTATCACTGTCCTACCAAAAAATATACCTGCTGGAGTAAGCCTGTGTAACCGGTGTGAAGTGGCTACTAGTTAGCGGTGTGCGCTAGTATTGCTTCAATCGGGGACGTCACTTGCTCTGAGACCTTGAGGTAGTTGTTTCCCTTGCTGCGCAAAATTAGGGCTTTGATGGAGTGATAGATAACGATGCTTTGAGGGTGATTGTTGTTGATGTGTTTAGAGGGTCCTTGGTTCGAGACCAGGTTGGGGCAAGGAGAGGGATGGAAGCAATACTGTTACACCTGTCTGTCATTCCCTACATGAGGGCTTTTATAATGTTGCAGTAAGGAGAAAACAAAATGATGTTATCTGGCATGCCAACTGATATGTTACTGTTACACACACACAAGCGAATCTGAGGCTCGTTCAAGGATAAACAATGCAGAGTTTTGGACTGGGCATCATCACATCTGCAGCTTCCCTGAGTAACTGTGAGGCTTCATCCGAAGGCTGTCAATTTACATAACAAGCCATTAATATTGATTGTTTCCGAATTTGCTCCTCGCGAACTGAGGGATCCTGAAATATGAAAATAACACCCTTCTTTCCACTAATGATATCCACCGACCTCCCAGGCCCATTCTCTGACCCACTCAAGCCTTCCAGCACAGCTTCTGCTGAAGTAAGCCTTTCCTATAGGGTATTAGTGCTCAGGGTTAAAACAGTAAATGTGCATCCTCAGAAATTCCAATAAACGAATGTGAAAAGGGAAAGGGTTCCTCAGTAAACGGCTAAGCGTCTGCAGTGTCTGAACCCAGCACTGTAATCCTGGAAATGCTTTACTTGGCATTTTTATTGTTTCACTTTTTTTGTGATCTCATATTGGATTGTGCCACCAACCAATAGCAATAAGAAATATTTCTAATCAATTCATGTATAGTGTACAAAATACCTAACAATGTTTCAGTTTCTATAAAAGCAATGTTTGAAAAAGAAGCCTCTAGAACTGGGTTTCCCAAACTCGGTCTTGCCCTAGCACGACACAACTGATTCAAATAATCAAAGCTTGATGATGAGTTATTTGCAACAGCTGTGTAGTGCTAGGGCAAAAAACAAAACCGGCACCGGCACCCGGGGTGTGTGGGTGGGGCACCTACCGCGGACCGAGTTTGGAATCACAGAAACCACACAAAAAAAGTGTTGATAATTGAAAAATCTTACTTTAGGATTTTATCATATTTGTTAGAATTATTATTAAAAGAAACAGCTGGGGAAGAATAATAATGCAGTAAAAAAAAAAATATTTACCTGTTATTGAAAACTTGTTGAAGTGCTACAGGATAACTTTTGCCAGCATACCAAGGATATTCAAGGGAAATATATATGTTTTATTACTTGACAGACATGTGTGTTTCTATGTTTTGTGGTTAAAAAAAGGATAGAGGAAGATTTGTGTTTCCAATGACATCCACTACCAATTAGTAGACAATTAGTTTGCCAATGCCTACTCATAATTGGTTACAACCACACAATGCACACTGATGATGTCATTGGAAACATTTATCTTCCTCTATCTTTTTTACTACAAAACCTAGAAACACACAACGATGAATATGAAGTTGAACATTTTGGAAATGTCCCTTTAACTAAAGCATTCTGAATGAGGCTTGTCCCACTGAACATGCATTTTTTTTACCCATTCAAGCATTACGTAACAGAGCAAAGGCATTGTTTTTCCTGTCTTCCTCTTCCAGACACTTTAATCCACTGCATAAATGGGTGGGGGTGAATATGGGTCAGCAGGTTAGGAGCGTCTAGAAGCCAGACCTCTTCATAAAACAGCCATGAGATCAACCTAAAAAGCTTTTGTCCAAAATGCCTTTATAACTACCTGCCTTTGCCGGGTATTACATAACGGATCACTGGCTGGGATCTACCAAGTTTGTTTAATTTAGTACAATCTCGTCTTCACACAAATCATTTTCTTATGCAGCTGGAATGAGTAGTGTTAAGAACCATTAGCCTACACATGTCTTGACCTCAGGAGTCAAGAACTCATCCACAAAGTGAAATAATATCTAATGATTTTCGCTTTCTCTCTCTCTTTCAGTGCGCGCCTCTGTTCATGGCTAAACCTGTTACATAACCAGCTTACATTCCACATTCACCATATCACACTCTAAACATAGGCTACCCCTTCCGCAGAGGAAATGTGCTCATGCAAACAACAGAGCAATGAATACACTGACATGTCTAATATGTAATTTAGTGTCATAATAGCATGTGAATATACTGTACTTTTGAGTATTATTATTTTCCATTTAACTTGGATGAACTAAATTGAATGGAAGCTGTCTGGAGGGGGTGTGGCTAAATACTGTCTGTACTGTACAACACGGACCGTACTCAATCTCGCATATTCGTAATACATGAATACGGGACCAACGCAATAAAATAATTTATTTGATAAATGATCACAGTGTCCACTGTCCATCATGTCCACCATCAGGCAATTGTCAACCCTTCATTTCTGTCCGCTACAATGTATAAGATCTGGCGCGCACACGCAAGGCAAGGTAAATCAAATTCCTGCTGCTGATGCGTCTATATCGCACACACACACACAATTACAGACTATCTATTCTGTAGCCTGTCACTTTGAAACAAATACGACCATAAAATACATGTCGCTTTTAAAGTTGAAGGCACTGGTGGTCGATAGCATACAGTTTCCCAAAGTTCACTTGTCTTTAGCACCATTGTGTAGCCTGATACACGTGTACTACGATAATATAGCTAGTTGCCGTGCTTGCGTTTTTAGGCAATTGTAATCGACCTGTTTAATACACTATCCTAACTATAACTGTTTTATTCCGAGTTTGATTTGTCTCACAATGACACATCATCCGACAACGGTTGGACCTGTCAGTTGTCAGTTGTGCTTGAACACCTAAGGCAACACAGAAGCAACTCTCTCATCATAATAAATATGGTAAACATTAAAAATGCATCGCAATAGGAATACATCTTATGTTCCGGGTGGTTTTAAACATTTAGTTATACACATGGCTTATTTGAGACCTCCGTAATTTAAATTCTCCATATAAAGAATTCATTTTGAAGTTTGATGCATCAAATCGGTAATCAATCAATATTTCTCGTGATGTGAGATGTCAGCCTCTTACCTCTGTTGGTGCTTGAACACGTCTGCCTTCGAACAGGGGCTGGATGGTCCGCTTTTCGGAGCGTCTCCAGGTTTACCGGGGTTTCCCTGGCCGGGGTAGCCGGCTCGGAGGCGCTGTTGCCCGGGTCGCTTGCTGGATCTGGAGGGGACTCCATGTTGAATTTCAGATTTACTGTTAAACTATTGCTAGTTTTTCAGGACAAGTCTCTATGATTTGTGAGCTCCGAGAGTCCGTTTAGCTATCTATATTATAGTAGAACTAAGAAATGAGAAAATGCGAGTGTGTCAAGAGGTGGGTGTGTTGGTTTGATTGTCCACCGGCAGCGCTAGAGAGAGCCTTCAGTCATAGGCCTACAACTGAAAAGGGAGAGGTTGTCAATAGCCGATGAATAGATGTACAGTAAGTAGGCTAGTTAGTGCCTGCGAGTTTAGTTCATGTGATAGCAGTTTGATGCAGCCAACTCGCGTTTCTATTAAGTTTATCATCCCAATTTTCATTTTACAGGATAAAGTCGGATTGTAGGCTATAGTCTATCCTCACTGTGTTCAAACATCATAATGTGTATATAGCCACATTGGGAGAGATACCCAATATGCTATCTCTTGTTCGTTTAAAAACCCGTACCTCTGAAGACTGCTCACAACTTCAACATCCCATTATATTATAGCCTATTTTTTATTGACCCCCCCCCAAAATACAAAATCATAACTGACGAAGAATATGCCTCGGTTAATGCAACTACAACTATAGAGAGAAGGGGAAGAGAGCATGTCCATGCCTGCACAGTCGATGGTCTGCAGAGCTGTTTTAGCTCTCATCAACACCACCATCATCATCTATATTTTAAGGTTTACAGTGTAACTGCCCATGGAAGCGTGCATAATTGGTAGCACTAGAATTATTTACAAAGCTTTAAGGAAATTCTTTCAAATGTATTCTGCTGAGTTAGGCCACCAAAAAGTAATTATATGAACATGAGTAGGCTATCTATTGTCAATGTGATGATCATGAGGATGATGATATATTGACGAAATGCTGAAGATGATGCTGTTTATGGAGAATAATGTACATGCATTATGTTTAATCAGAGCATGGGGCAGTAGATTACGCTGGTCTGAAACGGACCTCCTCAAGCAGCTGATCAAAGCTGCTGGGTCCTGTCTTGCTTTCTCATTTTCATTTTACATCTGAGAGAAAAATACATTTATCCCGATGGCACGAAATTGCACACTTGTCTTTGCAGAGGATGTGCAATGCTATGTCTGCGTTTATGTGGTAGGATACACCGTGCATTCCATTCCCGCTCGGGCCTCTGTGTCTACGCCGTTTGTGGTGTAATTACAAACACCATGCCTTCTGCATGTGATCAGCAGCAAGGCGCCACAACGGAACCCCGCCCCTTCAAAGCCTTTCACGTGGACTTGGTCCTGCTTCTCTATTCACATCGGCTGTATTTATGATTGAAAGTAACTGTCCACTGTGTCCAGATTTCTATGAAATATGACCTAAAACGAATTACAATATGAGAGAAATAGTTATTCTTCCAAAAAAATGTAAATTAAAATGTACTATGCCGGCCATTTCCTGGTTGCTAAAATTCTAATAGTTCACCAAATTTCAGTTTATGTGACAATATCAGCAAGTATAGTGTAGAGAATCATTGTACCATCTAAACCGCTGTGAAATATCTTTTACATAAAGCAAAACATTGTATTTTACAGCTGTTTGAAACTAGTGTACAAAACCAAAAGTAAAAGACGCAAAAACGATACTTAACATAGAACAGATCTACAACTTTCAATGAGAAGGACAGATTTATAACTCACATTTCTGTGCAGATTTAAGTACTTTAAAAGCAGCTTTTCTGTGTTGGAATGGTGTGGGTTTACCCTAACGACAGAATGGTGTGGGCATATACCAGCCATTAAGAATATCCTCAATAGGAAATAGCAAGCATTTTTTAAATGTCAGTTTGAGATAGAAGTTTGAGGGGTGGGTTTTGAGAAGAAAAAAAATCTCTCCAATTTATGCTTTGGCAGCAAATATGAATAAAGGATGAATCAACAGCATTATTTGGGTATACAAAATATGAACTTTTATAAGTGAGATTTTCGACCTGACAGTTACTTTATGAATAACATATTTCATACTTATTTAATGTTTTGTTATATGAACAGCAGGGAAATTCTAATAATAATAATGATTATAATTGAATATGATTATTATTATTACTAGAATTTCTATTATGCTGTTATTACTGTGTTTTGCTTTGCTATTCCTTCAGGAAGGGGACTTTACATGACAAATGATGACAACCAATAAAACTTCATACATTTTAGCTATAAATCCAATTATGGCATCATTATGCAGGTTAATCACAAGTCCTTACATTTTGGTCACATCACTGGGCTCTTTGGATGACTATTAAGTTAGATATGGATTAGTGTAAGTGACATCATTTGACTGATTTGAAAATCTTCCAATGTTAGCCTTGTTCAGTTATTCTGTCTTTTTACAAGGCTTCCAGTCTGCGTTTACACAGATGATGACCCCCAGTCAAATGAAATATGAGATCGAACTTCAAACCACAGCCAAACTGGCATTTCTTTCATACCCTTTTACACTGCTACCTCATTTTCACAATAAGGCATCAAGTTTGACATGCAGAGTAACATTTCTTTTATATTGTTTATTTCATGGGGGAAACAATTGCCCGTTGTGCATTGCCTTGACATGACAAGGATTGTTATTCCAGTTTCAGATTTGCACTAGAAAAGGC
The DNA here is from genome assembly GCF_021184085.1 of Oncorhynchus gorbuscha. Lineage (NCBI taxonomy): Eukaryota > Metazoa > Chordata > Actinopteri > Salmoniformes > Salmonidae > Oncorhynchus > Oncorhynchus gorbuscha. Next base: position 32,581,698 of record NC_060174.1, read on the forward strand.
CACAAATCAAGTAGAAATATCAAGTGGAGATATCTCCAGCCTTCCTAATAACCAACACACTATAGCCATTACAACCATGCAACAAATCTATAACAACCACAGTGCATTATATTGTGGTGCAGTGGTGTTCAACAAAGTCTATGCTAGGTTAGATAATAACATTGTGTAATGCTCATTTAGAAAAAAGAGAATATGTTTTTGTCTGCTCTGATGTACTGTACTATATATTCTGTTTCATATTTTAATAAACCAAGACAAAGTGCCTGCTATTTGCAATGTCAGCTGCTGTTGTGGATCTGAAGGTAAAATGTTGTCTTACCTAATGTAACTACAAACACTATATTTAGGCAGGAAATCACTTTCAATTTGCATTCAATACTGTTTAGCAACATTCTTTTCATTGTCATTCAATTCAAAATGGCCTGAGTGTGTTCCTGTAGCTGTACATGTGTAGTTTGATGGAGAGACTTCTGCTGCTGGTATGCACTACTACTTATTTCATTGTTTAGATTGAAACAGCTTTGAAAGTATATATTATTTTTATAGAAACATAATACACAATTATGTATGTCATTTCTGTAAATAATTGTAGAAATTCCACACGGTACTGTATTCTCAGTGAGGGGCAAAATGTTTGATGAACTACAGAGTTACATCAACTGGATACAAACCTATTAGAAGAGTCTGATTGGCTTTCCATTATTTAATCATTTTCCTCTCTTTCCTCTGAGGGAACTATAATCACCATTTCCACATTTGGCCATAATAACCCCTCATGGTGTTATTCATGACTTTCATCAGCTATGCAGTGCCTTTTGGATACAATAATATTTATCTTTTAAATATTGATTCAACATATCTGCTAGAGTTGTGAGTCATGTAAAGTCAAGCCATTAGCTTATCCAAACAGCACTCTACTTATCAGACACTCCTACAGCACTGAAACACTGGGATCTTACAGGTTTCACTAAAGTAGCCAATGGAGCTAAATATAACATTAAAGTAGCCAATGGAGCAAAATATAACATTACAAAATCAACCACTTCTTATCTTGATTTGTGTCAAATAAGAATTTCACAATAATGTTCATCCCTACTTTGTGATAAAGGAGTATCCCTTGATGGAGACTGACCTCACACCACTTCACACCTTATGTGTGAGTCATTCCACTGTATTTGGCAAGGTATGGTCATTTGCATGGCTAAGCCCTGTGTCTCAACTATGAACACCATTGGAAATGCCTTTGTTTTTTTCCAGTTTCACTCCTGCCAACCTAAGGGTTCATTGGATTGCCATGGACCACACACATTCAATAATATACTTTATTTGCAATATTTAATGTCCCTCAATAAAATCAAACCACTGTGAAAAGACACATTGTCTGTATCAGTTTGGTGATTATGCAACAACCAGTTTTGGTTTTGCTAAGCAAAACTGGAGGTGGGAATTTTGTCAGAACTGGGTACAGATAGTCCGAGTAGCCATTTGATTAACTGTTCAAGAGTCTTATGCCTGACTTGGTAACTGGAGCTAGCATGTTGGATGTCTTAAGTTTCATGAGTTGTGCGTGAGAGGCTCCTGCAACTTTTTGCAAAATAATCTAATTTAACCTACTTTATTGCACATTTAAACAAATATTGAATTTCTAATACAAGATTGTAACTTTTATATGAAAATGACCTGTTTGGTCAGTATAACAACTATATCCGGCACAAAAGGAACACATAAGGAAATCAGACACTGAAAAGGTGAGCTGGCTCTGACTCCAGTGTTTAAACATTTACTTGAAGACAACATGAGCACAAAGGGATAGGCACATGCAACATTGGGGACACTTACAGAACATTACCAGGGCTTTGGGGATTTATCTTTAATTTGCAAAAATATAGCTGAGGATCTTAAGGCCACTATTGCAAAGCTGGACATAAATTATCGAGAGCGAATTAGTTGATACAACTGCATATACAAATGGCAAATCAGATTTAATTGTGGATTTGAGAAAGCTTCTGAATACAACGGTGTAGGATCGACCTTATAGTGAAAGCTACGGTGCTTGCAAGCCATTTAGGATACTGTGCAGTTTTAAGGCTTTATTTTTTGAAAGTGGTAAAAAACCTGGAGGGCATCCAATCAAATAACCTTAGCGTTGTTGGTCTGGCAGAGGGGTTAGAGAGCGGGCTGTGCCGGGGCATCGGTTAGTCAAGGTAATTAATTCATTAATATGGATGCAATAGGTAGATGTTTGACTATTCATATTCCCCAGCTAATAAACAGAGAGTAGCAGCAGAGTCCCTTGTCCCAGTGCCTGGACAATGCAAACGTCCTCGCCATTTATTAATCTGTTGTCACAGTTTCAAGACCAAGGATCTTATCCTGCGAGTGAAGCTCGAATGAGAGGCAACCTGTCACTTTTTGCAAAGGGCATCCATTCCGTGTCTATGAGGATTTTACAACCCGTTTGTGGCTAAACAAGATTGTAACTTTTTATACAGAAAATGTCATGACTAAACTCTACAAACTCCATCCACAGCCCAGCCTACTCTTCCCTGCAAGACTAAGAATTACAGAACCCCGGGCTTCCGGTGAGAAGATTTGGCTCTCCTCGGTTTTGAGGCAGAGAAGTTTATCCAGGGATATAGCACCAATCCCCGTACAGGTTAGAGTGCCTTGTTAGTGCTTGTTAGGGTCTGCTCATGGACTCGAATCCATACTATACCATATTGGGTGAAAACGTATTAAACGGGCTCAACAAGAGCTACCGAGCATGTAAGACGCTGAGCAGACCAATGGATGGAGCTCTCATTTAACGTTAAATTCACTTTCATCCCGGCTGTGCTCAGCGATGCATATTTTTTACTTCCAGGTTTGATCATTGACACCTTTCGGACAGATATACTTATATTCCCCCACTTTTGTTTTGTTTCGTTATTTATTTTACAATCCTTACATCACTCTTACTACCATACCATTTATTTATTGCTTGCGGGGGACTGGGGGTGATGGTTGGGAGGGGGCAGACGCCTGGTTAGCAAGTTGATGTTTTGTGCCGTTCTGCCTTTGTCTGGCCGTGGGCCTCTCTCCCGACTAGAGTCCCACCAGCCCTCTGTAGTGCTTATGTATGTGTAGGTGTGCGTAAATATAATTACTATTTGTACTTTATTACTATTTTCTCTTAGCATTTTAGTATTATGTATGTGTATATTTTAAATCAGTGTAGATTGTTATTCTGGGGTATGAATGTTTGTATGTGTATGTGTGCATATGGATGTATATACATATTCTTTAAATATATATTTTTATATATGATTTTTTGTGTGGGTATGTATACATACATGTATATATATGGGTGTGTGTATGTATATATATATATATATGGGTGTGTGTATGTATGTATATATATATATATGTGTGTGTGTGTGTATATGTGTGTATGTATATATATATGGGTGTGTGTATGTATGTATATATATATGTGTGTGTGTGTATATGTGTGTATGTAGATATATATGGGTGTGTGTGTGTGTGTGTGTGTGTGTGTGTGTGTGTGTGTGTGTGTGTGTGTGTGTGTGTGTGTGTGTGTGTGTGTGTGTGTGTGTGTGTGTGTGTGTGTGTGTGTGTGTGTGTGTGTGTGTGTGTGTGTGTGTGTGTGTGTGTGTGTGTGTGTGTGTGTATATATATGTGTATAGGTGTATGTATGTGTGTATGTATGTGTATGTATATATATATAAGGTCCTAGCCCACTTGAAAGCACTCTCGTCTGATATTATATTTTTGCAAGAAACCCATCTGAAGAATAACTCTCATAGCAGACTTAGGTGTAGGTGGGTAGGGCAAGTGTATCACTCTAACCTCTCTGCCAAAACGAGAGGCACAGCAATTCTGGTACGGAAAGGAATTCCCTTTCTACATAAAACCACTATAAAACCACGGATAAAGAGGGTCGGTATGTGATCGCAATATGAGAAATCCACTCTACCTCAGTAACTCTACTAAATATCTATGGGCCAAACATTGACAACCCCTCTTTTTTCAAAAGAGTCCTTGCCCTGATTCCAGATATCTCCCATACTAACCTGGTCATTGGAGGGGACCTTAACTGTGTGCTAGACCAATATTTGGATAGATCCTCTACCCGGCGAACCCCTACCTCCTATTCAAGCGAATTCTTGAATACCTACATAAAAAAATTCAAACTTATTTGATATATGGAGGATCGCTAACCCTACGGGTAGGGAATACTCCTTTTACTCTCATGTTCACAAGGTTTACACTCGAATTGACTACTTTTTGTTGGATGCTAGACTACTCCCCTATACCTGTAATGTGAGGTATCATGATATTATAATCTCGGACCACAGTCCACTCACCTTCTCCCTGAGATTGGGTGACATTGTACCAAACGAGAGGGTCTGGAGGTTGAATCCTCAGCTCCTCACAGAACCAACATTCTGTGAATATCTTAAAGACCAAATTAAATTTTTCTTTGATACCAACGACAACACAGAGACCTCCCCAGCATTATTGTGGGAAACACTGAAGGCTTATCTGAGAGGCTGTATCATCTCCTTTCAGGCTGCCAGGAGTAGGCAAAACAGAGGAAAACTGGAAGAACTAGAGGGACAAATTCACTTACTGGATAGGGAGAATGCTAGCCACCCATCTATGGAGAAACATAAAAAAATTACCTCTTTAAAATTTGAATATAATCAGATTCTCTCAGCTAAAATCGCTAAATCTTTTCTCTATGCCAAGCAAAAATATTTTGAGTTTGGTGACAAACCACACAAATTACTCGCCAGACAACTTAGAAAAAATGTGAGTGACCGAATGATTCACAGGGTTAAATCTGCATCTGGGGAATTACTCTCTTCCCCCAAAGACATCAATGACAGATTCCGGCAGTTTTATGAGACTCTATATACATCTAAAGCGGATCCTAACCCCTTAATTATGCAAACATTTTTGGAGGACTGTAATCTTCCTGCCCTGAACCAGGAAGATTCTAACTTCCTGAATAAGGAAATATCTCTTGATGAAATCCGAGAAACAATTAAAACTCTAAAGAGTGGCAAGACCCCGGGCCCAGATGGATACCCTGGTGAATTCTATAAAACATTCAGCAACATGCTCTCCCCTATCTGCACAAAATGTTGATTCAGGCCAATGAGGATGGAGCTCTCCCTTCTACTTTGGATGAAGCGTTCATTACAGTTATACATAAGAAGGGTAAAGATCCAGAAGAGGTAGGGTCATACAGACCAATATCTCTCCTTAATACAGACCAAAAGATTTTAGCAAAAACTCTGGCTAACAGGCTTAGCACTTTAATTGGCAAATTGGTCCATTCGGATCAGACCGGCTTTATCCCTAACAGAAACTCATTCTTCAATCTCAGGCGCCTCTTCAATATTATGTATTCTCAGAGGTTACCCAACGTGGACCTTGCCGTCATATCTCTTGACGCCGAAAAGGCCTTTGACCAAGTTGAGTGGCCCTATCTATTCAAGGTCCTACAGAAATTTAATATTGGAGATAGGTTCATAAATTGGATCCAGCTTTTATATAGGAACCCCTGTGCCAGAATACTCACTAACCAATCATTGTCGCCCCGATTTAACCTCAACAGGGGGACAAGGCAGGGTTGTGCGCTGTCGCCTATGCTCTTCGCCCTAATTATCGAACTGCTCGCTCAGACGATTAGATCTCATGCAGCAATACACGGCTATAATACTAAAGATACTCTAAATAAGATCTCCCTATACGCAGATGACATCCTCCTCTATGTAACAGAACCCCAGGCTAGTATCCCAGCTATTCTTGATGTGATCAATTTGTTTGGTACCTTCTCGGGATACAGAATAAATTGGAACAAGAGTGAATTAATGCCCATACGGTCGCAAAATACCTCCTGGCTAGAACATCTTCCTTTTAAGTTATCTTCAGAAAAATTTACCTACCTAGGAATTGTAGTTACCAAACAATACTCCTTACTATTTAAAGAGAATTTCCTCTCTCTGATACAAAAACTCAAAGCAAACATACTATTTTGGAGAACTCTCCCAATTTCTCTGCTCGGAAGAATTAATGCCATTAAAATGGTCTTCCTCCCACAACTGCTCTACCTATATCAGAACATCCCAGTATTCATACCTAAATCCTTTCATAAACAACTGGACTCAATTATCAATCCTTTCATCTGGGATTATAAAACACACAGGATAGGTAAAAAACACCTCTGTAAATCCAAGAGGGAAGGAGGATTGTCTCTCCCAAATTTTATATTTTATTACTGGGCCGCTAACCTCCGCATTGTTACGTTTCTGTTGGATGACGTACTCCCGGCATCCAGCTGGCTTAGTATGGAGCGTGAGGAGTGTCACCCCTTCTCTATTGGCGCTGTGATTTTGTCGCCTGTCAATCTGGAGATGTCACTTTATTGTAACAATCATATAATACATAGCACAGTCCGAATCTGGAAGCAAATTAAAGTCCACTTTGAGCTCAGACCAATGTCATTCATGCTCCCTGTCGCCAGGAATCCCTCCTTTGCCCCTTCTAACCTTGATAACACCTTTGAGCGATGGGGAGAGTTGGGGATAAGCACCATAGGGGATTTATACATAGAAGGGACCTTTGCTTCCTTTGAGCTGCTGAGGGAAACTTATAATCTTCCCAGAAGTAATTTTTTCAGATACCTACAAATTAGAGACTACGTTAGAAAACACCTCCCAACATTTGGGAATGCTAAACCTTCCATGTTTGACGGATGCATAAAAATATGCCCCACCTCAGATAAACTGATATCACGTCTATATGATGCTTTTCAATCTGTTAGCACACCTTCTACTGATGCCATCAAGGCAAAATGGGAGGAAGAACTAGGGACTGACATCTCAGTGGCAGACTGGGAAGAGAGCTTGGAGTATATCCACACATGCTCCATTAATTCCAGACATCGTCTCATACAATTCAAGGTATTACACAGATTACACTATTCCAAAACTAAACTGCATAGGATATTTCCTGATACATCCCCTACATGTGATAAATGTCAGGCTACGCAGGGTACACTACTCCACTGCTTTGCCCTATGCTCTAGCTTGCATGGTTATTGGTGTGGAATTTTTAGGATCCTCTCTGAAGTTTTGGAGACTTCAATAGATCCAGACCCGCTTCTGATAATCCTGGGAGTATCTGAGTCCCTAAACAGATTAACCAACCCCCAAAAACAACTAATCTCGTATGGTCTCATCTCGGCAAAAAAACAAATCTTGTTGTTTTGGAAAAGGAGGGAAGCGCCCTCTACCAAATTATGGCTCAGTGAATTGGCAAACACTGTACACTTAGAAAGAATTAGATATATTCTGAACAATAAATTATCAACATTTGATAAAATCTGGCAGCCTTTCCTCTCCTACTTGGACGAGTCGGCGCTGTGAATTTGTACTTATTAACGCACTCTCAATGGTAAAATTTTAATCTGCCTTTGGGCAGCGAGTGCTGGCCCTACCACCCGAGCAGTTGGGAGGGGGGTGGGGGGGATAGGGGGGGTGGGGGGCATCTTCCCTCTTTCTTTCTACGTGTCCTTGTTTTGTATGTCGTGTTCTGTATTATTTGTTCTGCACCCAGAACTCTGGGTCTTGTTGTTCCTGTATGCTCTTTTATGTTTAGATAAGAATTGTATACCTGTCATGTATACCTATACACCATTCTTGTGTGTGTTTAATAAAAATATTTGAAACAAAAGAGTCTTATGACTTGGGGGTAGAAGCTATTTGAAGCTTTTTTGACCTAGACTTGGCGCTCCGGTACCGCTTGCCGTGCGGTAGCAGAAAGAACAGCCTTTGACTAGGGTGGTTGGAGTCCTTGGTAATTTATTGGGCCTTCTTCTTAAACAGCCTGGTATAGATGTCCTGGATGGCAAGAAGCTTGACCCCAGTGATGTACTGGGCTGTTCGCATTACCCTCTGTAGTGCTTTGCTGACGGAGGCCGAGCAGTTGCCATACCAGGCGGTGATGCAACCAGTCAGGATGCTCCTACCACTGTTGTGTCATCGGCAGACTTAATGATGGTGTTGGAGTCGTGCTTGGCCATGCAGTCATGGGTGAACAGGGAGTACAGGAGGGGACAGAGCATGCACCCCTGGGGAGCCCCTGTGTTGAGGATCAGCGTGGCAGATGTGTTGTTATCTACCCTTACCACCTGGTGGCGGCCCAACAGCAAGTCCAGGATCCAGTTGCAGAGGGAGCTGTTTAGTCCCAGGGTCCTTAGCTTAGTGATGAGTTTTGAGGGTGCTATGGTGTGGCTACAGAAATGAATGCTACGGATCAGTAGTCATTCAGGCAGGTTAACTTGGTGTTCTTGGGCACAGGGACTATGGTTGTCTGCTTGAAACATGTTCTTATTACAGACTCAGTCAGGGACTGGTTTAAAATTACAGTGAAGACACTTGCCAGCTGGTCAGAGCATGCTCAGCGTACACATCCTGGTAAGCCATCTGGCCCTGCGGCCTTGTGAATGTTGACCTGTTTAAAGATCTTACTCACATCGGCTACGAAGACTGTGATCACACAGTCCTCCAGAACAGCTGATGCTCTCATGCATGCTTCAGTGTTACTTGCCTCGAAGCGAGCATAGAAGTTATTTAGCTCATCTGGTAGACACATGTCACTGGGCAGGTCAAGGCTTTGCGTCCCTTTGTAGTCCATAATAGTTTTCAAGCCCTGCCACATCCGACAAGTGACGGAGCCGGTGTAGTACGATTCAATCTTAGTCCTGTATTGACGCTTTCCCTGTTTGATGGTTCGTCGGAGGGCATAGCGGGATTTACTATAAGTGTCTGCGTTAAAGTCCCGATCCTTGAAAGCAGCAACTCTGCTCTTTAGCTCAGTGCGGATGTTGTTTTTTTAATCCATGGCTTCTGGTTGGGGTATGTACGTACGATCACTGTGGGGACGGCGTCATTGATGCACTTATTGATGAAGTCAGTGACTGATGTGGTGTATTCCTCAATGCCATCGGAGGAATTCCGGAACATATTCCAGTCTGTGCTAGCAAAACAGTCCTGTAGCTTAGCATCTGCATCCTCTGAACACTTCCTTGATGAGCGAGTCACTGGAACTTCCTGCTTTCGTTTTTGCTTGTAAACCGGAATCAGGAGGAAAAGCTTATGGCCGGATTTGCCAAATGGAGGGTTTTGTACGCATCTCTGTGTGTGCAAAAAAGGTGATCTAGAGTTTTTCTCTCTCTGTTTGCACATTTAAAATGCTGGTAGAAATGAGGTAAAACTGATTTAAGTTTCCCGGCATTAAAGTCCCAGGCTACTAGGAGCGTCGCCTCTGGATGCACATTTTCCTGTTTGCTTATGGCCCTATACAGCTCGTTGAGTGCTGTCTTATTGCCAGCATCGGTTTGTTGTGGTAAATAGACAGCGATGAAAAATATAAATGAAAACTCATAAGTTACCAACAACGCAAAAAAAACTAACAAAATATCACAGTTGTTTAAAATGCACATAAAACTGCAGCCATCTCCTCTGGCGCCATTCCATTACTCCCTCACATCAGAATAATTGCAGTAGAGTTGACCAAAAGTAAAATAGCCAAAATTGTTATTTTGGTCATACAAAATAATTATTTTGTTTGTACTAAAAAGTTTACAACTTACAAGCTCAGAGCTCCTTATGAACTAACCACAGGATCGTTGTGGAAAGAAGATACTTTCAGGAAAAGGAAGAATGAATCTCTCACTTGCCTGATATTAGGACTAATCCCTCTTCTTCTGCTTAGGCCTGTATCCTCCAAAATTCATAACCTCCTGACCCACTGCAATGTGACTCTGTGAACCTTACTTCAACATCTCTCTCTTTCTCAAGTTCAATGGCTTAACCAGGGAAAATTGAACTTGAAGGTACATACAGGAGTGGACTGTGAGGCCCCCCCCCACACACACACAAACACACGCATACTCACGCATGCACACACGGACACACAGACAGCTGCACACGCACACACCCTCCCCACCCCGCGTTTAAACACACAGAGGATGCAAGGACGAGTTTGATGCTGCTGCTGGTTTAATTTTTGAGTTCTAATGAATTATGCCGCTGTCATCGACTGGAGCAGAGGAAGGATGTGCGGATGTGAGGCGGGCAGTGCTACATGGCTGCCTCTCTCCCTGTGTTTAAAAATGATTGATTAAGCTGACACCAGCTCAGGGGTGCACCACCGCTCTATTTTTCTCCCTCATTATGTAAGGCAATATTTCAAATCAGGAGAGCACAGGAGGAAGACACTAGAGACACAAGGTAGGACACCCTTCAGAGAAAGTTTATCAGACAATAGAATAGCCTCTGAGACTGATGGACTTTTCAGCATGTCTTGTGAGTGCTTGTTATTGTCAGAGGGTACTTACTGACTGACTTACTGACATACTTACTTAGGCCCATCGCCCCATCAACGATGCCTCTCCAGCAAACTCAACTTTGGGCAGTTTTCTCCTTCCAAGAGTAGCCAATCTTTGTATGCCCTGGCGTAAAACAACATTTTTGATAATGTCCTTGTGTTTTTTTTTTAAAGTATTGATCAAGTGAAGGTGGAAAGATTCAACCAATGGTTCAAGAGATTAAAACCAAAATCATAAATAGAATATACTGTCCAATGTATGTTATGTGAGTAGTGGGAACAAATAGCAATACATTAGAAAATTGGATTTTTCAATACGGATGTTTTCTCCAGTGGACATCATTGTTGCTTTACAAATCGGAAATCAGAATGGTTCCCCTCCAAACACAGATGCACTACAAATTATTTTCCTCTTGATGATGTACTGCAGTGTGGAGTGCCAGACCATAATGAAAGAGCTATATTAATGATGTTTCACTTATTCATGTGTATGAAATGAAGAGGCACGGCAATGGATTGAAACAGTTGACAGAATAAAGACCCAACGTTGGGGTAATGATTGTATTTATGATGTCATTCTGACAGATCGTGGTATCAGGAGAGAAGCCCCGTGACTCGTTTGTGACAGTTCAAAGTGTAAATGATGTGATATATGGTGGAGTACTCTGGCACGGGGGCACGTACACGTAGACATTCAGTACCGAACTGAATGAATGTGTTACGCCTCCTGGGTGCAAAAGACCTCAGGTAGTTCTGCCACCTCTAACTTTACGGGAGACAGCTATGCAGTCAAAGGTTTGTGAATTTTAACATGAACATGTTATACACACAATAGTGTTTCAATTTATCTGAGATATGTTAAGGATGATGTATAGACTATCATGGTTAAATGTACCTGGAACTTTGTGTCTCACTCCATTGAATGAAACAATGCTACTGAACAGCACCACCTAGCAGCAACCTAACAATAGCAAATTCCGGAATTTACTATAAATAAAGGTTTAGATTTCCTTGTATAAGTGCTGCTGTACAGGCAGCTGTGTATTCCTAAGTGGGCTTATGTATGTTATTGAAGGGAAATATGTTTTTTCAAGATGACATCTAGATGACAGAAAAATGTAATTTATATTCTACTTTAAAGGACTACTGTAGCTGGTGGTAGTAATTAGTATTTCCAACCCATACAACCCATAATTACTTTCTATACAAACACAGATATGCAAAGTAAATTGCTCTACATTACATAGTCAATGTGTCTCTAGAACTGAGAAAATATCCTAAAGACACGACAAACTACAAAGAAAAACAAATTGTCTGGTCATAAATCCGCTTTGTGTGAGGACAACATAATTGTCAGGTTACGGCCAACTATTTTCTGTCAGAGTTAGAATTGACTCATGGCATGTGTGTAGAGTTCATATGACTAGGGACCGGAGTGATTTTCTCAGTTAAAATCAGGAGGTGAAAAATTGCGTGGTTATTTGTACCTGACAGAAGTTAAGAGCTTCTCCCTGGGGCCCGCTTGCTCCCTGCTGACCGCAAGGCTGCCTTCTCCTCTCCTCTCCTCCAGCATCAGCTCACCTTGTGAGAGTACACTTCACTTCCCCACTGGCTGCTGGGATGGCCTGCTATTCGCTAACTCTACTCTGCTCTACTCTGGCTCTGGAGCTTAGCTGTCCTCATAGGTTGTTGCTGTCCATATGGGTTGTTTCTGTCCATATGGGTTGTTTCTGTCCATATGGGTTGTTGCTGTCCATATTGGTTGTTGTTGTCCATATGGGTTGTTGCTGTCCATATGGGTTGTTGCTGTCCATATGGGTTGTTTCTGTCCTTATGGGATGTTTCTGTCCATATGGGTTGTTTCTGTCCATATGGGTTGTTGCTGTCCATATGGGTTGGTGCTGTCCATATGGGTTGTTTCTGTCCATATGGGTTGTTGTTGTCCATATGGGTTGGTGCTGTCCATATGGGTTGTTTCTGTCCATATGGGTTGTTGCTGTTCAAATGGGTTGTTGCTGTCCATATAGGTTGTTGCTGTCCATATGGGTTGTTGCTGTTCAAATGGGTTGTTGCTGTCGATATAGGTTGTTGCTGTCCATATGGGTTGTTTCTGTCCTTATGGGTTGTTGCTATCCTAATGGTTAGTTACTGTCCTATGGGGGTATACGTGCGTGTGCCAATGACAGTAATAGCAGTGGTGGAAAAAGTACCCAATTGTCATTGTCAAATTAAAGATACCTTAATCGGAAATGACTCAAGTAAAACTGAAAGTCACCCAGTAAAATACTACTTGAGTAAAATATTAAAAGTATTTGGTTTTAAATGTACTTAAGAATCAAATGTTCATGTAATTGCTCAAATATGTTTTATATTTTTTTATTTAACCTTTATTTAACTAGGCAAGTCAGATAAAGAAGAAATTCTTATTTACAATGATGTCCTACCGGGGAACAGTGGGTTAACTGCCTTGTTCAGGGGCAGAATGACAGATTTTTACCTTGTCAATCTAGCAACCTTTTGGTTACTGGCCCAATGCTCTAACCACTAGGCGACCTGCCACACCAAATATACTTACGTATCAAAAGTAAAAATATAAATAATAAAAAAATATATATATATATAGATCAAACATATAGATCAAACAAGACGGCACCATGTTTTAAAAAAGATTTAGTCAGGGGCACACTCCAACACCCAGACATCATTTACAAACAAAGCATTTGTTTTTAGTGAGTCCACCAGGTCAGAGGCAGTAGGGACGACCAGGGATGTTCTCTTAATACTGTAAGTGCGCAAATTGGACAATATTCCTGTCCTGCAAACCATTCAATATGTAATGAGTACTTTTGGGTGTCAGGGAAAATGTATGGAGTAAAAAGTACATAATTTTCTTTAGGAATGTAGTGAAGTTAAAGTAAAAGTAGTCAAAAATACAAATAGTAAAGTAAAGTACAGATACTCAAAAAAACTACTTAAGTGGTACTTTCAAGTATTTTTACTTAAGCACTTTACACCACTGCCTCTGGATGATAACGGGGTGAACAGGCCATGGCTCGGGTGGCTAAGGCATTTGATGATCTTCTTGGCCTTCGTGTGACACCTGGTACTGTAGATGTCCTGAAGGGCAGGGAGCGTAATGAAAGGAAAGAAAGGCAGCACTGCTCTCAGATCAGCTTTCTAAATTAAAATGTTACCTTAACTACATAGTTAACATTTCACAATACTGATGAAGGATCAGCTCCTAGAGAGATTTGACCCCTATGGCTGCCAATATTGAGGCAGCTTATTCTAATGCTACCCAATAATAATGCACTAAATCACAGATTTGACACATCACTGTGCACATGTTGTTACTCATCATGAAATATTTATTTTTTATTTTTATTTCACCTTTATTTAACCAGGTAGGCTAGTTGAGAACAGGTTCTCATTTGCAACTGCGACCTGGCCAAGATAAAGCATAGCAGTGTGAACAGACAACACAGAGTTACACATGGAGTAAACAATTAACAAGTCAATAACACAGAGAAAAAAGGGGAGTCTATATACAATGTGTGCAAAAGGCATGAGGAGGTAGGCGAATAATTACAATATTACAGATTAACACTGGAGTGATAAATGATCAGATGATCATGTACAGGTAGAGATATTGGTGTGCAAAAGAGCAGAAATGTAAATAAATAAAAACTGTGGGGATGAGGTAGGTGAAAATGGGTGTGCTATTTACCAATAGATTATGTACAGCAGCAGCGATCAGTTAGCTGCTCAGCTAGCTGATGTTTGAAGTTGGTGAGGGAGATAAAAGTCTCCAACTTCAGCAATTTTTGCAATTCGTTCCAGTCACAGGCAGCAGAGTACTGGAACGAAAGGCGGCCGAATGAGGTGTTGGCTTTAGGGATGATCAATGAGATACACCGGCTGGAGCGCGTGCTACGGATGGGTGTTGCCATCGTGACCAGTGAACTGAGATAAGGCGGAGCTTTGCCTAGCATGGCCTTGTAGATGACCTGAAGCCAGTGGGTCTGGCGACGAATATGTAGCGAGGGCCAGCCGACTAGAGCATACAAGTCGCAGTGGTGGGTAGTATAAGGTGCTTTAGTGACAAAACGGATGGCACTGTGATAAACTGCATCCAGTTTGCTGAGTAGAGTGTTGGAGGCAATTTTGTAGATGACGTCGCCGAAGTCAAGGATCGGTAGGATAGTCAGTTTTACTAGGGTAAGCTTGGCAGCGTGAGTGAAGGAGGCTTTGTTGCGGAATAGAAAGCCGATTCTTGATTTGATTTTCGATTGGAGATGTTTGATATGGGTCTGGAAGGAGAGTTTGCAGTCTAGCCAGACACCTAGGTACTTATAGGTGTCCACATATTCAAGGTCGGAACCATCCAGTGTGGTGATGCTAGTCGGGTGCGGGTGCATGCGGGTGCAGGCAGCGATCGGTTGAAAAGCATGCATTTGGTTTTACTAGCGTTTAAGAGCAGTTGGAGGCCACGGAATGAGTGTTGTATGGCATTGAAGCTCGATTGGAGGTTAGATAGCACAGTGTCCAATGACGGGCCGAAAGTGTATACAATGGTGTCGTCTGCGTAGAGGTGGATCAGGGCATCGCCCGCAGCAAGAGCAACATCATTGATATATACAGAGAAAAGAGTCGGCCCGAGAATTGAACCCTGTGGTACCCCCATAGAGACTGCCAGAGGACCGGACAACATGCCCTCCGATTTGACACACTGAACTCTGTCTGCAAAGTAATTGGTGAACCAGGCAAGGCAGTCATCCGAAAGCCTTGGCAAGGTCGATGAAGACGGCTGCACAGTACTGTCTTTTATCGATGGTGGTTATGATGTCGTTTAGTACCTTGAGTGTGGCTGAGGTGCACCCGTGACCGGCTCGGAAACCAGATTGCATAGCGGAGAAGGTACGGTGGGATTCGAGATGGTCAGTGACCTGTTTGTTGACTTGGCTTTCGAAGACCTTAGATAGGCAGGGCAGGATGGATATAGGTCTGTAACAGTTTGGGTCCAGGGTGTCTCCCCCTTTAAGAGGGGGATGACTGCGGCAGCTTTCCAGTCCTTGGGGATCTCAGACGATATGAAAGAGAGGTTGAACAGGCTGGTAATAGGGGTTGCGACAATGGCGGCGGATAGTTTCAGAAATAGAGGGTCCAGATTGTCAAGCCCAGCTGATTTATACGGGTCCAGGTTTTGCAGCTCTTTCAGAACATCTGCTATCTGGATTTGGGTAAAGGAGAACCTAGAGAGGCTTGGGCGAGGAGCTGCGGGGGGGCCGGAGCTGTTGGCCGAGGTAGGAGTAGCCAGGCGGAAGGCATGGCCAGCCGTTGAGAAATGCTTGTTGAAGTTTTCGATAATCATGGATTTGTCGGTGGTGACCGTGTTCCCTAGCCTCAGTGCAGTGGGCAGCTGGGAGGAGGTGCTCTTGTTCTCCATGGACTTCACAGTGTCCCAGAACTTTTTGGAGTTGGAGCTACAGGTGCAAACTTCTGCCTGAAGAAGCTGGCCTTAGCTTTCCTGACTGACTGCGTGTATTGGTTCCTGACTTCCCTGAACAGTTGCATATCGCAGGGACTGTTCGATGCTATTGCAGTCCGCCACAGGATGTTTTTGTGCTGGTCGAGGGCAGTCAGGTCTGGAGTGAACCAAGGGCTGTATCTGTTCTTAGTTCTGCATTTTTTGAACGGAGCATGCTTATCTAAAATGGTGAGGAAGTTACTCTTAAAGAATGACCAGGCATCCTCAACTGACGGGATGAGGTCAATGTCCTTCCAGGATACCCGGGCCAGGTCGATTAGAAAGGCCTGCTCACAGAAGTGTTTTAGGGAGCGTTTGACAGTGATGAGGGGTGGTCGTTTGACTGCGGCACCGTAGCGGATACAGGCAATGAGGCAGTGGTCGCTGAGATCCTGGTTGAAGACAGCGGAGGAGTATTTGGAGGGCCAGTTGGTCAGGATGACGTCTATGAGGGTGCCCTTGCTTACAGAGTTAGGGTTGTACCTGGTGGGTTCTTTGATGATTTGTGTGAGATTGAGGGCATCTAGCTTAGATTGTAGGACTGCCGGGGTGTTAAGCATATCCCAGTTTAGGTCACCTAGCAGAACAAACTCTGAAGCTAGATGGGGGGCAATCAATTCACAAATGGTGTCCAGGGCACAGCTGGGAGCTGAGGGGGGTCGGTAGCAGGCGGCAACAGTGAGAGACTTATTTCTGGAGAGAGTAATATACTGAGGTAAAAATTACAGACTCTAGCCTGCAATTAGCAAAATAGAAAAAAATAATGAAAATTACATTTATTGAAATATTCTTTAAATATATAAGCCTATGTAGCCTACAGTATACTGGAGTCATCTCGGCTTTAATTTGAAACAAGTTCAAAGACATTCCGAACTTCATATTTGTAGTGAACTTTGATCTGATGTTATTGGCTGTCACAGAGAGACAGATAAACATCTTGATTCTAATGTTAGAGGAGATCTTATGTGTATAAAGTGACGCAGAAAGGCAAAAAAAATGATCTAACGACGCACTTAGCTGTTCTACAAGTGGTCTGAGGGAGTCGGTAAATAATAAGCGTTTTGAAGTGCAGCTCTACTAACGATGGTTTTGGGAAACAGCTAAAAAATGTAACGATGCTCCTACAAAGGTTCTAATGATGAACTTAGCCTTGAGATGCTTTTGGGAAATCGGGCCCTGCTCCATATGTCTTCTGATTACACTAATGACCCAGAGAATCCACTTCACCATAAATATTTTCATCATTTGAGGATCACTGGAAAACATTTAATCCCCATTTTGTTTTCCATGATACAGTCTTTGATATAAGACACTGGAATGGGTTAGCACAAAATGTAATGTCATAAAATTTTACATTCATGCAATAAATTAGGAAAAGGAGAATTCCTTACATTTCTGATAGTGTATACTGTATATGACTGTGTGCAATTAACTCACCACATACACCAGTTTGGTCTTACTTGTGTAACCTTTTATCTTACTTGTGTAACCTTTATTTAACTAGGCAAGTCAGTTAAGAACAAATTGTTATTTACAATGACAGCCTTATATACTATATACTACTTATATACTAGAGAAGGTAGGTTTGGCTTTATCATTCATTTTATTTCAGCGTCTTTTAAGGGTCATGAAGCAAAAGCCACTGGTATGCATAGCAGCTTTGTTCACAAAGCAAAAAGCACATTGCTCAGCTGCCCATACATACACAACAACTTCTGATGAAAGACCGCAGCATACTGCCTGCACAATGCTGTCTGACAAATCCAGCCCATCAGACATTACCGCGAGGTCTCTGATGTTGGGGGGTTGCTAATTTAGCCTTTAGCTCCATGGTACCGTAAATCACAACACTCACGAAGACAAATGTCAGAACACATGTTGCCAGACTGTCTTTGAGCATACAGTAGGAGTCCTTTAATTGGGTGTGCAGGGACTGAGTCCAATCCCCAGCAACCACTCTTCTTCTTCTTCTCTCTCTCTCTCTCTCTGTTCACAAAAGGCTGAGAAATGAAAAAGACAGCATCAACCGATCCCTACTTTGTGCCATTATAGAACAGACACACTGGGGGTAAAGAGGTGTGATGGTGAACTTCAAGGAGAGCTTTATATAACATGTTTTTTGTCTCCATGACTTGTGTTTATTTGACTTTTCCTTCCGCCCCTGATGTCTGATTGACACTGCTTCCTGTCATAATAACAATTTTTTATCAAACCTGCTCATATGGAATCCACTGATCGCTTCTGGATATATTTGTCTGAGTTCAGGAAAATGTGAAAAGAGTCAAAAATCTCTCCAGTGTCTGAGCAGACAGCATCTTATCAGAACTGTGATTCCAACCCTTCCCCCTTGCCTGCTCTCACATACTCTGAACTTCAGCACAGGGAATAGAGATCTTAAAGAGTAAAAGGCCTAAATACAAAATAAATTCTCACAAGTATTCCACACTGTTGATCCACGGGGCTACAGAGGAAGGTTTCAATGTTCACATTCAGATAAAACAGTCTCATGTATTGATATACAGTAAGGTGTGTCCATTTCAGCCTGATTCTGGATCATTTTGCGAATAACATCCATGAAGCTCACATTTACAGCATAGAAATACCATAAACACCCGTGTAGTTCAAATACTGTGCCTTTGTTTCCTCAGAGAGCTTCTGACCTGTGATTCACCTCTCAGTTAGTTTAGCCCAAATCAGGCGTGGAGTAGCAGACAGTGGGGAGCAGTGGGCCCTGAGCTGTACACTACAGCCCTACTACAATAATGAGCTGAACTGTACACACCTTGAGAAAGAGGACCTGGACCCAATTCAATATCTCAGCCTAATGTCTGTCCCCTGTCTAGCACACAGAAATTCATTTCTGCTCCCTTCAGTAATTACTTAAGTGTGTTCCTTCTGTCCACAAATCAAATCAAATTGTATTTGACACATGCTTTGTAAAACAGCAGTTGTAGACTAACAGTGAAAAGCTTACATACGAAATGCATACTTAATTAATGCAGTAAGTCAATACTGAAAGACCGTTGTAGTAGTTATGATATTTCCAACCAGATATTACCTAATTACACAAGTAAATTATGATGTACTGTACTATGCTACAATAGCAGATACAACAGCATTATTTAAGATAACTTTACCCTATTAGACCAATAAGTCTAATTTAACAAATTAAGGTATTAACTGTAGGGCATCCATGGAGGAAATATAACTGTACTTTATCTTGTGTTTATACTTGTCGAAGCCAATCATAGCCAAATAATATTGAACATACTAAACAAACATTTCTTGTAGAACAGATTTTTTTAAGGTGTCTGGGAGCCTTGAAAGGAACTGCTTCGGTTTCAAACCGACCAAAAATAGAGACCCTGTAAACAAATAATTTCAGAAAAACAAAAGCCGAAGCCAGTTTCCCCCCAAGATTCTCTAAAGCTGGAATTGTTCACAGTTATGTTTGTCTTCGACATCAAAACAAGTCCCTTTTTTCTGTGTGTTTTTATTTCTCCCAGCCAGACCCCATGGTGAGCAGTAGGAACCTTTTATTGATCAACACAAAGTCCCAAATAAATGAGCGGAGAATGAGAGCTATGCTCCAGGGAGTTCAGGAGAACCTAGGCTCTATGGGCTCCCATCAATTTGAATCACTCCCCTAATGAAGAGGCTCCTCTCTGCTGGGCATCCATAACTCACCATGGCAGAGCTACCTCCACCTCCACTGGTTCATTTCAATCATTTTTAAACAGACCCCTCCTCTTCTCTAGTCTAATGCCCTTTTCAAAATAAACAATACGTTAACTAATGGAATCGAGTAATTATTTTAGATATGAATAGAACAATTCTTAGTTGGACAAAGGGAGTGTAAGCAGGACATATAGGGTTTATCAAGATGGCTCTCTGATATTTGTGCATCAATATTTATTTTTGTCAAGAGTCTAGTGTGTTTAACAATAATATTACAGTGTGTGCATTATTGTATCAACTTTCTTCAAGTACCGCAAAATAACATAGTCATTCCGAATGGAAATGGTTGTTCTTAAATGTATCCCCAATGCCATGCCCTACCAACTGACCATTAAGAGTGGCTCATTAAAAATATTTGAGCAAGGAGCAACAACTTTATTGGAAAAACAGTCATTGGTTATACAAATTTATATATATATTTTCTTAGACTAGAATCACATTTTAAGTGGGTGCTTTGTAACTGAAATTAAATTGGCTCATAATACAATCAGTGAACATAATGAAATAATTGTTAATGATTCATCTGTTTAACAATTATAGCACACAGTATTTGATTTGAGTGGCCTTTGTTGTTGTTTAGTGGACAAAGGGAGTGTAAGGAACGCAATGTGTCACGAGTTCAGTACATTTCCTATTGTAACACAATCTGATGGTCTGATACAACCAAGGGAAAATTGAAAATGTAATTTTTTTCCCAATATATCAACAAATCTAACTTTCAGAAGTCAACTAATCTAACTAGAAATCTGGGCCTTCCTGGGGAGGTACTTTACACAGCATGAGGGTGTGTAACCTCGTTCTCTACTCACCCTCCAAGTATGGTAGAAGTTATTGAAACTTCAGAACTCTGAACTAGTGTATCACACACACTCATATTTTACTTCTAGTGACGTCCAAAATCTTTCTCCAGCATCTGCTCCTCTCACTGTGTGTAAGGGGGAAAATCCATCACCCTCCCCCAGGGTTTGCATAAGCCTCTCAGAGTGGTGGGGTGGGGCTGTTGGGCTATTTCTTGCCACGTCCTGGGATTTGCCCTGTCTTCTCATATTTGATATGTGAATTTGATACGTTTTCACCATCATTGTAAAGCCCTAGTTATTTTGTAACTGAAAAACAAAGTCATTTCTGAAGATGATTAGTTATTTAATGTGATTAGTGATTAATTTATGTCTGTCCCTCGTTTTAAGGTCAACCCTGTTACGTGAACTGAACTCTTGTTTTAATATGGTGAAATTCATTATTTAAAAAACATTTTTTTCAAAAGAAACATTGAACATCTAATAGTCAAATCATAGTGTAAAAGCAGGTGAGCTGGTTCTACTGTTTTTAGCCATTTTCTGGTGTTTTGTGGTGAAAAACTGAGGGGCTCGAGCATAATACGTCAACCCTGTTACCCATAGATAGACAGGCTAGACATTTTTAAACAATTCATATTTTTTAATATTTCATTGCCACTCCCTGTTGCACACAACAAGTTGCCACAACAGGATTCATGCATGATTTAAGATGAAATTGTCAACCGTGTTACTTTATTTAGCATGCAATAGGCACTAACTATCGTATTTAAAAAAAAAAGAATACCTCTTGAGATGGGGAAACATGTTTTTTTTTATGAAGTTGAACATATGCTCATTATGACAAAGTTTCTTTAGACCAAGTTACTCTTCTCAAAAGGTACTGAATTGGTGGAATGACCCAAAGACGTACAGGTATATGCCAGCTACCCTGCGCCTCCCAAAACACTTTCCATCTGTTCTGTCAACTGCTGCATTTCCCTTTTCAATCCAAAACATCCCCTGTTGTGTGGATCTTTTTTTTAACTTGAATAAAAAACACACTTGACTGGCGTACACTGGGGATCCTCTTCTCTCAACTGGAACACATTATGTTCAGTGTGATTAACAGCTTGCTCAGAGGCCCTATGGTGAACATTGATGTTTGATCTTTCATTTGTGGTCTCACACATGGGGCGCTCTTTGTATGTGTTGCTTTAGCCCATAGGCACAGTGTGCTCTGTGTGCAGGCCAGTCAGGGGGCACTGGGCCAAATGGACAGAGAGAGACAGAGCTCTCATCTCTACAGCTGGGCTGACCCTCTCATACAGTCACATACGAGGAGTGTGTGACCGGAGCCAGCACAGGGAGCGGAATGATGGGAGGGGGAACCTGCTCAAAAGGCAATCGGGCAAAGCTGTTCTGCGTGCTGCAGTTGTTGTCAGATTTAATCCACAATTTGAGTTTCGAACATTTCCTTCCATGCATGGGGCAAGTTCACGTCAAGGCTTGAATTTTATTTTATTTATTTTTTATTTCACCTTTTTTTAACCAGGCTAGTTGAGAACAAGTTCTCATTTACAACTGCGACCTGGCCAAGATAAAGCACAGAGGTTCGACACATACAACAACACAGAGTTACACATGGAATAAACAAACATATAGTCAATAATACAGTAGAAAAAAATAAAAGTCTATATACAGCGAGTGCAAATGAGGTTAGATAATGGAGGTAAGGCAATAAATAGGCCAAGGTGACAAAGTAATTACAATATAGCAATTAAACACTGGAATGACAGATGTGCAGAAGATGAATGTGCAAGTAGAGATACTGGGGTGCAAAGGAGCAAGATAAATAAATAAATACAGTATGGGGATGGGGTAGTTGGATGGGCTGTTTACGGATGGGCTATGTACAGGTGTTAAAGCTAGCTTCAGTGATTTTTGCAGTTTGTTCCAGTCATTGGCTGCAGAGAACTGGAAGGAACGGCGGACAAATGAGAAATTGGCTTTGGGGATGACCAGTGAGATATACCTGGTGGAGCGCATGCTACGGGTGGGTGCTGCTATGGTGACCAGTGAGATATACCTGGTGGAGCGCATGCTACGGGTGGGTGCTGCTATGGTGACCAGTGAGCTGAGATAAGAATGCAAAATAACTTTTGGCAACTGGTAGTCACCATTAAATACACTTTGCTCAGGTATGCTATCATATCTGTGCTTGACCAATTCTACTCTCTTGATATTCTGTTAAAAGTTACCCAAAAAGCCAAGGAAAAGATAATGACTGCAGGTATAACTGATGAATGAATTTTTACACCAGAACTCCCCCTGTTAAGTGTGTTCCTTATTATCGATCAAACTGAGTGAAAGTCACCTTGATGTAATTTTGGCAATCAATCATTTCCAAACCACTCTTAGTCGTGGTTGGCAGTGCCATTAGCATGTTTGGGGAAGGAAAGTGTACAGGGTCTATAGTGATTAACACGATGAAGTACCTTGTTTACCTACGCTACCCTCTATTGTCTATAGTTTCAGTTTTATTCACTAATTTCCCATGGATGGTTAATCCCTGATAATATTCTCATGGATTTGTTTCTCTCTCTTTCTCTCTCTCTCGTGCATCATCAGAGAGAGTGAGACACGCTCGGACTCTCTGACAGTCATTCAGTTAGTACAGGAGATTTAAAAAACTGAAAGGTGGTACCCGAAAAAGTTAGAGACAAAAAAAAGGGCACTTGAGGCCGACGCTGCTAAATGTTTGAAATTAACCATTTATTTACTAAAAGTTCTGGTTCTGCTGGTCCGAGTGCTGGTGTCTGTGTCTGTGAGAAATGACAGATCAACTGCTGCCACCATTGCAGCAGAGGACAGTGATGCTGCAGTCGAGGTATGAAGAAAACAGAGAAAGACACACTGCACTGACACAGATCATGTAGCCCAGTAAGCCTACTGCTGCCAGTTATGCCTAATATTTTGGCTGTATATTGTATGAAATAGTAGGTTAATTAACACTTAGGCATAATTATGGAAAGGGGGATTCGGGGGAACAGATATGACAGGCACTAACTTGCAATAGCCTAAAAAAGTAGTTAGATTGCTTTTATAAAACATACGTAAGCCAATAGCCATCTATTAGACATTAAATACAGTGCTACTGCTTTTTGTTAAATACAAGTCAATGAAAGACTGAATGAATGCAAAATCATTTCTAAATAATCCTCTGTTAAAGGTCAATTCGGGGACTGTCTGTGTATTTTAATTGTTTTATCAATGTTTATTTGCTTCTGAATCTCAGTCCCTTCAGCCAGCAAGTGGCTCTTAGTTCTTGTGCTGTAGTAACAGTGACTCTGGTGTCGGATTATATTACATAGCCACCGCCACTCGAGGCTGACCGGCCTCGCCTATTTCCCACCTATTTCATTAGCTGAAAAAGGCCCATCAATTCTTGGCCAGAAAGATACGCATACGAGGCACTGTCAGATAAAGCACAAAGCTGGAAATCTTTCCACATCCACATAAACTAGTCCCGGCATCGTTCTATGACAAACACAGAAGGTTTTAAATTGCATTCAATAGAAGAAAACAGAGAGAGAGGGAGAGAGAGCCTGACAGTTCCTTAATGTAGCCATTGGCTGGATTATACAGCCAAAACATGAAGGAACTCTCTCTCTCCTTCTCTCTCTGTTTTCTTCTATTGAACTATATTTAGCCTAATATTTAAACACTTAAGTGGGCTAGGGAAACACATGACCGGCACTCATTTGAAATGTGTACTTAAGCTTTTATAATGTATTATATAAGCCAATGGTCATCTATAAGGCATTTATCTGTTGATTCTCCTCTTTGTCTACAATATGTGTTTATTCAATAACTAGGATAGTTAACACTTTTTTATAAGGATCCATAATAAACCCTTTTTGAGGCATTTATAAATGGTGTGTTCATTAATCATTACTCACACATTAATAAACCATGTACTAATCATAAGTCAAGTATTTTTGCAGTCCCTAATCTAAAGTGAGTGTTATTTATACTTAATAAATTCTTTATAAACGTGTGACCAGTGCAATTTAGGAAGATTTGTGTCACGCCTTGATCTGTTTCACCTGTCCTTGTGCTTGTCTCCACCCCCTCCAGGTGTTACCCATTATCCCCTGGGTACTTATACCTGTGTTTTATGTCTTTCTGTGCCAGTTCATTTTGATCGTTTAAACCTACCAGTGTTTTACCTTGCTCTTGTCTTTGCTTTAGTCCCTGTTTTCTAGTTTCCCGGTATTGACCTTTTCTGCCTGCCCTGATGCTGAGCCTGCCTGCCGTCCTGTACCTTTGCCTCTACTCTGGATGCCCGACCTCTGCCTGCCCTGACGCTGAGCCTGCCTGCCGTCCTGTACCTTTGCCTCTACTCTGGATGCCCGACCTCTGCCTGCCCTGACGCTGAGCCTGCCTGCCGTCCTGTACCTTTGCCTCTACTCTGGATTATCGACCTCTGCCTGCCCTGACGCTGAGCCTGCCTGCCGTCCTGTACCTTTGCCTCTACTCTGGATGACCAACCTCTGTCTGCCCTGACGCTGAGCCTGCCTGCCGTCCTGTACCTTTGCCTCTACTCTGGATTTTCGACCTCTGCCTGCCCTGACGCTGAGCCTGCATGCCGTCCTGTACCTTTGCCTCTACTCTGGATTATCGACCTCTGCCTGTCCTGACGCTGAGCCTGCCTGCCTGCCGCCTCTCCTGGATGACCAACCTCTGTTGCCCTCTACTCTGGATGACCAACCTCTGCCTGCCCTGACGCTGAGCCTGCCTGCCGTCCTGTACCTTTGCCTCTACTCTGGATGACCGACCTCTGCCTGCCCTGACGCTGAGCCTGCCTGCCGTCCTGTACCTTTGCCTCTACTCTGGATGACCGACCTCTGCCTGCCCTGACGCTGAGCCTGCCTGCCGTCCTGTACCTTTGCCTCTACTCTGGATTAACGACCTCTGCCTGCCCTGACGCTGAGCCTGCCTGCCGTCCTGTACCTTTGCCTCTACTCTGGATTACCGACCTCTGCCTGCCCTGACGCTGAGCCTGCCTGCCGTCCTGTACCTTTGCCTCTACTCTGGATTACCGACCTCTGCCTGCCCTGACGCTGAGCCTGCCTGCCGTCCTGTACCTTTGCCTCTACTCTGGATTATCGACCTCTGCCTGCCCTGACGCTGAGCCTGCCTGCTGTCCTGTACCTTTGCCTCTACTCTGGATGACCGACCTCTGCCTGCCCTGACGTTGAGCCTGCCTGCCGTCCTGTACCTTTGCCTCTACTCTGGATTATCGACCTCTGCCTGCCCTGACGCTGAGCCTGCCTGCTGTCCTGTACCTTTGCCTCTACTCTGGATTACCGACCTCTGCCCGACCTGAGCCTGCCTGCCGTCCTGTATCTTTGCCTCTACTCTGGATTACCGACCTCTGCCTGACCTGACCCTGAGCCCGCCTGCTGTTCCGCTGCCTTACACCCTCTCTGGATCATTGACCTCTGCCTGCCTTGACCTGTCGTTTGCCTGCCCCGGTTTAAATAATAAACTTTTGTTTCCTCAACACTGTCTGCACCTGGGCCTTCAAACGTGATAAGATGGAGATCCTTAAAAACGTGGGCTAATAAAGAATACATCTAAAGAACTGGAAGGCCCGCACACTGTTTCTACGGGATGGCCAATACAGTCGGATACACAGGATCTGTGGTACACAGAGTGACTATGACAAACAACTGCACTCTCTGGATGAGCTCTTCAGACATCAAGGTTACCCAGTGGAATGGCTGCATGATGCAAAGGACAGTTACAAAAATATGACACAGGATGAGAGCCTCAGCACTCCTCACTTGGCAAACAGTTTGACTGTATCATTAAAAAACACTGGCACATCCTAAGCACTGACCCACAACTGGAAAGTACTTTTAAAGAACCCCCTGGGTAGTCTTCAGATACGCCAGTAACATCGGCAAATGGTGGTGAGGTCTGATATTCCACCAATACCACATAGCACCTTCCTAGACAATGTGCCGAACTGTAATTACAGATTACAGACGAACAAATGCACAATGTTCAATCACCCCACCACGGGCATGGCCATTAAGATTAAGAGTAGCATTACATGTTCTACAGAAAATATGGTAAATGTAGGAAAAAACGTCTGGAAACAAGGATGGCAGAACACAGGAGTAATATCAGGACACTTGACCAGAGAAACCCTGTGGCTGCGCAATTCATGAAGGCTTGTCACAAAATTAGCTCTCTTCGATACATTGGTATTGAACATGTTCTGGCTCCTAGGAGGGGGGAGATACTGATAATCTGTTACTGAGAAGAGAATTGTATTGGATTCACCATGTCTCCACCATGTCCCCTAAAAGGTCTGAACCAAGAGTTTGATTTTAGACCATTTCTTAAATGGATAGGTTACGTTGATTTGTCTTGCCATCCAGGTCTCCACTTGGTCATTTTGTTTTTGAAATAGGTCACTATATGGGAAGCTATTCCAACAGTTTCCAATGTAATATTTTTTATATATTTTTTTACTGTTGCCTAGGTTTTAACTTGGCCTGACTTGTATGTATATAATCCTTTATGACTATATCTGCCTGTGTGATTAATTAAAGTTAATTGAATTGTTTCCACACCCACCATGCTTATGTGCGTAATGGTCATGTGAGGGGAACAGTGTAATTTCTCGCAAAAAGACGGGCATTCCATTGGCAGACATTCCTGCAGTACCTGGTAAAAGAATAAGCACACAACACAGGATGTTTAAGGAAATATATATATACATATATATACATGTGTGAGCTTACTAAAACATTTACAAATGTGGGAGTAATGATTAATCATGGTGAGCAAATGGTTTGTAAATTCCTTATAAATGCCTTATAAAGGGTTTATTATGGACCCTTAAAATACAATTTTACCTAGGAGGATTATAGGAGGATTATGGGCGCAGCACATGCAGTGTGGTTCCCTGGTCTTCTGGTTCCAGTGATCCTGTGCACGTGCGATGATGTGGGCTGATAGGGTGAAAAATACAGGGCTGAATCTCTGTCCCACACCGCCCCTGTGTGTGTGTGTGTGTGTTAAGCCTTCTCTGCTCAAACCAGTTTTTTCCATAATAGGGAAATCTACCATCGAAAACGTGTCAAGATTGAAAATCTAAGAAGCTCAGAGATTGCCTAAGCTTTCTTCACTAAATCCTGTAGCTAACAATAACCAAAGTTCAGGAAGCGGACATCACTTATTCGACATCGGCAATCTTTTCTTAAAATCCCACACCTAATTCATGTATCTTGGAATTCATTGTCTGTACCACTTTAGTTGCTCAAAAGTATGTCTGTACCACATTTGTGGCTCAAAAAGTATCTCCACATATCAGCAAAAATATACTATGTCCCTCACTAATTCTGAATATGCACCATTCGTCTCTACATCAGTACAGTACAGCAGGGTTTTCCAAACTCTTTCCTGCCCCCCCCCCCCTTTGAATCATCTGTGTAGTGCTAGGGATAAAAACAAAATGTGCAACCAGGGGGCCCCAGGACAGAGTTTGGGATACCCTGCAGTACAGTACTGTACAGTGCCTGTACAATATCAATCTGGATGTAATGTTTTGTGGTCATGGTCATTGACTCCTCCATACACTGGAGCATTGTCTGTCTTCCTGCCAGCCTTCACTGCGACAACATAAGGAAAAAAAGAACTTACTGAACAGCTGGTCTGGGATCAGGGTGCAACACACTTGGCCTTCGGTCTCAGTTGGGCTGCAATGGGAGTGAAACCTATGGTTTCCTGACGTAGTTTGTGTGTGGTGGAGAGACATATGGCTGTGCCTGGCGTTATGTAACCCCAGCCCAAACCATCTGCCTGGAGGCCCAGGTGTGCAGAGCTTGCCAGACTCCATCTCAGTCCAACCACTTGAGCTCTGTCAGTCGTGGCTTTTTAATCTACCCACCATTCTTTGCCTTGTTCCACTTACCCAACATAAACATGTACAAATAAGCTGTAATAGTGTTACCTGCAGGCGCCCACACCTATTGGCTCAATTCTGGAAGGAACAGAGAAGCTGTTAAATATATATGTGTGTGTGTGTGTGTGTGTGTGTGTGTGTGTGTGTGTGTGTGTGTGTGTGTGTGTGTGTGTGTGTGTGTGTGTGTGTGTGTGTGTGTGTGTGTGTGTGTGTGTGTGTGTGTGTGTGTGTGTGTGTGTGTGTGAGTGAGTGAGTGAGTGAGTGAGTGAGTGAGTGAGTGAGTGAGTGAGTGAGTGAGTGAGTGAGTGAGTGAGTGAGTGAGTGAGTGAGTGAGTGAGTGAGTGAGTGAGTGAGTGAGTGAGTGAGTGAGTGAGTGAGTGAGTGAGAGAGAGAGAGAGAGAGCTGGGGCTTGTGGTGCCCACAGTTTGTTGACAGGAGGGCCCAGTGCTCAATGCAAGCTGGGAGTTATTGGAAAATAAATCATAAATCATCTCACCTCAGTGACAGGGAGTGTCCCTCAGAGTGCAAATCTCCTGTGTGTCCGTCGACCTGCCTGTGTTCCTCCGATTGCTTCCCATCGTAATGCACATGCTAATATCACTCTAACAGCCACTCATGCAGCACACCAATGGAATCCCTATGGCCTGAATAACATATTGACATATCTTACTGTGAGACACAAGCCCTCTCCATTATAAGGCACCTTGACTTACAAGGGAGGCACTTCGTACTCAGGGATGCTTTAGCAGGACATCAGAATCAGAATGTATCGAAGGACACAAAACATGCTGAGTGGCATTACAACTTAAGCCATGACAGGTTATAGTGAATACAGAGGCATAATTCTGAAACAACCCATGAACAATTTCCCTTTACAGAGAACATGGAGGCATTCTGGTGATAGAGGCTTTTGTAAATATTGAGAGGAGGGGTGTTCCGGTAACATGGTCTGCACA
The DNA here is from genome assembly GCF_021184085.1 of Oncorhynchus gorbuscha. NCBI lineage: Eukaryota > Metazoa > Chordata > Actinopteri > Salmoniformes > Salmonidae > Oncorhynchus > Oncorhynchus gorbuscha. The sequence continues at coordinate 32,611,080 of NC_060174.1, forward strand.
TTCATCTGTGGAGAGAAGAGTACAAAGATGAGCACCCATGAGGATTCAGGGAGAGAGGATCTGTGTTTGATCACCCATCAGGTGTCAGCCATGTTCCATCTGTTAATAAAAACACAGCAGAGGCTGCCGCTCGCTCTTGTTTGTGCCGAGCACATTTCTTCAAAGAGCCTCCACGGCTCTGTAGCTCCTCATTTAAATGGGGAAGTTTCTTTTAACTGGTAGCGTTGGTGGAGCTCCTGTTGACACAGGACATTTCCCCATGAAAACACATTGCCATTGTTTTCCTCTCCTCTCCTCTGTGTTAGCGAAGGTGATTAATGACCACATCTGAGATCCAAAGGGTATCAAAGGATGTGTGACACTCTACAAATCTAGTAATGACAGAGCCAACTGCAGATGGGGAAATATTAAACACATCACATGAATGTTAGGAAAACCTGAATCTACATATTGAACAAAATAAATAAATTAAGAACTCAATATTTTCTCCTTATCTCAGCATGTGTAATGGTGCACAATTATTCCTGAATTTAGCCAGTAGCTTTTCACATACAATTTGTTTGGCAAGCATGTTCTTTTTTAAACATGTTTTATTGTAACATCATTAAGATACTGTATGCTCTCTTTGCAATATTCCTTGAGTTGAGGTTGCTGCCGGGCTTTTGTAAGTATATAGTAAGAAAGTACTGTCTTACCCCATGAAAATAGACAACTTTAAGTTTTAAAATAAAGTAATAAAAAAATAAAGAATGAAATGCATACTATGAAATGGTAAATGTTAGCACCTACTGCATCGTACTCCATATCACTTCACCTCATATGAAAAATAGTTTGCTATTTTGGAACCCCCTGGCAGCCATAGTGGATCACCACAGACCCAGAGCTCATTTATCTTTTGTCAGAGATGAAGCCAAACTAACGCCATCTCCTGAAGCCGCTAAAGAATGAGGAGGGACGTAGGGAGGGTAAAAATAAACCTGGAGCTCAGGTAACTACACAGAGAAGTCACTACACAAGTAATGGGTGGCTTCTTTAAAGTGGAACTCTCTCTCTCTCTCTCTCTCTCTCTCTCTCTCTCTCTCTCTCTCTCTCTCTCTCTCTCTCTCTCTCTCTCTCTCTCTCTCTCTCTCTCTCTCTCTCTCTCTCTCTCTCTCTCTCTCTCTCTCTCTCTCTCTCTCTCTCTCTCTCTCTCTCTCTCTCTCTCTCTCTCTCTCTCTCTCTCTCTCTCTCTCTCTCAGGGAATTATGCTGTTCAGTCTCCCAAAAACATAATTTAAGCTCTTTTGCCAGTCTTCATTTAAAGGGAAAGAGAGCCTCATTTAAAAGAGTGGAATAATTAGTGTTTGACAAGCTGAAACATGTTGGATAATTATTCAAGACTTCGGTAAGCACCTCTCTGTAGGCACTCTGCTAGTGAACCAGTGAACAAGCCTTTACCAGACCACATTAGACTTCTGGAGTGAGAATGCACATCCGAGGCACATCCTGTGCAATATTGATGACCATGTATTGCAATTATGTGGATACTGGGCCACATTTCTATAAAAAAATAAGATACTAATGTAAATATGTTTGATAGTATACAGCACTATCATTACAACCAATTTAGTTTGAAAACAGATGATTCGGGGTTTGAGAGAGACCTAAGGGTAAATACATACAGTATGGTAGCTTTGAAATGACAGTCAGTGTCACTGCACCATGGATCACTCTGCTACCCCTACTGTACATCACCATCATGAATCCACAACCCATGTGACTGCCCATCCCTTCGAGCTCTGCAGCTCACAACAGGATTGAACAGGCCTGTAGTGTGATGAGCACTAGCATAAGAATAACACATCTCTCTGACAAGGCAATGATGGCTCAGACTCAGAATGAGCGGTCTGTGGATCCTAACTCTAAGCCACGTCTTGGTGATGCCCAGGTATGTCTGGAAGTCTCTGTGAGGCTGAGGCTGATCATGGTGTGGCGTGAGCACTGTTACAGAAGACCAACCCTGCTGTGGCTGACAATGGCTCCTTCTCTCCCTATCTGTCCTCTCTCCACCGCCACACTCCAGGGGAGCTCCAGTTCCAGCCCAGAGTCAGGTCCTGGCAAAGGGGATAAACACCCTTCCCACATGCACACACAGCCAGTGTGACTACACACCATGACTAAAGAAAGGCCCCACTGTGATTGCTTCGCCATGCCTGATATGGCCTGATGATGGCTCATGCCTGGCCCGGAGATGAGACCCTGATGAAATGTCAGGAGTCAAACAGCAGCAAATGAGAAATCAACAGACAAGCGCTGCATATAGGGGAACATTAGACGTCTTGGTCTTTGGATGTCTCTTCACAGGTGGTAATAGGGTAGTTGTGGTTGTGTTTGTCTTCTCTCTCAATCCTGCATTATGAGTAAAACCAACGCAACACTGGATACTCATCCAAAGTGGTTCTGAAGTTCAGCTAGTTCAGAAAGCATGGAGTTGTCACGTTTATTCAACAAACCACCAACAACAGTTAAATAGATATATTCACTTATTGGGGATTATTGAGTAATATTGTTTTTCATTAAATAGTGAGCTATATGAAATCTTCTTTGAAGCCAACCAAAATTCTTCCCGGTTAGGAACAGATATCATCACTTTTGCAGTGCACATATCACCTTGACTTCGATCCTGACTTGTCTTTTTAACTTCTTGCGTCGAGCCATCCTGGATCCGGGATCTTGACTACAGCCTCAAGCCCATTACCATAACGCAACGTTAACTATTCATGAAAATCGCAAATGTAATGAAATCAATATGCTAGCTCTCAAGCTTAGCCTTTTGTTAACAACACTGTAGTCTCAGATTTTCAAAATATGCTTCTCAACCATAGAAAAACAAGCATTTGTGTAACAGTATTGACAGCTAGCATAGCATTTAGCGTAGCATTTAGCGTTAGCATTCAGCAGGCATCATTTTCACAAAAACCAGAAAAGCATTCAAATAAAATAATTTACCTTTGAAGAACTTCGGATGTTTTCAATGAGGAGACTCTCAGTTAGATAGCAAATGTTCAGTTTTTACAAAAATATTATTTGTGTTGACAAATCGCTCCGTTTTCTTCATCACGTTTGGGTAAGAAAAAAAACGAAAATTAAGTCATTAAAACGCAAACTTTTTTCCAAATTAACTCCATAATATCGACAGAAACATGACAAACGATGTTTAGAATCAATCCTCAAGGTGTTTTTCACATATCTATCGATGATAAATCCTTCGTGGCAGTTGACTTTCTCTTCTGGAGAAATGGAACGCGCATGGACCTAGAGATTACGCAATAATTTCGACACAGGACACCGGGCGGACACCTGGTAAATGTAGTCTCTTATGGTCAATCTTCCAATGATATGCCTACATATACGTCACAATGCTGCAGACACCTTGGAGAAACGACAGAAAGGGCAGGCTCATTCCTGGCGCATTCACAGCCACATAAGGAGACATTGGAACACAGCGCCTTCAGAATCTGGGGCATTTCCTGTTTGAAACTTCATCTTGGTTTCGCCTGTAGCTTTAGTTCTGGGGCACTCAAAGATAATATCTTTGCAGTTTTGGAAACGTCTGAGTTTCTTCTTTCCAAAGCTGTAAATTACATGCATAGTCGAGCATCTTTTCGTGACAGAATATCTTGTTTAAACGGGAACTTTTTTTATCCTATCTCGAAGTAGTTAATCAACTTCCCAGAAAGTCATCTTCATTGGTAAGTGCCCTGGCCAGCCAGGCAACACTCAGAGACATATGCTAAGTTTATCTTCAGCAAATAGATCAGCAGTGATTTAATATGTTTCCCCTGTAATGGTTTCCTTTCCCATTGCACTGGGCCCGTTTTGAGTTACTTGCTGCTGGGCATGGCTTCTTAATAGAATCTGAATTCCAATTTGACTCTTCAGATTAGCAGCCTTAATTTGAATGCAGGTGGTGTGCTGTCTGGGAATGTCGATGGCAGTTCACTTGTGCAGGCTCCTTTGCATTGCCTTTTTACTCAGTAATACAGAGCACAGAATTCCTAGTGAAGTTTTAGGAGAAATGCTTGACATGCTATTCCCTGTGGGTCATGTAAAACAGCCCACCCCACTGGGCACAGACATCAATTCAACATCTATTCCACGTTGGATCAATGTCATTTCATTGAAAAGACCTGGAAACAATGTTGATTCAACGAGTGTGTGCCCAGTAGGTCTGATCTGGCCACAATCCAATTGTTTGTGTATTTAGTAATCTATTTATTCTGTTTTAGTAATGACTTGATTATAACAACAAGTGTGAGCTGTGATAGTGTCACCATCCCTCTTTTGGGGTAACATAGTTGGTCCATTGTTCCAGTCACCTTGCTACTCAAACTATTTCTCCTGAAAGATGAATGGGATGTTGACTTGATGAAATTATAAATTATTATTAAGAAGTGCACACTTCTTATTGTCAAATCCATCTGGAGTGTATACTGTTAACAGGCGGCTGGTGGCACCTTAATTGCGGAGGACAGGCTCATAGTAACGGTTGGAATGCAATTAATGGAACGGTATCAAACACGTGGTTTCCATGCGGTTGATGCCATTCCATTTACTCCATTCCAGCCATTATTATGAGTCGTCCTCCCCGCACCAGCCTCCTGTGATACTGTATCATAGTTAACAATGTATTTTCCATGGATTTATTAAGAACAAAAATCCTACACTTGCAGTAGCCAGAATATCAATAATACAGCATGAGCTTTCAGGCAACAGGCACAGAAAGAGGGCTCTAATTGAGTTCTTAATTAGCAGAGCTTGTGGGGAGGCAAAGTGGGTTATCAGGCCATGAACAAGTACGTGACCAGTGGGTCCTTGAAAAGGCTTTTGAACAATAAGTCTCAAATTCCTGATATTACAGTTTCAGAAAATGGTGGGTAGCTCGGTGGGAGGTCAGATTTTAATTAATGTGCAAGTAAAATACCTAACAATTACAGAAATATGAGAAATATTCTAAATCAGTGGAGAGGCAGAACAGAGATGCTGCAACTTCAGTCAGGGTAGACAGGGGTATACTGCATGATGTATGCATTCATTACCACTACCTTTACCGCATTCAAAGTCCCATAAAATACCTATTAAAATATAATGTTTGAGATAGAACAATATACCTTATTCCTTTTGGACATGTAGTCAAGAATAATGTGAGAACAAATACAGTAGTTTTTTTTTTTACAATACAAGTAATATCAGAAGGGAGGATTCTATTCTGAGAAGGGAACAGAGTCTCTTTTTGTAGGTTTGCAGTATCTTTTGCCATCACAGTATAAAGGTATTATAAAAGACATTGAGAGATGAAAAGATGAAGATGGAGAGATAGACGTGATATGCTCACTTGTTCATAGATCTGAGATAGATATGTGATATGCTCACTTGTTCATAGATCTGAGATAGATATGTGATATGCTCACTTGTTCATAGATCTGAGATAGATATGTGATATGCTCACTTGTTCATAGATCTGAGATAGATAGGTAATGTGCTCACTTGTTCATAGATCTGAGATAGATATGTGATATGCTCACTTGTTCATAGATCTGAGATAGATAGGTAATGTGCTCACTTGTTCATAGATCTGAGATAGATAGGTAATGTGCTCACTTGTTCATAGATCTGAGATAGATAGGTAATGTGCTCACTTGTTCATAGATCTGAGATAGATAGGTAATGTGCTCACTTGTTCGTGTCATAAACGATCAGTGATAATAGTTGTATCACTCTCCGACGGCAGCCAACGCAGTCATACAACAATGTAGTGAGTTAATGTATCATACACATAACTTGCACTGGGCCATGTGCAGTAAATTAACTGGATGTCAAAGATATCTGTGTACGCAAAGTGTATTTGACCTAATTGATTTCACAAAGCAAACACCCTTACATCAACATGATGGCCACCAGTACTACTCAGGTCGGTCACTATTTGTTTAACAGAATGGAAACACATTTTTCTTAGCAGTTAGAAAACTCATTGCTTGTCCACAGGGTCTGTCTAGCTTTCTCAAGCTTGCAAAAACCTTGCCTAATGGCCTTTGTTATGTGAGGCCACAGTCAAGGTTCAACCTCTGCAGAGGAATAGTCTCCAGACAGTTGTAAATTCCAATAAAAGGTTCACGCCAAAGTGAGCGTGAGTGAGTTATTTTGTTAAAGAGGGAGGTGGGCCTTGCTCCAGTGGGCCCTCTTTCCATTACAACAGCTCCCCAGTGCCTAATGGCCTAGCCCCTCTCTGCTGCGTAAATGTTTACCCTGCCATAAGAAATCAAGAGACTCACCACAAACATGAATACAGAGGCCAGCATCGGCATGGGCAGGGAGATAATGAGGTACTATTACCCCGGTCTCCCTGCCTCGGACCCAGCCAACTCTCATTATAACTGAGGTGATGGGGAGGAGAGCCTAATCCGGTCAGTCAGGAGGATTTGCTCTCTTCCAGAGAGAGGTTGCCTACATACTAAAAAGGAGGGAATCAACAGTGAAAATATTTGAACAGTCTATTCAAACACCTTGTGGATGGAGGGGAGGCAGGCGGCCAGAGAGCAGTTGTTGAGAATGGGAGATGAGGAGATGGCTAAGACACTCAGGCAGTTTCACTGGGATTTTGTCATGGGCTGCCAAAGTGCCTTTGATTTACTGAGGCAGCTATTGATAATTAATTGTATCATCTGTTTCCTCTCCCATTCAAGCCAAGAAAAGTGAACCCAAACTCCTCTTCAGAGGCCTGGGTACAATTCACACCATCATAGAGGGTGATTGGACTTGAGCTGGCTTGATGAGCATGTCAACAGATGGCAGTTATAACTACAACACTTTCAATTTCAATCCTAGGGAGAAAACCCACTCTCTTGAGCCCAGAACTTTGGCAAGGTATGGAGGCAACAATTAATATTATTTTCATAAATATACTTCTATGGGTCTGACTGATCTGAACATACAGTATATAAACTTGAGGTTGAGATACATCCTCAAGCAGAATATTCCATATAATAGCTGACATAACAAGCATTCCTTTTGATTTCACCTGTCATTAATTCAGCCTGTCAAATATGGATTATCACTGCTTCCTCTATCGCCCACGGTTATGGGTGTTCATGAGTTGAACAGTTTCTGTCTCACTGCTTTTTCACACAAACACAGCTAGCTCCCTAACGCGTCCAGAGAGTGGGCGATGTCTACAGCAGACTACATGGCCGTATATGGGAACATACTTTTTATCTCAATAATTCATAATCTTGGAGGGATGTTGAATAATTGAAATGAACTTGGAGGCCTTTCAGCTCAGTGGAGCTTTGCATGTGGCTGACGGATCTGTGGGATTCCATGCACATTACAGGGGGAGAGGGGAAACATAGTGATAAGCAGCATTTCTGTTTTCACTTCTCACGTATTGATCAATTATTCAGACAGAGCCTCTGATTGTGACCTGGGTTCTGAGAAGACTGAGCCCAAAGTCTTCCCAGCCGGAGACTTGTCCATGGCAAGCATCGCTCATCTCATTCTATGCCATTTCATGCTCCATCCAGCATGCTCTTATATCACACAAAACAGACTTGAACCTTTGAAAAATACACCCTTTTGTGTTCAGTTGCCGTGGATATTGGTTCAAATGTTGCTGTAACTGTCTTTCATCTTGAAAATTTGATTGATTGGTGGAGCAGCTTGGTGACATCATGACTGTCCACAATAATCAAAATAGGTCAGATCAGGTTTGCAATGAATAGACCCCCTTTCACCCGTAGAGTGGGAAGGAAAGAACTAGTGGGGATTAACAACTCACATCCTGTTGTAAATCAAGGGAGAAGATCCAGTCTTGTGCTCTCCAAATTCACCAAAGGAATGTGCTTTGTCTCAACAGACCTTTTTCCTGCGGAAACTAATGTGGGGAATGTTCAGAGGCGATCTATAGAATACTAGTGCCATTTAGTTTGTTATTTTGTGATGTCATTAAAAATGTTATAACGGAAATACTGTAACTTGGAAAGTATACCCACTACATATATGAAGTTTCTGTAACGGCTTTCTTCCTGGGAAGGAGAGGAGGACCAAAATGGAGCGTGGTTATTTATAAACATCTTTAATGAAAGTTGAAAAACTTGAACACTATACAAAATAAGAAACCGTGGAAAAACCAAAACAGTCCTAACTGGTGCAAAACACAGAGACAGGAACAATCACCCACAAAATACCTAAACAATATGGCTGCCTAAATATGGTTCCCAATCAGAGACAACGATAAACACCTGCCTCTGATTGAGAACCACTCCAGGCAACCATAGACTTACCTAGAACACTCAACTGAACACAACCCCATAGACTACAAAACCCCTACACAAAACAAGACACATAAATCACCCATGTCACACCCTGGCCTAACCAACATAATAAAGAAAACACAGAATACTAAGGCCAGGGCGTGACAGTTTCCATACAATGCATTATGCATGTAATATGAAAGGTTATGAAAGTGTTTTTTTATTCAGAGAGGGATGTGATTTGAGAAGCTATAAGAGATCATTGTTTTATATAACTTTGCACGGTGAGTAGTCACCACGTGAGGTCAGGGAGTGTGCCAGCCTGCCAGAACTGCCCCTTTCGAGCAAAAGATACAGTGAGGGAAAAAAGTATTTGATCCCCCGCTGATTTTGTACGTTTGTCAACTGACGAAGAAATTATCAGACTATAATTTTAATGGTAGGTTTATATGAACAGTGAGAGACAGAATGACAACAAAAAAATCCAGAAAAACGCATGTCAAAAATGTTATAAATTGATTTGCATTTTAATGAGGGAAATGAGTATTCGACCCCTCTGCAAAACATGACTTAGTACTTACTACTTGGCAATCACAGAGGTCAGATGTTTCTTGTAGTTGGCCACCAGGTTTGCACACATCTCAGGAGGGATTTTGTCCCACTCCTCTTTGTAGATCTTCTCCAAGTCATTAAGGTTTCGAGGCTGACGTTTGGCAACTTTAACCTTCAGCTCCCTCCACAGATTTTCTATGGGATTAAGGTCTTGAGACTCGCTAGGCCACTCCAGGACTTTAATGTGCTTCTTCTTGAGCCACTCCTTTGTTGCCTTGGCCATGTGTTTTGGGTCATTATCATGCTGGAATACCCATCCACGACCCATTTTCAATGCCCTGGCTGAGGGAAGGCGGTTCTCACCCAAGATTTGACGGTACATGGCCCCGTCCATCATCCCTTTGATGCGGTGAAGTTGTCCTGTCCCCTTAGCAGAAAAACACCCCCAAAGCATAATGTTTCCACCTCCATATTTGACGGTGGGGATGGTGTTCTTGTGGTCATAGGCAGCATTCCTCCTCCTCCAAATGTGGCGAGTTGAGTTGATGCCAAAGACCTCAATTTTGGTCTCATCTGACCACAACACTTTCACCCAGTTGTCCTCTGAATCACTCAAATGTTCATTGGCAAACTTCAGACGGGCCTGTATATGTGCTTTCTTGAGCAGGGGGAACTTGCGGGTGCTGCAGGATTTCAGTCCTTCATGGTGTAGTGTGTTACCAATTGTTTTCTTGGTGACTATGGTCCCAGCTGCCTTGAGATCATTGACAAGATCCTCCTGTGTAGTTCTGGGCTGATTTCTCACCGTTCTCATGATCATTGCAACTCCACGAGGTAAGATCTTGCATGGAGCCCCAGGCCGAGGGAGATTGATGGTTCTTTTGTGTTTCTTCCATTTGCGAATAATCGCACCAACTGTTGTTACCTTCTCACCAAGCTGCTTGGCAATGGTCTTGTAGCCCATTCCAGCCTTGTGTAGGTCTACAATCTTGTCCCTGACATCCTTGGTCTTGGCCATGGTGGAGAGTTTGGAATCTGATTGATTGATTGCTTCTGTGGACAGTTGTATTTTATACAGGTAACAAACTGAGATGAGGAGCACTCACTTTAAGAGTGTGCTCCTAATCTCATCTCGTCACCTGTATAAAACATACCTGGGAGCCAGAAATCTTTCTGATTGAGAGGGGGTCAAATACTTATTTCCCTAATTAAAATGCAAATCAATTTATAACATTTTTGACATGCGTTTTTCTGGATTTTTTTGTTATTATTCTTTGTCAGTGGGCAAACGTACACAATCAGCAGGGGATCAAATTATTTTGATTGCAACTGCACATTTAAAATGGTTAGAACTTTGAAACTCAACATCAGGTGGGAAAGATAAATCACCTCCCGGACAATCACTAGTATCGCTGCTATCACTGGTATCTGTCCTAAGTAAAGTATCTTCAAGACCGAATGGAAGGAAAATCAACTCTGTATTTCTGTTCAGGACTTGTCATGACTTCCGCCCGAAGTCGGTCCCTCTCCTTGTTCGGGCGATGTTCGGCGGTCAACGTCACCAATCTTCTAGCCATCACTGATCCATTTTTAATTTTCCATTGGTTTTGTCTTGTCTTCCTTCACACCTGGTTCCAATCCCATCAATTACATGTTGTGTATTTAACCCTCTGTTTCCCATCATGTCCTTGTCGGAGATTGTTTGTTTCTATGTTCGTGTGTTATGTATTGGTGCGTGATGGGTTCTTGTACCCACTTGTATTTATTTTCTTATTTTGCTTTAAGAGTTTTGTTAAGTCTATTAAACGACTCCATTTATACCAAGTTCAATTCTCCTGCGCCTGACTTCCCTGCCACCTACTCACACGCTATTACAGAACTACACGACAAGTCACAGGATACGAGACAATTACAAAGAAGGACAACAGTAGAAGACTTGTTGGAACCATTTCGGACAATCAGAGCCTTAGAAGCGTTCCGCGAAAAGGCCCAACCCCCTTTCCAAGGCTGCCCTGTTCACCGAGGGAACGTAAACACATTCATGATTTCTTACTTATAGCGTGCTACGGTTTGTGTGGAAACTATATGGTTACTGTAGGTGTGAGTAGTTTCTGAATGTACCAGTGTCTCTGTCCCTCTTTCCATCTCTTCTTTAACAAGCATCAATGTTGTTGTCATTCCGCAGAGTGTGTATGTTTATCCCGTGTTCCTATTTAATTAGCTGGTAAATAAATCATTAAACCAATTTGTGTAGTACTGAATCATAAGTAAGGCTTGGGTTTTTGCAGATGCAAGGAGGTTACACCTGTTCAGAATGATGATATGATACAAGGTTATGATTAATAAGTTGACTGTTTATAGATGTGATAGGTAGACCTTTAAGAGTTTAATTCGGGAGAAGATAACTCTTTAAAGAACTGCTCTCGTGGTGTCCCAGATCCTGATAAGTTAGTTGTTAATTGATTAATTTAATTGGGTAACAATTAAACATAGTTAGTTAATTAGATAAATAACAGTCTTCAGATTAATGTTAAAGTCAAGTCACAACAGTGAAAATACATATCAAATGATGGAGCAGCATGGGCACTCCAAGGCAGCTCTCTTGTTCTTCTCCCCTTTCCACCCTCTCATCTGGGGGGAGGAGGACTGGGGGAGTGGGTGGTGTCTTTTCTCTCTCTCTGAGAGCTGGGGGCTCTCCCAGTCAGGGCAGGGTTTTGTCACATGGACCTACTCTTGAGTGCGGGGCTCTTTTAATCAAAGGCATAATTTCAGAGGAAAGCCTAGTGTAGCCACTCTGATCCCTGGCTGTGAGTGGCGAATTAAAACAAAGGAAAGAGCTGAGTTTCCACAGAGGCCTTTTAAGGATCTGCAGCATGTACTCTGTGTCTGAAGAGCAAATAGCTACCCCAAGATTCACAAGATCAACACACTTGCTAAGATAGTTTAAAAAACGTGAACATGCATCCATTAAAGTGCATAAGCTACTGCACACAGGCCTACGTCATTAGTTAGAAATCCATGAGGACATTAGAGATGATTTCGTAGACATTGGTTTTACACATCACAAGTGTTTGAGGCAGTGGACTAAAGCAAAGATCGTCTGTTATTAAGAATTATAAACTGTGTGGTTCGAGCCCTGAATGCTGATTGTCTGATAGCCGTGGTATATCAGACCGTAAACCATGGGTATAACAAAACGTTTATTTTTACTGCTCTAATTACATTGGTAACCAGTTTATAATAGCAAGAAGACGCCTGTGATATATGGCCAATATATGGCCAATATTAGCCATGGTATATTGGCTACATACCACACCTCCTCTGGCCTTATTGCTTAATCAACCCATGGGATTTAGTCGACTATTGTTCAAAGCTCAAATGAAACCAGCCTAGCGATTGAGGTCAACCAACATCCCTTTAAACTCCTGAATCAGAATAACCTGATACACACCATATAGGGGTCATGCTGAGCTTTGTCTGATATGATTTATGATATAGTAGTTCACCTGTAGAGGACAATACATGTCATACAACATTGCTTTGTTAGAAAAACAGTTTGATACTGTGTGATAGATGGATTTGAAGTAGCCCAGGCTTCCAGACACAAGGAGAGAATGTTTTAGACAGAGGTTTTTAATCTTAGTTTTATGCTCCTCACGTTTCCAGAGTTCCTTGATTTCCCGTATTGACTCAAATCTGCCCACCTTTCTGCTGTAAGAAGAACTTAGTGGGATTATTCAATGAAGAAAAACATGCCCATGTTTTTCTTCCACTGGTTGCCTTGTTCACTGGTGCAAGTACAGTATGTTACAAGTGGGTGACAATATCAGGTCACAATATTGGTCAGTAAAATCACTCTGACTTCTGAACCTATAAGTATATTTTACATGTGTATATTTTTCATTTAACAGATGCTCTTATCCAGAGCGATTTATAGTTAGTGCATTAATCTTAAAATAGCTAGGTGGGAGAACAACATTCCACAGGCATAGAAAGTACATTTTCCCTCAATAACACAGCTGTCAATAGAGTTAGAGCTAGAAGAAGGGGGGTGGGGGGGTCAACTGCAAGTGCTGGTTAAGTGTTTATTTTTGAGTGAGGAGGATTATCTAAGATACTGTCTGAAGAGGTAGGGTTTCAGATGTTTTCGGGAAAGATGGGCAGGGACTCTGCTGTCCTTGCTTCAGGGGGAAGCTGGTTCCCTTCAGGGGGGTGCCAGGACAGAGAAGAGCATGGACTGGGCAGAGTGGGAGCTGGCCTCCAGTAGGGGTGGGAGGACCAAGAGACATGACGTAGCAGAACGGAGTGCTCGGGTTGGGGTGTCGGGTTTGAGCATAGCCTGAAGGTGGGGAGGGGTAGTTCCTCTTGCTGTTCCATAGGTAAGCACCAAGTGAGAGTGTCCAGTCATTTGTCAAGGTGTCAAATCAAAATAAAATCAAAAATATTTGTCACATGCGCCACATGCAAGAGGTGTAGACCTTACCGTGACATTTTATTTAAGAGCCCTTTGCCAACAATGTAGAGTTCAAAAGAACAACATTTTGTAAATAGAATAGCAATAGTAGTAACACAATCAAAATAACAATAATGAGGCTAGATAATATGTACATGTAGGTAGTGTAATATGTAATATGTACATGTAGGTAGTGGAAAAAAATGACTAAGCAATCAGGATAGATAATTAACTGTCATGCCCTGACCTTAGTTATCTTTGTTTTCTTTATTATTTGGTTAGGTCAGGGTGTGACAAGGGTAGTTTGTGTAGTTTTGGATTGTCTAGGGGTTTTTGTATGTTCATCGGGTTTTCTAGATTGGTTCTCAATCAGAGGCAGCTGTTTATCATTGTCTCTGATTGGGGACCATATTTAGATAGCCATATTCCTTGGATAGTTTGTGGGTTGTTATTCTATGTTTAGTTGCCTGTTCTGCACTAGCCATATAGCGTCACGGTTCATTTTGTTCAGTGTGTGACATTAACAGAGTAGCAGCAGCGTATATGTGAATTGTGTGTGTAAGTATGCAAATAGTCTGGGTAGCCATTTTATTAACTGTTCATCAGTCTTATGGCTTGGGGTAGAAGCTGTTCAGGAGCTTTTGGGTTCCAGAATTGGCGCTCTGGTACTGCTTGACATGAACAGTTTATGGCTTGGGTGGCTGGGGTCTTTCAAAATTTTCCGGGCCTTCTTCTAACACTACCTCGTATAGAGGTTCTGAATGGCAGGGAGCGCGGACCCAGTGATGTACTGGTACGTCCGCACCAACATCTGTAGCACCTTGTGGTTGGATGCCAAGCAGCTGCCATACCAAGCGGTGATGCAGCCAGTCAGGATGTTTTCAATTGTGTACCACAGTCATGATACCCATACAACCTAGCAGTAAAACCCAGAAACGGTTCCAAACATTTTTCCGCCATACGTTTTTTCGCAGGAGAAACCTACTTCATATAGGGTCAGTTTTGTGTAGGCTTAACCTGGAGTGACATTTTGATAACCATGCATATCTCTCTTGGACAATGTAACTTTTATCAATATATTCACCTATAATTACTCCTCCAAAATGAAATGCTAAATAACCGCTAATGTGGCTATCATACAGAACTACACATCCAGTCGCAAGCTTTGATATAATCACTCAAGGAGAAGGGTGGGAAAAATCTCCACATTTATCCATGCAAACTCTCATTGACAACTAGCAAGTAACCTTGAGTTATTAATTAAGCTAGCCCAAGGCTAGTACATTGTCTACTAGCCCAGTCTGAAATGTGCCAATCTAGCCAGATACAGCAGTGAAATGGCTAGCAGAAAATGTGCCAAACTAGCCTGACACAGCAGTGAAATGTTGCCTTAACAAACATCACATGACACAGATTTAGGACCTGAGTGTTATTCGGGCTAGTAGAAATTGTGGCCTGCTGGCCAGTGCCCAAAATCCTTATGTTCCAGCCCTGGATATCAGTCCCTTTCAGATGACCCCCCCCCCCCCCAATCACTGTTGGTCCTCCTCAGTGACCTCACGGCTGAGGGTTTTAACTTTCCTTTTGAGAATTAGAATGACAAGTACAGTCTTATAGCTCATGGCAATACTTTACCTGTTCGGGAAGATATACCCTAGATTTTCCTGATCATCTAGTTGAGCATTCCAGATAATGACCTGCATCCCAGCACAAATGTCCCATCCACATATACTGAACACAAATATACACACAACATGTAAAGTGTTGGTCCCATGTTTGATAAGCTGAAATAAATGATCACAGAAATGTTCCATAAGTACAAAAAGCTTATTTATCACTAATTTGTTTACATCCCTGTTAGTGAGTATTTCTCCTTTGGCAAGATAATCCATCCACCTGACAGTTGTGGCATATCAAGAAGCTGATTAAATAGCATGATCATTACACATGGGCACCTTGTGCTGGGGACAATAAAAGGCCACTATAAATGTGCAGTTTGGTCACACAACACAATGCCACAGATGTTTCAAGTTTTGAAGGAGTGTGCAATTGGCATGCTGACTGCAGGAATGTCCACCAGAGCTGTTGCCATGGAATGACATGTTCATTTCTTTACCATAAGTTTCCTCCAATGTCGTTTTAGAGAATTTGGCAGTAAGTCCAACCGGCCTCACAACCGCAAACCACATTTAACCACGCCAGCCCAGGACCTCCACATCCGGCTTCTTCTCCTGTGGGATTCTCTGAGATGAGCCATCCAGACAGCTGATGTAGTTGTGGGTTTGCACTACCAAAGAATTCCTGCACAAACTGTCGGAAACCGTCTCATGGAAGCTCATCTGCGTGCTCGTCATCCTCACAGGGACTAGACCTGACTGCAGCAAGGCATCGTAACTCACCTTCGACAGCCACTGGCACATTGGAGAAGTGCGCTCTTCACGGATGAATCCCGGTTTCAATTGTATCAGTCAAATGGCAGACAGCATGAATGGCATCGTGTGGGGAATTGGTTTGCTGATGTCAATGCTGTGAACAGGGTGCCCCCCATGGTGGCAGTGGAGTTATGGTATGGGCTAGCATAAGCTATGAACACAATTGCATTTTATTGATGTCAATTTTAACGCACAGATACCGTAACAACATCCTGAGGCCCATTGTCGTGCCATTCATCCGCCAACATATTTGGGATGCTTTGGATCGTCATGTACGTCAACGTGTTCCAGTTCCTTCCAATATCCAACTCTGTATGAAGGAGATGTGTTGTGCTGCATAAGGCAAGGTGTGGTGACACCAGATACTGACTTTCTGATCCACGCCCCTACCTTTTTGTTTAAGGTTTCTGGGACAAACAGATTCATATCTGTATTCCCAGTCATGTGAAATACATAGATTAGGACATAAAGAATGTATTTAAATTGACGGATTACCTTATTTGAACTTGTTGCAAGTTCCTTTCATATTTTTGTTCAGTGTAGTAGGATTTTAGATGCTCAGAGTCTAGTCTATTTTATCATTACTATAGTCAATTCTGTGGGTTATGGTCATTTTAATATGAACTATCGGTCAAAAGTTTGAGATCACCTACTCATTCACGGGTTTTTCTTTATTTTTACTATTTTCTGCATTGTAGAATAACATATGACATCATGGAGTAACAAAAAAGTGTTAAACAAATCAAAATTCATGTATATGAGATTGTTCAATTAGCCACCCTTTGCCTTGATGACAGCTTTGCACACTCTTGGCATTCTCTCTTTATGTTGTGTTGTCTCTCTTGTCGTGATGTGTGTTTTGTCCTATATTTTAATTTAATTTATTAGCATTTTTAATTCTAGCCCCCATCCCCGCAGGAGGAATTTTGAGTTTTGTTTAACACCTTTTTCCTTACCATATGATTCCACATGTGTTATTTCATAGTTTTGAGGTCTTCACTATCATTTTACAATATAGCAAAAACAAAGAAAAACCCTTTAATGAATAGGTGTTCTAAAACTTTTTACCGGTAGCATAGATGTGACCATTTTAGTAATCAACTTAGCTAACTAGTAAAAGTAAAAAAAAACATGTATTTCAAATCAAATCAAACTTTTTTGTCACATGCACTGAGTACAGAAAGTAGACTTTACTGTGAAATGCTTACATACAAGCCCTTAGCAAACCGTGCAGTTCAAGAAGAGTTAAGAAAATATTTACCAAGTAGACTAAAATAAAAAGTAATATTATAAAGAAACACAATAAGAAAAACAATAATGATGTTATGCAGGTGAATGAGGACCCAAAAGCGACTTGGCGAAAACAGAGCTCTTTAATCCAGTAAAGTAACTTTACAATCAAAAGGCATAATACTACTCGTAATGACGAGAACAGACTGGAGACTTGATCAAGAACTGCAGGTTGCCTCGGGAAGGCACTTGAACGTAGCAGACTCAGACACCTGCTCACCACGCAGCATCTGAGGGAAACACGACACGACAGGGCGATACATAGACACAGCACGGTGAACAATAGACAAGGATCCGACAGGGCAGGAACGGAAAACAAGGAGAGAAATAGGGACTCTAATCAGGGAAAAGGATCGGGAACAGGTGTGGGAAGACTAAATGATTGATTAGGGGAATAGGAACAGCTGGGAGCAGGAACGGAACGATAGAGAGAAGAGAGAGAGGAAGGGAGAGAGAAAAAGGGGAACGAACCTAAAAAGACCAGCAGGGGGAAAATGAACAGAGGGAAAAGCAAAATGACAAGACAATCTAAGACAAAACATGACAGTACCCCCCACTCACCGAGCGCCTCCTGGCGCACTCGAGGAGGAATCCTGGCGGCAACGGAGGAAATCATCAATAAGTGAACGGTCCAGCACGTCCCGAGACGGAACCCAACTCCTCTCCTCAGGACCGTAACCCTCCCAATCCACTAAGTATTGGTGACCCCGTCCCCGAGAACGCATGTCCATGATCCTACGTACCTTGTAAATAGGTGCGCTCTCGACAAGGACGGGAGGGGGGAGGGAAGACGAACGGGGGTGCGAAGAAAGGGCTTGACACAGGAGACATGGAAGACAGGATGGACGCGACGAAGATGTCGCGGAAGAAGCAGTCGCACAGCGACAGGATTGACGACCTGGGAGACACGGAACGGACCAATGAACCGCGGAGTCAACTTACGAGAAGCTGTCGTAAGAGGAAGGTTGCGAGTGGAAAGCCACACTCTCTGGCCGCAACAATACCTTGGACTCTTAATCCTGCGTTTATTGGCGGCTCTCACAGTCTGTGCCCTGTAACGGCAAAGTGCAGACCTCACCCTCCTCCAGGTGCGCTCACAACGTTGGACAAACGCTTGAGCGGAGGGAACGCTGGACTCGGCAAGCTGGGATGAGAACAGAGGAGGCTGGTAACCCAGACTACTCTGAAACGGAGATAACCCGGTAGCAGACGAAGGAAGCGAGTTGTGAGCGTATTCTGCCCAGGGGAGCTGTTCTGCCCAAGACACAGGGTTTCTGAAAGAAAGGCTGCGTAGTATGCGACCAATCGTCTGATTGGCCCTCTCTGCTTGACCGTTAGACTGGGGATGAAACCGGGAAGAGAGACTGACGGACGCACCAATCAAACGACAGAACTCCCTCCAAAACTGTGACGTGAATTGCGGGCCTCTGTCTGAAACGGCGTCTAACGGGAGGCCATGAATTCTGAACACATTCTCGATGATGATTTGTGCCGTCTCCTTAGCGGAAGGAAGTTTAGCGAGGGGAATGAAATGTGCCGCCTTAGAGAACCTATCGACAACCGTAAGAATCACAGTCTTCCCCGCAGACAAAGGCAGACCGGTAATGAAGTCTAGGGCGATGTGAGACCATGGTCGAGAAGGAATGGGGAGCGGTCTGAGACGACCGGCAGGAGGAGAGTTACCCGACTTAGTCTGCGCGCAGTCCGAACAAGCAGCCACGAAACGGCGCGTGTCACGCTCCTGAGTCGGCCACCAAAAGCGCTGGCGAATAGACGCAAGAGTGCCTCGAACACCGGGATGACCAGCTAACTTGGCAGAGTGAGCCCACTGAAGAACAGCCAGACGAGTGGAAACAGGAACGAAAAGGAGGTTACTAGGACAAGCGCGTGGCGACGCAGTGTGCGTGAGTGCTTGCTTAACCTGTCTTTCAATTCCCCAGACTGTCAACCCGACAACACGCCCATAAGGAAGAATCCCCTCGGGATCAGTAGAAGCCACAGAAGAACTAAACAGACGGGATAAGGCATCAGGCTTGGTGTTTTTGCTACCCGGACGGTAAGAAATCACAAACTCGAAACGAGCGAAAAACAACGCCCAACGAGCTTGACGGGCATTAAGTCGTTTGGCAGAACGGATGTACTCAAGGTTCTTATGGTCTGTCCAAACGACAAAAGGAACGGTCGCCCCCTCCAACCACTGTCGCCATTCGCCTAGGGCTAAGCGGATGGCGAGCAGTTCGCGGTTACCCACATCATAGTTGCGCTCAGATGGCGACAGGCGATGAGAAAAATAAGCGCAAGGATGAACCTTATCGTCAGACTGGAAGCGCTGGGATAGAATGGCTCCCACGCCTACCTCTGAAGCGTCAACCTCGACAATGAATTGTCTAGTGACGTCAGGAGTAACGAGGATAGGAGCGGACGTAAAACGTTCTTTTAGAAGATCAAAAGCTCCCTGGGCGGAACCGGACCACTTAAAACACGTCTTGACAGAAGTAAGAGCTGTGAGAGGGGCAGCAACTTGACCGAAATTACGAATGAAACGCCGATAGAAATTAGCGAAACCTAAAAAGCGCTGCAACTCGACACGTGACCTTGGAACGGGCCAATCACTGACAGCTTGGACCTTAGCGGAATCCATCTGAATGCCTTCAGCGGAAATAACGGAACCGAGAAAAGTAACGGAGGAGACATGAAAAGAGCACTTCTCAGCCTTCACGTAGAGACAATTCTCTAAAAGGCGCTGTAGAACACGTCGAACGTGCTGAACATGAATCTCGAGTGACGGTGAAAAAATCAGGATATCGTCAAGATAGACAAAAACAAAGATGTTCAGCATGTCTCTCAGAACATCATTAACTAATGCCTGAAAAACAGCTGGCGCATTGGCGAGACCAAACGGCAGAACCCGGTACTCAAAATGCCCTAACGGAGTGTTAAACGCCGTTTTCCACTCGTCCCCCTCTCTGATGCGCACGAGATGGTAAGCGTTACGAAGGTCCAACTTAGTAAAGCACCTGGCTCCCTGCAGAATCTCGAAGGCTGATGACATAAGGGGAAGCGGATAACGATTCTTAACCGTTATGTCATTCAGCCCTCGATAATCCACGCAGGGGCGCAGAGTACCGTCCTTTTTCTTAACAAAAAGAACCCCGCCCGGCCGGAGAGGAAGAAGGCACTATGGTACCGGCGTCAAGAGACACAGATAAATAATCCTCGAGAGCCTTACGTTCGGGAGCCGACAGAGAGTATAGTCTACCCCGAGGATGAGTGGTCCCCGGAAGGAGATCAATACTACAATCATACGACCGGTGAGGAGGAAGGGAGTTGGCTCGGGACCGACTGAAGACCGTGCGCAGATCATGATATTCCTCCGGCACTCCTGTCAAATCGCCAAGTTCCTCCTGAGAAGTGGGGACAGAAGAAATGGGAGGGATGGCAGACATTAAACACTTCACATGACAAGAAACGTTCCAGGATAGGATAGAATTACTAGACCAATTAATAGAAGGATTATGACATACTAGCCAGGGATGACCCAAAACAACAGGTGTAAAAGGTGAACGAAAAATCAAAAAAGAAATAGTCTCACTGTGGTTACCAGATACTGTGAGAGTTAAAGGTAGTGTCTCAAATCTGATACTGGGAAGATGACTACCATCTAAGGCAAACATGGGCGTAGGCTTGTCTAACTGTCTGAAAGGAATGTCATGTTTCCGAGCCCATGCTTCGTCCATGAAACAACCCTCAGCCCCAGAGTCAATCAAGGCACTGCATGTAGCACCCGAACCGGTCCAGCGTAGATGGACCGACATAGTAATACAGGATCTAGATGAAGAGACCTGAGTAGTAGCGCTCACCAGTAGCCCTCCGCTTACTGATGAGCTCTGGCCTTTACTGGACATGAATTGACAAAATGTCCATCAAATCCGCAATAGAGGCACAGGCGGTTGGTGATCCTCCGTTCCCTCTCCTTGGTCGAGATGCGAATACCTCCCAGCTGCATGGGCTCAGTCTCTGAGCCAGAGGAGGGAGATGGTTGCGATGCGGAGCAGGGAAACACCGTTGACGCGAGCTCTCTTCCACGAGCTTGGTGACGAAGATCTACCCGTCGTTCTATGCGGATGGCGAGAGCAATCAAAGAGTCCACACTGGAAGGAACCTCCCGAGAGAGAATCTCATCTTTGACCACTGCGTGGAGTCCCTCCAGAAAACAAGCGAGCAGCGCCGGCTCGTTCCAGTCACCAGAGGCAGCAAGAGTGCGAAACTCTATAGAGTAATCCGTTATGGATCGATCACCTTGGCATAGGGAAGCCAGGGCCCTAGAAGCCTCCCTACCAAAAACTGAACGGTCAAAAACCCGAATCATCTCCTCTTTAAAGTTCTGGTAATTGTTAGAACAATCAGCCCTTGCCTCCCAGATAGCTGTGCCCCACTCTCGAGCCCGGCCAATAAGGAGTGAAATGACGTAAGCAACCCGAGCTCTCTCGCTAGAGTATGTGTTGGGTTGGAGAGAGAACACAATATCACACTGGGTGAGAAAGGAGCGGCACTCCGTGGGCTGCCCGGAGTAGCAAGGTGGGTTATTAAACCCTAGGTTCCGGAGGCTCGGCAGGCCAGGAAGTAACAGGTGGCACGAGACGAAGACTCTGGAACTGTCCAGAGAGGTCGGAAACCTGAGCGGCCAGGTTCTCCACGGCATGGCGAGCAGCAGACAATTCCTGCTCGTGTCTGCCGAGCATGGCTCCTTGGATCTCGACGGCAGTGTTACGAGCATCTGTAGTCGCTGGGTCCATTCCTTGGTCGGATCCTTCTGTTATGCAGGTGAATGAGGACCCAAAAGCGACTTGGCTAACGGGAGGCCATGAAAAACAGAGCTCTTTAATCCAGTAAAGTAACTTTACAATCAAAAGGCATAATACTACTCGTAATGACGAGAACAGACTGGAGACTTGATCAAGAACTGCAGGTTGCCTCGGGAAGGCACTTGAACGTAGCAGACTCAGACACCTGCTCACCACGCAGCATCTGAGGGAAACACGACACGACAGGGCGATACATAGACACAGCACGGTGAACAATAGACAAGGATCCGACAGGGCAGGAACGGAAAACAAGGAGAGAAATAGGGACTCTAATCAGGGAAAAGGATCGGGAACAGGTGTGGGAAGACTAAATGATTGATTAGGGGAATAGGAACAGCTGGGAGCAGGAACGGAACGATAGAGAGAAGAGAGAGAGGAAGGGAGAGAGAAAAAGGGGAACGAACCTAAAAAGACCAGCAGGGGGAAAATGAACAGAGGGAAAAGCAAAATGACAAGACAATCTAAGACAAAACATGACAAATGAGGCTATAAACAAGGGGCACTGGTACCGAGTCAGTGTGCGGGGGTACAGGTTAGTTGAGGTAATTTGTACATGATGGTTGTTGTGAAGTGACTATGCATAGATAATAAACAATGAGTAGCAGCAGTGTACAAAAGGTGGCAATTTTATTAATTGTTCAGCAGTCTTATGGCTTGGGGGTAGAAGCTGATGAGGAGCCTTTTGGTCCTAGACTTGGCGCTCCGGTACCGCTTGCAGTGGGGTAGCAGAAAAAACAGTCTATAACTGGAGTCTCTGACAATGTCATGGGCTTTCCTCTGACACCACCTATTATAAGGGTCCTGGAAGCTTGGCCCCAGTGATGTACTGGGCCGTTTGCACTACCCTCTGTAGCACTACCCTTTGCCGTTTCCATTGCAGGAGGTGATGGAACCTGTCAGGATGCTCTCGATGGTGCAGCTGTAGAACCTTTTGAGGATCTGGGGACCCATGCCAAATATTTTCAGTCTCCTGAGGGAGGAAATGTTTTGTTGTGCCCTCTTTAAGACAATCATGGTATGTTTGGACCATGATAGTTTGATGGTGATGTGGACTCCAAGGGACTTGAAACTCCAGACCCACTCCACTACAGCCACATCGATGTTAATGGGGGCCTGTTCGGCCCACCTTTTCCTGTAGTCTACGATCAGCTCCTTTGTCTTGATCACATTGAGAGAGAGGTTGTTGTCCTGGCACCACACTGCCAGTTCTCTGACCTCCTCCCTATAGGCCGTCTCATCGTTGTCGGTGATCAGACCTACCACTGTTGTGTTGTCCAGCAAACTTAATGATGGTGTTGGAGTCGTGTTTGGCAACGCAGTCATGGGTGAACAGGGAATACAGGAGGGGACTAAGTACACACCCCTGAGGGGCCCCAGTGTTGAGGATCAGCATGGCAGATTTGTTGTTGCCTACTCTTACCCCCTTGGGGCAACCCGTCAGAAAGTCCAGGATCCAGTTGTAGAGGGAGGTGTTTAGTCCCGGAGTTTTTAGCTTAGTGATGAGCTTTGTGGGCACTATGGTGTTGAACGCTGAGCTGTAGTCAATGAACAGCATTCTCACATAGATGTTCTAGGTGAGAAAGGGTAGTGTAGAGTGCAATTGAGATTGCGTCATCTGTGGATCTGTTGGGGCAGTATTGGAATTGGAGTGGGTCTAGGGTGTCCGGGAAGATGCTGTTGATGTGAGCTATGATCAGCTTTTCAAAGCACTTCATGGCTACCGAAGTGAGTGCCACGGGGTGGTAATAATTTAGGCAGGTTACCTTGGGCACAGGGACTATGGTCGTCTGCTTGAAACATGTAGGTATTACAAACTCGGTCAAGGAGAAGTTGAAAATATCAGTGAAGACATTTAACAGTTGGTCCGCACGTGCTTTGAGTACACTTCGTGGTCATCCGTCTGACCCAGCGGCTTTGTGAACGTTGACCTGTTTAACCTTCCCGCTAGCGACCCACCTCAACAACATCCGGTGAAATTGCAGAGGGCGTAATTCAAATTACAGAAATAGAAATATTTAACATTCATGAAAAAAGAAGTGTCATACATCAAAATAAAGCTGAACTTCTTGTTAATCCATCCACTGTGTCAGATTTCAAAAAGGCTTTAACGTGAAAGCACACCATGCGATTATCTGAGGACAGCGCCCCCGCATACAAAAGCATGAAAAACATTTTTCAACCAGGCAGGTGCGCCACGAAAGTCAGTAATAGCGATATAATAAAAGCCTTACCTTTGAAGATCTTCTTCTGTTGGCACTCCAAAAGGTCCCTGCTACATCACAAATGGTCCTTTTGTTCGATAAAGTCCTTCTTTATAACCCCAAAAACTCAGATTAGCTGGTGCGCTTCATTCATTAATCCAACGGTTTCCCTCCTTCAAAATGCATACAAAATGAACCCCAAACATTACCAATAAACTTCTCCAAACAAGTCAAACAACATTTATAATCAAACCTAATACCTAGGACCCTATAACGTAAATAAATGATACAATTTAAGACGGAGAATCGTTATTGTCTTTACCGGAGATTAACAACAAAGAACGCGCTGTCATCCACGCGCATGAAAACACTACAGCCAAAATGGGACCCACAGAAAAAAATGAATTTTTCCAAAAGCAAACCAGAAACTCTTGACATCTAGGGGAAGCCCTAGATAAACATGATAGCCATTGGAAAGGATGGTAGGATGAACTTTTTTTTTTGGGGGGGGTGGTTTGTCCTCGGGGTTCCGCCTGCCATATCAGTTCTGTTATACTCACAGACATTATTTTAACATTTTTAGAAACTTTAGAGTGTTTTCTATCCAATACTACCAATGTTATGCATATTATAGCTTCTGGGCCTGAGTAACAGGCAGTTTACTTTAGGCACGCTTTTCATCCGGACGTTAAAATACTGTCCCCTTCATAGCGGGATTTCATATAAGCGTCTGGAAATTGGCAACTCTAACCCTTAGCTCGATGCGGAAGTTGCCTGTACTCCATGGCTTCTGGTTGGGATATGTATGCACAGTCACTGTGGGGACGATGTCGTCGATGCACTTGTTGATGAAGCTGATGACTGAGGTGGTGTATTCCTCAATGCCATTAGACGAATCTCAGAACATATTCCAGTCTGAGCTAGCAAAACAGTCCTGTAGTGTATCATCTGTGTCATCTGATCACTTCTGTATTGAGTGAGTCACTGGTACTTCCTGCTTTAGTTTTAGCTTATAAGCATGGAATTAGGAGGATTCAATTATGGTCAGATTTGCCAAATGGAGGGCGGGGGACTGCTTCATATGCATTTCTGTGTGTGGAGTAAAGTTGGTCTAGTATTTCTCTGGTTGCACATGTGACATGCTGTTAAAAATTTGGTAAAAGTGATTTAAGTTTGTCTGCATTAAAGTCCCCGGTTACAAGGAGCGTTGCTTCTGGGTGAGCATTTTCGTCTTTGCTTATTGCCTTATAGAGTTGGTTGATAGTAGTCTTAGTGCCAGCTTCGTTTTGTGGTTGTAAATAGACGACTACGAATAATATAGATGAGAACTCTTGGTATATAGTGTGGTCTACAGCTTATCATAAGGTACTCTATTTCAGGCGAGCAATACCTTCTTTAATATAATTCTTTAATATTAGACATCGGGCACCAGCTGTTATTGACAAATAGACACACACCCCCACCCCTCGTCTTACCAGAAGTAGCGACTTTTTTCTGCCGGTGCAAGGAATATCCCGCTAGCTCTATATTGTACTTATTGTCGTTCAGCCACATCTCTGTGAAACATAAGATGTTACAGTTTTTAATGTCCCGTTGGTAGGATAATCTTAATCTTAGGTCTTCAATTTTATTTTCCAACTAATGTACGTTAGCAAGAAGAGCGGATGTCAGTGGGAGTTTACTCACTTGCCTACGGATTCTCAGAAGGCTGTCCGATCTGCGGCCCCTTTTTCAGCGTCTTTTCTACATGCAAAAGTCAGGGATCTGGGCCTGTTCTATTGAAAGCAGGATATCCTTCTCGTCAAACTCGTCAAAGGAAGAAGTTTATTCCAGTCCGCGGTGAGTAATCGCTGTTCTGATGTCCAGAATTTATTTTCGGTCATAAGAGACGGTAGCAGCAACATAATGTACACAATAAGTAAAAAAATAAGTCACACAAACCCTGAAAAACTAACAAAATAGCACACTTGTTTGGGAGAATGGAAAATGTCAGCCATGTTTTTGGGCGCCATCTTGTCACAGCACTTGGGTTTGCAGTTGCCATTTTCTGATGAGAAAGAAAAATGGCCCTGTATTTACCAGAAAAAGGTAGCTCGTCCACCATGGCAGAAGACAAAGATCCAGACTGTTGATTGGGAAACAAGAACAAACAAGGAGGCATGAAGATTGAGTGTTGAGGGACCACTTATCACATTGTCCACGGTGGGTTTGTGTTATGATGAACAATTAATTCTCTGTCCAGATAAAGGTGTTGATACGGCATTGAAAAAGCCACACCACTGACCAAATGTCTCTTTGTTTTCCAGTCCAAAGTCAGTGAATCCCTCAGGCCATCCAGTACATAGATATCCTGTGCCAGTGTGCTCCGATCGCAAACATCCCATTGTAGCAACTACAGCATACCGAGTCTCTCAGTAAATCAGTAACTCATCAAATGTAATACAACAATACATTTGTAGATACAGTATATCTGCACAGAATGTTTGTCATGTTTGTGTATGGTTCTGTCCAGTTAAAGATGGTGATACAGCATTGAAAAATACCTACCACTGACCAAATGTCTCTTTGTGTATGGTTTTGTCCGGTTAAAGATGATGATACAGCATTGAAAAATACCTACCACTGACCAAATGTCTCTTTGTGTATGGTTTTGTCCGGTTAAAGATGATGATACAGCATTGAAAAATACCTACCACTGACCAAATGTCTCTTTGTGTATGGTTCTGTCCAGTTAAAGATGGTGATACAGCATTGAAAAATACCTACCACTGACCAAATGTCTCTTTGTGTATGGTTCTGTCCGGTTAAAGATGGTGATACAGCATTGAAAAATACCTACCACTGACCAAATGTCTCTTTGTGTATGGTTCTGTCCGGTTAAAGATGGTGATACAGCATTGAAAAATACCTACCACTGACCAAATGTCTCTTTGTGTATGGATATCCTGTGCCAGTGTGATGCGAGCTTCCAGTTGTGGAGAATTCAGCACACCGAGCCTGTGGACAGACAGGTCAGTAACCCTTCAAATATGATACAAAAGTGTAAAACATTGAATATGTAGATACATACATTTTTTGTATTTAGGCCCACTTTTCCCCATGTTTTACATTTACATTTACATTTAAGTCATTTAGCAGACGCTCTTATCCAGAGCGACTTACAAATTTTAGACATGAGGCGTGATATGCGGAACATCAGGTTCACCCCACGAGAAGCAGTGCAAGATCAATGCCACTCTCAGCCAGGAGATCTTCTGGAAGTGATGTACTCTCTCTCTCTTACTCTTGGGTCAAGACATAATTTTAAAAAAATACAAATCTAAATTCCCACTGTGCCCATGATACAATACAATGTGAAATGTGTTGTACTACTAAATGAAGCTGTGAAGAGATGCACTCAGACCAGCCTTTGTGATTGAACTTACATGAACTATATTACTTTAGTTGGCTGCTTTGATCAAAACTTGTAAGTAATATAACCTATTCTGGGAGCCTAGTGTGTGTGTATGAATTACAGTGCCTTGCGAAAGTATTCGGCCCCCTTGAACTTTGCGACCTTTTGCCACATTTCAGGCTTCAAACATAAAGATATAAAACTGTATTTTTTTGTGAAGAATCAACAACAAGTGGGACACAATCATGAAGTGGAACGACATTTATTGGATATTTCAAACTTTTTTAACAAATCAAAAACTGAAAAATTGGGAGTGCAAAATTATTTTTTGATCTACTGCTCTGCTAACTAGCTAGCTAAAGTGTAGTCGGTGGCTAGCTAAGACAGATAATGGGTACGGAAGAAGTTCAACACTTTATTCAATTAATTTCAATACAGCACATGGATTCATCATTGATTAGGCACAGGTCTCTGATCAAGGTAGCTGATAGTGTTGGCTAGAGATGACATGCAGGAGCATCCTGCAGGAATTTGTAGTCTTGCCAAGGTCTTCTCTGTTGCTAATTAGCATTTCAATATTTTTTGTGTAGATTGAGGTGAATATATTGATAAAACTCACCTTGTTCGAGATAGAATTACACGCTTATCAAAATGTCACATTACTTGATTTGAAGTGTTTGTAAAATTCACTATGTGAAAAATGAATTGTGGAAAAACAATTGGAACCATTTCCATGTTTGAACATTCCATGTTTAATAGGTATTATAACGCGTCCATTGTGGGGGACTATGGTGCAGTTGCATTTACTTTTTGAGGATCATAGGGCCCATGCCAAATCTTCTCAGCCTGCTGAGGGGGAAGAGGCGTTGTCGTGCCTTCTTCACAACTGTGTTGGCGTGTGTGGACCATGTTAAATCAAATCAAATCAAATGTGCCGAATACAACAGTGAAATGCTTACTTACAAGCCCTTAACCAACAATACAGTTTTAAGAAAATACCTAAAAAATGTATAAAAGTAACAAATAATTAAAGAGCAGCAGTAATATAACAATAGCGAGGCCATATACTACAGCGGGGTACGGTTACAGAGTCAATGTGCGGGGGCACCGGTTAGTTGAGGTAATATGTACATGTAGGTAGAGTTTTAAAGTGACTATGCAAATAGTTTGGGTGGCCATTTCATTAGAAAAATCTAATCAATTTATTCCTTAGTGATGTGGACACCGAGGATCAAGCCAGCTTGCTAAGGACCATATATCGGCCTGCGTCAAAAGAGGCAGACCTCATAAGGTTGAAGGTGGCTTGACCTTCCAAAGACAGGAACAACTTTTAACATAATTTCTTTGTGACCCCTGAGCTTCAGTCTAACTCAGAGCAAATGAAAGAGAGATTCAAACAGGGGATTACTTTGGAAATGAGCCATGCCATATCTCTAAAAACAGACTGTCCGAGGACTGGATAGCTTACCTTTTGTATTTTTTTCTGTTTCCGGAGATTAGGAAAATAATTTGAACACATATTCACAGGGTCGTGTCTGCGGGTATGTTCTACAAAGGTACTATGGCTACAACCACTTAATTTGTGATTAGGGCTTTATTCTGAGGTGTTTATTCCACAGGGAATGCATTAGATCCAGAGGCTCCTTCATTCTTTCCCATCCTGCGCCTCGTTCCCCCTGTGAGGTGATTTAATGTTATTCTCTTGGTGATAAAGAACTGAAGAGCATGACCACAAATACACTGAATACATTATCTATTTTTCCCTGCTCACCCGAGGAAGGTTATTCTATCATGCAAATTACTTCTGTGCTCCAACATATTTCTCAGGTGTTTCATTCCATAGACATCAAATTATTTTTGGTCTAATGCCAGGTGACTTATCTATAGTGATTCAACATTGCCAAATTGAATGAAAACGATGCTATTGTGTTGAATACAATAGAATGAGAAATGTTTGTGGCATAAATTCAATATATTAGTTTTGGTCAAGGAAAATATTATATTCCAAATGCTACTCTGTCGCATTACATTGTCATGATATAACTTGGCCTTACAGTATCTGTATGTCTTTATCTTACAAATAAGATTACAGCAAATTGATGCTTACTGTACAATAACTGCAAAACAACCCATTTTCCTTCTGTTTTTGTAAAGGTCATTCGCACTGTGATTTAAAAGACCTAAATATCTATTTCATTCTGAATTTCTAAGAAATAGAAGGGATAACCTTTCTGAACATTGTTGTTCTGTGAGTCCTTTTGAAAGTCACTATTTAGGTTAGAGTTAATTTTCCTTCAACACTATAAATATATTTTCTATACTCAAGAAAAGGGCTGTTAATTGAGTTACCTGTGGTTTATGACCAGGCCTTTGTTGGGTGATACAGTACATGCTCTCAGGGCTTGGTGGTTTATACACTGCCTTGAGCTGCAGCTCACCATCTGTGGAAGCCAAGGGGACAACTGTTGCTCACTAAATTAGCCAGCTCCATCATCCTGATGCATCAGTAGAGGACCTGAGCTCTCTGTGACCCCCACAACCAAGCCCTCTCCTCCACTAATATAGATGCAAACTCAACTAGGTCAAGCACCAGGTATAAATCTTCCTTGGCAAGGCGCAGTGGCGTATGCCAGGCATGCACTGCAGGCTGGCGTGACGGACTGTGATTGGAGCCGCGGCTCATGCTGGAGGCGGGTACGCCGTAGCCTCTGCCTGTGGGCTAGGACCAGCTTTCTACTGGCCGAAGGGCTTGGCTCCCGCATGGTGACCAGTTGGCTGCTACAGTGTGTTTTTGCTGATATTTGTTATCACTATTTGGCTGACTGTGCATTTACTGCACTCTGGAGCAGGAGCTATGTTGTGTAGCTCTTACTCAAGACAACTTAAAACGCTGTAAGATAACTTACAGTATGTTTATGGCCATGAATTCCTTTTTGAAGGATTAAATGCAAATGTTATGATTTTCTAACCATTAATAAACGAGTATAAGGTAAGGTCCAGGGCATAACTTAACTGCTTTTACAATTTCTACAAGAAAATATATTACCCAGACATGGTTAACCATAAAGCATTATCAGTTATATTTACTGCCTGTTTTAATGCTACACCAACTGAATATGACCTTTGACCTTTTACTGTAGACACACAGGTTGTTTTTAATATTGTCACGCTCTGGTTGTAATATATTGTGTTAATTTTCATTTATTTGGTCAGGCCAGGGTGTGACATGGGTTTATTGTGGTGTGTTTTGTCTTGGGGTTTTGTGGGGTGTTGGGTGTGTGGCTTAGTGGGGTTATCTAGCAAGGTCTATGGCTGTCTGGAGTGGTTCTCAATCAGAGGCAGGTGTGTATCGTTGTCTCTGATTGGGAACCATATTTAGGCAGCCATATTCTGAGTGTTTTGTGGGTGATTGTTCCTGTCTTTGTGTTTGCACCAGATAGGACTGTTTCAGTTTTTCACATTTCATTATTTTATCGTTTCTTCATGTAGAGGTTTTTCCTTCATTAAATTATCATGAATCATCATCACGCTGCATTTTGGTCCGACTCTCCTTATGTCAGTAAACCATTTCTCATGCTACTTACTATAATGACACTATACTGTAAACTGAAAGATATTAGCGGTATGACTCTTTCTCCAGTTAACTTATTTTCAACATGAGTTGAATTCAAACCCCATACCGTGATTAAAAACAAATATATCCATGATCTGATGCCAGCAAAGAAGTAGTGCACATGGCATAATGGTCCATGGGTCAGACAGCCAGCCAGCCAGCCACCTTGCCCTGAATGGTATTTATAGGGGCATACTTAAGTTGACATGATTTAAAATTACATTTGCTGAGACTGTTTTTCTTCTATGCATTGCTTTTAAGAGCACAGTGTTGTTGGAATGTTCCATTTGCAAATCCACAGGAGTGTCACTGTAGAGTGTGTCATGGGATGAGGCCCGCATCTCTAATGCATAGCCTAGCATAGCATTCACTAACTGCCCAGACACCAAGTAACACCTGTGACAAATACATTCTTTTGAGCTCTCACAGTTACATAAGTGCTACAACTGCCCCTGGGTGTTATGAGGTAATGCTTGTTGAGAGCTGCCTGTCTTCACTTACAGTTTGTGTCCTCTTCTCTGCCTTTCTCTCAGAGCAAGGGCCTGGTTAGAATGGTCCTTCAGGAGCACTGTGCCTCAAAGCCCAGTTCACAATGCTGACCCACTGATCTAAGGCACATTTCTCTCTGTAGCAAGCAGCAGTCTTTCTTTATTCACCCATTGTCTGATCTAAAGTAATCATGGCACATACCAGAAATATCCATTTGGCTGAAAACCACACCAGTAAACCATTTTGCCTGGAACAAAGGGTTGTTTTCACTGTGAATCTACTTAAAGGCAACTTTCAATGAAAAACAGATCATTCCATGCCCCACTGGCATACCTCAGCCATATTTATCAGGGCTTAATACAAAATAAAAGAGAATAAATAAATACCATATCTCTTTCTTTATAGTTTGTAACTACCTTCAAATTGGAGAGTTGACACAAGTAGAACCAGAGGTTGAGGAGACTGAGCAGAGGTGGTTGTGGTTACCGAGCGAGTATAACAAATGGAGTGTTGTATAGAGTTAGTAGGGCTGGAGCTGCAGGGCCAGGCAGGGGGTGATAAATCCACCTGTGTGAGAGCTTGCATCAGACAGACCCAGGTCAGTGCCAGATAAATCGTCCAGCCCGTGCCCTGACAGAGAGGAGCCCCTTTGGGCATTCCCGCTGCTGAGAGTTGTATTTCCAGCACTGTCCCTCGCAGGTTGGAGCAGCGCTTCAGGATACGGCCAAGCTAAATGAAACGCTAATGCACTAAGTTTCCCATCAGAAATTTCCATAATTCATTTCCACACATTTCCTTGAGTGCACACTGCTCGGTTTTAGGGAGGGGCCGGGGATCTAAATGTACTCGCTACATGAAAGAGGAAATTCTGATCAACAACGGAAACCTAATAGAGAGAATCAATCAGCAGACAATAAGGTTCATAAGAAGTCTGTCAGGATTATTTTGTTGCATGTTTAATGATTTATACTGAATGTATTTTGGTGTTCTCTGCCTAGTGTGCCATGTCTGGCACCGGCCACGTTCAGCAAGAGCATTCCATTTTCCTCTGTGCCTATACGCAAGAACAGCAGTTATTATTTAATGTTGTACATTTCAAACAAATCCTTTTTCAGTCATTTCATTTTTATCAATAAATAAACTTTTTTCTTTTTATACATTTTTTCCAGTACTTGAATCTATGCTGAATGAATTGGGTTGCTCGAAAGTGCAGCAGCAATTCTCTTTGTGTTCCTTGTTAAATGTTTCCCTCCAGTTGGTTTTTGTTACTGCCCTCAACTGCTCACCAAAAGGTTTGGTTTTTCACCAAATAGGTCTCTCTTGGATTGTGGAGTAGATATTACTTTTGATGTGTTGTTTTCTCAGTCCAAAGGCTGTTGGTATCTCATACACTATCTCACACTCACATCCAATAAAGCACATTCTCTGCTTAGTCGGTTACAATGGAAAACTCAAGTGTAATTTCTCAGGCCACGGGGTTTGATTTCGCAGCTTTGCTCATTTTCCAACACAAATTATTTAAAACATTTCTCATTGTAATATCTGACAGAAAATATCATCCTGACATACCCAGAAAAAAAATCATAATCTAGGAATAATTAACGGCAATAATTAACAGTAATAGAAGTTTTAGGATACAATCTAGGCTGGAGTACAACATGTTTGTACTGTTAGGGTTTGGAATACAGAAATAGTGTGGACACCTGGTGCTCCTAAAGATGTAGAACATTATTCCCTGCAGTGTGATGAATTGGTCTACTAAAGAGGGTATTCATCCAAAAAAACGGTACAGCATGCATTATGTGACGCCAAGACCTGGCAATCTTTCACAGATAATACATGTTCTTTATCAGTCTTTACGGTTTGTTTCTGTCTTGTTCTAACAGTTTATCATGAATTGTTTATTTATTTTTACACGGGTATTGTGTACAATATTGTATTGTAAAAGCTTTAACAGTACTGCGTTGTCTTTTAACTTTCTAAAAGTGGTATCATTATGTACAATTCATTTCATGTTGTTCAATTTGAAATTCGCAGTACCATATATTGTAGGTATAACTAATTTGGGACACCTTTTGAATACGTAATATAATATATCAATCTTTATTTTATTTTCACATGCAAAAGAGATTTTGAGGCAGAATAAGATATTTACATACAGGCACAATACATCAGACAGAGCAAAGATTAGAAGGATGTACTGTCCTTAAAAGGCTAAGCCACTTTGCACTTTTTAATGTTTGAATATGGCATAAAAAATATAGCATAAAAGAGGCATCGAAATCATTTCTGATTCAGTACTATGGAAACCTTACAGTTCATTTTCCTTTGTCTGAGAAAACACAATTCAGTTTATAGTCTTTTTGCTGTATAGGTAAAGAAGAGCAAAAAAATCTTCAAAGCAGGATTTTGCCTGAGGTAAGACACAGGTGGATGAAGCCTGAAGCAGGGTCACAGTAAAGATTTATACTATGTACAAAGTAAAGAGCAGAAGAAAAATGGCAGTTCATGTAGTGTCTCAGTGAAGCGAGTGAAACAGCTGTTCACGGAGTGAAGAA
Organism: Oncorhynchus gorbuscha; assembly: GCF_021184085.1. Taxonomy (NCBI): domain Eukaryota; kingdom Metazoa; phylum Chordata; class Actinopteri; order Salmoniformes; family Salmonidae; genus Oncorhynchus; species Oncorhynchus gorbuscha. The sequence continues at coordinate 32,645,214 of NC_060174.1, forward strand.
GTGGTCAGGTAAGACAGGCCTGGAAATAATAATCACAGGCCCATCTGCTGACCTGGGACTGCATGGCTACAGGGCTCCCGACACAGGCCCTCCGTATGGAGTACAGCACAGTCCCAACCCCAGGAAGCCTGGCCGGCGCCGCGCTAGGCTGCTGACACTGCCACATGCTCCTGTTCTGGGGCTGCATGCGCACTCCCTCTGTCTCTTGCTCCATACTGTGCCGCTGCTACAACATGTAGAACAGTGGAGGAATGGAATGATCATCTTACTCAGTGAATTTCATAACAATCCAAATAGTGAAACATTTAAAAAGTTATCCTTTTTGGATAAAACTGAGAAATATATTCACATCTTACCAAATAACTGATTAAAAGACACTGTTTTGCAATAAAGGTCTACAGTCCCCTCAACAGCACTCTCTGGGCTATTTTCTGTCCCTCTCTGTGTACATTGACTTCAAAACCTAGGAGGCTCATGGTTCTCACCGCCTTCCATAGACTTACACAGTAATTATGATGACTTCCAGAGGACGTCCTCTAAACTATCAGAGCTTTTGCAGCATGAACTGACATGTTGTCCTCCCAATCAAAGGATCAGAAAATGAATCTAGTACTGAAAGCATAAGCTACAGCTAGCTATCACTGCAGTGCATAACATGTAGTTGACTCAAAGAGAGAGAAAGACAATAGTTTAATAGTTTTCAATAAATTAATTTCTTCAAAAATTAAGGAGAAACAGCAGACAGAGAGAAAAAGGGAGAGAGAGAGCTAGATACAGTATATTTTAATTGTATTTATCTTCACTTTTACACACTTTGTTAGCTATTTCAGCTACCTCGTTTATCCTACTCAAACACCCAGCTCAAACAGAGAGGAATACTATTTATGCTGGTTAGCTGGCTAAGGCTATCCAACAATGGAACTCTTACAAGTAAAGGTAAGCTTTCGGTTTCAAAAAATTTATACCCACCAGTATAACTGCTAAACTGCTTGCTGTACACTGTACTGCGTGATTGTATCAGGTTTACTAATGTGCCTGTTCTATTAGCTAAGTTGACTAGAACTTTAGCTAATATGGTGACAACGATGTAGGCTGTCTGTTGCAGTAAGCGGTTATGGTATGAAGGTTTGACTTGACAGCTGTTGTGTTGTGCATGAAGTTCACAAATGAAAGAAAGGGGATAAAGAAGGAGAGCGCTTAGAGTAGATGTGAGAATGGATTATGCAATGAGCAAAGTAATAAAGCAAACAGAATGAAACAGGGATAAACCTACCTGAATATGTTCAATAGAAACTATAATTTGCAAATGTTTGGACTAATGATTACAACCTAGATCAGCTAGCTGCAGGCAAGAGTGTGCAAGGTGGTACAGAAATTGTCACTGTCTTTCATCTTGATTACTCCAATTTGTCTCTCGACCTGTGCACCTACTGTATGTTATAAACATTCATTCGCAGGCGAGGTTGTAGCAACCTCATGATGGGTATAGGGAAAATTTGAGTATCATGTAGTAGCCTAACCTATCAACTCTACATTGAGCTGAATGGATGGAATATGAATGATAATCATCCAATATGCTTGAACATAAATAAGGCCATGCTCATAAAAAATGATTGTCCTCCCCAAACTTAAACGGCACTGACTGCCACTGATGTAGAACCACTGACTCTCTGCTATAGAATGATGCAAGGGCCCAGCTCCACAAGGTGGCAATGGTGGGCTTAACCTCCTCTGTTGAAACTTGTGCCCCCTCAGTTTTAGTATAATGTCCCCACATAAAAATAGCTAAAAAGTTTGATGAGCAGCAGCAGCTGAGCCTACCCACCCTTCCACAAGCGCAACCAGGATAATGGCTCAACAGCCGCCTCCACCTCTGACGGTTCCTGACCATCTTAGATATCCATCTGATATTTTGCTTACTAGGCCTACTGGGTAGCGCTGTTTTGTTCTGTTCGCGTTCATTTGTTTGCATTTTTGCAGTTGTGTTGATATTCTAAGTCAAAATGTTATTCAGTATTTTTGTTTTTCAGCATTTATTTAGCCTTATTTTGATAAGACAGATGTGTGCACAGCTGCACTCACATAGGCTGTTTGTAGTAGATGAATTACCCTATCTATCTTGTAGCCTATATTCATGACCAAAATGGCCTTGCTAGTGTGTAGGGCTCTGTCCATTGTCTTATACAGTGTAGCGGACATAGGTTACAGATTTTGTACCAACCTGTCACTTCAAAAGCACTCAATCAATGGTCTCGGAGTCTCTGCATTTGCACTTTGTGTTTATTGTGGTACAGCGTGATATAATCAGAATTCAATACACACTGAACAAAAATATGAATGCAACATGCAACAATTTCAAAGACATAGTTCACATAAGGAAATCAGTCAATTGAAATAAATTCATTAGGTCCTAATCTATGGATTTCACATGACTGGGAATACAGATTGGCATCTGTTGGTCACAGATACCTTTAAAAAAAGGTAGGGGTGATCATCAGAAAATTAGTCAGTGTCTGGTATGTACCACCATTTGCCTCATGCAGTGCGATTCATCCCTTCGCATAGAGTTGATTGTGGCCTGTGGACTGTTGTCTCTCTCCTCTTCAATGGTTGTGCGAAATTGCTGGATATTGTCGGGAACTGGAACACACTCTGGTACACGTCAATCCAGAGCATCCCAAACATGCTCAATGGGTCACATGTCTGGTGAGTATGGAAGAACTGGGACATTTTCAGCTTCCAGGAATTGTGTACAGATCCTTGCAACATGGGACTGTGTTATCAAGCTGAAACATGAGGTGATGGTGGCAGATGAATTGCATGACAATCGGTCTCAGGATCTCGTCGCAGTATTACTGTGCATTCAAATTGCCATCGATATAATGCAATTGGGTTCGTTGTCCGTAGCTTATGTCTGCCCATACCCCACCGCCATCATGGGGCACTCTGTTCACAAAGTTGACATCAGCAAACTGCTCGCTACCATGACACCATACACGCTGTCTGCCATCTGCCCAGCAGAGTGGAAACCGGTGTTCATCTGTGAAGAGCACACTTCGCCAGTGGCCATCGAAGGTGAGCATTTGACCACTGAAGTCGGTTACGATCCTGGTAAGGACGACGAGCTCGCAGACAAGCTTCTCTGAGATGATTTCTGACAGTTTGTGCAGAAATTATTTGGTAGTGCAAACCCACAGTTTCACCAGCTGTCTGGGTGGCTGGTCTCAGACGATCCAGCAGGTGAAGAAGCCGGATGTGTAGGTTCTGGGCTGTTGTGGTTGCCGGTGGTCTGCTGTCTAAAACGGTGTTGGAGGCATTCAATTCTCTGGCAACAGCTCTGGTGGACATTCCTGCAGTCAGTATGCCAATTGCATGCTCCCTCAAAACTCTCCAAAAACATCTGTGGCATTGTGTTGTGTAACAAAACAGCACATTTTAGAATGGCCTTATATTGTCCCCAGCACAAAGTGCACCTGTGTATTTATTATGCTGTTTAAACAGCTTCTTGATATGCCACACCTGTGAGGTGGACGGATCATCTAGACAAAGGAGAAATGCTCACAAACAGGGATGTAAACAAATTTGTGATAAGTAAGCTTTTTGAGTTTGTGGAACATTTCTGGAATCATTTATTTCAGCTCATCAAACATGGCACCAACATTTTGCATGTTGCGTTTATATTTGTTTTCAGTATATGTGGATGGGACATTTGTGCTGGGATGCAGGCCATTATCTGGAATGCTCAACGAGATGATCAGGACAATCTAGGGTATATTTTCCCAAACAGGTAAAGTATTGCCATGAGCTATAAGACTGTACTTGTTATTCTAATTCTCAAAAGGAAAGTTAAAACCCTCAGCCGTGAGGTCACTGAGGAGGACCAACAGTTATTGGGGGATCAACTGAAAGGGACTGATATCCAGGTCTGGAACATGAGGATTTTGGGCACTGGCCAGCAGGCCACAATTTCCACTAGTCCGAGTAACATTCAGGTCCTAAATCTGTGTCATGTGATGTTTGTAAAGGAAAATTTTTTGAGAAATAAGCTTTTTGTGCGTATATGGAACATTTCTGTGATTTTCTATTTCAGCTGAGGACCAACACTTTACACGTTGCGTTTATATTTTTGTTCAGTATAATTACAATGCATGAACCCCCCATAATTGTGTCCCCTCACTGACTTCAACTGCCCCTTTAGTCACTTTATCTTGGCGATGGGTCTGCACTGCAGGCCATGTCCATGTAAAGAAGTAAGCCTATCTGAGCTAATAAAACACTGCTACAGTAGGAAGAGACTTATGGAGCCTTTTGGAAAACGATGATTACATGTGGGCGTGTGTATCATTACAACTGCTGTTATTTGCTGATAAATTACTGTATTAAGATTCATTCAAAGAAACAGATTGATTTCATGTGTACACAGGCTGAAGAAAATGACCAAAAACAGGAGGCCCATCTCTTTAGCTGTCAAAATTGTTTAATTTAATCATTTATTTTGTGCTTTACTACAAGATGGTCTGTTATGTTACGTGGGATTAAAACACATTTATCATATTAGTCTGTATATGATGATTTCCTGCCTGTGTATCCTTAATGGTTTCTCCAGGGACAAATCAATATTGTGTTATAATTGAGTGATGAGGAGTGTGAAAAGCCTCATTATAATTATATGTGATGAAAATGAAGGGCCTATCAAACATGAAGGAAGGCCGGGTCTCCTAAAGATGAATAGAATTGGCCAGAGCCATCACACACTCACTGAACCCCGACTCCAACTTTCTTTTTTTCCCTTTGAACTCACTTAACAGACCATATTGACAGCCTTAGACTCCTCTCTGTAGCCTGGCTGGCCTTTTAATTACCACCACTACTTCTTAGCAGAAGGGCTTGTGAGACCCTCTTCTTAGGAACCCTGTGCTGCGAAGAGACGATCGAGTGATCATCGTAATGACTAGAGAACGTCACTGCCGACGATTGTCAGGGTACGATATTGCGTAGTGTGTCTACACACGTGTGCTTGGTCGCACACACGCACACAGACACACCACACTGCAAATCAATGCTCACTGACATGCAGTCAAAGCACTTAACGCAAAGCAACTTTTAGTGTATCATGAAGAAACACGTAAACAGATTAGCATCACAACTATGACATCCTGAAATGATTTGTTTTATGCACAGTGGCTCTTTAAGTTTGCTGACAGGCTGTCAGTGATGATAGTCTCTGCCATTTTCATCAATACTAAGAAAACAACAACTTTGCTGAGGTTCCCACTTTGAAATGGAAGGGGAACTTCTAAAAGCATAGGCAAATTTTAATTGTATCGATTCAGCCTTAGAAATGTACAATTCTCTGGAAAAGTGTGCAAGTCAGCAGTCTCCGCCTCCTCAGCCAAGGGGTGCAGGTTTGTTTTGTAAAACCTTACACTCCACATAGGCACCACACAATCTCAGGCGAGAAGCTTAGTTTTGCCTGATCCAACACAATACATGAAAGGTCTGTGACAGGAAAAGTGCACATTGTTCAAAGCTCTGTTTAAATATGATCAGCATTGCAAAATGCAAACAGAAAGATAAATATGAATTCTGTGCTGGCAATTTTGTGGCATTTTAAGGGGGTAATGGAGCTTTGAAGAGGCAGGGATAATGTTTGTCGTTCTTTTTGATAGCTGATTTGCAGGTAAATGTATTACATTTTTTACTGGGCACATGAGAAATAATTCAAAGGCACCCTTTCAGAAAGTACCTCTTGATAAGGAAAGAGACAAAAGCTGGCCAAAACAAAACAGCTCCCAATTATGCCTACCAGCAGAGCTACACAACAACTCCTTTACACTGTACTGGTCTGATTACTTTTCTATTTTCCTCAGGTAGATACGTAGCTACAGGGTTGGGTAGGTTACATTCTAAATGTAATCTGTTACAGTTACCTGTCCAAAATTACAATCAGTAACATAATGTTTGGATTACCAAAACTCAGAAACGTAATCAGATTACATTCCATTTGTTTTAGATTACTTTCCCCTTAACAGGCATTAGAAGAAGACACAAATGTATGTTACCAATTGAACAACATCTATTGCAGGATAAATCCATGTTAAAGTTTACATAGCTGGCCATATATGGATGTAAAATTGCACTTTATGGGTTGGTTATGTAGGCTTCTTCTAACCCATCACTTTCTACTACATATAATACGATTAAATACAATTTTTACATTACAAACTAAAGTCTATCAGAATTCCAGTCATTCCAATAAATGTTATACCCCTTGATCTTCAAGAATAGGACTTGGAAATATGGAAGTACTGTATAGATTAGCCAAATTATTTTACCTGAGCATAACCCCAAAACTAAGGACATATTAGCCAGCCCTAATCTGTTGTTTATGATTTGTTGTCATGGAAGGACTGATTGGGCTCGTTGACTTGAGCTGCGCTCATGGAATGGCATTCTTTGAGCACTACTGAAAAGTGCTATTTACAGTTGAAGTCGGAAGTTTACATATACCATAGCTAAATACATTTAAAATATATATATTTTTAATTCCTGACATTTAATCAAAGTAAAAATTCCCTATTTAAGGTCAGTTAGGATCACCAATTTATTTTAAGAATGTGAAATGTAAGAATAATTGTAGAGAGAATAATTTATTTCAGCTTTTATTTATTTCATCACATTGACTGATGTCTTGAGATGTTGCTTCAATATAGCGACATAATTTTCCTACCACATGATGCCATCTATGGCAAAAGAGTTCTATTTTTGTTTCATCAGACCAGAGGACATCTCTCCAAAAATTATGATTTTTGTCCCCATTTGCAGTTGCAAACCATAGTCTGGCCTTACTATGGCAGTTTTGGAGCAGTGGCTTCTTCCTTGCTGAGCGGCCTTTCAGGTTATGTTAATATAGGACACGTTTTACTGTGGATATAGATCATGTTGTACCCATTTCCTCCAGCATCTTCACAAGGTCCTTTGCTGTTGTTCTGGGATTGATTTGCACTTTTCACACCAAAGCACGTTCATCTCTAGGAGACATAATGCTTTTCCTTCCTAAGTGGTATGACGGCTGCGTGGTCCCATGGTGTTAATACTTGCGTACTATTGTTTGTTCAGATGAACGTGGTTGTGACAATACAGAGGCGGATGCAAGATGCAAGCAACGATGGTTTAATGAATACAATTTAAATCAGCAACAGGACAGACAGACTGTACTCAGACGGAATCCAACCCAGGGACTAGGGCTCATCCTCTGGTGATAGCGTGCTGAGAAATCCAGGGGAGTGTGTCCGGATGGGAAGGAAGGAGCACAGCAGATAATCCACACAAGGGCGGCGAGAGATGAGCACTGACACACGACACAACCTCTTGGAAGTAACAACACAACCTCTTGGAAGTAACAACACAACCTCTTGGAAGTAACAACACAACCTCTTGGAAGTAACAACACAACCTCTTGGAAGTAACAACACAACCTCTTGGAAGTAACAACACAACCTCTTGGAAGTAACAACACAACCTCTTGGAAGTAACAACACAACCTCTTGGAAGTAACAACACAACCTCTTGGAAGTAACAACACAAACAACACAACCTCTTGGAAGTAACAACACAACCTCTTGGAAGTAACAACACAACCTCTTGGAAGTAACAACACAACCTCTTGGAAGTAACAACACAACCTCTTGGAAGTAACAACACAACCTCAGGAAGTAACAACACAACCTCAGGGAAGTAACAACACAACCTCAGGGAAGTAACAACGATCTGACAACAAGAAACACTGGTTACAGGACATATAAAGGGAAGCTAAGTGGTTCCAGCTGGCGCAGACAATCAGGCCGAGATTGGGAACCACGCCCACACAAACGAGAGAGAGAGAGAGAGAGAGAGAGAGAGAGAGAGAGAGAGAGAGAGAGAGAGAGAATTCATGAACCGTGACAGTGGTACCTTCAGGCATTTGGACATTGCTCCCGAGGATCAACCAGACTTGTGGAGGTCTATAATGTTTTTTCTGAGGTTTTAGCGGATTACTTTTGATTTTCCCATGATGTCAAGCAAAGGGGCACTGAGTTTAAAGGTAGGCATTGAAATACATCCACAGGTACACCTCCAATTATCTCAAATGATGTCAATTAGCCTATCAGAAGCTTCTAAAGCCATGACATCATTTTCTGGAATTTTCCAAGCTGTTTAAAGGGACAGTCAACTTAGTATATGTAACTTCTGACCCACTGGAATTGTGATACAGTGAATTATAAATGAAATAATCTGTCTGTAAACAATGGTTGGAACAATTTCTTGTCATGCACAAAGTAGATGTCCTATCCAAATTGCTAAAACTATAGTTTGTTAACAAGAAGTTTGTGGAGTGGTTGAAAAACTAGTTTTAATGACTTCAACCTAAGTGTATGTAAACTTCCGACTTTAACTGTACATGTGAAAAATTTATGACATATGCTGCACTTGCCTTAGGCCTTTTGTTTACCTCTTTGTTTATATATTGATAATATGCAGCTGTTTAAAGGGCGAATCCATGGAAGAACAAAACAAAACATCCATCCCACCTCTGTTTTTGTAAAAATCTGAGGGATGGGACTGGAGATATGCAACCACTCTCAGATTAATAGACAGAACTATGGATGCAAGGACTGACCCTCCATTGTGAGGACAGACGATGGGAGATGAGAAGCAAGTACAAGGAGTGAATATTTAATAATAATAAATAACAGACATGAAACAAAACACGGACAGCTTATTGACAAGGGAAGCATAGACAGATATAGGGAGGCAATCATCATAAGTGATGGAGTCCAGGTGAGTCCAATGAAGTGCTGATGCGTGTAATGATGGTGACAGGAGTGCATAATGATTGGCCGCCTCACGCCCTCGAGCGCCGGAGAGGCGGAGTGGGAGCAGGCGTGACAGTACAGTCTAGGGGCGCCACACAGCCTGAAGGGCCGGCTGAGGCGTGGGAGCCCGACGAGCCGGCTGAGGCGTGGGAGCCCGACGAGCCGGCTGAGACGTGGGAGCCAGATGAGCCGGCTGAGGCAACCCGGTTCCTTCGGCAGCGGAAACCCAGACCCGACGTCACCAACAAAAAACTCCCTGATGCTTCCAATTGTGGTGTCAGCATTCTGTGATGACAGATGCTGGGAGGCAAGAAGCAAGTACAGGGAGTGAATATTTAATAAAAAACAGACATGAAAGAAAACATGGACAGTGTCTGGACACTGGAAATATAACGACATTAATGCTGACACAGGGATCAAACTGTGGAATAGACAGATATAGGGGAGGCAATCAATAAGTGATGGAGCCCAGGTCCAATGAAGTCCCACTCGACCTGTCACAATTCTCCTTCCCTGGCAATAGAGAACTGTAAAACTCCAGCCAACATGTTTGAAAAGGTCAAATGTGATGTCAAATCTCCCAGCAATCCCATCAACCATTTACAACATTCCTCCACAAGAAAGGTGGGCCGCCTGGTGCCCTTGAGCAACTGAGAGGGGGAGGGAGAGCAGGCGTGGCAATCCCTGATGTCAAAATTATTGTTTTAACCATGTTGAGGCTATACAGTGTTTGTTTAAATTTGATTTAAAAACAAGCTTATATTTTGGGTTCTCATTTAGTGTGACAGTCGAACTAAACTCATGAGGCATTTATAAGTTCTATTGTTCAAGAATCAATGGTACACTAGCGGTCAAAGGTTTTAGAACACCTACTCATTCAAGGGTTCTTCTTTATTTGTACTATTTTCTACATTGTAGAATAATAGTGAAGACATCAAAACTATGAAATAACACATGGAATCATGTAGTAAACAAAACAAGTGTTAAAGAAATATATATTTTATATTTTACATTCTTCAAAGAGCCACCCTTTGCCTTGAACACCATAGTGCCCTCCAAGCTCGTCATCAAGCTTGAGACCCTGGGTCTCGACCCCGCCCTGTGCACATGGGTACTGGACTTCCTAACGGGCCGCCCCCAGGTGGTGAGGGTAGGCAACAACATCTCCACCCCGCTGATCCTCAACACTGGGGCCCCACAAGGGTGCGTTCTGAGACCTCTCCTGTACTCCCTGTTCACCCACGACTGCGTGGCCACGCACGCCTCCAACTCAATCATCAAGTTTGCGGACGACACAACAGTGGTAGGCTTGATTACCAACAACGACGAGACGGCCTACAGGGAGGAGGTGAGGGCCCTCAGAGTGTGGTGTCAGGAAAATAACCTCACACTCAACGTCAACAAAACTAAGGAGATGATTGGGGACTTCAGGAAACAGCAGAGGGAACACCCCCCTATCCACATCGATGGAACAGTAGTGGAGAGGGTAGTAAGTTTTAAGTTCCTCGGCGTACACATCACAGACAAACTGAATTGGTCCACCTACAAAGACAGCATCGTGAAGAAGGCGCAGCAGCGCCTCTTCAACCTCAGGAGGCTGAAGAAATCCGGCTTGTCACCAAAAGCACTCACAAACTTCTACAGATGCACAATCGAGAGCATCCTGTCGGGCTGTATCACCGCCTGGTACGGCAACTGCTCCGCCCACAACCGTAAGGCTCTCCAGAGGGTAGTGAGGTCTGCACAACGCATCACCGGGGGCAAACTACCTGCCCTCCAGGACACCTACACCACCCGATGTCACAGGAAGGCCATAAAGATCATCAAGGACAACAACCACCCGGGCCACTGCCTGTTCACCCCGCTATCATCCAGAAGGCGAGGTCAGTACAGGTGCATCAAAGCTGGGACCGAGAGACTGAAAAACAGCTTCTATCTCAAGGCCATCAGACTGTTAAACAGCCACCACTAACATTGAGTGGCTGCTGCCAACACACTGACTCAACTCCAGCCACTTTAATAATGGGAATTGATGGGAAATGTAAAATATATCACTAGCCACTTTAAACAATGCTACCTAATATGTTTACATACCCTACATTATTCATCTCATATGTATACGTATATACTGTACTCTATATCATCTACTGCATCCTTATGTAATACATGTATCACTAGCCACTTTAACTATGCCACTTTGTTTACATATATCTCGTATGTATATACTGCACTCAATACCATCTACTGTATCTTGCCTATGCCGCTCTGTACCATCACTCATTCATATATCTTATGTACATTTCTTTAGTTTTGGAATTGTTAGCTAGATTACTTGTTGGTTATTACTACATTGTCGGAACTAGAAGCACAAGCATTTCACTACACTCTCATTAACATCTGCTAACCATGTGTATGTGACAAATAAAATTTGATTTGATTTTTTATTTATTTATTTTATTTCACCTTTATTTAACCAGGTAGGCAAGTTGAGGACAAGTTCTCATTTACAATTGCGACCTGGCCAAGATAAAGCAGTTCGACAGATACAACGACACAGCGTTACACATGGAGTAAAACAAACATACAGTCAATAATACAGTATAAACAAGTCTATATACAATGTGAGCAAATGAGGTGAGAAGGGAGGTAAAGGCAAAAAAGGCCATGGTGGAAAAGTAAATACAATATAGCAAGTAAAACACTGGAATGGTAGTTTTGCAATGGAAGAATGTGTAAAGTAGAAATACAAATATTGGAGTGCAAAGTGTAACGGCGTTCGTCTGTTGGAAGAGAGTTGGATCAAAATGCAGAGTGGTGGTTACTCATGTTCTTTAATGAAAAGTAGACGATACATGAAATAACAATAATATACGAAACGCGAAAACCTATACAGCCTATCTTGTGATATGATAAACAAACACAGAGACAGGAACAATCACCCACAAACACACAGTGAATCCCAGGCTACCTAAATATGGTTCCCAATCAGAGACAACGAGAATCACCTGACTCTGATTGAGAACCGCCTCAGGTAGCCATTGACTATGCTAGACAACCCTACTCAACCACAATCCCAATACCTACTAAACCCCAATACAAAAACACACCAAAATAAACCCATGTCACACCCTGGCCTGACCAAATAAGCAAAGAAAACACAAAATACAAAGACCAAGGTGTGACACAAAGGAGCAAAATAAATAAATAAATTAAATACAGTTGGGAAGAGGTAGTTGTTTGGGCTAAATTATAGGTGGGTTATTTACAGGTGCAGTAATCTGTGAGCTGCTCTGACAGTTGGTGCTTAAAGCTAGTGAGGGAGATTAGTGTTTCCAGTTTCAGAGATTTTTGTAGTTCGTTCCAGTCATTGGCAGCAGAGAACTGGAAGGAGAGGCGGCCAAAGAAAGAATTGGTTTTGGGGGTGACAAGAGAGATATACCTGCTGGAGCGTGTGCTACAGGTGGGAGATGCTATGGTGACCAGCGAGCTGAGATAAGGGGGGACTTTACCTAGCAGGGTCTTGTAGATGACATGGAGCCAGTGGGTTTGGCGACGAGTATGAAGCGAGGGCCAGCCAACGAGAGCGTACAGGTTGCAATGGTGGGTAATATATGGGGCTTTAGTGACTGTGATAGACTGCATCCAATTGGTTGAGTAGTGTATTGAAGGCTATTTTGTAAATGACATCGCCAAAGTCGAGGATTGGTAGGATGGTCAGTTTTACAAGGGTATGTTTGGCAGCATGAGTGAAGGATGCTTTGCTGCGAAATAGGAAGCCAATTCTAGATTTAACTTTGGATTGGAGATGTTTGATATGGGTCTAGAAGGAGAGTTTACAGTCTAACCAGACACCTAAGTATTTGTAGTTGTCCACGTAAGTCAGAGCCGTCCAGAGTAGTGATGTTGGACAGGCGGGTAGGTGCAGGTAGCGATCGGTTGAAGAGCATGCATTTAGTTTTACTTGTATTTAAGAGCAATTGGAGGCCACAGAAGGAGAGTTGTATGGCATTGAAGCTTGCCTGGAGTGTTGTTACCACAGTGTCCAAAGAAGGGCCAGAGGTATACAGAATGGTGTCGTCTGCGTAGAGGTGGATCAGAGACTCACCTCATTTGATGAGAGCTTTGCACACTCTTGGTATTCTCTCAACCAGCTTCATCACAAGGAATTCATTTAAATTACCAGGTGTGCCTTCTTAAAAGTTCATTTGTGGAATTTCTTTCCTTCTTATTGCATTTGAACCAATCAGTTGTGTTGTGACAAGGTGGGTGGGTGAGGGACTCTATTTGGTAAAATACCAAGTCCATATTATGGCAAGAACAGCTCAAATAAAAAAAGATAGACGACAGTCCATCATTACTTTAAGACATGAAGGTCAGTCTATGAGGAACATTTCAAGAACTCAAGAAAAAGAAAATTTTGTCAAGTGCAGTCGCAAAAATCATCAAGCACTATGACGTAATTGGCTCTCATGAGGAACGCCACAGGAATGGAAGACCCAGAGTTACCATCCCAAATATCAGTCCAAATAAATGCTTCACAGAGCTAAAGTAACCGACACATCTCAACATCAGCTGTTCAGATGAGACTGTGTGAATCAGGTCTTCACCGTCAAATTACTGCAAAGAAACCACTACAAAAGGACACAATAGGAAGAAGAGATTTGCTTGGGCCAAGAAACACGAGCAATGGTTGTTAGACCGGTGGAAATTTCTCCTTTGGTCTGGAGTCCAAATTTGAGATTTTTGGTTCCAACTGCCGTGTCTTTGTGAGATGCAGTGTGGGTGAACGGATGATCTCTGCATGTGTATTTCCCAACGTAAAGCATGAAGGAGGCTTTTGTAGGCTACAGTCCAAGCTATGTCTTCCAATGATGCGACTGCTGTCGGAATCCTACGATTATCCAACTTGAATAAATGCTTGGTGATAAGGATGACTGCAGTGGTGGCGTCTACGGCGATACGGATATAACTTATTATTGATATCTACATAGCACATTGATGTGAATCACACTGCTGCTCTCTCATATACAGTGGGGCATAAAAGTATTTAGTCAGCCACCAATTGTGCAAGTTCTCCCACTTAAAAAGATGAGAGAGGCCTGTAATTTTCATCATTGGTACACTTCAACTATGACAGACAAAATGAGAAATAAAATCCAGAAAATCACATTGTAGGATTTTTAATGAATTTATTTGCAAATTATGGTGGAAAATATTTGGTCAATATTTGGTCAGTATTTGGTCAATAACAAAAGTGTATCTCAATACTTTTTTATATACCCTTTGTTGGCAATGACAGTGGTCAAACGTTTTCTGTAAGTCTTCACAAGGTTTTCACACACTGTTGCTGGTATTTTGGCCCATTCCTCCATGCAGATCTCCTCTAGAGCAGTGATGTTTTGGGGCTGTTGCTGAGCAACACGGACTTTCAACTCCCTCTAAATACTTGGTTTATATTTGCTGCTGTGCTCCGAACATGTGTGCATAATGTAAATTCATTAAAAATCCTACAATGTGATTTTCTGGATATTTTTTTCTCATTTTGTCTGTCATAGTTGAAGTGTTATATTTGTGGTTATTGTGGATGGCTGTTCACAAATCTAAATGTGTATTTGAACCCAATAATGGTTGAATTTAAGAAGTTTAAGCTGCCTATCAATCGTTGTTTTTGAAACCAGTGGACATAACAAACGTGCAATCATGTAGTAACAGAAAAACTGTTAAACAAATCAAAATATATTTTATATTTGAGATTCCTCAAATTGACATTCGGACATAATAACACTGAGACGAGAATAAGGTTTAAGCAGGCTTTCAGACCAACGTTTGTTACCACAGTGACCTGGAGCCAGTGGGTTTGGTGACGAATATAAAGCGAGGGCCAGCCGATGAGAGCATGCAGGTCGCAATGGTGGGTATTATATGTGGCTTTGGTGACAAAATGGATGGCACTGTGATAGACTGCATCCAATTTGCTGAGTAGAGTGTTGGAGGTTATTTTGTAAATGACATCTTCGAAGTCAAGGATCGGTAGGATAGTTTGTTTTATGAGGGTATGTTTGGCAGCATGAGTGAAGGACGCTTCGTTGCGAAATAGGAAACTGATTCTAGATTTGATTTTGTATTGGAGATCCTTAATGTGAGTCTGGATGGAGAATTTACAGTCTAACCAGACACCTATGTATTTGTAGTTGTCCACATATTCTAAGTCAGACCGTCCAGAGTAGTGATGCTGGGCGGGCGGGCAGGTGTGGGCAGGGATCGGTTGAAGAGCATGCATTTAGTTTTACTTGTATTTAAGAGCAGTTGGCGGCCACGGAAGGAGAGTTTTATGGCATTGAAGCTCGTCTGTAGGTTAGTTTAACACCGTGTCCAAAGAAGGGCAAGAACTATACAGAATGGGGTTGTCTGCGTAGACGTGGATCAGAGAGTCACCAAGAGCGACATCATTGATGTATACAGAGAAAAGAGTCGCCCGAGAATTGAACATTATAATCACATCCATTCATTCAAAATTAGAGGAAACATTGGAGATACAGTATGTAAAAGAAAACATCTGCCACCCATTGACACAATGTTGAGTCTTCCCTGGTGGGAAAGCTTGTTGAAAGCTCTTGTTGTTTCTGATTTTGTAGCCTTGTTTCTGCTCTTAGCTCATAGCATGTTGTTCATGTTGGGTGAAATCATTAGACCTTAAACAACCCTTGCCTCCAAACAGTGCTGTGTCTAAAATGTAACCTAGTGTATTTGTGAAAAACACTGTATTTAGTGTGGCTACTACTTGTCATCAGCATTTCTATTATCGCTTCTGCATCTGAACACAAGGCCAGCACGGCTTCTATTGACATTATACATGAAATCCATCCCTATGGATATTGTTTGTCCTCAGCTGCGATTATTGTTTGTGTGTGTGTATGTGTGTATGTGTGTATGTGTGTATGTGTGTTTGTGTGTGTGTGTGTGTGTGTGTGTGCCTTGCGTGTACCCACAGCCCATCAAAGCACATAATGAAGCCTTATGTTGACATGTGCAGTGGATGACAAACCTCGTCTGATGGGAATGGTCATTTCCCAGGTAGACCGGACCCAGAGTGAGGGATGGTCTCTGTGTGGCTGTCAGAGGACGTTACAGAAGGCAGACACAACCACGAGGCCCTGAAGATGATCACATTTGATACACAGATGACATCCTTTCCCCTGCTGTGACTGCATAGGCTCATTTCTCTACACTGACATCCTTTTCCGTGTGGTTCTTCTTCAAGTCAAATCTATCACTTTAATGGAGAGATATTCTCAAACCTGGGATATATTTATTGAAAAAAACATACCGTATCATTGAGATTTGGTTTTGGGATAAAACATATTTGAGCTACCATCTATTTAGGACAAAAATACAAGTGTTTATATTGTAGGAATGAATACAGTAATCACTAAACTACAAGGTAACACACTGGCGTAAAGCCGCTATGACTATGTTGTTATGATGTTATCTTAATCCACTAGGTGGATTATGTAAGCGAAAGTGGGACAATTATATCACCAATCATCTAACACCTACTACACACATACCTTATGGACTCATTAAGTAAATGAAATCATAGGGGTGATAAGTCCAGAACTCGATTTCAGAATTTGATTAATTACTTGTTGATCAGAAAAGTATAGGCTTAAAACAAGCAATACCCTACCAATTGCATTACTATTTGGACCAGGATATTCTTTAGATAACATAGTATTGTCCATCACAAAATGACACAAAGTGTATATGCCACAGGACCAAAGTACGCTCTTGAAAGTTAATCTTCAGAGGTTATGGTTGTTCTCTAGAAGTCTGACGAGGCTACAGTTTACATGCAACCAGAACACTAGCCACATTGGAGGATTCCAGCACATTGCTTGAACCATGGCCTCTGAAAGCACCATTAATTGCATCTGGGATTTCGTTCTTCAATCCCACAGTGCATTGCAGGCGGCCAGGGAGAAAGAGGCTGGTGAATTAGGCAGGCGGGTGGGTTGAGGGTTGTGCTTGCTGAAGCCTTGACGGTGCTTTGTACTGAAGGATTGTTCTCCACACAGCTAACTGAGGTACGGCAGGCAGACGCACACAAAGTTGTTTGAAAGCCCAAAAGGATATGCTGGCTGCATCATCAAAGTCCTTCCATGTGTCAGCAAGAGATGAAGCTCTTCCAGAGAGGGCAACGCCTCTGATCACACCATTCAATCGATGGGATTTGAATTAAGGAATAAAAGATCAGGCATTGTGCATCTCAGTGCTGTGTGCGCCTGGAGAGAAGGATTAAGGCATGTTGGAGCTGCTTATCTGTGACAGATGCCATCAATCACAAGTTCACTCCACTAGTTAGCTAAAGTTGATATTAGCCTAAATAGGACACATCTGTTTGTTGCTGCAGACTCTCAATTTAATTAATTCTCAAGTCGTGTTATTTTTAGGGGCTGGTTTATATTTGTTGCTGTGCTCCGTACATGTGTGCATAATGTAAATTGTACAGTGCCTTTGCACACAGTGAGGTGAACATGTATTGTTATACTGTGTTTGGAGCACACAGAGACAGACACAAATGCACACAAACACACACACAATAATTAAAGTCACTGTGGTAACAAACGTTGGTCTGAAAGCCTGCTTAAACCTTATTCTCCTCTCAGTGTTATTATGTCCGAATGTCTTTCATAAGAGATTCACTCTGTTGGATAATAGTTTATTTTCTCTACTTTTCAAGAGAGAATGAGTTTATTCCCTGGGAGTGGAGTTCAAGGGCAGGTCTCTGTAACCCAGGCAGACGCTCTCACCAAGACCTTGGAATCAGACAGAGGAAACAGCCGAGGACGTTTTTCTGCCTGGATTGAGCTTGTCCAGAACACTAACCCGGTGCCCTGATCAGGCAGTGCTGTATCCTCAGTTCAGGCACTTGGACTGTCCTTGGTACCGCAACCTCTGAAAGTGACCCCCCATTCTCAGCTAGCATCGGAACAGGAGTAGTTGCTTGGGTTATGGAGCAGCAACTCACCTGATGATCTGAATCCCAGAGATGTGATTTTCTCCTCACTACCACATGCTCTCCTTACCCCTATCATTGGCCTCTTTCACCCGTCACGTCCCACAGTGGGGCATAATTGCTAAAAGCCCCTACCTCGCCATGTTCTACTATTATTAGCATGGCGTTTAAAGCTGTCCCTGGTCAGATGGTCAATGCTTGAGGGCAATGTGTCACACTGCATGGGCACAAAAGGTAGCCAAACAATGCCATTCGAGGACCAGGTGCCACTGTCTGCAGTAATACAATTTGGAAATCATACATCATTGAGGGCGACTGCGCACACTGATAGTTGTATGGCTGGTGATTGTGAGGCGCCATAATCCTAATATTTCAGGAGATCTGCTCGGTGCAGTCCATGCGAGTTGTCAGGACAGCTGTTAGTCTAGAGCCGTGGTATTCAGTAGTATTTCAGTGGGGACCCCATTTTTATGGCCAGAATTTCAATGGACCATCTTTTTTTGCATGAATTTCTCACCCCAAATTTTATGACAACCTGAAATGAATTACATTTAGATACGTTATCAAAACGAAAATAAATCAATAAATAATTTTACTCAATACAATTTCATTTTTTAAATGATCTTCATCAAAAATGTTTCTATATAATTTTCCAATACAATAATCTGTACTCTTTTTGTTGTTGTTGTTTTTTGCCAACCCCACTGCCCTGCGACCCCAACTTTGAATACCACTGGTCTAGAGGAACCTGGTGCCCTTGACTGACTCATGTTCTGAAACGCCCTATGACAGAGATAAAGGGGAAGGAAAAAAGACAGCATCCATGTAAGAAACAAGAGGAAAAATGGTTGCATCATTAGGATGGCCTTCTGTTTGTTCACTGCAAATTGCATTCTATGGATATGTCCTTGGATGGACTGGGTTGTTTCTATAATGATGTTTTGGAGCTGAGCAGCAAGGGATGAATTTGATGGGTCTTTATCCTCTTTACTCTTGTTATTCTTTTCTGTACTTGAGTAAACTGCTCTTAGTGCAGCATTGACTAGAGAAAATGTGTTGTTGTTCAGCATGTCTTTCAATGTTAATGTAATGTAGAAGTGTTTCACCTTTTTGTGCAATTGCCGTTTTATGTATTTCTCTAGTCTACAGAACCAAATCTGTGTCATTACGGTGTAAATACTTCTCTGCTCTGCTGCAAACAAAAAGATGTTTATAGCTTAGTGGCTTAATATGTGGGCTTTTGTCTGGCTGTCTGCAAGCATATTGTGAATGTTATTGTTTGATCAATGATTATTTCTAACATCTATAATGAAATAAGGATAGAAGCTGCAGTTATTTAATGCTGAAAATTTGGGAATTCACATTATTATATTAGTTATTTTCTCCATTGCTAACTTGTGATAATAGAGTCATAATGTAATAATGTCTTCTATGATGCATTGTTTTATTTATGATGTAGGCTGTTGTGTTTTGTTGTGATGTAATTGTTTTCATCCTGTTTGGACCCCAGGAAGAGTAGCTCAGGTAATAGGGATACTAATAAATACTAAATACTAAACTGCCTGCATGCAATCAATATAATTACAGATATTATTACAATAATATTCCAATAATAAAAACTAAAAATAATAATTGGAAGCTTTCTATTTCATGGGGAATTATTTTATTACACTTTTGAGGTGTTTGTGTGATTTGGTGTTTGTGTGATTTGGTGATGATGTTAATACTGTAACTGTAGAGAGGCTGAACCCCCCCATAGGCACTGAGGGTGGATGTGGGGGAGGAGATGCTTCATGGTCAGGGCCAGGGCCTGCTACAGCAGAGCAGCAGCCATAGCCCTGGATAAGAGCAGCGGGCCCCAGCCTGTTTACTTAAAGCCCGCTGGAGCAGGACGTCGACACACACCTGAACCCCCCCTGCACTGCGGGCCGCTGGGCGCAGCACAGCCGACCCCCTTTGACCTCTCCTCCCCACACAGCCCCTGGGACACTAGCCAATCAGCTCAGGGACCACTCCCAGGCACTCTACTAACAGGAACACTGCCTTCTCTACACCCTGGAGTGATGGAGAGCAGTATACAAACATGAATAAACACATATGCCTACACATACGCATGGTCATATCGTACACAGCTGCTCCTTAAGCACACATACATATTGTAGCTACATACTTACATATGTAACGGATGTGAAACGGCTAGCTTAGTTAGCGGTGTGCGCTAAATAGCGTTTCAATCGGTTACGTCACTTGCTCTGAGACCTTGAAGTAGTAGTTCCCCTTGCTCTGCAAGGGCCGGGCTTTGTGGAGCGATGGGTAACGATGCTTTGTGGGTGACTGTTGTCGATGTGTGCAGAAGGTCCCTGGTTCGCGCCCGGGTATGGGCGAGGGAACGGTTTAAAATTATACTGTTACACATACACATACACCCATCAATTCACAAATACACAGCCATACAGAAAACATATCTTTTTGATGTTATTTCAAACAGGTTTTTTTCCATCTCTACCACACTCATTTTTGTGTCATGTGCAGCCAGGTAGAAGAAAGACAGCTTTAGTTTGGTCAATATCTCCATCTTGTGGACACTTGGTATATTTTTATAGTTCAGGGTACTCAGCTCTGGAGACAGTACTAACCATGTGGATGGACACAGGATCAGCTGGGGTCAGAGCACTGCAAACCTTTCTATTATCAAATGATGCATCTAATGTAATTCCTTATGCTCTATTCCAGTGTTTCCCAACTCCAGTCCTCAAGTGCCCCCTACAGCACGCATTTTTGTTGTTGCCCAGGACAAACTCACCTGATTCAACTCATTGAGGGCTTGATGATTCGTTGACAAGTTGAATCAGGTGTGCTTGTACGGGGCTACAATACAAGTGTGACTGTTGGGGGAACTCGAGGACTGGAGATGGGTAACACTGCTTTATTATATGCATCCTATAAGACAGAGGTGTCGAACTCATTCCACAGAGGGCCAAGTGTCTGCGGGTTTTTGTTTTTTGTTTTTAATGAAGACTTAGACAACCAGGTGAGGGTAGTTCCTTGCTAATTAGTGACCTTAATTCGTCAATCAAGTACAAGGGTGGATGAAAACCCGCAGACAATTGCCCCTCTGTGAAATGAGATTGACACGTGCTATAAGAGGATACATAACCAGATGTGGCCACAGAATAGGTCAAGAAATAACCCTATGAATAATAATAACATTAAAATAATTGGGCTATAATAACAATAAAAAGGTGGTGAAAAAAGTCTGAAGTAAACAATAGCCTCTCATGTGTGAACTCCTTCGTCCATAACCACACCCTCTCAGGGTCAAAGAGTAAGTGGGATGTCTTCATCTTGAATGTCACTTTGTTTTTGGTCGGTTAGTCAGGCCCTTCTCTTGGATTGGCTTCTCGGTTGACGGCACGGGTGAACCCCTCAGAGAGCCGCTCTCTGCTGTCTCTCCAAAACAGCCATACTTTTTTAAATATGCAACATCTGTGTCGAAAGAACCATCCAAAATGGCTGCTCCTCGGAAGATGATGGCAGAGTCTGCTCAAACTTGGGCTGGGGCATTTGGTACTGCAAGGTTCCTAACAGATGTTAGCATTCACAACACCCGGGAGGTCTATTTTTGGGGGATTTTGATTTGTACCTATACTTCCCAATGAGATCACTTAATCTCTACTTCTGGTTGTAATGATTCAACAAATGGCTTGTTCACCTGAGCTAGGACTAGCCTCAGGACTAGCCACTGGGCACACACTGGTTAAATCAACATTGTTTCCATGTCATTTCAATGAAATTACTTTGAACCAATGTGGAATAGATGTTGAATTCACGTCTGTGCCCAGTGGGGAGGAGGTCACCCTAGCAGGGAACACTGGCTCCGACTCTGTTTGAAGACTTGGAAGCCACAAATATGTTGTTATCTCTGTAGCTGTTTCTGCTACATTTGTAACAAAGAATGAGCTCAGTAGCATACACTGTTATGCTACTGATATGCTAATGACGCCGGAGGAGATGTCTGCCGTTTTACGGTGCTATTGTGTGTATTTTTATATTATTTGTAACTTATTTTGTACATAATGTTTCTGCCACCGTCTCTTAAGACCAAATAGAGCTTCTGGATATCAGGACAGCGATTACTCACCTCGTACTAGACGAAGATTCTTTCTAACGAGTCGGACGCGAAGGATTTACTTCAGACACCGGACAAGGCCCAAATCCCATCATTCGCATGAAGAAGAGATGGAGATATTGGGGACGTAGGTCGGGGTGCCTTGTAAGGATCCGACGGTGAGTGGTAATTTGCCTCTACCATGATTCTTATTAGCCAACATGTAATCATTGGATAACAAAATGGATGAGCTCCAATCAAGACTAACCTACCAATGGGACATTAAAAACTGTAATACCTAATGTTCCACCGAGTCGTGGCTGAACGACGACGTGGATAACATACAGCTGGATGAGTTTTCCGTGCATAGTCAAGATAGAACAGCTGCCTCCGGTAAGACAAGGTGTGGCGGTCTGTGTCTATTTGTAAATAACAGCTGGTGCACAAAATCTAATATTAAGGAAGTTTTGAGGATTTGCTCGCCTGAGGTAGAGTACTGTATCTCATGATAAGCTGTAGACCATGCTACTTATTTTCGTAACTGTCTATTTACCACCCCAAACCGATGCTGGCACTAAGACTGCACTCACCGAGCCATAATGCCGTAAGCAAACAAGAAAATGCTAAACCAGAGGAGGCGTTCCTAGTGCCCGGGGACTAAACTAAAAATAGGTTTTACCTCATTTCTACCAGCATGTTACATGTGCAACCAGAGGAAAAAAATTCGACACCACCTTTAGTCCGCACACAGAAATGCAAACAAAGCTCTCCCTCACCCTCCATTTGGCAAATCTGATCTTAACTATATCCTCCTGATTCCTGTTTACAAGCAAAAACTAAAGCAGGAAGTACCAGTGACTCGGTCAGTATGGAAGTGGTCAGTTGCCGCTAAACTACAGGACTGTTTTGCTAGCATAGACTGGAATATGTTCCCTGGATTCTTCCAATGGCTTTGAGAAGTACACCACAGTCATCGGCTTCATCAATAAATGCATCAATGACGTCGTGCCCACAGTGACCGTACGTACATACCCCAACCAGAAGCCATGTATTACAGGCAAAATCCACACTGAGCTAATGAGTAGAGCTGCCGCTTTCAAGGAGCGGTACTCTAACCCGGACGCTTATAAGAAATCCGGCTCTGCCCTGCGATGAACCATCGAACAGGCAAAGTGTCAATACAGGACTAAGATTGAATCATACTGCAACGGCTCCGACGCTCACCGGATGTGACAGGGCTTGCAAACTATTACTACAAAGGGAAGCACAGCCGCGAGCTGCCCAGTGACATGAGCCTACCAGATAGCTAAATTAGTTCTATGCTCGCTTTGAGCCAAGCAACACTGAAGCATTCATGAGAGAACCAGCTGTTCCGGACGACCACACCCTCCATAGCCAATATGAGTAAGGCTTTTAAACAGGTCAGCATTCACAAGGAAGCAAAAGCCAGACGGATTAACAGGACGTGTACCTACATGTACTTATTACCTCGACTAACCTGTGCCCCGCGCACATTGACTCTGTTCCGGTGCCCCCTGTATATTGCCTCGCTACTGTTATTTTATTGTTGCTCTTTAAGTATTTGTACATGTTCTATTTTCTTCTTTTTTTTAACTTCAGTTTATTTTAGTAAATACTTTCTTAAAGCACTTATTTTTCTTAAAACGGCATTGTTGGTTAAGGGCTTGCAAGTGAGAATTTCACTGTATTCGGCACGTGTGACAACTAGAATTTGATTCAATTTTTGTATTTACGCTCTTCCTCCTCAGAGAATTGAGAATATTTCTAAACAGAAAAGCCATGACCTAAAGGCTCCTTGTCATCTGGATTATTCAACCAACTTTCAAATGAGACAGAAGACCGTGATACAGAGAGAGAGGAAGAGAGAGATAGAGAGTGGGAGAGAGTGAAAGAGAGGAGAATAAAAGAGAGTAGAAGGGAGGAGAGTAGGGAGCTTAATGCATCACTTTAAAAAAAAGTTCATATTTCATGCTCATCATTAAGGCTGGGTTTGAGCATGGAAGGCGCTTCTGCTATTTTCCCACACCCCTTGAGCCAAGTCCTTGTGACAGCCCTCCACTACATCCTGGCAAATTATCTGCATGAGCTCCAGCGAACAAAAACAGCCCAGTGCGGGGGAAGCGAGTGAGACCCATCCACAGCTCTGCTCCTGTGATGGGGAGACACGTCACTTTGCATCAGCTCGAGCCCTCCAACTCACATCATCTAGTGGAGAAGAACAAGACCGCTCCAAAGACACAAAGAGAGGCTACAACAGCCGGCCGGGCCCTTATTGCCCAGTATAGCACCCTGTTAAGAAGTGATGAGGTAATAATTTAAATAGGAGTTTGGGAGAACACAAAGCCCAATGCCAGGCTCTTTAAAATACAGTGATTTACCTTAGGACTGGGAGAAGCCTATTTGTGCGGCACGTACACAACACTGAGTGACTTGGATTTTCCTATGCAAATACGTTGTGCCACGAACAGATATATACAAGCGTTTTCTTTTTCAGGTACATATAGAAACCACCAGACAGCACCTTCCCTAGTTAGTGCCTGACAATCCTAAGGCCAGTCTGATGAGAGGAATCAGATATCCATCCTCGGATGGGGCCACAGTGTCTCCTGTCCCCTCCTGTCTCAGCCTCCAGTATTTATGCTGCAGTAGTTTGTGTCGGGGGGCTAGGGTCAGTTTGTTATATCTGGAGTACTTCTCCTGTCCTATTCGGTGTCCTGTGTGAATCTAAGTGTGCGTTCTCTAATTCTCTCCTTCTTTCTTTCTTTCTTTCTCTCTCTCTCTCGGTGGACCTGAGCCCTAGGACCATGCCCCAGGACTACCTGACATGATGACTCCTTGCTGTCCCCAGTCCACCTGGCCATGCTACTGCTCCAGTTTCAACTGACCTGAGCCCTAGGACCATGCCCCAGGACTACCTGACATGATGACTCCTTGCTGTCCCCAGTCCACCTGGCCATGCTGCTGCTCCAGTTTCAACTGTTCTGCCTTACTATTATTCGACCATGCTGGTCATTTATGAACATTTGAACATCTTGGCCATGTTCTGTTATAATCTCCACCCGGCACAGCCAGAAGAGGACGGGCCACCCCACATATGCTCTCTCTAATTCTCTCTTTCTTTCTCTCTCTCGGAGGACCTGAGCCCTAGGGCCGTGCCCCAGGACTACCTGACATGATGACTCCTTGCTGTCCCCGGTCCACCTGACTGTGCTGCTGCTCCAGTTTCAACTGTTCTGCCTTGTTATTATTCGACCATGCTGGTCATTTATGAACATTTGAACATCTTGGCCATGTTCTGTTATAATCTCCACCCGGCACAGCCAGAAGAGGACTGGCCACCCCACATAGCCTGGTTCCTCTCTAGGTTTCTTCCTAGGTTTTGGCCTTTCTAGGGAGTTTTTCCTAGCCACCGTGCTTCTACACCTGCATTGCTTGCTGTTTGGGGTTTTAGGCTGGGTTTCTGTATAGCACTTTGAGATATCAGCTGATGTACGAAGGGCTATATAAATACATTTGATTTGATTTGATTTGTTACCGGTAAACCCCCTAGTGGGCTTGGAATGTACTGAAGGCATCCTGCATGTACTCCACTGTAAACTGTATTCACACACTAGTTTAGAAATATAAGTATATTTTCCCCTGGCCTCTTTCTCAAGGATATACACTGACACTCAAGGAGACTTGAAAAATTGAGTTTCACCAAAATAAACATGTCTTCCAAGATGCATGTGCTCCAAGCCCAAATTGGCCTATTTAAAGCCATATACATAGATATTTGAATAATATTGACTTGCAAACTATGCTGAGGACAGGAGGCTAGCCTGTCTATGTTAGGACATCATAAGTGATGCAGAGTCCATGCAGGTGAATGGAAAGTACATGCTGTATCCATTTCACCCTATTATAAGACAGTCACTCCCAAAAATGGGCTTGTGTGCATTAAGTAAAAATATGTATTATTACTTGAAAAATTATGTGACATATCTGTACAGCACACACTGTAGGCCTGCAGAACTCTAACATACAGTCAACCAAACCAACCATATAATACACTCAATCACGTACTAGCATTTTTTGGAACTGTGGTTAAACGTACCTATAGCAAAACAGCAATCAGCAAATACTTAAACACATTTGCAGTTTGTCTGATCATTTTCTTGCCTGCATACTGTATTTTAGACTCGCTTTTGCAAAACTTTAAATACAATTGTCATCAATGAATTCAAAATTCACGTGAAGTGTTTTGTTCACAGAATATCAACACAATGTTTTTAACAGAATAGAAAAGATTGCAATGTGTTCACTGTTTCCGTCAATCAGTAAATAGAACTGCACAAAATTGTAAATAGTTTTATCAGTGGTAAATCAGGTAAAATATACACTAGAGAAATGTTTGGTGTATTTTTTACATCATTGCGTACATGCAGAGATGCAGAGAATAACGTTGATCTTTGCTTTGGTATAGATTGAGACCTATAAACTGGGGATTGCATATCTACTTGCAATTGGAAAGTCTATAAACCTATAAGCAGGACAGTGTATGTACAGTTGAAGTCTGAAGTTTACATACACCTTAGCCAAATACATTTAAACTTAATTTTTCATAATTCCTGACATTTAAAAAAAAAAATCCCCGTCTTAGGTCAGTTAGGACCACCACTTTATTTTAAGAACGTGAAATGTCAGAATAATAGTAGAGAGAATGATTTATTTCATCTTTATTTCTTTCATCACATTCCCAGTGGGTCAGAAGTTTCCATACACGCAATTGGTATTTAGTAGCATTGCCTTTAAATTGTTTAACTTGGGTCAAACGTTTTGGGTAGCCTTCCACAAGCTTCCCACGATAAGTTGGGTGCATTTTGGCCCATTCCTCCTGACAGAGCTGGAGTAAAGGAGTCAGGTTGATAGGCCTCCTTGCTCGCACACACTTTTTCAGTTCTGCCCACAAATTTTCTATGGGATTGAGGTCAGGGCTTTGTGATGGCCACTCCAATACCTTGACTTTGTTGTCCTTAAGCAATTTTGCTACAACTTTGGAAATATGCTTGGGGTCATTGTCCCCCAAGCATATTTCTTCCTGACTGATGTCTTGAGATGTTGCTTCAATATATCTACATAATTTTACTCCCTTATGATGCCATCTATTTTGTGACCTGCACCATTCCCTCCTGCAGCATTTAAGCACCCCCACAACATGATGCTGCCACCCCCGTGCTTCATGGTTGGGATGCTGTTCTTCGGCTTGCAAGCCTCCCCCTTTTTCCTCCATACATAACAATGGTCATTATAGCCAAACAGTTCTATTTTTGTTTCATCAGAGCAGAGAACATTTCTCCAAAAAGTACGATCTTTGTCCCCATGTGCAGTTGCAAACCGTCGTCTGGTTTTTCTATGGCGGTTTTGGAGCCGTGGCTTCTTCCTTGCCGAGCGGCCTTTCAGGTTAAAACTGTACTGAAAAAGTATAAGTGCATAACTGCCTAGCTACCTGAATGTCAGATATCTCACAACAAAATGTGAAAATTGGTAAATAATTACATTTCTCTATCAACACATTTATGATGTATCTGTCGATGCAAATATGGTAGTATTATAGCAATTAGATACATTTATATAGGCATAGACATTATGACACTGAGTTAGCTATTTACCAAAGCAGTTCAATGATCATTCACAGCAACATTAATTTAGACTAATTTACACTTGTTAATTTCTCACCATTTCCCCACATTTGGTAATCTCTCACCTGGTCCCTCAGAATGTGCCTATAATTTAACTTAGCAGCAAATATATACTATCTTTTAAACAAATACATATTCATATAATCTATAATGAATGCCTATTTGCGTCATTAATCAATTCTAGCAGCGAAATACTTGATCTATTTGGAAATTAGAAGAGAAGCAATATCCTCCACAGTGGAAGATTTAATAGATGCAAAATCCTAATTCATCGGCAATTTAAGATGTTCTCAGGAAGCGTGGCTTTACCCACAATATTATTCCCTCTTTATAAAATGCTCTCCGCTATTGGTGTTCTGACCTCTTTGGATAAAAAGGGCCATGGGTTTTCAATGGCTGTAGTTATTCATTCATTGGCACTCAAATTGATGCTGCAGTGCCTGTAGTATATAATGCTCTATAAACATCTACCATGTGTATAAACAGTGAAAATGCCACTATGGCAGTCATTTCATACAGTTTCAAAATATGTATTTGCATCATTATAGTAGTTTTGAAAAATCCCATTAACTCTGGTTGAGTGTCTATTGAATGCACGCACGCACGCACACACGCACACACACGCCCTTTAAACCCTATATGCTCCTTTGAAACCCCTCTTTCAAAGTCACTAAGATCTCTTCCTCTTGCCTTGGTAGCCAAAATAATGTGCAACTGGGCATTTTTATACATAACCCTAAGCATGACAGGATGTTAATTGCTTAAAGGGATGCTTTGGGATTTTGGCAATGAGTCAGAAACTCGTAGATACCATTTTTACGTCTCTGTCTCCAGTATGAAGGAAGTTAAAGGTAGTTTCGTGAGCCAATTCTAACTAGCGGTAGGGCAATGACTGGAATTGCACAAGCGCTAGTTAGCAACTTCCTTTAAACTGCACGGAGAGACAAAAATGTTATCCACAAGTTCATCAAACTCTGGGTCAATAGATAAAGGGCCTCATTGTCAAAATCCAGAAGTATCCCTTTAACTCAGGAACCACACCTATGTGGAAGCACCTGTTTTCAATTTTTAATTTACTCAAGTGTTTCCTTTATTTAGGCAGTTACCTGTATCTGCGAGTAGTCTGTCTAAACCCACTATGAACAGCAGAACACACTATCCATATTCATGTGATATTTGCCGGAAGGCTTTTGTGTCTCCTAAAATAGCATAGCGAGAAAAAGGGTCTCACAATGCATCCTAACGTTCATCATGAGTACAGTCCCTGCGATGTGTAGCACATTCATAATATGCTAATTACTACTACTAATATCATATGTGTGTGTGTACTATTGGTGGTGCGGCAAAGTAGACTCTTATTTGTACCAGAGAGATCTAAAGCAAACATAAAAGGTGATATGAAAAGCATTTGGAAACCAACATTCTCAGACACCCTTTGAGCCTAATTGCTTGTTATCTGTGCAAGTTCCATTTATCTAAATGCTGTTGTTTAAACTTTTCCTGTTCTGCTGTATGGGGCCACACATGCCCACAGGTTATTTTATGCTGTGGTCACAAAGCCTCAGGTGCCAACAGGTCTCCTGCCCTGCACCAAAGGGCCCTAGCTGTGTGAATGGACACCTTGCTATCAAAGAGATGGCCTGTTACAGTCACACAGATCAACACAAACTAAGGACACATGAACCCAATCGAATGGCTTTTATCAAACATAACACTGTGAATGACGTTCATTTTCCTTCAAGAAGAAAACCTTTCCACCAGCGAATAATGAAAAGTTATAGCTATGTGAACATGTTTATTAGTTGAAAGCACTAGGGTTGTGGTTAATAATAGCCTATATAGGATATCAAACTATTTCTGTCCATAGACATAAAACTAACCAGGAGAGGGAAGCATACACCAAGCTGTTACTACTGCAGGAAACATGCTGACTACACATGGACCATACATGAATGTGACATCCTGTTAAAAGAAACTTGTAGAAATACCGTTTGTGATATGAAAAATGTAATATCCCAATGAAAATGCAATGGAAATACATAAAGTGTACACAATATACAAAAGCCAAGAGCATTGGTGTCAACATTCAAATGATTTTTCCAACCACACAAATGTAAGGTTGTATCTCTTCCTGATTCCGTTCGCCTAAAATAATGTTTCCATGACAGTCCTTGTATGCGATCCTCACACTAACGGTGCAGCAGATCACTAAGGTCTCTAAAGGTCATTTCCTACAAGCATACAAAATAACTTGCATGCCTGACACACACGTATCTGGGGAAAAAACTGTATGGAAACAGCAACAGGGTCTTTGCAGTGAGTAAAGAGCAGGAAGGTATGTGGAAGTTGGGAGATCAGTCATGGGGGTCAGGGCACTTAGTGCTGCTCTAAGGAGAGGACAGTTAGTGATAGTGGCCATATACATGCCTCTGGGATGCTTCTCAGGATGATGCAATGAGATAATGGCTTCATACATGCACCGTCAGCGTGCCTCAGTGAGGGCACCATTTCATAAGCTATTTATCTGATGACATGATGTCATGCAATCAGTGAGTAACACAGTAGTGTCACAGTATATAGGCCAATCATTACAACAAACAATTAGAGTATGTCACATACTATGTATACGTCATTTGATGATCTGTCATATATTGTGTCTCACTAATGTACCTGTGTCTCATGTTTGCCGTCAGAACGATTTGACCTGATTAACCTTAATAGCCAAATTGAGTCAATATAACAACTACAGTAACTGTAACAATTCATGTGTGCTACTTTAGTCTCGGGGCATGGTCTGTTGAATCAACTTCATTGACTACATTAACTGAACCTGAAATGCTGCACCATCACATTAATACTGAGGGAATACGGTTTTGCCTGTATAAGGAGACTATGTAATTCCAAAGAGGAACGAGGAAGTTAAAAGGATCAAGGCTTATCACCCATGCACACCCCTGATTTACGCTATAATGACAGTGTGCACCTTCCATTGAGCAACGGCTTGGTAGTGACAAAGCACTCTGTGGGTGTGTTTCCACTGCCAGCGACCATGTTTTCCCTAATTAGCTTAAGTTTAGACAGCTTGTGTGGCAATTAGAGACCAATTGCCACACTCTCATGCTGTAATTTAGTCAGATGTGCCTATTGAGATGCCAGCAGCTTCCCAATGCAGTGAGATTCCTGCCTTCATGGGACCATGTCTATGGTTCCCCACTCTCAGACAGAATGTCAGCTCTGATTCAAGCAGAGCAAGACATGTATACAAACCTCCCCACATAGCCAATGCTTTGTAAAGTACCTGCCATACCATGCTTTTAAATGGGAGCCCTGACCTTGAGGAGAGAAATCAAACACACAAACACATTTATACAGTATTGCTTGCAGGAAACACAACAATAATAACAATAATTCACACAAACACACTAATACAGGTACATGCATACCCAATGTATAAAAATACACACTCACTCCTGACCACTCACAGGAATAGCCACTTGGACCCTCAATCTGCTTATATCACGCTATATAACAATAAACAAAGTTCAAATGCAAAGACTCCGAGATCATCATGCTTTTGAAGTGGCAAGTGGGTGCGAAATCTGTAGCCAATCTCAGCTTTGCTTTATCAGCGTAAAATAGGGTCCATCCAGCAGTCCTAAGGACAAACATTCAGCCGGAGGCAGGCAGGTAGAGGTGCAAATGAGTTTTGGATTTATTTACACAGCGCTGGTGTTTCAAAGATGATGGTGATATTTACAAATATATATTTAAAGTTCTGACTGCAAAATGTCGGCATTCAAAAGAAAAAGCCTCTCATCAGGCAAAACCTCTTAACCTATAAAGCACCGGTGGGGTTTATGAGGCTTCAGATACAGCCTCCCATTGAGTTACCCAAAAGTGAACTAACTAGACCAACTCCAAACGGCCACTTAAATACATTTGGCCACACCTATTCCTGGCGAGCAGGCCAGGTACACAGTTGAAGTCGGCAATTTACATACACCTTAGCCGAATACACTTAAACTCAGTTTTTCACAATTCCTGACACTTAATCCTAGTAAAAAAATCCCTTTCTTAGGTCAGTTAGGATCACCACTTTATTTTAAAAATGTGAAATGTCAGAATAATAGTAGAGAGAATGATTTATTTCAGCTTTTATTTCTTTCATCACATTCCAAGTGGGTCAGAAGTTCACATACACTCAAGTAGTATTGCCTTTAAATGGTTTAACTTGGGTCAAACGTTTCGGGTAGCCTTCCACAAGCTTCCCACAATAAGTTGGGTGCATTTTGGTAGAAACTGGCCCATTCGTCCTGACAGAGCTGGTGAAACTGAGTCAGGTTTGTAGGCCTTCTTGCTCGCACACACTTTCAGTGCTGCCCACAAATTTTCTATAGAATTGAGGTCAGGGCTTTGTAATGGCCACTCCAATACCTTGACTTTGTTGTCCTTAAGCCATTTTGCAACAACTTTGGAAGTATGCTTGGGGTCATTGTCCATTTGGAAGACCCATTTGCGACCACGCTTTAACTTCCTGACTGATGTCTTGAGATGTTGCTTCAATTCATCCACATAATTTTCCCACCTCATGATGCCATCTATTTTGTGAAATGCACCAGTACCTCCTGCAGCAAAGCACCCCCACAACATGATCCTGCCACCCCTGTGCTTCACGGTTGGGATGGTGTTCTTCGGTTTGCAAGAGTCCCCCTTTTTCCTCCAAACATAACAATGGTCGTTATAACCATACAGTTCTATTTATGTTTCATCAGAGCAGAGGACATTTCTCCAAAAAGTACAATCTCTATCCCCATGTAAAGTTGCAAACCGTAGTCTGGTTTTTCTATGGCGGTTTTGGAGCAATGGCTTCTTCCTTGCTGAGCGGCCTTTCAGGTTATGTTGATATAGGACTTGTTTTACTGTGGATATAGATACTTTTGTACCTGTTTCCTCCAGCATCTTCACAAGGTTGTTCTGCTGTTGTTCTGTGATTGATTTGCACTTTTCGCACCAAAGTACGTTCATCTCTAGGAGACAGAACGTGTCTCCTTCCTGAGTGGTATGATGGCTGTGTGTTCCCATGGTGTTATACTTGAATACTAGTGTTTGTACAGATGAATGTGGAATCTTCAGGCGTTTGGAAATTGCTCCCAAGGATGAACCAGACTTGTGGAGGTCTACACATTTTCTTCATTGCTCTTTGCTGATTTCTTTTGATTTTCCCATGATGTCAAGCAGAAAGGCACTGAGTTTGAAGGTAGGCCTTAAAATACATCCACAGGTACACCTCCATTTGACTCAAATAATGTCAATTAGCCTTTCAGAAGCTTCTAAAGCCATGACATAATTTCTGGAATTTTCCAAACTGTTTAAAGGCAGTGTCAACTTAGTGTATGTAAACGTCTGAACCACTGGAATTGTGATACAGTGAATGAAGTGAAATAATGTCACGTTCTGACCCTAGTTCTTTTATTATGTCTTTGTTTTAGTATGGTCGGGGCATGAGTTGGGGGGGTTGTCTATGTTCGTTTTTCTATGATTTGCTATTTCAGTGTTTGGCCTGGTATGGTACTCAATCAGAGGCAGCTGTCAATCGTTGTCCCTGATTGAGAATCATATTTAGGTAGCCTGTTTTCTATTGTGTTCG
This sequence comes from Oncorhynchus gorbuscha, assembly GCF_021184085.1. Lineage (NCBI taxonomy): Eukaryota > Metazoa > Chordata > Actinopteri > Salmoniformes > Salmonidae > Oncorhynchus > Oncorhynchus gorbuscha. Next base: position 32,678,542 of record NC_060174.1, read on the forward strand.
TGGGTGATTATTTTCTGTTGTCTATTGTGTGTCTGCACCAGCCAAAACAGTTTTCGGTCGTTTCTCTTTGGTTATTTCCCTGTTCATTCTAATAAATATGGACACATACCACGCTGCACCTTGGTCCTCACCTTCTTCCACCAACAACGGACGTTACAAATAATCTGTCTGTAAACAAGTGTTGGAAAAATTACTTGTGTCATGCACGAAGTAGATGTCCTAATCGACTTGCCGAAACTATAGTTTGTTAACAAGAAATTTGTGGAGTGGTTGAAAAATGTGTTTTAATGACTCCAACCTAAGTACATGTAAACTTCCAACTTCAACTGTACATAGAAAGTAACAATGATAAGACTATGACATTTGCGTTACTACAGTACTAACACGCACCTCAGGTTGAGTATAGAGCGCTAACTCAGGTGCTATCAAATCCCCGACACGATCCGTCGGACGAATATTGTATCTATAGCACCAAGCTAGCAACTCCCTCATTACTCTCCACTCCACTTTCCCCATTAACTCCTTCACAGTCTCTGCTTCGCTCACCTCTAACACTGGCTCTGGTTCTGGTCTCCTCCTTGGCTCTTCACGATAAACAAGGAGAGTTGGCTCAGGTCTAAACCCTGACTCAGCCATACTCTCCCGGAGCCCTCCCCCCAATAAATCTTTTGGGGTGACTTTCGGTTTTCGCTCTGCGCCGCTTTCTCTTTTTTATTGACTCCATTCGCCTATAGCCCTCTTCGCATTGCTGCAGCGAATCCCAGGCGGGCGCCTGCACTCTCTCTGGGTCAGCCGCCCACCTGTCGATTTCTTCCCACGTCGTATACTCCATGCCTCTACCGTCCATAACGTCCTCCTTTCGCTGCTGAAGCTGCCGCTGTCGCTGCCAGTTTACACACTGCTCGGTCTGTGAGTGGTGGGTGATTCTGTAACGGCGTTCGTCTGTTGAAAGAAGAGAGTCGGACCAAAATGCAGCGTGTTGGTTACTCATGACTTTAATGAAAGAATCACGGTACATGAAATAACTGAAAGACGAAAACAACAAACGGAACGAAACTAATTACAGCCTATCTGGTGAATACTACACAAAGACAGGAACAATCACCCACGAAATACAAAGCAAAACTCAGGCTGCCTAAATACGGTTCCCAATCAGAGACAACGATAAGCACCTGACTCTGATTGAGAATCGCCTCAGGCAGCCAAGCCTAACAACACCCCTAATCAGCCGCGATCCCAAATAATACAAACCCCAATATGAAAACAACATATAAACCCATGTCACACCCTGGCCTACCCAAACATATAACAAAAACACAAAATACAATGACCAAGGCATGACACTACTGACATCTCTCCTTCTCAGGACACAAAAGATGGAGAACTCCAGGAAATGACCGGTTGAGAATGGCACTGTATGTATAGGTCAATACATCTCCAGGTGACAAGCACCTTGAATGAAAAGGAAACATTGTTAGCCAATATTTCATGTCACTCAAATCTAAGAATAATCTGAAACAGTCACTGGTCTAGGGAGGCAACCTGGTCTCTGAGCATTTCGTATGATTCTTTATGTAAATCCGAGATGCTCCATTTAGTGTGATATGTTATGTTTTGGATGGTTACATAAGACAGATGATTTAAGGCAAAAACTAGGGTGAATGCGTGGGCGTATAACTCGAACGTCTAACAACTCAAAGGTTGAGAGTTGAATCTCGTCACGAACAACTTTTCAACTACTTACTACTTTTTAGCTTACAACTAGGGTTAGGGTTAACCCTAACTAGGGTTAGGGTTAACCCTAACCCTAACCCTAACCCTAACCATAACCTTAACCCTTTATCTAACCTTAAGCATTTTAATTAACCCTTCCCCTAACCCTAAACCTAATCTTAACCCTTTAACCTAACTCCTAAACTTAACCCTAACACCGAGCCTAGCTAATTTCAGCGAGATAGCTAATGCTAGTGACATATCAGGAATTGTTAATATATCATACTTTTTGCAAATTCGTAACATATTGTAAGTTTTGAAAATGTGTTACATATAGTACTAATTGTAATTCGTAACATATATGAAATGGGTGACAGATATCCACAAATTAATACATACCATACAAAACGTAACATATCATACTAAATGGAGCGTCTCGGATTTATGTACAGAATTATATGAAATGCTATGAGACCAGGTTGAGGGAGAACAAAATGACTTCCCACCAGACAGAACACGGTTGGTTATATTTAGAGAACTGGAATATATCCAGTACTGTATGCTCAGGCTTATGTAAAATTCAAAGTTATTGTCTAATATTGTGGGACACAATGTTACTCATCTAGTCTGGACACAAAAATAGATCTCTGGTGCACTTGACATTTCAATTGCCACCTTCAATCTCCTGTTTACTAACAATGCATCTAGTGATGAAAAAGGCCTAAGTAAATGGATGTGGAAAGCACTCTCTCCTTTCGTGAAACAGACACTGAGATGGCATTAATATTCATCCACCGGCAACCTGTTTTGACTAACCTCTGAGTCTCATTAGCATGGCATACCCAATCAGAGGCAGCCATCAAGACTGCGTGGGTGTGCACACAGCCCATCAGAAATTTTTAAAGGCTTTGTTCGTGTGTTTGAAACCAACTCTGTAGCTACAAAAGGACAGGTTTTTCTTTCTTTTTTTTAGATGATTCATCATGTAAGGTTATGATTTCTGTAAACAAGTATGTTCTCAGTGAGGTATGAGAAAGAACAAACTGCATTCATGAGCACATAAGAAATAAACAAAGTCATAAAATCCTCTCATGGATCATTGCACTAAACACAGTTTGAACTTGCTACAGCAGTGATGACCGGCAGCACTGAGCTCTGATCTGAATCTCTGCTCTCCAGCCAGCACGCAAATAGAAACCACACAGCCTGACTGATGAGAGATTGATGTTCAATCAAATCAGCAGCCTCACTCTCTGTGCTGGGTTTGCATGATGAAAATGGAAATTAAAAACATTAAAAACATATAGATTTCCAGGGTATTGAAAACACTACCAACAAGGCATTCTGGTTAGTGTTATCCAACTGCTAACAAGCTCTGATAGTACAAATGACATAGCCTGATGACTTCACTGCTCTGTCGTTCGCTACATACTTTAGTCTGAGACTGCCAACATTGAAGTAATTGGTGTGATGAAGGACATGAAGGGTGTTGTACAAAACAAAGTTATCAGCGATTGGATGATCTCTAACCAATCAGAGTTACCCACATGGTCTAAGGCACTGTATCACAGTGCTAGAGGCGTCACTATAGATCCGGGTTCGATCCCGGGATGTGTCACAGCCGGCCATGACCTGGAGACCCATGAGGCGGCGAACAATTGGCCCAGTGTTGTTCGGGTTAGGGGAGGGTTTGGCCGGCCGGGATGTCCTTGTCCCATCATGCTCTAGCGACTCCTGTCGCGGGCCGAGCGCACGCATGCTGACACAGTTGCCAGTTGTACTCTGTTTCTTTTGACACATTGGAGCAGATGGCTTCCGGGTTAAGTGAACAGTGTGTCAAGAAGCAGTGCAGCTTGGCAAGGTTGTGTTTCGTGTCTCTCGACCTTCGCTTCTCCAGAGTCCGTACGAGAGTTGCAGCGATGGGACAAGACTGTAACTAGCAATGGGACATCACTAAATAGGGGAGAAAAAATATATATATATATATATATATATATATATATATATATATATATATATATATATATATATATATATATATATATATATATATATATATATATATATATATATATTTAAATATAAAATAGTTATGGATAACCCAACCGTAAGAGTTAAAGCAAAGCTTGCATTTCTTAGGGCTGGAGAACAATTGTAAAACATGACACTGCAATTCAGTTAGACCCATATCTGCCGTTGCCCTGAAAACCAATGGAAAACACATATCCATCACCGACCTTGCATATTTGCCTAGTTTGGAAGACAATGTTGTAGTACTCGATTCCAGCCTGCAGACCACATACTGACTGTCTCCGTGTTGGATTCACTTTTACTAGATCTTGACACGGACAGTGAGGACTCACTGTCCGTTCCGTCATTTCTTCCTGAAACCAGCCTAGACTAGTGGAGTAAAAAAATTATACAGTAATTATTAGCTTCCATTCAGTTAGCGCATAAAATGGCATTGACAGGCAAAATATATACACTCCTTTCATAAAACACAAATATCTTATCGCTTATTGAAACCTTAGCCTCCAGCTTTACTAGTAACATTACTGTGCTTTACTTTCGTTGAAAAGTATCCTCGAACTTAGTTGTGCTCGTAAGAATTTCCTTGATTCGCTGGAGATTGGGGGGAATTGGTTGAAAGTTGCACGCTCAGTATTATTAGGTGAGACGGGGGAAATTGGAACAGTCTTTATATCTATTATAGACATGTTTGCACAGTGGCAAACCATGGCTATGGGACCTAGGCCTTCAGTGGGAGAACAAAATCTTCCAACATGTTTTACCAAACTCAAAAATCAAGAAAAATAACAGAAACATAGCATCACTTAATGTACCCAACTGAATCAAACAAGCCTGAGGCTGAGCCGAGCTTCGGGCTGCCACTCACACAGCATCCACATGGATCATGCTACCCACGACAACAACCAACACCAAACTGCTTACACAACCTATTATAGCCTAACGCCATAGCTATCACGCTATAACCAAAAGTGACAACATTGACTCACAGGATATGTGTGACAGGCTCCTGATGCTGAAAGGACAGCAACCAACTGAATTTGGGAAACCCTGGCCTAACCAATGGCTGATTAAGCAAGCTAGATTTATCTCTCCAGAGACCACCAATGAAAAACTGAAAATCAGAGATTAAATACAAACATAATTGAATTATTATTATTATTTTATAAATCCTTAGCCTTTCTCTGAAGATGTGGAAGGCCCTCATTATTCCCCACTGTTTGTGTTAGTAACAATTTACAGATTGGCACTATTTGCCCTAACCATGTCTTTTTTCACTATTCTGAATGTCTAAAATATAAAATATTAACAGAAATACTGGACATTTTGAACTTTTATTATGGTGGTGATGTGACAAAATTACAATCATGATCTTGAATTGGACTCGCATTTTTCCGGTCTCGGTCTTTCCGGTCTCGGTCTTGACCCCCCCCCCCCCCCCCCGCTTGTCTTGGTCTTGAAGACACATTTTAGTTGAATGCATGCAGTTGTACAACTGACTAGGTATCCCCCTTTCCCTTTGCTCTTGAATCGGTCTGGCTTTAGGTGGTTTCGAATACGACACTGGTGGAAGAACATGACTTTGTGGCATTGGAGGGCATTTTTATCTCCATGCGTTGGTCAACCAAGATATCTTGGGCCATTATCCCTTCAGAAAGTATTCATACCTGTCACGTCCTGACCTTAGCTCCCTTTTCTCGATTTTAGTTTCTATTTTAGTTTCTTGACTACTCTTCCTCAGATGACGAGGAGAATCGTTACAGAACTACCCACTACAAACGGACCAAGCAGCGTGGTGAAAGGGACTCCTGGACAGGTGAGCAACGCTATCTGGAGTATGAGACAACCTGGGAGGAGACAGAGAGGTGGTCGGTCGACCCAGGGAGAGTGCCGGAGCCCGCCTGGGATTCTCTAGAACAGTGCGAGGAGGGATACCGGAGAATGGAGTTGGCGACACAAACAAGGCAGCACAACAGGCACGAGAGGCAGCCCCCCAATTATTTTGGGGGGGGCAGACGGGGAGATTGGCGGAGTCAGGCGATAGACCTGAGCCAACTCCCCGTGCTTACCGGAAGAAGCGCAGTCAGGCAGTCAGGCATCGTGTTATGAGGTCAAGCGCACGGTGTCGCCAGTATGCACTCATAGCCCGGTGCGCTATAGAGCAGCCCCCCGCAAGTGCCATGCAAGAGAGGGCATCCAGCCAGGGCGTGTTGTGCCAGCTCATTGTGTTTGGTCTCTGGTACTGCCGTTTCGGCCCAGGGTATCCTGCGCCAGCGCTGCGTGCTGTGTCTCCGGGGCGCTGGGAGGGTGCAGTTTACCCTATGCCTGTGCTCCGCCCGTGCCTGGCGAATGTGGGCATTGAGCCTAAGAGAGATGTGCGAGTGGTATGCACCAGATCTCCAGTGCCCACCCACAGCCCAGTTCAACCTGTGCCTGCACTCTGGAGGGTCTGGGCTAAAGGGGTCATCCAGCCTGGAGGAGTGGTGCCAAGGCTGCGCACCAGAGCTCCCATACTAGCTGCTAGCTTGTTTAGCACCGGCCTACTAACTGTTAGCTTGTTAGCCTGCTAACTGTCTGAATCACCGTGTCCCCAGCCAGCCCAACCACTCACTGGACCCATATGTTCACTTGGCTATGCATGCCTCTCTCTAATATCAATATGCAGGGTAGCCTAGTGATTAGAGCGGCGGACTAGTAACCGAAAGGTTACAAGTTCAAATCTCCGAGCTGACAAGGTACAAATCTGTCGTTACACCTCTGCTGTTTTCAATCAAGATCTCAGCGATCACTGCCTCATTGCCTGCATCAAACAGAAAGTTGCATCCTGTAGTACTAACTCAAAAAAGTTATAGGACACTGTAAAGTCCATGGAGAATAAGAGCACCTCCTCCCAGCTGCCCACTGCTCTGAGGCTAGCAAACACTGTCACTGTCATAGGCATTTCTCTACGGCTGCCATGCTTTTCACATGGTTACCTCTACCCCGGTCAACTGCCCGGCACCCTCCACAGCAACTCGCCAAAGCCCCAACCATTTCTCCTTTACCCAAATCCAGATAGCTGTTGTTCTGAAAGAGCTGCAAAATCTGGACCCCTACAAATCAGCTGGGCTAGACTATCTGGACCCTCTCTTTCTAAAATGATCTGCCGAAATTGTTGCAACCCCTATTACTAGCCTGTTCAACCTCTCTTTCGTATCGTCTGAGATTCCCAAAGATTGGAAAGCTGCCGAGGGTCATCCCCTCTTCAAAGGGGGTGACACTCTAGACCCAAACTGCTACAGACCTATATCTATCCTACCCTTTAAGGTCTTCGAAAGCCAAGTTAACAAACAGATTACTGATCATTTCGAATCCCACCATACCTTCTCCGCTATGCAATCTGGTTTCAGAGCTGATCATGGGTTCACCTCTGCCACGCTCAAGGTTCTAAGAGACATCATAACCGCCATCGATAAGAGACATTACTGTGCAGCCGTATTTATCGGCCTGGCCAAAGCTTTCGACTCTGTCAATCACAACATTCGTATTGGCAGACTCGACAGCCTTGGTTTCTCAAATGATTGCCTCGCCTGGTTCACCAACTACTTCTCTGATAGAGTTCACTGTGTCAAATCGGAGGGCCTGTTGTCCGAACCTCTGACAGTCTCTATGGGTGTGCCACAGGATTTAATTCTCGGCCCGACTCTCTTTTCTGTATACATCAATGATGTTGCTCTTGCTGCTGGTGATTATCTGATCCACCTCTACGCACCATTCTGTATACTTCTGGCCCCTCCTTGGACACTGTGTTAACTAACCTCCAGACGAGCTTCAATGCCATACAACTCTCCTTCCATGGCCGCCAACTGCTGTTAAACGCAAGTAAAACTAAATGCATGCTATTTAATCGATCACTGCCCGCCCGTCCAGCATCACTACTCTGGACGGCTCTGACTTAGAATACGTGGACAACTACAAATACCTGGGTGTCTGGTTAGACTATAAACTCTCCTTCCAGACTCACATTAAGCATCTCCAATCCCAAATTAAATCTAGAATCGGCTTCCTATATCTTAACAAAGCATCCTTCACTCATGCTGCCATACATACCCTCGTAAAACTGACCATCCTACCGATCCTTGACTTCGGTGATGTCATCTATAAAATAGCCTCCAACACTCTACTCAACAAACTGGATGCAGTCGATCACTGTGCCATCTGTTTTGTCACCAAAGCCCCATACACTACCCACCATTGCGACCTGTACTCTCTCGTTGATTGGCCCTCGCTTCATACTCGTCACCAAACCCACTGGCTACAGGTTATCTACAAGTCTCTGCTAGGTAAAGCCCCGCCTTATCTCAGCTCACTGATCACCATAGCAGCACACACTCGTAGCACGCGCTCCAGCAGGTATATCTCACTGGTCACCCCCAAAGCCAATTCCTCCTTTGGTCGTCTTTCCTTCCAGTTCTCTGCTGCCCATGACTGGAACGAATTGCAAAAATCTCTGAAGCTGGAGACTCACAATCTCCCTCACTAGCTTTAAGCACCAGCTGTCAGAGCAGCTTACAGATCACTGCACCTGTACATAGCCCATCTGTAAACAGCCCATCTATCTACCTACCTCATCCCCATACTGGTATTTATTTATTTTGCTCCTTTACACCCCAATGTATCTACCTGCACATTCATCTTCTTTTTAAATAACTGTTTGGGTCACAACTTAACACCAACAAATGGCCCATAATATCTGGCCCTCTGGCCTCCCTAAATTGTGGCATTGAACAGTTCAACAGACTTTTAGCCCTCCATAACTGTCTACGAGACCATTGCAGCTCTGTGGGTCTAACATTTGACAATTTGAGACCTTCTGGAAATAAAGTTTGTATTATAAGGAGGATGGGATCCACTCAAATAATTTGGGTTCCTGGAGCCTTTCACAGAATTATAAGGCTGCGTTGAGACAATAACTTATCAATGACCCAAGCCCAGCTCATTTAATTCCTACCATTGTGTCGCTGAGTTGTCATAATGCTTCAGCAAATGTACATTATCCCAGGTGCGCTGGAAGACAATGTAAGTAACCTAATTTATGTCCCTGAATGCCTCTGTTGATCCCACAGCTATTGTATACAGTAATCATGTGCCTATTAACTAGAGTTATACTGTTAGCACTGAGGCGGTCTACCCTAGTACTGTTACGCTTGAAAGTTATCAAAACACTTTAGAATATCTACATAAGTTCAGCAGTTCCTCCTGGAGGAAGCTTTGAATTGGTCAGTAGCCTACAGAACGGTATCAGAAGAATGCAATTCCTCCTGCATCTCACATGTCTGTACTTATTGAACTCTGCCTACTGGACCCATGTTTTGAGGCACACTGTCATATCTAGGCTCGAGTGTCATGCACCTGTCCATAACCTGTAGTACATTAGATAAATGGAATTCTTGAAGACACAGAGAGCTGTGCATGTCAGCGTGTGGTTAGACAGCCAAAACATTTGATTTGGCCAAATAGAATGCAATTCTAGTTCTGTTTAGACAGCTGAAGCTGTACTCTACAGTTATTTGTATTTGCTAGGTAAGTGTAGGCATACTGTCTTTAAGCACATATATATGATATTTAAAGTATAACATGTTTTGTCTCTGTCACAGTTTAGTGTGAACCCCTTATAACTCCACCTAACAAAGGATGTAATGTTCTCCAGCACACAACCCCAACCAGTGGTTGTTCTCGTTTGTATGGCTCCCTGGGAAAACCTTCCCCCTTCAGCGCCACCCACCCATTTTTATTCAGACATTTGGAACACCACAATTATCATAACATTTAAAACTATATAAATGTATACAAAAATAAGACTGAAATATCAAAAGTAGTAACAAAGAAATAAAAACAAATGTGTTGATTTGGCACTTGAGCATCAATACCATAACCATCCCCCCACTACTGTCAACCAAGAGTGAAGACTAAACCAATTCACCTTGGTGTGTAGCTAACAAATTGTCAGCCAACATAATATGTAAGGTAACTTCTTTGAAAAGGCATTACTTCATTACATTTCTCAACATTTTCTTAACATTTGTCATTGTTGTACTTCGGCTGTATAATTTCCAACATTTTCTTCAAATCTGAAAACGATGTGAAGCCACGCCTGTAAGGGTCGATGCTGGTAGAGACAGGTACAGGGAGTGAACATTTAATGGCAACGGACATGGACCAGGACAGCGCCTGGACAAAAACACACAACGACATTAATGCTGACACAGGGAGCTAACCAAAAAGACAGACAGCTATAGGAGGTGCAATCAACAAATTAAAGGAGTCCAGGTGAGTCCAATGATGCGCTGCTGCAAGTGATGGTGACCACTGATGAAGAGTAGGTGTGCGTAACGATGGTGACAGGTGTGCGTAATTAAGGCAGTCTGGAATAATTTTGCACGCCCAATTTTTCAGTTTTTGATTTGTTAAAAAAGTTTGAAATATCCAATAAATGTCGTTCCACTTCATGATTGTGTCCCACTTGTTGTTGATTCTTCACAAACAAATACAGTTTTATTTCTTTATGTTTGAAGCCTGAAATGTGGCAAAAGGTTGCAAAGTTCAAGGGGGCCGAATAATACTTTCGCAAGGCACTGTATCTTTTGTTGATAAATGTATGTTTGCACAATGTCCACATGTAGCCTACACCTGTTGTAAGGATATTAGAAGTTCTGGGATTTGTCCCCTGGGAAAGATCTAACAGTGGACATGAGACGAGACAAAACTTGCTGGTAATAGAAAATTGCATTGTAGGACAGCTGAGCTGACTCAAGACCAGGCATTCAACTAGCATTGGATACCGTTTTCACAGTAAGCTACTGTCATAGTGAGGTGTTGTAGAACGGAAGTCTTATGAAGCACATTCCAGACACTGGCTCTTGCTATCTTGCCATAACTGGTTTGACAGAGAAATATTAGCTAGATAGGATAGCCAGTTGCAGCTGTCACCAAGCTATGCTAGCCATCTACTGTCAGCTTGGCTAAACACAAGGTCAGCGCAGGCTTTAGCCAACACATTGAACTGATTTAGCTGACCATCTTGTGAAGGTGAGTCAGTCAGGATGGGGAAGTCCTCAACTTCAAAACTTTGTTCTCTCCATAGCAAAGCTAGTTTAGCTTACCTTGCTGTACTCACTACTGTCCTTGTTTGTTGTGATTGAATGGCATAGACACACCCAAGAAACACCCACATCAAAACATACCACCAAAACAACTTGTTTGCATTCAGTCATTTATTGAGCATTGATGAAAAACAAGGCCAAGTGCAGTCGCTCGCTCTTTAAAATCGCCCTTATCCACTTTATGTCTGCATAACATTAATGTAGGCGTTTTTGCACAACCTCCAGTTTAATTATGTCTTTAAGGTTTAATTAATCCAGTTTGAAGCACTCATGTAGCGCTTCATAGAAGATGACAACCCCTGCAAATGGGAACCTATTCATACTGTACACAAACTTGATGCATGTCTCCAGATAGACCAATGATAATTAATGCACACAATAGAGTAAAACACTTGATGAATATATTAGATGTTGTTGTAGCCAATTAATTAGTAAGTGTTTTCAAAGCTGCAGGTTTGAGGCATCTAATCAAACTAGTACATGGACCCTCTGCTAACCCTTTAGCCTGCAAAGTTAGCACAACATAACATTGGCAAAAACCTAGTGTGGTACCGAACGTTGTCATTATCAAACAGTGCTGTGTTACAAGATTAGTAATCAAACTTAAATTATCTCCTTGAGTCAGAGGTAAGGTAGTCTCAAAGTTTGACTCGTGATGCTTTCAAACCTCATAAAACCTTTTAGTATGTGTGAGTGTATGGCAGCTTCCTCTGCGTTAATAACAACAATCAAAAACATAATCTCTATTAAGAAACTAGGATAAATACCAAGGACAAACTTGTAACATTTATCCTGAACTGGCACAACAGCTCACAGAGTAAGGGAAGATGTAGTCCACTGTGGTTTGGAGGTTGAGAAGTGGATCCCAGTAAGTGGGACAGTTAGGAGGACACAGACAGACCCAAATGTGTCTCACTGCTTCTGCTGCTTCTGCCTCTCGGGAACTGGATCACAAGCTGCTACTGCACCAGTGACTACCTGCAGGTAGAGCATATTATTACCTGATAAGATCAAGGCCAAACTGCAGTTTCAGCCTCAAAAAGTGTACTTTACTTTATTTATGAATTAGTCAGTCAGAATAATAATAATGCGATGTGATAATGCCAATGAGTCCCACAGTGGTCCATGTTCTTGCTGGGAGGAAGGTGCTTTTTTGAATTAAAACAATCAAATTAAAACACAATGCATGAGAGCACTCATTCTTCAACATGTTCAATCAAGAGTTTCCATTTATCCATTGACTCATTCAATACATTTCTGATTCATATTTGGAGAAGGAACTCATGCCCTCTTAGGTTTGGGAGCTACAGTGTGATGGGGAGTTTTGGTGCACCAGATTAAAAGCAGACAGGATCAGGCATTACCAGTGTACGTGTCTACATAAAAGGATGACACATGAAAGGCAGGATCTCCATGGTTTCTCCTTAGAGCTAGGCTTCATTGCCATGGGAGCAAAAGGGGAAAACACAGAGAAAGACAATGTGCCAGTCCCTCTGTCCAATACTCATTACTTTATTTGATCTTTCAGCTGCTGGTCATTGTTTGTGAACCATTCAATGGTTTTAGGCCTAAAACATCTGTAATTCATGTATACGTGAACACATTATGCATCAACACACATGGATTGTTTTTTGTGAGAAACATGAGAAGAGGAGAAAGGTGGATGACAGTTACTGTAAACAAGTCTCCAGATTCTTATAGCAACATTGATCATTCCTACAGTTCCCTCTACCAGAGACCCCAGACCACCCAACCAGGTCACATGACCCACTTACACGTCAGAGCTCTGTTGTCACACAGCAAGTCACTGTTTGCGCTCTGCTTAATGGCTATTAAGACAACATTGCGTAAGCCCATGAAATACAATTAACCTGGCAGGCAGCAGGCACCTGATCTGTGGTGTGAGGAGAGAGATGCGGCACTTGAACGGACCCTCAAACATACTGAAGAGAATCAGGTCCTATTAAGACAACTGATAATACTGTCTGTGGAAGAAATTGCATATTATGAATGCATTTATAGTGCCCTCCATCACATTGTGCATTCTAGGACTTTCCATTACCATGTTTACTGTACACAGACAATGTGCTAGAAAAGAACTGTGTACGGTTGAGTGAGTTCATACCTGCTTATATAAGTTAGATCCAATCAGAGGAAGTCCAAACTAGCTATGTGTGCTGTTGCTATGTACAGAGCAGGTCACGGTTGCGGCAGTTCCATACAGGGCCTGAGGTGATTGAGATGGCTATATAACTCAGGGCAGGTGCAGAAGCTTCCAGACACAGCCAGTACGTGCTGGTACATCATGCTTCAAGCAGCCTTCCAGACCTCATTATATCTTCTGCTGCCACATCATGAGCTAGAGGTCAGACCGTTGCAATATTGAATCAAAGGTCAGCAACCTTTCCTGAGTCAAGATCACATTCTGTGTCCAAAAGGAAGCCAAGATCTACCGCTCAGAATGTTATGAAACATGACATAAGCCTATGCAACATTAACCTATTAAAAGCAGTTCTGTAGCATTGAAGCGTGTGCAGTAGGTTACAGGCCCAATTAATTATCACTGTATATTCAGGCCATTTTGAAATTATATTTAAACATTTTAGGTATATGATCACACTGGTAATAGATCATTTGCTGTATTCATTGAATCTCCCTGTCTCAGCCTCCAGTATTTATGCTGCAATAGTTTATGTGTTGGGGGCTAGGGTCAGTCTGTTATATCTCGAGTATTTCTCCTGTCTTATGCTGTCTTATGCTGTCTCTAATTCTCTCTCTTTTTTTTCTCTTTCTCTCTCTCGCTCTCTCTGAGGACCTGAGCCCTAGGACCATTCCTCAGGACTACCTGGCCTGATGACTCCTCGCTGTCCCCAGTCCACATGATTGTTCTGCTGCTCCAGTTTCAAACTGTTCTGCCTGTGGCTATGGAATCCTGACCTGTTCACCGGACCTGCTACCTTGTCCCAGAACTGCTGTTTTTAACTCTCTAGAGACAGCAGGAGCGGTAGAGGTACTCTGAATGATCGGCTATGAAAAGCCAACTGACATTTACTCCTGAGGTGCTGACCTGTTGCACTGACAACCACTATGATTATTATTATTTGACCATGCTGGTCATTTATGAACATTTGAACATCATGTTCTGTTATAATCTCCACCCGGCACAGCCAGAAGAGGACTGGCCACCCCTCATAGCCTGGTTCCTCTCTAGGTTTCTTCCTAGGTTTTGGCCTTTCTAGGGAGTTTTTCCTCACCACTGTGCTTCTACACCTGCATTGCTTGCTGTTTGGGGTTTTAGGCTGGGTTTTTGTATAGCACTTCGTGATGTAAAAAAAGGGCTTTATAATGTGATTGATTTGATTGACATGCTCTCTGGGCCTGCCGAGTATGCAGAGTTCTATCTTCAGACACATGAAATGGTTCAAAATGGGAACACTTTCCTTCTTGGAGCTAAATGAAAAATGCAAGTGCAAAGGATTTATTGTTGTTGTTTTTTACATAAATGTTTGGTGGTCTGCATACTTTCTGAATCTACTGTACTTCAAAACATACAGCCTTTTGATTTATACTTCCATTTGATATATATTTTTTGTATCTGTTTATATTTCTATGATCTAATATCAGTAAGGCTCAATTCAATGCTTCATCAATTATTTATACCTACAGTGGTACTAAAATACTAAATAAAAAAGCTATTTATTGAAAAGTGGGGTGGAGATGAGGTGCAGGCCAGGGGAAATTCGGACTGGTAGCAGGGAACCAGGAACTGAGACTGAGGAAAGGGGAGTAGGGGCAGTGTAAGCAGGTCCGGAGCGGAGCGGAATACAAGGAAGCAGTAGAACGGGGGTCCAGGGCAGGGAAGCAGGACTGATGAGACAAGGGACTGGAGGCAGGGACCAGAGTCAGAGTGGACAGAACTGTAGTGGAGAGAAAAGCAGCGCCAGGCTAGGGAAAAACTGGCACAACAGGGATAACAAGATCTATGCAGGAACAAATGGCTTGAAATGCAGAATGAATGAGCAGAGGCTACGATCTGGCAGCGTGAAAGTGGCAGGGCTGAGTATTTGTAGAGGTCTTGATTATGGAACAGGTTGCAGCTGGTGGGGATCCGGTCTGCCTCCAGCACACCTGTCTCCACTCACACCATCACATACACCCACACAGAGAGAAAGGGAGACAGCACTTAGGGAGTGGCAGCAGGTTAGGGAGACACAGGATGAGAAGTAGAGGGCATAGCAGGAGCAGATGTAAAACTATCATTTAATGTAAACAAATCATTTATTTGTATTTATCTGACAACGGGAGAAAAATGTAATTGTTTTGTAAGTCTTGCATCAATACTGGAACAATCAATTAACATGAGGGTACGTTTAGTGCATCTGCTTTGACTGTGTAATCACAGTCAGTCATAAACCTAAAAGAGGAACATCCTGATTCCCAGTCCTAATAAGTCAATAAAGAATCATCCCTGGCTTCAATCTACACAACACCACTCATAACACACCATTTCAACCCAGCAACCAGGCTCTATAGAAAAATCATTATTTAGAGAACAAACAAGCCATCTCCCTCCAGATGTAAATTACTTATTGGAGCGCCCAGACAAATTAGCTTCACTGCTGGCACACTGTAGGCCCTCATGCAGACATTGTGCAGTGACGTGGCACCGTCTCCGAAGGCCACTCTGCATGACTGATCATGTTTCAGCTCACATGATGTGACGCAGGACCCTGATGCAGCTGTAATATTTATACCCCGGTGATTGCTTCCAATGACTTAGCCTGAGTCTGGGCACATGGCAACCTTGATTTAGGCTGACTGTACCATAAACAAAGGACCCACCACTAACTCATGGTAACAGTTATATGTGATTGAATGACCACCTGTCATCCTCTCTATCACTAGATAAAACAGTGTTTTTGTATTTATTTAACACTCATTGAATTTAGATTTTGGTCCGTTTTGGGTTGAAATCCGGTTCAGTTACCACACTACTCATGGGAATGGGAGAACAAAGTCAGCAAGAGATTACATTGTCATTGTGTGATGCTGTGAAGATCAGTTGAGTACATCACTACATCCTAGACAGAGGAATCATCTTCCATCAATATAACAAATTAATTGGACAAAGAAGAGGAATGGGAGCAGCAGGTTGGAGCTTAGTACTTAGTATGGGTTGTGGCCAGAAAGATAGGCTAAATATTGAGTGTAGGGGTCACATCACCTCGGTTCACTGTGACAGTAGGGGCTAGGGGGTCGCAAGAATAATCAAAAGGCTTGTTGTTGGTCACGTTCCTAACATTTTCTTATATAGAATTCACCATTATTACTAAACTCAATGTAAATGGAACCTAATTATGACAAATGCATTATTGTCATATTTCATATCTCATTTTATGTAGCTAGAGAAAGGTGTATGTGGCCCATAGATGCAGACATTAATGATTTAACTGAAAGGAACTAAATACTTTTCCCATCACCTCTACAAAGAAGCGGCAAGACCTGAGAGTAAAAATGATACACCTGTAATAACCACCTGTCTGTCAACTCTGATGTCACTGAGCCCTGTCACATGCTTTGTTCTGTAAATGTCAATACAACACTGCTCAATTTAATCTGCCGTTTTTATTTGACTTGATGTAGATCATTGATATAACTGATGAGAATTCCAGTAAAACCCAACAGGAAGTGAACCCTGAAACCAAAACAGAATATGTCACTGCAGTCTGCTTGCATTGTCCAATTCAAATTAACTGTTTTTTTCCTGTGGGATATTATTTCGACTATATATTTTGGCAGGCTTAACAAAGTGTGATAAAAAAGCATTTACAATAAGAAAGTAACACTTAGCATTGCTCTTTGTATTCAAAGTGCTATTATAGCAGGTGATGCTCTAAAATAGAAATGTGAGATAAGGAAGAGGAAGGAACTAGTGTATATTTTTGGCATGAAAACAATCTACTTGAACATTGAGTATGTTTTGATCCGGTGTCCATTTCCAGACAAATGTAATATCAAGGTCCTAGGATCAAACACCAATGTCATGGTTATTTGTTTTATTTATCTGGCCTTCTTTTAAATAACGTTCAGCTTATAAAGGTTTCATAAAGCCTTAATAATGCCTTCATGAACACTAGGTAAATGTGCTGTGTGTGTGTCTGTGTATGTGGCATCAATATGCATTTTGTGTGTGTGTGTGTGTGTGTGTGTGTGTGTGTGTGTGTGTGTGTGTGTGTGTGTGTGTGTGTGTGTGTGTGTGTGTGTGTGTGTGTGTGTGTGTGTGTGTGTGTGTGTGTGTGTGTGTGTGTGTGTGTGTGTGTGTGTGTGTGTGTGTGTGTGTGTGTGTGTGTGTGTGTGTGTGTGTGTGTGTGTGTAAGAATAAATAATATTAAAATAAGGGGGTCAATGCAAATAGCCCGGGTAGCTGTTTTATTAACAGTTTTATTCCAGCAGTCTTATGGCTTGGAGGTAGATGCTGTTGAGGAGGCTTTTGGTCCCAGACTTGGCACTCTGGTAACGCTTGCCATGCGGTAGCAGAGAGAACAGTCTATGACTTGGGTGGCTGGAGTATTTGGCAATTTTTAGGGCCTTCCTCTGACACTGTCTGGTATAAAGGTCCTGGATGGCAGGAAGCTTGGCCTCAGTGACGTACTGGGCTGTATGCACTACCCTCTGTAGTGCCTTGCAGTCGGAGGCCAAGCAGTTGCCATACCAGGCGGTGATGCAACCTGTCAAGATACCTTTGTCACACCATCAGGATAAGGGCAATTCTGTGCTGTGCCAGAAATACTCTAAAAGGGGAGATGGAGAACCCAATTTTATTTGTATCTAGCTAGAAATTTCTGTGAAGTTACCAAAATTATTTAAAATAACGATTGAGGTAGCTATGTAATCTAACATTAACTAAAACAAACTCATTTAAATTACAAGAAATAAAGGTTCCCTTACTTGTTTTTTCACTACCTAGTGGTGCACCAGTTGTGAACAAGTGGGCATTTCACATGTGCGATTACTGCGCTACAGAAACACTGTTAACCAAACAACATTGCATGGCATGCACACTGAATTAAAGGGCAACTAATGTACGTTTCTTCAATTTTTTCCAGTCCTCAAAAGTTGTCCCGATGTGGTTGTGAACACAGAAAATCATTTTTTCTTTTTCTATAAAACTTGAACGTTTTTTGCTGTGCATGTCTGCACTTCAGAGTGTGTGTCATCCTACAGCAAAGCATTTTGGGGAAAGTTGAGGTCAGGTCCAATATTGGAATATTAGAATTCCCTCCCCAAGAGAGAAAGAGGGTGGGCCATCCTAGAAATGTTTTAGATTAATATAGTATATTATATACAATTTAGCAGACACTTTTATCCAAAGTGACTTACAGTCATGCATGCATCCATTTGTTTGTGTGTGTGGTCCTGGGAATCGAACCCACTATCCTGGCATTGCAATGCTCTAACAAGATGCCTGGACCCGTACAAATCAGCTGGGCTTGACAATCTGGACCCTCTATTTCTGAAACTATCCACCGCCATTGTCGCAACCCCTATTACCAGCCTGTTCAACCTCCCTTTCATATCGTCTGAGATCCCCAAGGATTGGAAAGCTGCCGCAGTCATCCCCCTCTTCAAAGGGGGAGACACCCTGGACCTAAACTGTTACAGACCTATATCCATCCTGCCCTGCCTATCTAAGGTCTTCGAAAGCCAAGTCAACAAACAGGTCACCGACCATCTCGAATCCCACCGTACCTTCTCCGCTGTGCAATCTGGTTTCCGAGCCGGTCACGGGTGCACCTCAGCCACGCTCAAGGTACTAAACGATATCATAACCGCTATCGATAAAAGACAGTACTGTGCAGCCGTCTTCATCGACCTTGCCAAGGCTTTCGACTCTGTCAATCACCATATTCTTATCCGCAGACTCAGTAGCCTCTGTTTTTCTGATGACTGCCTTGAATGGTTCATCAACTACTTTGCAGACAGAGTTCAGTGTGTCAAATCGGAGGGCATGCTGTCCGGTCCTCTGGCAGTCTCTATGGAGGTGCCACAGGTTCAATTCTCGGGCCGACTCTCTTCTCTGTATATATCAATGATGTTGCTCTTGCTGCGGGTGATTCCCTGATCCAACTCTATGCAGATGACACCATTCTGTATACTTCCGGTCCGTCCTTGGACACTGTGCTATCTAACCTCCAAACGAGCTTCAATGCCATACAACACTCCTTCCGTGGCCTCCAACTGCTCTTAAACGCTATTAAAACCAAATGCATGCTTTTCAACCGTTCGCTGGCAGGACCCACATGCTGACTAGCATCACCACCCTGGATGGTTCCGACCTAGGATATGAGGACACCTATAAGTACCTAGGCACACCAATATCTCTACCTGTACATGACCATCTGATCATTTATCACTCCAGTGTTACCTCCTCATGCCTTTTGCACACAATGTATATAGACTCTCTTTTTTTCTACTCTCTTTTTATTATATTATTATATTATTATTATATTATTATTCTACTGTGTTATTGACTTGTTAATTGTTTACTCCATGTGTAACTCTGTGTTGTCTGTTCACACTGCTATGCTTTATCTTGGCCAGGTCGCAGTTGCAAATGGGAACTTGTTCTCAACTAGCCTACCTGGTTAAATAAAGGTGAAATAAAAAATCAAATAAAAAAATGACAAGGTTATACATTTTTTGTGAAGCCTAAATTTATAAAGATTTGATAAAGCCTTCATTAATGATAAAGCCGTCATTAAGCTGTACCTATGCCACCTTTTATAAAACACAGGCTTATGTCATATTTGACATGGGTGGTTATGTCACACAGTTATGCCACATTTATGAACCCTTTAGAGCATGACATACGGTTATAGATGATTTGTGACACATTTATATCGTGTTCATGAAGGCTGTATTAAACCTTTATAAGCTGCATGTTATTTAAAGCGGGACCCCTAAAAAAGTCCTTACTATATTACTACATAACTACAAGCTGTGTATATAAAAAGTAGGAATATTCCTATTTCTGAGGATAGTTTCATATGCATGATGTAGCTCTTGATACCTGAGTCGGCCCCATTTGAGAGGATCAGGTCAAACATGATGTCATAAAACCACGTAGATATCCAGGGGAGAAACATTAGTACATGTGCCACTGCCTCAATCTCAGCTATGTTCACCGCTGCATCATTAATACAGGACAGGAATACTTTGATGTGGAATACCCAGAAACATGATTGTCATGCATATTTGCCAGTTTTAGAAAATCAAACTTTTGTTAATGGCATATGCCGTGATATGGTTGGAACATCTGTCACGCCCTGGTCGAAGTATTTTGTGTTTATCTTCATTTATTTGGTCAGGCCAGGGTGTGACATGGGTTTTTGTATGTGGTGTGTATGTAGTGGGATTGTAGCTTAGTGGGGTGTTCTAGGTAGGTTTATGGCTGTCTGAAGTGGTTCTCAATCAGAGGCAGGTGTTTATCGTTGTCTCTGATTGGGAACCATATTTAGGCACCCATATTCTTTGGTTGCGGCAGGGTAGCCTAGTGGTTAGAGTGTTGGCCTAGTAACTGAAAGGTTGCAAGTTCGAATCCCTGAGCTGACAATGTACAAATCTGTCGTTCTGCCCCTTAACAGGCAGTTAACCAACTGTTCCTAGGCTGTCATTGAAAATAAGAATTTGTTCTTAACTGACTTGCCTAGTAAAATAAAGGTAAAAATTAAAATTGTGTTGTGGGTGACTGTCTTGATGTCCTTGTGCTGTGTTAGTTGACACAAGTATAGGCTGTTTTCGGTTTTTGTTACGTTTATTGTTTGTAGTGTTTTGTATTGATTCGTGTTACGTTTGTTTGATTAAACATGGATCGCAATCTACACGCTGCATTTTGGTCCGACTCTCCTTCACCATATGAAAATCATTACAACATCTAATCAACTGTAGCCTAAAGCAAATAGTAAACCATTACCCTTTATTCTTTCACATATATTGATGTTTATTCTTTTACTCCAATTATTCTGTTCATCTACTAAGTTGTTTGTAAAATCTAGGTTTGTTTGCAGTGTCTTTACTGATCAAGACACAATGTATTTTTGTTACAGTAGATTACAGACAGTGTGATTACAACAGAGTGGTTTCTAAGCAGCTTTGGAATGGAACACACCTCCCAAACCCAGATCAACAATTCAGGTTACAGACACTTTTACCTTGTAACAGCCTGTACTATTTGTATTTAAATAAATGGTAGACCATTTCTTCTTCCTTGTCTAGATTTATTTCTGTACTCAACACATGTCATTCCATACAAAAGACATGGTTGGGTTGCCTTCCAAAAAGTATAAATTCCTTTTCATCTACTTTCATATTCCTTCATGCATTATACAAATGAAGTCGGAGGTTTAGCCAAATACATTGAAACTCAGCTTTTCACAATTCCTGATATTTAATCCTCGTTAAGAAAATCCCTGTTTTAGGTCAGTTAAGATCACTGTCAGAATAATTGTAGAGAGAATTATTTATTTCAACTTGTATTTCTTTCATCACATTCCTAGTGGGTCAGAAGTTTACATACACTCAATTAGTATTTGGTAGCATTGCGTATAAATTGTTTAACATGGGTCAAACATTTTGGGTAGCCTTCCACAAGCTTCCCACAATAAGTTGGGTGAATTTTGGCCCATTCCTCCTGACAGAGCTGGTGTTACTGAGTCAGGTTTGTAGGCATCCTTGCTCGCACACGCTTTTTCAGCCCACAAATTTTCTATGGGATTGAGGTCAGGGCTTTGTGATGGCCACTCCAATGCCTTGACTTTGGAAGTATGTTTGGGGTCATTGCAACCAAGATTTAACTTCCTGATTGATGTCTTGAAAAGTTGCTTCAATACATCCACATAATTGTCCTCACTCATGTTGCCATCTATTTTGTGAAGTGCACCAGTCCCTCCTACAGCAAAGCACCCCCACAGCACGTGCTTCACGGCTGGGATGGTGTTCTTCGGCTTGCAAGCCTCCCCCTTTTTCCTCCAAACATAATGATGGTCATTATGGCCAAACAGTTCAATTTTTGTTTCATCAGACCAGAGGACATTTCTCCAGAAAGTACGATCTTTGTCCCCATGTGCAGTTGCAAACCGTAGTCTGCTTTTTTTACTGGCATTATAGGAGCAGTGGCTTCTTCCTTGCTGAGCAGCCTTTCAGGTTATGTCGATATAGTACTCATTTTACTGTGGATATAGATACTTTTGTACCTGTTTCCTCCAGCATCTTCACAAGGTCCTTTGCCGTTGTTCTGGGATGGATTTACACTTTTCGCGCCAAAGTATGTTCATCTCTAGGAGACAGAATGAGAATGCGTCCCCTTCCTGAGCGGTATGACGGCTGCGTGGTCCCATGGTCTTTATACTTGCGTACTATTGTTTGTACAGATGAACATGGTACGTTCAGGCGTTTAGAAATAGAACCACACTTGTGGAGGTCTACAATTTATTTTCTGAGGTCTTGGCTGATTTCTTTTGAACTTTCCCATGATGTCAAGCACCTCCAATTGACTCAAATGATGTCAATTAACCTATCAGAAGCTTCTAAAGCCATGACATCATTTTCTGGAATTTTCCAAGCTGTTTAAAGGCACAACTTCTGACCCACTGGAAGAGTGAATTATAAGTGAAATAATATGTCTGTAAACAAGTGTTGGAGAAATTGTGTCATGCACAAAGTAGATGTCCTAACCGACTTGCCAAAACTATAGTTTGTTAACAAGAAATTTGTGAAGTGGTTGAAAAACAAATTTTAATGACTCCAACCTAAGTGTAGGTAAACTTCGACTTCCATTGTATGTGTGGTCTGCTCTGACAAAAGAAAGCTCATGGATGCTTTCGTGTGTCAGATAACTCCAAAGTATTCCTTAGTTGGTGGCATAGGTTGATAGTTTTTCAATTTGCTTGAAGGCTATATACTTGTAATTGTAAGTTAGACCTTAAGGTACCAAAAGAAAATGGTATCTGGCATATAACCTTAATAAGGCATGTCCATACAACCAAACATTTCCAGACTGATTGAGATGGACAATAAATCCAATCATTGCTTGCATCAGCTGCACAAGACCCTGCAGTGATTTCCATATTGTGCCTAAAGAAGAAAGGAACACCTAGGTAACCAGGCAACTGCTGTAACAAACAACAGCGGCCTTTCATTTTGAGACACTGGAGTCTAAACCCTGCTCTTCCCCTAATGCACTTTTACATTCATGATATGCACGGCAAGCCTCACGGTGCCCAAGGTGTAACACAGAGAGAGAAATCCCTGCCTCCGCCACTGCCTCCACCTTTAAATGGCTTCTGACTTTGGCTACTGCAGCTTTTTTACATGCACTCCGACTTCTGCCTCTCATAGAAGTCTGTTTTTGTTGTTTTTGAATTAATGTGTACGTGGTTAGAGCAGTAGCTAAGACCTCAGTGTTAGTCCAATGAGAATGTTTAGTTTGTGGTTATTATAATACTACTGTTGGAACATCTAATAAGCTGTGACCTAAAGCAAATAGTAAAACAATTAACCTTTATTATTTCACACATGAGGACGTTTGTTCTTATACTCTAATTGTTCTGTCCATCTACTAAGCTGTTGTTAGGATCTAGGTTTGTTTGCAGTGTCTTTATTGATCACAATACCATATAGCCTCCTCCCTAAGTTTATTTTACTCACTGCTTTAGCTCACTCCGCCAACCCTGATGTCCTTGCTGTGTCTGAATCATGGTTTAGGAAGGTCACCAAAAATTCTGAGATTTCCATCCCCAACTACAACATTTTCCGTCAAGATAGAACTGCCAAATGGGGAGCAGTTGCAATCTACTGCAGAGAAAGCCTGCAAAGTCTGTCATACTTTCCAGGTCACCCCCCTCAGATTCCAGCTGTGCCATGGATACCATATGTGAATTGATTGCACCCAATCTATCTTCAGAGTTGGTTCTGTTAGGTAACCTAAACTGGGATATGTTTAACACCCCTGCAGTCCTACAATCTAAGCTAGATGCCCTCAATCTCACACAAATTATCAACGAATCCACCAGGTACAACCCGAAATCCGTAAACATGGGACCCTCACACATATTATCCTGACCAACATGCCCTCCAAATACACCTCTGCTGTTTTCAATCAGGATCTCAGCGATCACTGCCTCATTACCTGCATCCGCTATGGGTCCGCAACCACCCCTCATCACTGCCAAATGCTCCCTAAATCACTTCTGCGAGCAGGCCTCTCTAATCGACCTGGCCCGGGTATCCTGGAAAGTTTTTGACCTCATACCGCCGTTCGAGGATGCCTGATTGTTTTTTAAATAATTTCCTCACCATCTTAAATAAGCATGCCCCTTTCAAAAAATGTAGAACTAAGAACAGATATAGGCCTTGGTTCACTCCACACCTGACTGCCCTTGGCCAGCACAAAAACATCCTATGGCGGACTGCACTAGCATCAAATAGTCCCCACGATATGCAACTTTTCAGGGAAGTCAGGAACCAATACACACAATCAGCCAGGAAAGCAAAGGCTAGCTTTTTCAAAAATAAATGTGTATTCTGTAGCTCTAACTCCAAAAAGTTGTGGGACACTGTAAAGTCCATGGAGAATAAGAGCACCTCCTCCCAGCTGCCCACTGCACTGAGAGTAGGTAACACTGTCACCACCGATAATCCACGATAATCAAGAATTTCAATAAGCATCTCTCTACGGTTGGCTATGCTTTCCTCCTGGCTACCCGAACTCCGGCCAACAGCTCTGCACCCCCGCAGCTACGTGCCCAAGCCTCCCCAGCTTCTCCTCCACTCAAATCCAGATAGCATACGTTCTGAAAGAGCTGCAAAACCTGGACCCGTACAAATCAGCTTGGCTAGACAATTTGGACCCTCTCTTCCTATATACCACCCACCACTGCAACCTGTATGCTCCTGTTGGCCTGCTAGGTAAAGCTCCGCCATATCCCAGCTCACTGGTCACGATAACAACACCCACCCGTAGCACGGGCTCCAGCAGGTATATCTCACTGGTCATACCCAAAGCCAACCCCTCGTTTGGCCGCCTTTCCTTCCAGTTCTCTGCTGCCTGTAAATGTTGTAACTTTAATGTGGTACAGAGTTAATGTTTATGTTAATTCATTGAGCTGTATCTAAAGACATTTATTTACAGTTATTTACATATGTAATTGTATTGGTTAGTATTGAATTACGCTTTCGACTGCAAGTTCCAGAATGCCTTGCGACAGGAATGAGAGAGTTAACGCGCCAGTTATGTGCAGGTTCAAAGTGATTAAGCTGACTTTCCGCTTGCATCTTGTTTGCATTGCTCTGTAGAATCTAAAGTTGTTAATTGTAACGTGAACAAGTATTACTAAAAGAAGCTTTCATATCAAACCCGACGTCCCGAGTCATTACTTTGAAGACAGTTAATCTAAAAGTGACTGGAACGAATTGCAAAAATCGCTGAAACTGGAGACTTATATTTCTCTCAATAGCTTTAAACATCAGCTATCTGAGCAGCTACCGATCACTGCAGCTGTACATAGCCCATCTGTAATTAGCCCATCCAATCTACCTACCTCATCCCCATATTGTTTTTATTTACTTTTCATCTCTTTTGCACACCAGTATTTCTACTTGTACATCACCATCTGCACATCTATCACTCCAGTGTTAATTTGCTAAATTGTAATTACTTCTCTACTCTATGGCCTATTTTTTGCCCTACCTCCTCACGCCATTTGCACACACTGTATATAGACTTTCTTTTTTTCTATTGCGTTATTAACTGTACACGTGTTGTTTGAGTCACACTGCTTTGCTTTATCTTGGCCAGGTCACAGTTATAAATGAGAACTTGTTCTCAACTAGCCTACCTGGTTAAATAAAAGGTGAAATAAATAAACAAATATATTTTTGTGACAGGCTGAAAGCCATTGTGAGCTTCGATTGGTCAATCATCCAATGATATCGCAGGGTATTTGCGTAAAGTTCAGCTCTGGCCAACTTAGTTACTACTCTGTTCACAATACAATACAATACAGCACAATACAATCAGTGCTGTAGGCAGGTAAACAAGCCAAAATTAACACGGCATGTATTTATTAATGTATCAAGATAAAATATTGTAGTCAGGTAACATATGTGACCGACCGCCTTCATTCTGTATTATGTAGCAACATTTGTAATTGTGTTTTTTACATTGAATGAAAATCAAATCAAATTGTATTTGTCACATACACATGGTTAGCAGATGTTAATGCGAGTTTAGCGAAATGCTTGTGCTTCTAGTTCCGACAATGCAGTAATAACCGACGAGTAATCTAACCTAACAATTTAACAACTACCTTCTACACACAAGTGTAAAGGGGTGAAGAATATGTACATAAAGATATATGAATGAGTGATGGTACAGAACGGCATGATGCAGTAGGTGGTATCGAGTACAGTATATACATATGAGATGAGTAATGTAGGGTATGTAAACATATAAAAGTGGCATTGTTTAAGTGGCTATTGATACATGTATTACATAAAGATGGCAATCTTGGCAAACTTTAGAAGTTTGTGAGTGCTTTTGGTGACAAGCCGAATTTCTTCAGCCTCCTGAGGTTGAATAGGCGCTGCTGCGCCTTCTTCACGACGCTGTCAGTGTGAGTGGACCAATTCAGTTTGTCCGTGATGTGTACGCCGAGGAACTTAAAACTTACTACCCTCTCCACTACTGTCCCGTCGATGTGGATAGGGGTGTGCTCCCTCTGCTGTTTCCTGAAGTCCACAATCATCTCCTTTGTTTTGTTGATGTTGAGTGTGAGGTTATTTTCCTGACACCACACTCTGAGGGCCCTCACCTCCTTCCTGTAGGCCATCTCGTCGTTGTTGGTAATCAAGCCTATCACTGTAGTGTCGTCTGCAAACTTGATGATTGAGTTGGAGGAGTGCATGGCCACGCAGTTGTGGGTGAACAGGGAGTACAGGAGAGGGCTCAGAATGCACCCTTGTGGGGCCCCAGTGTTGAGGATCAGCGGGGTCGAGATGTTGTTACCTACCCTCACCACCTGGGAGCGGCCCATCAAGAAGTCCAGTACCCAGTTGCATAGGGCGGGGTCGAGACCCAGGGTCTCGGGCTTATTGATGAGTTTGGAGGGTACTGTGGTGTTAAATGCTGAGCTGTCGTCGATGAACAGCATTCTCACATAGGTATTCCTCTTGTCCAGATAGGTTAGGGCAGTGTGCAGTGTGGTTGTGATTGTGTCATCTGTGGACCTGTTGGGGCGGAGAGCAAATGGGTGTGTGGGTGGGTCTAGGGTGTCAGGTAGGGTGGAGGTGATATTGTCCTCGACTAGTCTCTCAAAGCACTTCATGATGACGGAAGTGAGTGCTACGGGGCGGTAGTCGTTTAGCTCAGTTACCTTAGCTTTCTTGGGAACAGGAACAATGGTGGCCCTCTTGAAGTATGTGGGAACAGCAGACTGGGATAAGGATTGATTGAATATGTCTATAATCACACCAGCCAGCTGGTCTGCGCATGCTCTGAGGAAGCTGGGGATGCCGTCTGGGACTCACATCGGCTGCAGTGAAGGGAGTCCGCAGGTTTTGGTAGCGGGCCGTGTCAGTGGCACTGTATTGTCCTCAAAGCGAGCAAAGAAGTTCTTTAGTCTGTCTGGGAGCAAGACATCCTGGTCCGTGACGTAGCTGGTTGTTTTTGTAATCTGTGATTGACTGTAGACCCTGCCACATACCTCTTGTGTCTGAGCCGTTGAATTGCGATTCTACTTTGTCTCTATACTGAGAGAGACTGGGAAAAGCAGGAGCTGAGGCAAAAACGCTGGTAACAAAATAAACATACTGGCAATAGACAAACAGAGAACACAGGTATAAATACACAGGGGATAATGGGGAAGATGGGTGACACCTGGAGGGGGTAGAGACAATCACAAAGACAGGTGAAACAGATCAGGGTGTGACCCTAGAAGGGAGGGGCCCTTCGAGGGTTACATCTGGCATACTACCTGGGTGCATACCTGGTTGACTGGGGTGCCGGCGGTGGAAGTCGGCAATGAGGGCTGGGTCCAGGATGTCTCAAGTGGGCACCCAGCACCTCTCTTCCGGGCCATAACCCTCCCAGTCAACCAGGTACTGGAAACACCTGCCCCATGGTCGAACACTCAGGAGGTGTCTCACCATGAGGTGTCTCACCTGTTGCTCTGGAGGTGTCTCACCTGTCGCTGAATCCAGGTGGTATGGTTAGCGGTGACTAGGCTGTGAAGAGTCGTCTCTAAGTCATGTTTGGCTCGCTCCGACTGGCCATGGGACCAGGGGTGGAATCGGGAGGACAGGCTGACTGTCGACCCAATGAACGTGCAGAATGCCTTCCAGAACCGGGACAAGAACTACGGACCCCGGTCGGAGACCATGTCCACCGGGAGTCATGCTACACAGTAAGCTGGGCTGTCTCCTTGGCCGAGGGTAGTTTGGGGAGAGGAATTAAGTGGGTAGCTTTGAAAAACTGGTCGACCACAGTCATGATTGCAGTGTTAACCTCAGACGGGGGGAGACCCGTGATGAAATCCAGGGATATATGGGACCAAGGACGGTGAGGGACAGGCAGTGGTTGGAGAAGACCAGCTGGAGCTTGCCAAGGAGTCTTGTTCTGTGCGCAGGCGGCAACAAACGCGGCAACATCCGGAACCATTGTAGGCCACCAAAAGTGTTGTAGCACGAAGGACAGGGTCCGGCGAGAGCCTGGTTGACAGGCAAGCCTGGAGGAATGGGCCCACTCCAGGACCACGGAGCGGACAGCATCAGACACAAACATCCGGATATCTGGGGGTCCCCACAGGGTTCCACTGGGACCGCTGCACTTCTCGGACCTGTTTCCCTATACTCCAGCTGAGTACTGTCGCCAGGCACGAGGTAGGAAGGATGGTCTCACGCTCCGGGGTGGTATCTGTTGGGTTATAGCAGCGAGACAGGGCATCCGGCTTGACGTTCTTGGACCTGGACCGGAAGGACAGGGAAAAGTTGAACCGGGTAAACAGCAGGGCCCATCTCGCTTGCCTGGAGTTGAGGTGATTGGTGTTGTGAAGATACCCCAGGTTTTTGTGGTCGGTCCACACAATGAACGGATGTTCCGCCCCTCCTAGCCAGTGCCTCCATTCCTCCAATGCCATCTTCACCACGAGAAGCTCCCGATTCCCCACATCGTAGTTCCTCTCTGTGGCGTTGAGGTGGTGGGAGAAGAAGGCTCAGGGATGTAGCTTAAGGTCTAGGGCAGAACGTTGGGAAAGGACAGCCCCCACACTGACATCCGAAGCATCAGCCCAGGATAGGAGCAGTAGTGGAGCGGTGTTTAACCTTTCTAGCGCAGGCGTTCCGCTAGCGGAACCCCCCGACAACATTCCGCTGAAAAGGCAGCGTGCAAAATTCTAAAATATTTTTTTTAAACATGTAACCTTCACACATTAACAAGTCCAATACAGCAAATGGAAGATAAACATCTTGTTAATCTACCCATGGTGTCCGATTTCAAAAATGATTTACAGCGAAAGCACAACATATGTTAGGTCATAGCCAAGTCGAAAAAACACATAGCCATTTTTCCAGCCAAAGATAAGAACACAAAATTAAAATTAATCACTAACCTTTGATGATCTTCATTAGATGATAGGAGATCATGTTACACAATACATGTATGTTTTGTTCAATAATGTGCATATTTATATCCAAAAATCTCAGTTTACATTCACGCCTTACGTGCAGTTATGTTTTGATTCCAAAACATCCAGTGATTTTGCAGAAATACTCATAAAACATGGATAAAAGGTACAAGAGTTATTCAAAGAATTAAAGATAGACTTCTCCTTAATGCAACCGCTGTGTCAGATTTTTTAAAAACTTTACGGAAAAAGCATAATCTGAGAACGGCGCTCAGAACCCAAAACAGCCAGAGGAATATCCGCAATTTTGTAGTCATCAAAGTTAGAAACAACACCATAAATATTAATTTACCTTTGATGATCTTCATCAGAAGGCACTCCCAGGAATCACAGTTCGACAACAAATTACTGATTTGTTCTATAAAGTCCATCATTTATGTTCAAATAGCCACTTGTTGTTAGCGTGTTCAGCCCAGTAATCCATCTTCATGAGGCGCGAGCATTTAGTTCAGACAAAAACTCGAAAAGTTCCATTACAGTCCTTTAGAAACATGTCAAACGATGTATGGAATCAATCTTTAGGATGTTTTTAACATAAAACATCAATAATGTTCCAACCGGAGAATTCCTATGTCTGAAGAAAAGCACTGGAATGAGAGGTAACTCTGTCGGGAGACCAAGGCACTCTGCCAGACCACTGACTCAAAGAGGTCTCATAAGCAGGTCCTTTATAGTAGAATCCTCATTCAAGTTTCCAAAGACGGTTGACATCTAGTGGAAGCCATAAGAAGTGCAACTTGACTCCATAGACACTGTGTATTCGGTAGGCCAAGCTTTGAAAAACTTCAAACCTCAGATGTCCCACTTCCTGGTTGGATTTTTCTCAGGTTTTTCGACTGCCACATGAGTTCTGTTAAACTCACAGACATCATTCAAACAGTTTTAGAAACTTCAGAGTATGTTCTATCCAATATTACTAATAATATGCATATATTCGAATCTGGGATAGAGTAGGAGGCAGTTCACTCTGGGCACGCTATTCATCTAAAAGTGAAAATGCTGCCCACTATCTCAAAAAAGTTAAGGTCCTGGAACGCAGTGGCAGAGGATCATGTGAATGGAACCTTGGTAGAGGTGAGTGCAGACAGGGGGAGGCCAAGGTGCTATAACCCCAAATAAAGCGGCGATAAAAGTTGGAGAACCCCAGGAAGCGTTGCAACTGCATCCTGGACATAGGCTGAGGCCAATCCACCACTGCTCTCCCCTTCTCAGGATCCATCTGGACACTCCCAGCAAAGATTATGTAGCCCAGAAAGGGAATTATGGAGCAATGGAACTCGCACTTTTCCACCTTAACAAACAACTGATTCTCCAGAAGGCACTGGAGAACCTGTCCGACGTGAAGCATGTGTTCTTGGGGAGAGCAAGAGAAGACGAGGATGTCATCAACGTAGATGAAGATAAACCAGTTCAACATGTCGCATCATTCACCAGAGCCTGGAAAACGGCAGGGGTGTTGGTGAGGCCAAAAGGCATGACGAGATATTCGCAGTGGCCGCGGGTGCTGTTGAAGGCGGTCTTCCACTCGTCCCCCTCTCCTATCCGCACCAGGTGGCAGGCGTTTCGTAGATCCAGCTTGGAGAAAACAGTGGCCCCTGGAGCGGCTCGAAGGCAGAGGAAATGAGTGGTAGCGGATTACGGTTCTTCACAGTAATGTCATGGAGTCCCCGGTAGTCAATGCACGGGCGCAGGGTCTTGTACTTTTTCACCCGCCAGTGGGAGAGGAAGAGGGACAGATAAATCCTGTAGCTATGGAGTCCCCAATGTAGGTCTCCATTGCCTTGGTCTCTGGTCCCGACAAAGAGTACAGACGTCCCAGGGGCGGCGTGGTTCTAGGGAGAAGGTCAATCCTGCAGTCATAGGGGCGGGGAAGGGAAGTGAATGGTCTCAAGCCAGCCAGCTAACATTAGCTAGCTCGCTAACAGTACACTTTAACTTGAAATGGAAAGACTATGTCAAAATTAGAAACATGTCATGTCTGAAAATGTAGCTATCTAGACCATCTTGCCCGTGGTCTGAAATCGAAGTAGATAGCCAGAGTGAATTTCCAGCTAACGTTACGTTTATCAAGTTGTTGCAGTGACATTCTAATGAAACGGATACTTGCATAGTGGATTATTTTGTTAAGACATGTAACCAGTTAGTTAGCTAGCTAAACAATGAACCATAAGCCCAACTCATGACGTTACAACCCTGCATTAATCTGCAGGTAGCTATCTGACCAGGTTCAATGTCAGCTAGCTAACATTAGGTTATAACTGGCCAAGCAAATGGCTGTGAGATACAAATAATAAGATCATACATGTAACGTTAGCTATCAAGCCAGCTAAAATTAGCTAGCTGACAGTACACTTTAACTTGAAGTAAAACCACTTTCTGTCAAAATAAGAAACGTGTAATATCTAAAAATGTCTTGTTAACAAACTATAGTTTTGGCAAGTCGGTTAGGACATCTACTTTGTGCATGACACAAGTAATTTTTCCAAAAATTGTTTACAGACAGATTATTTAACTTATAATTCACTGTATCACAATTCCAGTGGGGCAGAAAATAACATGCACTAAGTTGACAGTACCTTTAACCGCTACGCTAAATGCTAATAGTATTAGTTAAAACTTTTAAAACATTAAAATACACATGCAGGGTATTGAATTAAAGCTACACTCGTTGTGAATCCAGGCAACACGTCAGATTTTTTAAATGCTTTTCGGCGAAAGCAGGAGAAGCTATTATCTGATAGCATGTAACACCCCAAAAGACCCGCAGGGGACGTAAACAAAAGAATTAGCATAGTCGTCGCTACACAAACCGCACAAATAAAATGTAAAACATTCATTACCTTTGACCATCTTCTTTGTTGGCACTCCTAGATGTCCCATAATCACTATTGGGTCTTTTTTTTCAGATTAAATCGGTCCATATATAGCTTAGATATCGATCTATGAAGACTGTGTGATAAACGGAAAAAAAATAGCGTTTCATAACGTAACGTCATTTTTTAAAATTCAAAAAGTCGACAATAAACTTTCACAAAACACTTCGAAATACTTTTGTAATGTAACTTTAGGTATTAGTACACGTTAATAAGCGATAAAATTCATCAGGAGGCGATGTCAATTCTATAGGTGTCTGTTTCGAAAAAAATGTCTTGGAGAGAGCTCGACCAAAACATCCGGTCGGATGTCCGGTCGGATGTCGGATTTTTTTTTTTTTCAATTGCGAATCAAATGACAAGACTCTAGACAACGTGTGGAAGCTGTAGGCACTGAAACCTCGGTCTCATGTAATTCGATTCACTTTGAACAATTCCTTGAAGTCGCGGATGGATATTTATTTCCATTTTCATTGATCAGATATTCCTGCACTTTTCGATGAAACGCACGTTCTGTTATAGTCACAGCCGTGATTTAATAACCAGTTTTATAAACGTCTGAGTGTTTTCTATCCACACATACTAATTATATGCATATACTATATTCCTGGCCTGAGTAGCAGGGCGCTGAAATGTTGCGCGATTTTTAACAGAATGTTCGAAAAAGTAGAGGGTCGACTTAACAGGTTAAACAGCTTGCAAAATTCCAGAAAATTATCCCATGGCTTTAGAAGCTTCAATTAGAGGTGTACCTGTGTAAGTATTTCAAGACCTACCTTCAAACTCTGTGCCTCTTTGCTTGACATCATGGGAAAGTTCAAATAAATCAGCCAAGACTTCAGAAAATAAATTGTAGACCTCCACAAGTCTGGTTCATCCTTGGGAGCAATTTCTAAATGCCTGAAGGTACCACGTTCATCTGTACAAACAATAGTATGCAAGCATAAACACCATGGGACCACGCAGACATCATACCGCTCAGGAAGGAGACGCATTCTGTCTCCTAGAGATGAAAAGTGCAAATCCATCCCAGAACAACAGCAAAGGACCTTGTGAAGATGCTGGAGGAAACAGGTACAAAAGTATCTATATCCACAGGAAAATGAGTCCTATATCGACATAACCTGAAAGGCTGCTCAGCCAAGAAGCCAATTCTCCAAAACTGACATAAAAAAGCCAGACTACGGTTTGCAACTGCACATGGGGACAAGGCTCGTACTTTTTAAGAAATGTCCTCTGCTCTGATGAAACAAAAATAGAACTGTTTGGCCATAATGACCATTGTTATGTATGGGGGAAACAGGGGGAGGTTTGCAAGCGGAAGAACACCATCCCAACCGTGAAGCACGGGGATGGCAGCATCATGTTGTGGGAGTTATTTTCTACAGGAGGGATTGGTGCACTTCACAAAATAGATAGCATTATGAGGAAGGAAAATTATGTGGATATATTGAAGCAACATCGAAGTTAAAGCTTGGTCGCAAATTGGTCTTCCAAATGGACAATGACCCCAAGCATACTTCCAAAGTTGTGGCAAAATGGCTTAAGGACAACACAGTCTAGGTATTGGAGTGGCCATCACAAAGCCCTGACCGCAATCCTATAGAAAATTTGGGGGCAGAACCAAAAAAAGCGTGTGCGAGCAAGGAGGCCTACAAACCTGACTCAGTTACACCAGCTCTGTCAGGAGGAATGGGCCAAAATCCACCCAACTTATTGTGGGAAGCTTGTGGAAGGCTACCCAAAATGTTTGACCCAATCAATTTAGACGCAATGCTACCAAATACTAATTGAGTGTATGTTAACTTCTGACCCACTGGGAATAATAAAAGCTGAAATAAATCATTATCTCTACAATTATTCTGACATTTCGCATTCTTAAAATAAAGTGATGATCCTAACTGACCTAAGACAAGGACTTTTTACAAAGATTAAATGTCAGGAATTGTGAAAAACTGCATTTAAATGTATTTGGCGAAGGTGTATGTAAACCTCTGACTTCAACTGTACATCATAGATGGATGCGTCTCCTGTTTTCTCCATCTCCTTAGCTATCATACTCAAATTCCACTGATTTCAAAACTCTGTCCACCATATCAAATAGACAAAAGCGTCCTATGTGACAGACCAATTCAAATTCATCTCTTGGCATGTCCAGCCTACTCATTATCTCAGTCAATCATGGCTAGCAGGAAGGTTCCTGTCTTTTTTCGTGGCTAAACCAACTAGGTTTGTAAATTAACAATAGTATTTGTATTTACAGATGACATACACATTTATTATTAAGGCACATGAAAGTTCACATGTTCGAGAAGGTATTTCTGTCAAAAAAACACATTTTGATAAAATAAAATAAAATTTACGTTCAAATGGCTCTCCTGTGAAGTAGTGACCCGCGACATATGCCTAGTTTCCTGAAACGGGTCACATATGAGATGTGAATAGGTAACATTTCATTCTGAAGTCGGAGTGTGTTTTTTCTCACTTCAACTCGAATGATGGCCATGATCGATTTAAATACATTTTTTATGTGGTTGCGTCATATTTCTGTGCTTACTTTCCATTGAAGCTTGCATCGATGCATGCTTCAAAATATGTACAAATGAAGTACGCATTTGAGAAGTGCCCTCCGTGCTCCAATATGGGTGCTCGGATCACGGTAGCCTGCATTTTGAGAAATAACCAATGTGTGTCTATGGGCTAATAGCAGAAAGGCTCAATTCAATGTTTCATCATATATATATTTTATACCTACAGGGGTCCTAATATGTAAAATAAAATAGCTACATTTTCAATGATATGACCATCTTAAAACCATTCCAAATGCTAACTTACAAGAAACCCAGCCCTTCGACCTGGTGGTAATTGGGAGCATATATGTGTGTATGATGACAATCTTCTCATGAGAGGAGCTGACATTATTTGATGCAAACAAGGAAAGCACTTGACAACAGGAGAATAATACAATTGTTTTGTAAGTCTTGCATCAATTCTGAAACAATCAATTAACATGAGGGTACGTTTAGTTCATCTGCTTTGACTGTGTAATCACAGGCAGTCATAAACCTAAAAGAGGAACATCCTGATTCCCAATCAAACTAAGTCAATAAATCATCATCCCTGGCTTCAATCTACTCAACACCACTCATAAAATACAACCTCAACCCAGAAACCAGGCTCTATAGCAAAATCCTTATTCAAAGACCACACAAGCCATCTCTTGTCCCACCAGATGTAAATTATTGGAGAGTCCCCACAAATTAGCATCACTGCGGGCTGACACACTGTAGGTCCTCACGCTGACATTGTACAGTGACATGGCACGGTCTCCGATGGCCACTCTGCATGACTGATCATGTTTCAGCTCACATGAAGTGGGGCAGGACCCTGATGCAGCTGTAGGTTTTATACACCGTTGATTACTTCCAATGAATTACCCTAAGTCTGGGCACATGGATTGACTTTGGCAACCTTGATTTAGGCTGACTGTGCCATAAACAAAGGGCCCACCACTAACTCATGGTAACAGTTATATCAGCGTGATTGAATGACCACCTGTCATCCTTTCCATCACTAGCTACAAAGTGATTTTGTATTTATTCAACACTCATTGAATTGGATTTCAATCTGTTTGGGGTTCAAATCTGGTTTAGTTACCACAGTACTACTCATGGGCATGGGAGATCAAAGTCAGCAAGAGATGACGTTGTTCTTATGTGATGCTGTGAAGGTCAGTTGAGTATATCACTACATCCTAGACCGGGGACAGAGGAATCATCTTCCATCAATGTAACAAATGAATTGGACAAAATGAGAAATGGGAGCAGCCGGTTGGAGCTTAGTACCTAGTATCATCACCTCACATCACCTCGGTTCCCTGTGAGAGGGGAGGCTAGGGGGTCTGACTGGATAATCAAGGATAATCAAAAGGCTTATTGTTGATCATATTTCTAACATTTTAAGAACAACTTAGAAATAATCTGCCATTATTACTGAATTTAATGTAAATGGAAACTAAATATGACAAATGCATTATTGTCAAATGTAAAGTTTCAATTTATGTAGCTAGGGAAATGCATTTGTGGGTAATAGATGCAAACACTAATGATTTAATTGAAATAAACAAATTCCTCTTCCCATCTCCTCTACAAAGACCTGGCAAGACTTGACAGTAAAAAACCCAGAAACATATGTTCTCTTGGCAATCCTAGCCACATCCTACTATAACACCTCTGTAATAACCACGTCTGTCAGCTCCAACGTCACTGAGCCATGTTACATGCTTTGTTCTGTAAATGTCAATACTGTCACTATCATCATCTCTTATCTCACAGGTGAATGAATTTAAACCTCGGTTTTTATTTGAATTGATGAAACTGATCAGAATTCCAGTAAAATGAAACCTGAAACTGAAACAGAATATGTCACTGCAGTCTGCTTGCAATGTCCAATTCCAAAGAACTGTTTTTTCTTCCTGTGGGATATTATTTTGTGGTATATATTTTGGCAAGCTTAACAAAGTGTGATAAAACAGCATTTACGATAAGAAAGTAAAGCTCAGTATGGCTCTTTGTATTCAAAGAGTTATTATAGCAGGTGAGGCTCTAAAATAGACATGTGAGATAAGGAAGAGGAAGGAACTGGTGTGTTTTTTAGCACGAAAACAATCTACTTGAACATTTAGTACATTTTCATCCGGTTTCCATTTCACTACAGTTAAATAACATTAAATCAGAGGCAAATAGAATTGACTGCACATTTGCCCTGGAAATGTACAGTAAAGATCCTAGGATCAAACACCATGTTCTTGATAAAAACATGTATATCTTTACTACTTTACTACATAACTACAAGCTGTGTTTATAAATAGTAGGCCTACATTTCTACTTCTGAGGATAGTTGTATATGCATGATGTAGATCTTGATTCCTGAGTTCTGAATCCACGATTTGGCAGAGGTTGAAAAGCCATGGCACATAAATTTTCCTAACAAAAGGTTATGGTCGATAATATCAACGGCTGCACTGAAATCTAACAGTACAGCTCCCACAATCTTCTTATGATCAATTTCTTTCAACCAATCATCAGTAATTTATGTCAGTGCAGTACTTGTTGAGTGCCCTTCTCTATAAGCATGCTGAAAGTCTGTTAATTGTTTACAGAGAAATAGCATTGTATTTGCTCAAACACAATTAACCAGTGAAGGCTGTTTTACCACTCTTGGGTAGGCTTCACTCCAGGCCTGAGGACAATTACTTTTTTCTAGGCTCAGATTAAAGATATGACAGATAGGAGTGGCCATAGAGTCAGCTACCATCTTCAGAAGGGTTGCTCTCCACTTTCTGGAGGACCGAATTTTGAAATCAGTGGAATCCATAATGGAATTAGAGTATGATAGCTAAGGAGATGGAGAAAATTCTGCCGTTTGATTGCAAATATGCAGAGAGAGTCGAAAAGAGAACACACAGAAGGCTATTAGATATTATACGTTATAATTTTGTCAGAAAGTTGTTTTCATTTCAAGTTAAAGAGTACTGTTTGCTAGCTAACTAAGTAAGTGTATGGTCTGTGTAGTAATATTATTCGTATCTCAGAGCCATTTGCATTGCTAGTTATAGCCTAATGTTAGCTAGCTAACAATGAACCTCGTTGGTTAGCTACTTGCAGATTCATGCAGGGTAGTAACATTATGATTATGGATCATTGTTTAGCTAGCTAGCTACATGTCTAAAATAAGCAAGTAACCATTTCACTACACCCTCTGTATCCTGTGCATTTGACAAATAAACATAGATTTTATTTGATATATAATGTGTTTTCCAGATACGGTAATGTGAAGAACATGACCTGCACCAAAGTCAAATTAGGATATAACGTTAGTTCTCCAAGTTCTAAAATTCTCTGGTATATTGCCCTGCTTTTATTTCGTCACACTCACAACCATAAGAGATTTTCTACAATTGGCTCGCCATTAAATAATGATCTTGTTGTGAGTTTATTTTCCTGTAATAATGAAGACAAATTAGTTAAAGTGAAGATGTTGTCAGTTATATGATATGGTCATTATTTGAATTGGCTTACCAGCTAAATTGACATTAGCTACCTAGCGAACAAGCTAGAAAAAATAAACATTGTTTAGAAAATTATTTTTAGTTGCCTGGTTTACTAGATTGAAATATGCTAAATTCCTTTTTAAATGGGGGAGGGGGGGTGGTGGTGTTAAAATACACTAGTTATTCTATTTTGGACAACCAGGCTGCTGATGTCATGCAGCCTGTAGATTTTGTGTTTCTACTTTTTCATAACGACAATGACAAGTTTGAAGTCGGACGACAATAGAATGTTCATGATGTCACTGTGATATCTGTCAATAGACATAGTATCCACCAGACTTTAGTCTTTAAATCTTTGATTGTTTAGTTGATATCCCCACCATCTCTCTTGTGAGGCTAAGGCTTAAGAGGGTGTGGACAATGCTGAATGGGTGTAGACAAAGAAGAGCTCTCCAGTAGGTTTACCAAAACATTCAAGTGCCATTTTCTCAAAAGTGAGGTTACAAATTTATCAGCTTTCAAAGCAGAATGACTTTCCCATTGTTCCTGAGGTAGCAATTATATAGGAAGAGAGACTACATATTCTGTCAAACAATATTTTTTTAAAGACTTGTAAAAATGGAGCAGTTTAACAATCCACTGATGGTGCACAGTTTTTAAAAAAACAAAGAACTGGATTGGCCGTCTCCTTTTATAGAAAGTACATCCTCTTATCTATGTGACAGTTAGCAGATGTGCAGAAACAGGGCCTGGGAACTGAGTTGTAAATCTCCAACATTCTCTGTTCCTCCCTGCATTTCCCACATAGCTACAGTACCAGTCAAAAGTTTGGACACACCTACTCATTCCAGGGTTTTTCTTTATTTTTTACTATTTTCTACATTGTAGAATAATAGTGAAGACATCAACACTATGAAATAACACATACTGTATAGACTCATTAAGTAACCAAAAAAAAGTTTTTAAAATATCTTTGATTATATGAAGAAGCCACCCTTCGCCTTGATGACAGCTTGGCACACTCTTGGAATTTTCTCAACCAGTTCAATGAGGAATGCTTTTCCAACAGTTTTAAAGGAGTTCCCACATATGCTGAGCACTTGTTGGCTCCTTTTCCTTCACTCTGCGGTCCAACTCCTCCCAAAATTGGTCAATTGATACATTTTCAATGAAACTCAGCAAAACAAGAGACATCCTCTCACTGTCAACTGTGTTTATTTTCAGCAAACTTAACATGTGTAAATATTTGTATGAACATAACAAGATTCAGCAACTGAGACATAAACAGAACAAGTTCCACAGACATGTGACTAACAGAAATTGAATAATGTGTCCATGAACAAAGGGGGCTAAAATCAAAAGTAATAGTCAGTATCTGTTGTGGCCACCAGCTGTACTGCAGTGCATCTCTCCTCATGGTCGGCACCAGATTTGCCAGTTCTTGCTGTGCGATGTTACCCCTCTCTTCCACCAAGGCACCTGCAAGTTCCCAGACATTTCTCAGGTGAATGGCCTTAGCCCTCACCCTCCGATCCAACAGGTCCCAGACGTGCTCAATGGGATTGAGATCCGGGCTCTTCACTGGCCATGGCAGAACACTGACATTGCTGTCTTGCAGGAAATCACACACCGAACGAGCAGTATGGCTGGTGGCATTGTCATGCTGGAGTGTCATGTCCAATCATACAGGTTACAGATACTTTTACCCCGTAACAGCCTGTACTATAACCTGTACATTCATGATATGCACAGCAGGCCTCACAGTGCCTGAGGTGTAACACAGAAAGAGAAATCCCTGCCCCTGCCTCTCCTTTACATGGCTTTTGACTTCTGCAGCTTCTTTACATGCACTCCAACTTCTGCCTTTCATAGAGCTCTGTTTTTGTTGTTTTGAAGTAATGTGTATGTGGTTAGAGCAATAGCTAAAGACCTACGTTTGTGGTAATTATAATCATACTGCTTCCTTGTTAGTTTCAGTTAGGATAAGTTACTCAACTGATAATCCCTTAGAAAAAGCTATCACTGGATGGTCAGCCCAGGGAATTACAGGAAATGTTGGTTTATTTCAAGGCATGTTACAGCTGAGTCAACAGTCGATACAAAGCTGTCCAACATTCTGTCCCTATACAGGATCCAGAGACAAAGCCAGCCCACACGAGTATTGTTAAACATTTTGTTTGGAGGGGGGATTGGATGTCTGTGTCAGATAGAGACTTTCCCATGAAAAAGCCCATGTTTTAAAAGGGTACAAGGACACACACACACCCATTGCTATGTCACAACCAAAGCACAATACGAATACATACTCTTTAATAAACAAAGAAGCACGACGTTATAACATCCCGAGTACTGACACAGGCAAAAACACATTGCCAATAACCCACAGATAAACCTAGGAATATGGCTACCTAAATATGGTTCCCAATCAGAGACAACGATAAACAGCTGCCTCTGATTGAGAACCAATCTAAGCAACCATAGACATATAAACACCTAGACTAGAAAAACCTTAGACATACAAAAAACCCTAGACAATACAAAAAAACTAAACAAACCACCCCTTGTCACATCCTGACCTAACCAAATAAAGAAAGAAAACAAAGATAACTAAGGTCAGGGCGTGACATGCTATCTGGACAATTACAAGGGTGGGGTTTGCAGGTTTTTATGGCAAGCTTCAATCTGCAATGTAAAAGTCTTTTTTTTCATCTTCTGTGGGAACTAAAAGCTCTATCCAAGCCTTAACATCAGGTTGATTATTTACCCTGTGAATCTGCCTTTAGTCCTGTTATACACCTGGAGCAGGGCATCACTATGATATTTTCTGTTGCTTTATTATACATTTTCAGACAGATCTGTTACTTAATTCTCCCAAAATTATTTTGTCACCTATTTCCCAGGCTCTGAAAAAACCAAGCGTAATGCTTACCTACTGTAGCAGCTACAGTGTCTTCAGAAAGTATTTAAAGTATTTGAATTTAAAATGGATTAAATTTAGATTTTTTTTTGTTACTGGCCTACACACACAATACCCCATAATGTCAAAGTGGGATATTTTTTGAGGTGAGAATAAAAAAAATCAATTTGGAATTCAGCCTGTAACACAACAAAATGTGGAATAAGTCAAGGGGTATGAATACTTTCTGAAGGCACTGTATATCTAAGGTGACAGTTGATGCTTTTAAGGCCTGTGTCCAGAAAGCGACTACACTTCCTTATTTGGCCTTGTGTTTTTAGCTCGCTTATTAAAAAATGCTCTCAGCCATGCATGGAGCTGAACGAGAGTTCTCACTATATAAGACGCCCACAAAGTCAAAGGGCAGGTCTGTATCACAGTTTTCAGTAGTTACCACAGCCACACAAAGTCAAATAGACTGCAATTACTGCAGCTAGCGGAAGAGGACGAACTCAAAATGTGTTTACCTTAGTGATGCATGTATGTTCCAAACTCAGTTTTGGATGAGACTCGCTTTATGACCAAAATGATCCTATTTCCACATTGTAGTTAATTTTGACACTAGAGTAAATATTTCTGACTCATATTAATTGTCACGCCTTGGTCATTGTATTTTCTGTTTTTGGTAAATGTTTGGGTAGGCCAGGGTGTGACATGGGTTTATATGTTGTGTTTCGTATTGGGGTTTGTATTAATTGGGATTGTGTATGATTAGGGGTGTGTCTAGTTAGGCTTGGCTGCCTGAGGCGATTCTCAATTGGAGTCAGGTGATTCTCGTTGTCTCGGATTGGGAACCGTATTTAGGTAGCCTGAGTTCGCGTTTTATTTTGTGGGTGTTTGTTCCTGTCTCTGTGTTGTAGTCACCAGATAGGCTGTAATTAGTTTCACGTTTTCTTATATCAGTTATTTCATGTACCGTTTTCATTCATTAAAGTCATGAGTAACCTACACGCTGCATTTCGGTCTGACTCTCTTCTTACAACAGACGAACGTCGTTACATTAATGCCATATGGTCCGTTTTCGACGAGATTGGTTGCTTTTTAAAGGCAGTCGCTCTTCAAAGCTACATTATGTTACTTTTTGGGAGACCCGACCAAATTCACATTTTGTGTCATTGTCATTGAAAGCAAGTCTAAGAAGAAGTAGATATGTTCTGTGTGCACTATTTCTATGCTTCCCATTCTTAGTTTGTTTTTGTACACCAGCTTTAAAACAGCAGAAAATACTATATTTTTTATTTATGAAAAATATATTTCACAGTGGTTTAGATGGTACAATCATTCTTTGCACTATACAGTACTAGGTTCTTTTGTCACAAACTGAAATTTGGCGAACTTTTCTAATTTCTGCGATTTCTGCATAGAACATCTTTAAGTGTTTCCCTTAACTTCTTAGGGCTGCAATCCTGTTAACGGGATCGATATGACAACAGCCAGTGAAAGTGCAGGGCGCCAAATACAAAACAACAGAAATCTCATAATTAAAATTCCTCAAACATACATGTATCTTATACCGTTTTAAAGGTAATCTTGTTGTTAATCCCACCACAGTGTCCGATTTCAAATAGGCTTTACTGCGAAAGCACCACAAACGATTATGTTAGGTCACCTTGTGTATGACGCTACAAGCTTGGCACACCTGTATTTGGGGAGTTTTTCCCATTCTTCTCTGCAGATCATCTCAACCTCTGTCAGGTTGGAAGGGGAGCGTCGCTACACAGCTATTCTCAGGACTCTCCAGAGATCAGGTTCAAGTCTGGGCTCTTTTTAGGCCACTCAAGGACATTCAGGGCATTGTCTCCCAGTCCCTGCCACCGAAAAACATCCCCACAGCATGATGCTGCCACCACCATGCTTCACCGTTGGGATGATGCCAGGTTTCCTCCAGACGTGACGCTTGGCATTCAGGCCAAAGAGTTCAATCTAGGTTTCATCAGACCAGATAATTTTGTTTCTCATGGTCTGAGAGTCGTTTAGGTGCCTTTTGGCAAACTCCAAGCGGGCTGTCTTGTGCCTTTTACTGAGGATTACCCATTGGAAACTTGGTCACCTCCCTGACCAAGGCCCTTCTCCCCCGATTGCTCAGTTTGGCAGCTAGCTCTAGGAAGAGTCTTGTTGGTTCCAAACTTCTTTCATTTTTAATTATTATTATTATTATTTTTTACCTTTATTTAACCAGGCAAGTCAGTTAAGAACAAATTATTATCTTCAATGACGGCCTGGGAACAATGGATTAACTGCCTGTTCAGGGGCAGAACGACAGATTTGTACCTTGTCAGCTCAGGGGTTTGAACTTGCAACCTTCTGGTTACGTAGTCCAACACTCTAACCACTAGGCTACCCTGCCATTTAAGAATGATGGAGACTACTGTGTTCTTGCGCCAAGATAGGATATTGCTGCAGACATTTTTTGATACCCTTCCCCAGAACTGTGCCTCGGCACAATCCTGTCTTGGCGCTCTATGGAAGATTCCTTCGACCGCATGGCTTGGTTTTTGCTATGATATGCACTGTAAACTGATGTGTGTGTGC
Source organism: Oncorhynchus gorbuscha (assembly GCF_021184085.1). Taxonomy (NCBI): domain Eukaryota; kingdom Metazoa; phylum Chordata; class Actinopteri; order Salmoniformes; family Salmonidae; genus Oncorhynchus; species Oncorhynchus gorbuscha. Next base: position 32,722,575 of record NC_060174.1, read on the forward strand.
CTTTCTAAATCATGTCCAATCAATTTAATTTACTACAGGTGGACTCCAATCAAGTTGTAGAAACATCTCAAGGATGATCAATGGAAACAGGATGCACCTGAGCTCAATTTCGATTCTCATCGCATAGGATCTGAATACTTCTGTAAATAAGGTATTTCTGTTTTTTATTTGTAATACATTTGCAAAAAATTCTAGGGTTGGGGATTCAATAGTTGAACTTTCAGGAGTATGTTGAATGCCGGACTGAATTCTCACCTTTCGAAATTTCTGCAAATGTATTACAGGGTGCAATTTTGAAATTGGGTAGTGCATTAACAGTTTCCTTCTTGTCATGTCAGTCACTGCAGACCTTAGTGCGTTATTTATAACTTGTCAGAAATGTCTGGATCAACTCGCCCATGTCAGCTAGCGTTTGTATACTCCTATGAGTATAAAATCTCCGTATGGATGGACCCAGCGGGAATCGAACCCACGATCACCCATGATCATGAGAGACATTAGCATAGGAAGCAGAAAAAGTGTATGGGGTTGCTAAACACTCAACATCATTCCAGGTTTTCCTGCTGCTTGAATACCTAGACGGCAGAGGGCTGTGGTGGTGCACATCGCAATGGCATGTGCTCCAGACCAGTGTAACTTAAGATCAAAGTGCTTGTGCCCTGGAAAATTACAGTGTTCACAGAGTCGTGTTATCCCAGAATACATTAATAATAAAAAGGGGGCAGCATCTCAATTAAAAGATGGGTGGTATTTTCTGGTTTTCATTTTCTGATTAACTCATAGATTTCCAATAAATAGGGTTTGTACAAGATAAGTGGATATGCGTTTTCAGAATTGGTCATTAGCACTGCCCAGCAAGGTTCCTGGTTACCACTGATATTCTAATCCATGCAAAGGTCAGTAAGAATCTACAGGCTTAGGGGGAAAAAAAAATAAACTGAGTCTCTCACATTAGCACATGATGGTCATGTTTACACCTTCCTCTGTGTACGATGTGGTATGAACTCTGGTAAAAGGATGACATGGGCCTTTCAATATTCAGTTGCCATATGAAATGCATTATTGCTTGCATCAGATGTACTCCAAGACTGTCCTTTTATATAAAAAATAATAATAAGGAAACAGATATTTTTAAATGGTTTAATAAAATCTCTACTCACCAAATAAAATATAAATAAATACATTTCAAGTCAACAATTAATACAAATTTTTTAACTTATAAAGTGATAATGCTTGTTAGTGGAAGTTCAACATCCCCAAGAATATAGTCTCTTTTCATAGTGGACATTTTATTGACAACTTTAAATCTCAGGGAGCGTTGGCCGAGATCTGAGATGGCATCAAAGAAAAAGTCCTCATTGAATATGGGGTTATGACACTTCCTGATGACTGTGCTACGCTGCTTTTGGACCTTTCCAGGCACCAGGGAGAGGCTGAAACTGCAGTTTATACTCTTGGGGTCCACCGAACGAGTATATAGCCCCTCAGCACTGATGAGCCGCACCCGCAGCCTCTGGTTATCAGGACAGTATTCTGCAGAGAGACGCAGGAGGCCATCCTTCCCTATTGGGATCAAGCTCTCCCTCATCACCCTTTCCTTGTGCAGAACCAAGTCTGTGGGGAAGATGGTAGGAGGAGCCAGACCGAAGCTTGGTGGAAGGCCCTCTACCAGCCCCTCTGACACCCTCCTTATGACATTGGGGCTATTGTCCGTGGAGCTGCCCTCGTCTGTCGACAGGGAGTTGTTTCTGGACACCACAGTCTTCCTGATGTTTCTGGAGAGAAGCCTTTCATGACTCAGTGTTTTGAAGAGGGAAGACTTGGGTGGGGACCTGCTCAGCATTGGGGAGCTGAAAGGGGATGACTCAGCTGACGAGGTGGTGTCGCTGTCCACTGTGCCCTGTCTGTTGAGGGTATAACCTCTGGGGGACAGTCTGGAGGTCAGGGTGTGGAGACTGAAGGAGGAAGGGGAGGATGACAGGACGGTGTTGGACCTGCTCCTGGGGAGCAGCAGCGATGTGCCACAGGACCCAGGGTCATTGTGGAACAGGGACTCCTTCCTCCTAGTGTGGGGGCTCTCCAGCAGGGTACAGAAGCCGTAGCAGGTCTGGGCTTTGGCCATGTGGGGCAGGGAGAGGGCTGCCTGGCTCTGAGGGTCTGCGTTGGTGGTCTCCTCATCATTACAGTCATAGGGGCTCTCGTCCACACTCTCCACCTGGATGATGTGTGGGTTGATGAGCTCTCGTGCTGGGGCCTCCCTCTTAGGAATCCCCCTCTCTCGCTCAAACAGTAACACTCTGATGGTGGGGGCCTGGTGGCTCTGCTCTTTACCTTTTGCCTCCTGTAAGGGAGGGATCTTAGGAGGGATGCAGAACTCTGGTATAGTGTCTGGGGTGATGACGTTAGGACACAGGGAAAGTCTCTTGTGTTTGTTAACTTTCTCTCCAAACATGTCTCCGATCCTGAAGCTGTATTCTGTTGAGGGGAGATGCAGGTTGGGTCTCTCTGCGGACACACGGATCTTCTCCACCACCCACATTAGTTCTCTGACAGGGCTTGGAAACTGCAAAAGGAAAAGGAAATCCTAATTAGATAACAGAAATGGACCCAAATCACAGGCAATCCAAAATTATATTTAAAAAAAACAAGTTAAATACTTTTTATAAACACAAATTCAACTTTATATTGAAAGCATATAGAAAAGGTAAATATTGAAGTTAAGCTTACCTTTTGTGAATGAGATGTGAGCAAATCCTACTGTCCTTCCAGGCAGGCTTGTGAGATATATAATAGATAATGATTGTAATAGTAAAGTTTTTATAAGCAATATCTGAGGCTCTCTATAAGTAGCAGGCTCAGGCTCTCTCTTGTTAAGACCAGCTCATCTGTAAGCGACTGACAGAGAGCTGCAGGCTGTTTAAATATGGCCGGGTGATGGGGAGGAGACCAGGATGACTTCCATACACCCTTCAGTGTTCGGACAAGAACCTCCCTCTCTCTTTGCTCTCCTGTTCCCATGGAGACACCCAAGCAGCAGGGGGCAAGGCCAGCATGATAAGACAACTGAACTACTTTCAAATTGAACACATGTATTTGACCAAAGGAATACATGTTAATTGTTTGTTTGATTTCCATTTATGCAGATGAGAAAGGAAATGTAACTTTGGGTTGTTCACAAATTTCACAAATAAAGTGAAATGGTAAGATTATGGCTGAGGCCTATTGGTGAATTTTATTGAATAGAATAAGAGTCAAACCTCTCTACATCAATGAATTACAGGAAGAAACAATTGCTTGCTTAAGACACTTTAATATGTGCTTGATTTATTATTGACGTCAATACGTAGTCTTTGAGTCAAGTGAATCTTTGTCCATTTATGTTGCTGATAATATTTGTTAAATCCACATACATGTGTCCCTTTCCTATCAATACTACTTACAGTTTTGCTATGAAATAACTGAGTCACTGTAAAGATAGCCTAAGTGTATAGATGTTGCAAAGCCACACACTGAAATCACAATATCCGACAGGTTTGTTTGTCATCTTCTTTTATCGATTTTGAATGCAACACGCTATCATTTCAAATCACATGAATACTCAATAGCCTGCTATAAGTATTTTCTATACAGGTCACCACCTTAATGTAGCACATGTATTTGTATTAAATGTAACCTTTATTTAACTAGGCAATTCAGTTAATTAAGAACAAATGCTTATTTACAATAACAGCCTACCCCAGCCAAACTGTGCACCGCCCTATGGGACTCCCAATCACAGCCAGATGTGATACAGCCTGGATTTGAACCAGGGACTGTAGTGACACCTCTTGCACTGAGATGCAGTGCCTTAGACGGGGGCGCCACTCAGGAGCCCAGTATAATGACTGTGATATTGGCATGAAGATTACAACAGTTATAACTGGACTTGTTGAGCAACTCTACAACACAACGCTACTTTGAAGACAACACAGATCACGCTCTCACATTATTTTAGTCACTTTGAAATTAAAACACAAGTCTAACAGGTCTACACAATGCAACCTGTCTTAATTCATGCCAGGGATACCCTCTTGTGGTGGGAGAAGTATCAGCTTTTATGCCATAAAAACTATTCTATTTTGGACAGCAAAAGAAGATGAGAGCCAGTGGAGCAGCATGGACACCTCCAATACTTTACCCATAGAGATCACGGATCATTCAATTCTTATTAAAACCACGTCACACCTCAAAAGGCATGGTGTTAAATGGTAATTGCCATTGTGTAGGTTGATTAGTATACCTTCAATATTCCCTTTGACTTTCCTCTCTGGGTTTCTTAGAAAAGCTCAGTTCTCTAATGGCCAAAGTTCAAGTGGAGTAGCTTAGTAACTATGTGCAACCACACCATTAGACAGATGGTGGGATCATACCTAATGCTATCTAGAGATAAAATGTAAAGAGTGGAAGTTCTTAGAAATGTTGTTTTTAAAGGTCCAAACTTATTGTGGTTTCGTCAGCTGCACCTGTTACACGGATTCCAGACAGCGGAGAAAAAGGGGAGAGTGTTTCAAGATCAAATCAAGTCAACATCCCTTATGATCTATTTAGATTTGCTTTTGGGTTTCAAAGCCTATACTTTTCATCGTCTCATCCTATTCGATCAAATTTCTTTTTTTTAAACTAATCCGATTCATAGTTCACTTAAATGTTATCTTTTTAGCTGAACTAAGGTTAATGAGGGTTTTTTTGCCTCAGAAACTGAAGTGTGATACCAGTTGTCTCATTAGCTTAACCAAATGTATGTGACCCTTGCCCCAGTGAGCTGGATCTGGCAGCAATAATCATCCAGTGCTGCCAGGTAATAATGTACATGTGTTCAAAACCTCAAAACATAACCTGTTTTCCATCTAAAAGTAATACTATGCCCTTTCATTCCAAACAGGGGGTTACATTCTGTAGGATAATGTATTCCCCCTTCAGAGTATGTAACAAGCTTTCAGTCACCAGGCTGTCCGTGTGTTCATTCACTACTGCCAACAGAGGGCAACATCTAGCTAGGTAGAAAACACACATTTGTCTTAAATTTGTCTCACACAGATCCCTATGTAGAATGATGGAAACTCTACCTGACCCACCTGAGGAAGTACTACTATATCAGGGATACTGTTCTTTCATATCCTGAAGGGATGCCGCAATGGTTCACATAGAAGGGGCCAATATGGGGGTGTTCTGTAACCAGGCCTCGTCACAGCTCTCCACTAACACGGAGATCCACATCTTCAGCACAAATGTGATGCGAACCCTGAAAAACCACACAACCCCTAATCAATAAACTACAAGTCTTCATCGACAACTGCCTACGTTATGTACGGAGGATATAATTGCCCTTTAAATTAGATACATACTCATGAAAGACACAATGGACATACATTAACTGGACTACTACAACCCACTAGGAAAGAGAAAGCAGGGAAGGCTAAAAAACAACTGGAGACACTCCACTCAACAAAAACCGAGTACAGCGGGCAAAAGCCCTTGCACAAAACAGAAATGGGCTTACAAACAAGTATATTAGGCCACCAGCTACATCATCCTGTCACCGGCCACATCATCATGATATGGAGAGGCGGCCGGTGACACTTTGCTTCTTGAAAGTCCAATATCTTGAAAACTTGACGTCTGACATGCAAAACGTTTTGGGACTGTATCAACAGTGGACTAATAAATCAAATACCAAAAGATAGTTTTTGAGTGGATTTTCCCTTTAACTCTGTCTGAAGAACATTTCAAACTCCTGGTTACTTTTGGATCGGAACAGCTATTGATCCCAAAGCGCACTGCCAAAGGGCGTCCAAACCACAGGTGCTCACTGTTATTGATTGGTGTGACGTCATTGGAGAACGTCACTTTGCCTAATATTAAATTATGTTTATTATTTGGTGTGCGTTAATAGATATGAATACTAAGGCCTAAATAATGAAGCCTAAATGAATAAGGCCTAAATAATTACTGGAAATATTTTGAGATGATTCATATTTATTATAAAGGTTTTATCATTATAGGCTAGCCTACTTACCTATTGTGAGGTTGAAGAAAATGTACCCATGTTATTTGGATCGGACGGCATTGCCCAAGGAAGGGATAGGCAGTTTCCCTTTTGTGTGGGAGTCTGCTATAGTTTCTGTAACAGAGAGGGGCTACAGGCCTAATGTACATAGTTGCTGTGAGCTGTGCCATGACGCATAGGCGTTTGTATTGCGCTGTATAAGTATCTTAAGATGTTTATACAACTAATGTTGATAATGTTTTGTACACTCAGTGTATATGATGATTGTGTATAGACATTATTATTATTATTAGTATATGAATATAAAAGGTGTGTACAGCAGTAGTTATATATGATAGGCCTTGACTAGAATACAGTACATACAGTACATGTGAAGGGATAAAACAGTAGATTAACATTATTAAAATGACCAGGTTTCAATGACGATGTATATAGGTCAACAGTCTCTAAGGTGCAGGGTTGAGTACCAGGTTAGTTCAGGGCAGGGCACTGGGCAGAGGCCTGCTAGTGATGACTGTTTAACAGTCTCTGTCCCAGCTTTGATACACCTGTACTGTCTATGCCTTATAGATGATACAGCGGTGAACAGGCTGTGGCAAAGGGGGCCAAGCCAAATTTGGATGGTTGTTGAGTCAATTAGACCATGCCAATTTGAAGCTTATCTTATTTCAAGCTTATCATGTTATTTCAGAATATTTTGCCAAGGTAGCTGGCTAACTCCTTGATCCTGCTTTGTAGTTTACCCCTCTGCACCCTGTCACCATAAATAAACCATTAGGCTCCTATGCAATTGAAGACGTTGTAAGCCTGCCTTCCTACATCTCCCTTGGCTACCCTGGGCCCCCTATTGTTTTACATAATAACAAGACTCATACAATACAATGCCATTCCTGTTACAACATTACTATACAGGTAAGTTATAGCACAGCATACTGCAAAGTGTTTATTATAGTTACCTGCTGGAGTTTTGGGCAACTGTCTAAACATATTGTAGGTCTATTGTGGAGTGGGCCTAAGTTTACAAAATGGAGTGCAATCATAAGTTGCTTTACCATTTCCATGCCAGATTCATTACAGCAGACATTTAAATAATATGATATGAGCAATGGTTTCTCTAAATAAATCAAATTACGTTTTGTGTGCCTAAACTAATGACACACATTACTAATAGAATGCTAAATGACTCCAATCAACGCTACATTTTCTAGCCCATTACCAGGGAGTGTGTTTTCATTTTGTTTCAAATTCCATCCATTTGAAGGGAAATACATGCATCATACGTGCACATAATCGCCCCCTCTCTTTCTCACGCTCTCACCTGCTCATTCTCCCTCCCTCCATCCCTCAAACGCACACACAGACGCATTGCATTACTGTATAAGATGAAGATGCGCCAAGTGGTTTGGTATACATACATACTGCTACAATTGTCAACCTACTTTATGGTAAAGAGAGGCTGGATCCAAACGTATGGAGTGCGAGTGTGTGACGCGCTTCCTCTTTTCTGCGCACAGAAGTAGGAGGGGCTTGATACGGTGGAGGCAGGACTGCTGCTGCACAGTGTGTGTGTGTACATCCAATTCAGCTCGAACGCACTAACTAGTGACAGATTTCAGGTAGGATTTAACGTTCTTTTATCGTTCTAACGTGTTTTAACACTGACGTTTTAGGTTGGTATGTGTACTGGCCAACTGGGCTGTATGGTAGCCTATGTCATTACGGTATTTGATTCGAACGCTCTAATGCATTTCACATAATGAAAACCTATGTTCAGTCGTTCTGATTCAGACTCAGAACGGACTTTTAATTTATCTTGTCTATGGGTGTCGCATAAATTCAATATTTAACCAGTTTTATTTTTGACCAGGGTACGTTGCAATGTCATGTGTCGTTTGCCCATAATTGCATCATTGATGATTGTTGATATAATTGCACCTGACACTGCAAACATGTACGTTATTTAATATGTGACAATCATACAACTTCATTAGACATAAGTGGCAAACTTAAGTAAATGTGGACTGGTTTCCTGAACCTCGTGTTAATGGAAAAACATTCAGTCCAGTCTCCAGTGCTGTTATCGGAAGGATCTGCGAATTTAAGAGGCATTCCCATATTGGTGTTGCTAACGTTTTCTGTAGGCTACTTTGAAGGTTCCATAGTCAGTACTGTCATCGCTAGTGTGAATTTGCCGCCATATCATAATGGTAGCCGATGTCTGAAAACTATCGATGCCATGTTATCAAAATTAACCAGTAATATAAGTACTGTAACCCAATACACAACTGGGCTGCTCTACTGCTAGTTTACATCAAGACAAAACAAAATCAGATTATGATATTAGGCTGTAACCCAATAAATCGTGTCCATAGGCGCATCAGTGGTTAAAATAAGAACCTGATTTAAATGTTTTATCAAGGTTGATTGTTTTCCTGTAGCCTACATGCAGTTTGATTGCAGAATGACTTTAAACAACGAGCCTCCCACTCATAGCATAGGCTTAGCAGTTTACATCAATAGCCTATGATGCTGATTCCATGTCAGAAGCAGAAGACGGGTTGCGATTACTGCTACTCCTGCCTTCTTGTTCATGCATTTCCAAACCCGAGTTGCGCCCATATTTGGTATCGGAAGGCTACGATTAAGAGATTTTAAACCATAGTGTCCAAAGGTGCATTCCAGGACAGTCATAAATAATAGGTCCACATTTACCAATCAGGGATCCTTTTTACATTTCTGTCCATCAAACCATTTGGACTAGCATGAATGCCCATATTAGCACGCTCCATATATCAAGATGTGAAATTGATAATAGAGGCACAACATAGACACAAAATAAAGGACATATCTTGGTAGACTATAAGTGTGATATCTTGTGCTCAGCTTTTGTCAAAATGGTACATAGTTGATATGCCTCAGGGCATTCTGCTCCACAGTAAGCTTCCTTGTTTGCTATATGTGGACCATTCATGTGACAGGTTTCCCACCAGTCTGACATGCTGAATTCCAAATTGACCCTTAACCCTTACCCCCCAGGCACTCCTGTAGATCTGAAAGGAATGCTTATGTGTAATGTCAAGTTTTTAACATATTGCTTAAAGCTATCCAGCCCTTTCAGAACTACGTAAGTGCCTTAGGGGCTGGGGGTTTAATTAGGCCGAGACTAAAATGTCTAAAGTACATCTTTGGCCTTATCAATCACATAGACATTCCATGCAGATGCTTTGCCTGCCCACTCCCCATGTCAGTTGGCAGTGTGCCTTCCTACTCCCATGAGTCAGCTGTCTATCTCTGCATTGCCACTGGAGGAGCTGGAACACAAGTCCTCTATAATGTATGTCAGTCACTATTGGTGGCTAGAGGAAGGGCTCTCTGAAGATCACGTTGACATGATGTGCCAAGAAAGATGCGCTTGAGACTGTAGGCTGCTGGAAAGGATTGAAGAATTCTAAACCTCTTTTTGCAAAGGGATTGTGCTGGATGGGTCAATTGATGAGTGTGTGTTAATTTCACCCTAGCCACTAAACTGATGTGTGCCATAATCAGACTTAAAATACACTCCAGGACTTTGCATAGAGTAATGATATCTGAATGTCATATACTCTTTGAAGGATAAGGGCATGTCTAGAGTGTTCAGGTGTTATTCATAGGGATGGGCATTTGACATATTTTGACTGTTCGAGTACTTGAATAAAACAAATTATACATTTTTTTCGAAGGCCCGCACTGGGAAAAAATCTGTATGCATTTGTCTACACTCAGCGGACAGTTTATTTAGTACACCCATCTAGTACCGGGTCGGATTCCCCTTTGCCTCACGAACAGCCTGAATTCTTTGGGGCATGGAAACATCGCTCAATTGGTATCAAGGGACCTAAAGTGTGCCAGGAAAACATTCCCCACACCATTACACCCCGGGAACAGCCTGTACCGTTGACACCAGGCAGAATGGGGTCATGGACTCATGCTGCGTACACCAAATCCTGACTCTGCCATCGGCATAACTCAACACGAACCAGGATTAAACGGACCAGGCAATGTTTTTTTTCCACTCCTCAGTTGTCCAGTGTTGGTTATCACGTCCCGACTGGAGCCGCTTCTTCTTGTTTATAGCTGATAGGACTGGAGCCTAGTGTGGTTGTCTGCTGCAATAGCCCATCCGTGACAAGGACAGACAAGTTGTGATTTCCGAGAAGCCGTTCTGCACACTGCTGTTGTACTGCGCCGTTATTTGCCTGTTCTTGACCGCCTGTTAGTTTGCACGATTCTTGCCATTCTCATTTGACCTCTCATTAAACGAGCTGTTTTCGCCCACAGGACTGCCACTGGCTAACTGTTTTTTGTTTGCCACACCATTTTTGGTAAACCCTAGACACTGTCGTGCATGAAAAGCCTACTGGGCCGGCCGTTTCTGAGATGCTGGAACCGGCGCGCCTGGCACTGAGGATCATATCATGCTCAAAGTTGCTAAGGTCACTTGTTTTGTTCAATCGGACATTAACTGAATGCCTCAATGCCTGTCTGCCTGATTTACAAGGCAAGCCACGTCCACATTACTCATTGTCTGTAGGAGCAAACCATTGTTGTGTACCCAATAAAAATAAAAGCAAGTGCCATGTAAGATTAATTTATTGAAACCTTAAACATCAACTGCTTATATTATAACGTAGAACACAATCTTCAATAAGGCAGTAACCTCAGCAGTGACACTTGCTTGTGGAAGCCTATGGCTGTGCAATGGCATTGCCTTATTTTGTTAATTTAGCAGACAAGACCGACACTCTTATTTCCTGAGCCCTTATCACAGTGAAGACGCCTATTTTATAGTAAAAAACAACAACATGATGCAATATAACAAAATGAAATAGAACCATATTTTTTTCCAATTGTAAAAGAGTTGCCAGTACAAATCTCATGCCTGGAACAGTTATTCTCAGAGTGATCATTTGAAACAGGGCTCAATTTGGCAAGTTGAAAGACAACTTTTTTCAGGGTTCAAGACTAAATCTGTCTTCTTTTCAACATACAGAAGTTTTATTTAGTTTATTTTTCCTGTTTGGAATTTTCTAAATGGATGAACAATTCCACATTGAACACTGCATGGTAATTAATTGTGGTGAGTAGGCATATGCTTAATGATTCTGATGAAGACATGGAGCGTATCTCTTTTCAGTGTGGAAGCTGTCTATGTTTAGTGGGTTATAGCCTATGCTAACAAATTCTAAATGACAGTAACAGTTAGCAAAGTAGCTTAAGCGGAAAATAGAAGGGACACAATTATTCCAAAACTACAGCTCATTGTTGGAACACATATTTTCCTACTTCAATACACCAGTCCATGTTGAATTTGTGATAAAACTGTCGTCAATTGTCAAGGAATGTTGCTTGTGTATCCCATCAGTTGGATACGTTTTTATAGGGATTTATTACTGTAGGCCTAGCGGGAGCTTGTGTGCGCACTCAGCACGCGTGTAGAGAGAGAGACACGGAGGGTAAAGGAAATTAGGGAGAAGAACATGTGATGCTTGGCTTGTTTTTTTGTTGTTGTTTTTGTGCCCCCGCAAATGCACATGTACAAATGGAACACTAGAGTCAAATGCACATGTACAAATGGAACACTAGAGTCAAATGCACATGTACAAATGGAACACTAGAGTCAAATGCACATGTACAAATGGAACACTAGAGTCAAATGCACATGTACAAATGGAACACTAGAGTCAAATGCACATGTACAAATGGAACACTAGAGTCAAATGCACATGTACAAATGGAACACTAGAGTCAAATGCACATGAACATTGTCTTCAAAACAACATTTCACTTGCCTGTTTGGGCAGCCACAAAGCACATTCCACAAAATAGTTATACAGTATTTGAAAATGAATTGATCGCTAGTTAAAGATCGAGCTTTGACATCCATTCGAATACTCGACTTCTCATGCCCATTCCTAGTTATGCATCCACACTGAACCATTCCAGCGCAAACTCTTGGCCAGTCCATGTTCAGAGATAGTGGGACCTCCCAATGATTCTACAGTACAGAAAATCTGTGCTCCGTCAGTCTGTCTTGTACACAGTTATATTTAGCTAACATTACCACAAGTGTCACAAGCTCAGATGGAGCACGCACTTGCCAACGACAACTGATAAAATCCTATTCAATTAATCAAACATCACCTCATGGAAACACAAAGGGGAATTGTGCAGCTATTGATCCAGAGGTTACAATATCAGCAGCACTGTACCACTCTTAAAACTGTCTGAGGCACACAACATATTTCTAGATCCCAACAGAGTAGTCATGTCCATGGGTCTCATTCTACCCTATATTCTATCAGTTGTTGATCTAGCCAATAGACTTCACAAAACAATATATAGGCCTACCTACAGTAGTAGACCACCTGGTGTAGACAACAGACAAGTGAAGTAATCCTGTCTCTGTCATGTGTGCACACATCAGATTATAATCAACATGCATTCAGTGCTGTCAATACGCACTGAAACCTGGTATCAGGTCATACAGTAATTACTATCAGTTTACCTCTTATTGACTTATCCTCATCTAGCTGGAGTACATATACTTCAGCTATCTTTTTAATCATTTGGACATTGCCTTTGCCTAATCACAAACCACTCATTTAAGAGGCCATTATGAAAATTACTCTGGATTATGGGAAGCTGTTAAGGTCTCTGTTATAACACACTCTAATTCATTCAAAAGTGCCCTCCTTGCGTAAATTATTCAATTTTATTGTGTTCTGGGGAATTACTAGTATTTGAGATCCCATATGGGACTGGGAGACGGCACACTCCAATTACCAGTGGCCCATGCTAGATAAATATATTTTTTCATTTTTGGCAAATTAAGGCATTTTGTGGCATGTGTTTTAGATAAACAGGTGCTACTGACAGTCTAATGAACTGTGCTACTCTCTTCATCACTCATGATCAAAGGCTTGAATAAGTCCAATTACGCTGGACAAAAATCTAAACGCAACATGCAACAATTTCAAAGGGTTTACTGACTTACAGTTCACATATTTAAATAAATAAATTAGGCCCTATTCTATCGATTTCACATGACTGGGAATGCAGATATACATGTGTTGGTCACTTATACCTTAAAATAAAAAGGTAAGGGCGTGGATCAGAAAACCAGTCAGTATCTGGTGTGACCACCATTTGCCTCATGCAGCGTGACACATCTCCCTCGTGTAGAGCTGATCAGGCTGAATGTGGTCCCACTCCTCTTCGGCAGGGTAGCCTAGTGGTTAGAGTGTTGGACTAGTAACCGGAAGGTTGCAAGTTCAAATCACCGAGCTGACAAGGTACAAATCTGTCGTTCTGTCCCTGAACAGTTAACCCACTGTTCCTAGGCCGTCATTGAAAATAATAATTTGTTCTTAACTGACTTGCCTAGTTAAATAAAGGTAAAATAAAAAAAATGGTTGTGTGAAATTGCTGGATATTGGTGGGAACTGGATGACACTGCCTTATACGAGCATCGCAAACATGGTCAATGTGTGACATGTCTGGTGAGTATGCAGTCCAGAACTGGGACATTTTCAGATTTCAGGAATTGTGTACAGCTCCTTGCGACATGGGGCTGTGCATTATCATCCTGAAACAAGAGGTGATGGTGGCGGACAAATGGCACGGAAATGGGCCTCAGGATCCCGTAACGGTATCTCTGTGCCTTCAAATTGTCATGGATAAAATGCAATTGTGTTGGTTGTCCGTAGCTAATGCCTGCCCATACCATAACCCCACCACTACCATGGGGAACTTCGCTTGCCCACAAGACACCATATATGCTGTCTGCCATCTGCCCAGTACAGTTGAAACCGGGATTCATCCGTGAAGAGTACACTTCTCCAGCGTGCCAGTTGCCATCGAAGTTTGGCATTTGCACAATGTAGTCGGTTACGATGCCAAATTGCCGTCAGGTCAAGACCCTGGTGAGGAGCTTCCCTGAGACAGTTTCAGAAATTTTGTACAGATATTCTTTGCTTGTGCAAACCCACAGTTTCATCAGCTGTCCGGATGGCTGGTCTCAGACGATCCCGCAGGTAAAGGAGCCGGATGTGGAGGTGCTGGGCTGGCGTGGTCTGTGGTTGAGGCTAGTTGGACGTACTGCCAAATTCCCTAAAACGATGCTGGAGGCGGCTTAGTGTAGAGAAATTAACATTATGTTCTCTGGCAACAGCTCTGGTGGACATTCCTGCAGTTAGCATGACAATTGTACGTTTCCTCAACTTTAGGCAAGTGTGGCATTGTCTTGTGCGACAAAACTGCACATATTAGAGTACCATTTTATTGTCCCCAGCACAAGGTGCAAGTGTGTAATGATCATGCTGTTTAATACGCATCTTGATATGCCACCTGTTAGGTGGATGGATTATCTTGGCAAAGGAGAACTGCTCACTGACAGGGATGTCTACACATTTGTATACAACATTTGAGATGAATAAGCTTTTTGTAGGTATGGAACATTTCTGTGATCTTTTATTTCTGCTCATGAAACATGGGACCAACACTTAACAAATGTTAGTTTGAGGTGAAATATGTGGGATAAGACTGTTCTAAGACGTCGATGAGAGATTATACAATCTGTTGATCTGCAAAAAAGCAGTCCAATAATGCAACACAGGTCATAATGACAATGGTTAATTAAAAACAGGGAGTTGTTCTTGGTCTAGTGCCAGTGAAGAGGACAAGCTGCTATTTACTGTCTGTGAGATTTGACCTATGCGTTTCTGCCATCCACTAGAAAGTGGTTTTCCTCCCAGCTGTTGCAGTTGCTCCTTCATCAACATAACATAACATTCCTGGACGGAATTCCCCAGGAAATGTTTAGTCGCAGGGTTGGGAAGTAAGGGGTTGGGACTGTTGGGGAAGTGAGGGTTTTGGAGTCATCAGAGAGTGTGATTGATGAACCATAATAATGCATGATGATGATTGTGTGGGAGCTGGAAACTGCAGCACACCCTGTGCTATACTGTACTGCTGTGGCTCTTGACCCTGTATTTGTGTTCTCTGTTTACAACTGAAATAGATCTCTCCTTTTCACTGCTGTCTATATGGTCACGCACAGCAGCTTCCATAGGTCTTGCCTCATCCTCCCCTGTTTTTTCAAGGAACTCAAGTATGTTATTCTTTCTTCTTCCTATGCTTTGGGCCAACCATAAGTATTTCTAGCATGGTGGATGGGTTTTACAATGACTAACCATGGGTACTATGAACAATCCCTTTGATTCCGTGGCAATGAAAGGCTTGGGTGTGGAGAATTGGTGGTTTATCTTATTTATTAAGTTAAGATTGTCTGTGGTTGTTTGGTGGTTGGTTGTTGGGTGTGTGTTCAGGTTAAAGGAGCAAGACATTATTAGACTTAGACAGTGAGAAGAAAAACCTTTTTTGTTGTTGTTGGTTTAATATGTTCTGTCCACATGCCACTAGTTTGAGTATGGCGCATGTGGCTTGTCTCATATGAGACACGGATGGAACTCCTGCATCATAGCTTTTCACTGGAGCAGCACTCTTCTTTGTGTTCCAATAGCACTTACACAGCCTGGAGGATTGTTTTGGGTAGTTGTCCTGTTGAAAAACAAATTATAGTCACACTAAGCGCAAACCAGATGGGATGGTGTATCGTTTCAGAATTCTGTGGTAGCCATGCTGGTTAAGTGTGCCTTGAAATCTAAATAAATCACTGAGTGTCACCAGCAAAGCACCCCCACACCATCACACCTCCTTCTCCATTCTTCACGGTGGGAACCACACATGCAGAGATTGTCCGGTCACCTACTCTGCTTCTCACAAAGACACCACGATTGGAACCAAAAATCTCAAATTTGGCCTCATCAAACCAAAGGACAGATTTCCACTGGTCTAATGTCCATTTCTCGTGTTTCTTGGCCCATGCAAGTCTCTTCTTCTTATTGGTGTCCTTTTGTAGTGGTTTCTTTGCAGCAATTCGACCACAAAGGCCTAATTCACACAGTCTCCTCTGAACAGTTGATGTTGAGGCTGCAGCTGAGGTAACTCTGGGTCTTCCTTTCCTGTGGCAGTCCTCATGAGTCAGTTTCAACATAGCACTTGATGCTTTTTGCGACTGCACTTCAAGAACTTTTAAAATGTCTTCAAATGTTCTGCGTTGACTGACCTCCATTTCTTAGAGTAATGATGGACTGTTGTTTCTCTTTGCTTATTTGAGTTGTTCTTGCCATAATATGGTCTTGGTCTGGTATTGGTACTGTAAGTGCATGTGATGCCAAATAGCCTACAGTGAATTTGTCTCCCAGCGTCTGTTGGAAAGCAGACTGAACCAGGTTTTCTTCTAGGATTTTGCATGGGCTTAGCTCTATTCCATAAATTTATCTTAATTAAACTCCCTAGTTTTTACCCATAACAATGCAGCCACCACCGTGCTTGAAAATATGAATAGTGGTGTTACTCAATGATTTGTCGTTGGATTTACCCCAATCATATTGCTTTGTGGTAAGGACATAAAGTTCATTTCTTTTCCACATTTTTTCAGTTTTACTTTCATGCCTTATTGCAAATAGGATGCTTGTTTTGGAATATGTTTTTATTCTATACAGGCTTCTTTCTTTTCACTCTGTCATTTAGGTTTGTTTGGTGTAGTAGAGTTGGGTGGTATCCAGATTGTCATATCCGCATACCTTCCTTCTCTCACATTTGGATTTACAGTATTACCGGTTTAGTACACAAGGGGGCACAATTCATTTTTTTAAAGACCATTTGGTGTCTATTACCAGAATGCTAACAAAATTAGTACAAGTAATAGCAAATTTCGATAGAGGCTGCTAACTAAATAAGGGCAAATGAAAATAAACTAATTGCAAAGACCGGCAGTCCAGCATATAAAGTTATACATATATAGGTAGGAGCTACCGAATGTCATGTTTTGTTAATTTGGACATTTACAAGCAAATGTGATCGGGAGACATTGTGCTTAATGAACACATTTTTGAGGCACGCTTGTTTGAAGAGAGGACAGTACTGTGTGGAGTCTGGGAGTTGCTAGGGCAACAGGCATGCCTGCTCTGCTCAGAGAAGATAGGGGAGGAGCAGACTGGCCCAGAACTGAGAGGATAAAAAAATGCAAGGAAATCAAGCTGCAGTGGCAGCTGTACATATAACTCATCCAAAGGGCTTTGACTTCTCAACCATGGCAGAAAGCTAACATAATATAATGCCCTGTGACCTTATTAATTCAGCCACTTACTTAGATAACTAGCATGTTAAACTTAGGGGTCGCCCTAACGCAGAATTCTTTGTTTTCACGCAGGAAAAAATATTAAATGCGTAAGAAATATCTTGTTGCATTTTGTTAATGCAAATCTAAAATGCTTCATATTGTAATTTCTACTCAGCATCAACCAAATTTTGTGCTTCAGTTGCACTTGGATTAGAATTCAGGAAGGAGCCTTCTATCAAAAGACCGCGCTCTGACTGAAGTGTAGCTTCTTCTCTCTGGTATTGTTCTCGGTGTAGCCAGCCTACTTCTCTCTGGTAAAATGCCAGATTAACTTTGGGAAAAACATTAGTAAATGTAGCTGATTACATTCTTTCTATAATGAACATTAGAAATATAATGGCAATGCATAATTTTTAGCAAAAAATACCTTGATTTTTAATTGTAAGCTCATTTAGCTGCTAGCCAAATAATGTTGCACTTCTGTTGTCGCCTGATGACAATGAAGCTATTTTCTGCTGAATGTGTTGCACTCAGTTATTTTCTGTGAAGGAAAACTATAGTTGTACGTCCCTGATCACTCTATTGAAACAAAAAACACTGACTTTCAATATAAAACAAGACCTCTGTCAATACATAGCTGGACTCACCTGCTCCTGCTATCTCACGTTGTGCCATTTACAAACACAAACGTGACTGGCTCAACTGTTCTGGGGAGCTACGGTAAGATTCATAATGTGACAGGTGAAATGATTAACGTGGTCTGCTTTATCTCCTAACATATTGCACAAGTTGACTGCAAGTATCTGGCTATTTCCAAATTCCCCAGTATATGGTATTTACGGTATACTACCTAGTTTCATGTGCATTTTTATAATCATCTGATTTGACCATATATGCACAGTGGCGTAGTGCAGTGTTTCCCAACCATTGTCCAGGGTTACAATAAAAATGTGTACTGTTGGTGGTACTCGAGGACCAGGGTTGGGAAACAGCGGAAGGTATACGTTCTCATGCAACGCACTACCACAGAAATCTGTTCCTTTTCTTACCCCTGTGCTTATCTGATCCCTTACTCTAACATACCAGCCATAAGTGCTAGGTCTATTATTACATGCTGGATATCATGGTGAATGAATTTCACATTGCCATTATTTTCGGTTATTCTGAATGTCACCATTTCTCATATAATTTTACTTCGCCAGAGTGGGCGGTTAAAAACAAATAAAATAAAGAAATAATGTGAATGTACCCACTTCTCCATCTACCACTACTCTACTGCGTATTTGTTATTTGACTTGAGGTGGCTGAGCATTACAAAGTGTACAGTAGGATTGTAGTTTGCACTCTGATTATCATGCTACTGCAATTCTTTTAAAGATGTTTATCGCAAGTCCGGAGGACTCAAATTGACAGCCTTAATGAGAATAAAAAAACAAAAAGAACAATAAATGTTGTGCTGTCACATACACAGGATGGGTGCAGTGAAATGTGTTATACGATGCCCCTACAGTAAATTAAGATTAAGTGCCTCCCTCAAGGGCACATCCACAGATTTTTTTTTTCTGTCACCGGCTGGGGTTTTCGAACCAGTGACATTTGGTTACTGGCCCAATGCTGTAACCGCTAGGCTACCTGACGCCCATAGAAAAACACCTGGCTGTCATTACCCCATAATGACTGTTTGTTCCCAGTGAATAATGGTTATCTTGTTGTGACTTACATTTACATTTAAGTCATTTAGCAGACGCTCTTATCCAGAGCGACTTACAAATTGGTGCATTCACCTTATGACATCCAGTGGAACAGCCACTTTACAATAGTGCATCTAAATCTTTTAAGGGGGGGGGGTGAGAAGGATTACTTTATCCTATCCTAGGTATTCCTTAAAGAGATGGGGTTTCAAGTGTCTCCGGAAGGTGGTGATTGACTCCACTGTCCTGGCTTCGTGAGGGAGTTTGTTCCACCATTGGGGGGGCAGAGCAGCGAACAGTTTTGACTGGGCTGAGCGGGAACTGTACTTCCTCAGTGGTAGGGAGGCGAGCAGGCCAGAGGTGGATGAACGCAGTGCCCTTGTTTGGGTGTAGGGCCTGATCAGAGCCTGGAGGTACTGAGGTGCCGTTCCCCTCACAGCTCCGTAGGCAAGCACCATGGTCTTGTAGCGGATGCAAGCTTCAACTGGAAGCCAGTGGAGAGAGCGGAGGAGCGGGGTGACGTGAGAGAACTTGGGAAGGTTGAACACCAGACGGGCTGCGGCGTTCTGGATGAGTTGTATGGGGTTAATGGCACAGGCAGGGAGCCCAGCCAACAGCGAGTTGCAGTAATCCAGACGGGAGATGACAAGTGCCTGGATTAGGACCTGCGCCGCTTCCTGTGTGAGGCAGGGTCGTACTCTGCGGATGTTGTAGAGCATGAACCTACAGGAACGGGCCACCGCCTTGATGTTAGTTGAGAACGACAGGGTGTTGTCCAGGATCACGCCAAGGTCCTTAGCGCTCTGGGAGGAGGACACAATGGAGTTGTCAACCTTGATGGCGAGATCATGGAACGGGCAGTCCTTCCCCGGGAGGAAGAGCAGCTCCGTCTTGCCGAGGTTCAGCTTGAGGTGGTGATACGTCATCCACACTGATATGTCTGCCAGACATGCAGAGATGCGATTCGCCACCTGGTCATCAGAAGGGGGAAAGGAGAAGATTAATTGTGTGTCGTCTGCATAGCAATGATAGGAGAGTACATGTGAGGTTATGACAGAGCCAAGTGACTTGGTGTATAGCGAGAATAGGAGAGGGCCTAGAACAGAGCCCTGGGGGACACCAGTGGTGAGAGCGCGTGGTGAGGAGACAGATTCTCGCCACGCCACCTGGTAGGAGCGACCTGTCAGGTAGGACGCAATCCAAGCGTGGGCCGCGCCGGAGATGCTCTACTCTGAGAGGGTGGAGAGGAGGATCTGATGGTTCACAGTATCGAAGGCAGCCGATAGGTCTAGAAGGATGAGAGCAGAGGAGAGAGAGTTAGCTTTAGCAGTGCGGAGCGCCTCCGTGATACAGAGAAGAGCAGTCTCAGTTGAATGACTAGTCTTGAAACCTGACTGATTTGGATCAAGAAGGTCATTCTGAGAGAGATAGCGGGAGAGCTGGCCAAGGACGGCACGTTCAAGAGTTTTGGAGAGAAAAGAAAGAAGGGATACTGGTCTGTAGTTGTTGACATCGGAGGGATCGAGTGTAGGTTTTTTCAGAAGGGGTGCAACTCTCGCTCTCTTGAAGACGGAAGGGACGTAGCCAGCGGTCAGGGATGAGTTGATGAGCGAGGTGAGGTAAGGGAGAAGGTCTCCGGAAATGGTCTGGAGAAGAGAGGAGGGGATAGGGTCAAGCGGGCAGGTTGTTGGGCGGCCGGCCGTCACAAGACGCGAGATTTCATCTGGAGAGAGAGGGGAGAAAGAGGTCAGAGCACAGGGTAGGGCAGTGTGAGCAGAACCAGCGGTGTCGTTTGACTTAGCAAACGAGGATCGGATGTCGTCGACCTTCTTTTCAAAATGGTTGACGAAGTCATCTGCAGAGAGGGAGGAGGGGGGGGAGGGGGAGGAGGATTCAGGAGGGAGGAGGAGGTGGCAAAGAGCTTCCTAGGGTTAGAGGCAGATGCTTGGAATTTAGAATGGTAGAAAGTGGCTTTAGCAGCAGAGACAGAAGAGGAAAATGTAGAGAGGAGGGAGTGAAAGGATGCCAGGTCCGCAGGGAGGCGAGTTTTCCTCCATTTCCGCTCGGCTGCCCGGAGCCCTGTTCTGTGAGCTCGCAATGAGTCGTAGAGCCACGGAGCGGGAGGGGAGGACCGAGCCGGCCTGGAGGATAGGGGGCATAGAGAGTCAAAGGATGCAGAAAGGGAGGAGAGGAGGGTTGAGGAGGCAGAATCAGGAGATAGGTTTGAGCAGAGGGAAGAGATGATAGGATGGAAGAGGAGAGAGTAGCGGGGGAGAGAGAGCGAAGTTTGAGACGGCGCGATACCATCCGAGTAGGGGCAGTGTGCGAAGTGTTGGATGAGAGCGAGAGGGAAAAGGATACAAGGTAGTGGTCGGAGACTTGGAGGGGAGTTGCAATGAGGTTAGTGGAAGAACAGCATCTAGTAAAGATGAGGTCGAGCGTGTTGCCTGCCTTGTGAGTAGGGGGGGAAGGTGAGAGGGTGAGGTCAAAACAGGAGAGGAGTGGAAAGAAGGAGGCAGAGTGGAATGAGTCAAAGGTAGACGTGGGGAGGTTAAAGTCACCCAGAACTGTGAGAGGTGAGCCGTCCTCAGGAAAGGAGCTTATCAAGGCATCAAGCTCATTGATGAACTCTCCGAGGGAACCTGGAGGGCGATAAATGATAAGGATGTTAAGCTTGAAAGGGCTGGTAACTGTGACAGCATGGAATTCAAAGGAGGCGATAGACAGATGGGTAAGGGGAGAAAGAGAGAATGACCACTTGGGAGAGATGAGGATCCCGGTGCCACCACCCCGCTGACCAGAAGCTCTCGGGGTGTGCGAGAACACGTGGGCGGACGAAGAGAGAGCAGTAGGAGTAGCAGTGTTGTCTGTGGTGATCCATGTTTCCGTCAGTGCCAAGAAGTCGAGGGACTGGAGGGAGGCATAGGCTGAGATGAACTCTGCCTTGTTGGCCGCAGATCGGCAGTTCCAGAGGCTACCGGAGACCTGGAACTCCACGTGGGTCGTGCGCGCTGGGACCACCAGATTAGGGTGGCCGCGGCCACGCGGTGTGGAGCGTTTGTATGGTCTGTGCAGAGAGGAGAGAACAGGGATAGACAGACACATAGTTGACAGGCTACAGAAGAGGCTACGCTAATGCAAAGGAGATTGGAAGGACAAGTGGACTACACGTCTCGAATGTTCATAAAGTTAAGCTTACGTAGCAAGAATCTTATTGACTAAAATGATTAAAATGATACAGTACTGCTGAAGTAGGCTAGCTGGCAGTGGCTGCGTTGTTGACATGCCTGTGTTTTTTGTTCAAGTGTAGTGGACCAGACTCATGGTCTACTGTCACTCTGTTAACCCCTCTAAAACTAGGATTATATTTCACTCATGTTTACACTTACATCATTTTTACTGTTGGTGAACAAATGCCACGGTAGTCTTACACATTACACCCGTGTGTGTGTGTATGTGCTGTTGAAGCAGTGTGTGTGTGTGTGTGTGTGTGTGTGTGTGTGTGTGTGTGTGTGTGTGTGTGTGTGTGTGTGTGTGTGTGTGTGTGTGTGTGTGTGTGTGTGTGTGTGTGTGTGTGTGTGTGTGGGACCGGGCCAACGTGACCATAGCTATATTTCCATCATGTCCAGTGATTTATTTTTTTGATGTCGTCGACATTTAGAACGTTTGCATAGAAAATAAATGTCACAATTTCCTGCTATGGTGCGTTTCCATTTAACTGTTGTGTCGATACAAACAGCTAGACGTAATGACGTCACACCTACATTGTTTTAACGTTTCAGCAAAAACACTAGAATGTCGAATACAAATGAAGTAGTTGAAGTGTTTCCATTACCCATTTAGGAACATTTTGCGTTAATAAATTGCAGACGGCCTGCATGCCCTCCCACCTATCTCTTTCATGTTGCAGGTAGCCTGCAAAATTCTACATGGATAGAATACTAGAATATTTGCCATATTCTAATTATCGTCATGTGCCAATGTATCGCCACGGCCCGTGCCCTGGTGAATCTTGCACTCCAGTAGATCTGAAATAA
This sequence comes from Oncorhynchus gorbuscha, assembly GCF_021184085.1. Lineage (NCBI taxonomy): Eukaryota > Metazoa > Chordata > Actinopteri > Salmoniformes > Salmonidae > Oncorhynchus > Oncorhynchus gorbuscha. The sequence continues at coordinate 32,745,573 of NC_060174.1, forward strand.
TTGGATGGTGAAACTTGCATCCAGCCAACTGGAAAAGCAAGTTGAAGCAATTCAGTTATTCTTTTCTCTGGTACTTTTCTCGGTATAGCCAGCCTACTTCTCTCTGGTAAAATGCAAGATTTAGCAAACAGTAGGTAATAAATAAATTAGGCAACTCATCATTTATTTGAAAAACACTGTTTCAATCATTATTTGTCGCAAAGAAATTTAGACAACACATTCGAACAGATACAAATATTGTTTATCTTTAGAAAATGTATCCTATATCTGCCGTTTCCATTACAACATTGCTTTTGGCGAATAAACCTGGGTCAATGGAAACCTGCCTACATTAGGAGAATTAGGAGCTGTCTCTGTGGGTTCCTGAGGGCATTGCCCCCCCCCCCATCACCACGCTGGGAGTGCTCTGTGTTGACAGGGTCTACCACAGCAGCCCATAGGAGCCAAAGGTCAATGACAGTGGAACGCTGAGAACTGCTGATCAAGCTGCTCATCGATCCGCATTAATGATACATCACTGCTAAATATGGCAGAGCAGGAGAGCTGTTGGACATGGAGGACATTTGGATTCGATTCATTTTTATGAATGTTGTTCTCTCTATAATCAAGATTACATTGTTTATCAGACTGGTAGAGGTGATGGTACTGTATAGTTTGAAAATCATCCCATTGTAAGTAGCCTACGCCATGATGGCAGTGGGCCAGTGGCTTTAAAGCCAGACTCCCTGGACAACAGATGATGCCAAGGGCTGGGGGAGCAGGGAGCTTGGATGTAAATACAACAACAAATTAACCAAAACAATGATATTGTTGTTGAACTACACAGTTGATTAGCTAAGGACAAGCCAATGCTTCCCGATCAGATCAAGGTCAATAGGTTCCTTCTCGTCAGGCTCCTGGTGCAGGGCAGCTATCAGGATGTTTACATGGCTGTCTGTCTGCTGGAGATGACCATCCTGTCTAAAGATCACCTCTGAAATAGTGCTGTCCTCTAGTGAGATCCTCTGCAGCTTGCTGCTGACCCAGCGATACCAGGCTCCAGCCCCCTCTCTCTCTCTCCCCTCTCTCTCTCCCCTCACTCTCTCCTCTCCAGAGCCCAGCGCCCTTTCAGCCTAGCCCAGCTAGTCAGCCACTTCTGTCTCACAGCTACGGCGTCAGCACCTTGACTCACAGGGAGAGAGTGGGCCATTTTGGCAGACAGCGAATTATTTCACATTTGGAACGGAAATGCATTTGGCTGCTAGAAGCTGTGTTGAGTGAGTGCCTTGTTTTAGTCCTGTGCGTTCAGCTCATCAGCATAACCAGCAGTAATGTCATAGGGATTCTCAGTGTACCCGATGGGGAAGATGAGTCGCATCAGTAGTTTTGATCTATAACAGTGATTAATTCAAGAGACTGACAAGGCCTTCTAATGATTGATAAGCAATGCATTTCAACAATGAAAAATATTATCATGTACCATCAATTTGAAACATTTCCTGTTAACAGTGTTTAATTAAGCCATAGTTTATTTCTTCTGACATGGGAGTGTTCAACGTGTTTGTTTCTATCACTGCAGCTCTGGTGATCAACATAACTGGACTCACTGTGTGGTCTTCCCTCTCTTACAAAGGAGCATGCATCGCCTCGTTGTCTACAGCTTTGGTCTGACAGTCACAGTACACTGAGGAGCTGATTGGCAGTTTGTTTGTATTGTGTACAATGTGCTCTGTGCTGTTCTGACTCTTGTCTCAACAGGGTTCTAAGCAACATCACAGTACTCTCATAGTTTGTTGTGTAACTGAGAAACTGGACTGAGTGTTAATCTCTAGAAACCTGGCTGGTGCAATCCCAGCAGCTGTAAAGAGGTTAAGGACAGTACTGTACTGCCAGTATAGGCCTATATCCATGGGACTCTTCTCGTCTTCTGACCTCTTGGAGAAAGATACCATTTTTAGAGCTACTGTTCCACAATGGTCGCCTATCATATTTCTCTACATTATATATGAGGTTATTTTCTTCTATGGTAGATTACAAACCAGGTGGTTTGAGTCCTAAATGCTGATTGGCTGAAAGCCGTGGTATACCACGGGTATGACAAAACATGTATTTTTACTGTTCTAATTACGCTGGTAGCTAGTTTATAATAACAATAAGGCTCCTCGGGGGTTTGTGGCATATTGGCCATAATATCATGTGATATAAGGCCAATAAACCATGGCTAAGGGCTCTATCTAAGAACAGCCCTTAGCTAAGGAAAATTGGCCATATAGGACACCTCCACAGGCCTTATTGTTTAATTATACTAGTTATTTATAGATTTATTGTATTTTAAGCCATAAATACCAGCATTTATTATTATATTGGTCATCAACAAAACATTTTCATATGGAACATTTTCATCATACACCAGGCAGTTGGTGCATTCATGCACTGTTCAGCACAATGTAATAATCTCTGTGAGATGTGCTTTTCCTCTGTGTAAAAGCAGACCTGTTTCTGGGAAATGACCTCTCCAATGTATCTAACCTCTCCTCACAGCCACATGAACATGCCCCAATTAAATAGCTTCATCCTCCATTTCCACTGCAATCATGTCCATGCTTATACTCTGTCTCCTGTTCATCCTCTGTGTGGGATGGTCTGCTCTTTCACTATGCAATATTTATGCAACGAAGCAGCCGCAGTATCGCTTTCAGCTCTCTCCACATATCCTATATGAACAGAACATTCACCAGAGACACTACAGATCTGTTGTCTGTTTGTTAGAAGTAGCGTATTTAGAATGTCAGGATCTATTCACATTTGTGCCAGATGTATTAAATAACGAGAGAGGATTAAAAAAATGTCCAGTTTGTTTTAATTCTAACCATTCATTTAGTTCTGTAATGGGTGTGAAAGGTACAATTTGAAAACCAAAGATACTGACCCACTGTGCAATCATACAATACAGATTGTAGGGTTTTTGGTTCAGACTTGGGTACAGGGATATGTAATGTACAAGGATGGATCATGCTATTTCATCTTGTATGGATTTTGGTGGAAGACATTTTCATTAGTCTGTTTTTTAAATCTCTGCTTGCATTCAATCATGGCTGTGAATTTATCATTAGTTACTTAAATATGACCCCCCTCTTTCGTTCTCTTGTCTTTGTTACCTCTCGCTGGCGCTCTCATAATCTTTGTAATATACACAAACTGAAATGAGATATTTAAAGACTATCTAATAAGTAGGAAAGGGGAATTAAGATTGAAGGGCATAAAAAGGTCCATTCAGCAACCAATAATGGCCTTACTGTAGATGTCTACCGTGTCAGAGTAAATGCTTGTGTGCAGAGCAGTGTGCTAACAACAGCATCAGTGGACACACAGTGACAATGGCATGGTGTCTACAGTAGCTGTCACTTTGGAGGGCCTCTTCACACAGCAGTTCATTCTGTTACTATACCAAGAAACCTTACCACTGCCTACTCATGCACCACCTGCAATGCACAAACTACTGAGACTGCCTGTATGGTTTTCTCCAGAGGAGGTCTAATGTACAGTAGCCGATTAACAGTGCAAGGCATAGTCAGAACATTTTTAAAAATCTATTAATATCAAAAAGTATATGCAGAAGCAGTTTGTCTAGTACTGAAATGGAAATGCTGTCTATAGGTTTCAAATGATACTGTGTGAACTTTTTGCCACCTTTACCATCTGCTCTGTGTATAGTGCATGGCAGCTGCAGTCTGTTCCATGCAGGTCTTCAGTTTCCAAAGACGTGAAATGGCACTTTAACCAGTGACGGGTGGTGGGCCACCCCGGGGTAGACAGGCTATCCTCTGCCATCCCCAGGAGATGGCTCCTATCCAGCCTGGATCGGTCAGGGCCAGAGGGTGTCATGTAACACCACCAGGTGTGTGTGCCAGTCTAGGGTCATAGGTCACAGCATCACTATGAACACGGCTGGTAGGGCTCTCCTTTTGATATACTGTACAAGACTGGCTGATGGAAGGCTTTATTCCACTTATAGTTCCTCATGTAAAGCAGCTTTCTCATTCATTATCTATGCTCACGTTTCTTTCTTTTTCATAATCCATAAGAATGTAATTATTGACTCGGTTATTTAATGACTGCCAGGATCTCTGGCATTTATTAGTGATCTACTGGCCTATGTGAGTAGCTCATACTGGGGAAACATGCACTATATTTACAGTTTGATTTGATTTCTCTGGGCCTGGGAAAAGACTGTAATAAATTATAGGAGTGTCATGCAGAGAGGCACTGCAGAGCTGTATGAATTCCCTGTAGGGATGAGGGACAAAGAGGGAGCAGTGCAGAGAGGGTTTTGAAAGGGACCGCTGTGCTGTGAGAGAAAGAGAGAGAGAGCCAACTCTCAGTCTCTACTACTGACACATGGAGGAAGCTTGCTGCTGTGCTGTAGGCTTACCGGATAAGGTGGCTGCCTCTTCTTTTCATGTGACAACAAAAGGACCATGGCAGTTTTCTCTGTGCTTTGATGGCCATAGCATGCAATCTCTGCACATTGTCAGTGTATCAGGTTCAGGTTTAGGTTGCCCGGGTGGCAGAACAGTTTTTCAGAGCTTGTGTTTAGTGCCCGAGGGATCTATAGTATGTCAGAGTGGCTTTAATGTTCAGCACTATCACCTGCGACATTTGTGCCAGTTGTCCTCTATGTACACTAGATCCACACGTCCACTACACCCCATTCACAGCTCAGCACTGGAGCTAAGGGGCTAATTGAATTACACCCCCTCCATATTCCTTCTCTATTCCTCTCTGCCCCATGGGGAGGCACAACTAATCATTTGGAATCTCTTCTTTTCAGGAAAGGGGAGGTGGGAGTAGGGGCGTGGTTATCCAGTGTGTAAGCAAAAGGGAAGGCTGATGTTGGGATTAGATGGTGTCTCTCCAGAAGGACACTAACCTACTGACCTGTAAGGACATCTGGGCCGGGCTGGCAACAGATGCTCCACAGATGTGCCCAACTTCTAGTTCGCTAATAAAAGATGATTTGACATTCAGAACATGATAGAAAGAGCCCTGTGATGCCTCTTATGGTACAATTCTTAATGGCACGTTTCACATGTCTGTCTGAGCATTTGAGTGGTGGTTTTGGTGTGTTTTGTACAGAAGTATTAATTGAGTGCACTGCTCAGTTTGAATATTTGACCATGTTGAATTTGTATTTGTTTGAGACATTTATATAATGTGCCCTGTACGCTACGTGGCTTAGAGAGCTGTTACGAGAACTCTACAGTCTGTACTAGAGGTCGACCAATTAATCGGATTGGCCGATTAATTAGGGCCGAATTCAAACTTTCATAACAATCGGAAATCGGTATTTTTGGACGCTAAAATTAATTATATATATAATATATTTTTTACACATTTATTTAACTAGGCAAGTCAGTTAAGAACACATTCTTTTTTCAATGACGGCCTAGGAACGGGTTAACTGCCTTGTTCAGGAACAGAACGACAGATTTTCACCTTGTCAGCTCTGGGATTCAATCTTGCAACCTTACGGTTAAACTAGTCCAACCACCTGCCTCTCATTGCACTCCACCAGGAGCCTGCCTGTTACACGAATGCAGTAGAAGCCAAGGTAAGTTGCTAGCTAGCATTAAACTTATCTTATAAAAAACAATCAAACAATCAATCATAATCACTAGTTAACTACACATGGTTGACGAAATTACTAGTTTATCTAGCATGTCCTGCGTTTCATATAATCGATGCAATGCTGGGGGATGATTTAACAAAAGCACATTTGTGAAAAAAGCACAATCGTTGCACGACTGTACCAAACCATAAAACCAATGCCTTTCTTAAAATCAATACATGGAAGTATGTATTTTTAAACCTGCATATTCATCCCCTTACACTGTGTATAAGACAGTAGTTTTGGAATTGTTAGTTAGATTACTTGTTGGTTATCACTGCATTGTCGGAACTAGAAGCACAAGCATTTCGCTACACTCGCATTAACATCTGCTAACCATGTGTATGTGACAAATAAAATTTGATTTGATATAAAAGAAATCCAGGTTAGCAGGCAATATTAACCAGGTGAAATTGTGTCACTTCTCTTGCGTTCATTGCACGCAGAGTCAGTGTATATGCAACAGTTTGGGCAGCCTGGCTCATTGTGAACTAATTTGCCAGAATTGTACTTAATTATGACATAACATTGAAGGTTGTACAAAGTAACAAGAATATTTAGACTTATGAATGCCACCCGTTAGATTAAATACCGAACGGTTCCGTATTTCACTGAAATAATAAATGTTTTGTTTTCAAAATGATAGTTTCCGGATTCTACCATATTAATGACGAAAGGCTCGTATTACTGTGTGTTATTATGTTATAATTAAGTCTATGATTTTGATATTTGATAGAGCAGTCTGACTGAGCGATGGTAGGCCGCATCAGGCTCGTAAGCATTCATTCAAACAGCACTTTCGTGCATTTTGCCAGCAGCTCTTTGCAAGCACAGTGCTGTTTATGACTACAAGCCTATCAGCCTAATGGCTGGTGTAACCAATGTGAAATGGCTAGCTAGTTAGTGGGCTGCACGCTAATAGCGTTTTAAACGTCACTCGCTCTGAGACTTGGAGTAGTTGTTCCCCTTGCTCTGCATGGGTAACGCTGCTTCGAGTGTGGCTGTTGTCGATGTGTTCCTGGTTCGAGCCCAGGTAGGGGCGAGGAGAGGGACAGGAGCTATACTGTTACACTGGCAATACTAAAGTGCCTATAAGAACATCTAATAGTCAAAGGTATATTAAATACAAATGGTACAGAGAGAAATAATCCTATAAATACTATATTAACTACAACCTAAAACCTCTTTACTTGGAATATTGAAGTCTCATGTTAAAAGGAACCACCAGCTTTCATATATTCTTAAGTTCGGAGCAAGGAACTCAAACGTTAGCTTTTTTTACATGGCACATATTGCACTTTTACACTTTGTTTTTGCATTATTTAAACAAAATTGAAAATGTTTCATTATTTATTTGAGGCTAAATTGATTTTTATTGATGTATTATATAAAGTTAAAATAAGTGTTCATCCAGTATTGTTGTAATTGTCATTATTACGAATAAATAAATAAAAATTGGCAGATTTTTATTTTTTTATTTTTTTTTTTTTTATTTTTTAATTTTTATTTATTTTATTTTTTATTTTTATCGTGATCGGCTTTTTTGGTCCTCCAATAATTGGTATCGGCGTTGAAAAAGCATAATCGGTCGACCTGTAGTCTGTACTCACTTGTAAAGGGACACATACAAAACAATTTGGAGTTCTCCTGATGTATTGTAATTGCTATAATGGGAACAACAACCTGCCAGGCGGGAGTGAGCTTCTTTCTCCTTGACCTTTGACTGACTATGGTAAAGTTGTGGTTACGTATGGGTCTGAAGTTATTATTGCTAACATCCTAACATTAAGCAGCATTCACCCGGTTTGTCTGCTGTGGTTTGTTTTGGGAGATGTTTATATGACCCTATTAAATCCACGTGGGGGAGAATGCGGATGGAATCACGGAATCCAAAAATTAAAATGACATTAATCAATATTTTCCCAGAAAAATCAAAATACATGAACTAAATGCTTCAGTGACTGGTATTTTCCTTCATCTTTCTGAAATGGCACGTGTGTGTGTGTGTGCGCGTCTACACTTCATGTAGCAGTTAGTAATGATGCTAATGATAGCCTTCTTCTGGTACCGATGGAAAGGCTTTCCCACAATCCTTCTCAATTAAGTGTTAACTACACAGTAGCCTATGCCTACAGTACCTGGCAGAATATGATTATTTGCATCAATCTTGCCATTAATTTAGCAAACTCTGAAATCACATGAGCAGTACAGAAACATTGCTAACCAAACAATGGTATCTTGCATAAAAGGGCAACTACACCCAAAAATCTAATTTCTTCTATTTTTCCTAAACCTCAAAAGTGGTCTCCTGATGTGGTTGAAGCATTGTTGTGGACATGGAATATCCAAATGTGTTGTTTTTCTAAAAGTGTGCTTTTGAGAGTAAAAACTGAAACCTGGAAAAACTAAATGGAATTTGGGGAAAAAACTAAACGTAATAAGGCAAACAATATAGCAGATTTTATAGGGCCGTATGTCTGTGATAAATCACATTAACTGTTACTACATCTGTAGAAGCCATGCAAATAAAGTACCACCAGCCCAGAGAAATGGCATTGATTTAATTTTCTGCCCGTCTGTGTTACTCTCAGGGTACTAGATAGAAGATTACATGGGAATGTCATATCTAAATGGAGAGATTCAATAATCAACTGCATGTCTGGAGGAGATGGGTCTCTGTTCTCTGCCTCACAAGTAGATGTGGATGTTTAAGAGATATTAGCTACTCTTCCTCTGGCTCGTCCAGACCTCTGGAGCGTAGCCTATCCTCAGATACAGTTTGAAGTATGGTGTGGCAGGCTCTGCTCGTTTGGACAATGGAGGCCATCTGACAGTCTAGGCTAATCCCTGTCAGGGATCTTTCCCCTCACAGCTCTGAGCTGGACCTCACTGAGGCCAGGCCAGTTATCATAAGCCAACGCTAAAACAATTCACTGCCTCTCTCTCTGCCTGCCTAGTCTCTCTGATGTAGCTAGGGGAGAATGGCAGGCTTGGCAGAGCACTCCTCCACTGCACCAGTGGCCTCTGTACTGGCACTGGTGTCCCTTACATACAACCACACGAGTTCACATGAAATGTCAGATGAATTCATGTGAAAATGGGTTTTGCAACACTTCACATGTTTTCACGTGTAGTTTCATGTTCTCACATGTTGCTTTACAAGTCACGTTATCACATTAATGTTATCACATTCTGTGTGTTACTGTTCATAAGGACAGCATTGGGTAACTTAACTTTGTACTTTTGATAAATCAATATATCTGCAGAATGGATGGTGTACATACTGTATATGTAAATGTTATACTTAAAAGTTATATAACTTGAATAAGATAACTTATCAGCTCCTCTTACTATCTTTCCTGCTCTGATATTGTTAGATCTCATTCTATAATGACATTTCAACAACTCATATGGAGAGCGACAGATTCCTAAGTAGAATACTATATACCCTGACAGTAAGTATCAAAAGCCCTATGGTTTACCTATCACCTCTCCGTATCCAAGAACCAATGTATTTTTCATGAAAAGAGACTTGATACTGTATGCCTTTGCTAACACACCGTCCTCTATTATACCGTCATTCCTTCTCTCTGGGTTCCTCAGTTCTAAGGACATCTTCACATTGGCTTCCCCCTCAAGGTGCTGTTCAAATCTTAATCCCATCCTGTAAATGGTATCAACTGCTCTTTTTGAGATTGTCATCTATATGAATAACCCTGTTGAGAAATGCCATACATTCCTGACTTGTGATACTATATGTGCTGTTTGATAAGGGGCATTTTATACAGTTAAACTTAATAGGTATAATATATCTAGCTGGCAAACATTTAGTTGGGAATTCCATATTGTAACTAGATTGCCTGGCGCATGCTGCACAACAGTGAGTTATTTACAAAGCTCTGGTCTCTCGTCTTTGTGTGCTTGTAAACAAACACAACGTGACACATGACTGGAGACTACCATAAGCTTATAATAATGTTACAGGTGAAATTAACAATGCAATGTTCTTTATCTCCTAATGTATTGCACAAGTTGACTGCAGGTATTTACTAGAAAAGTAGCTACAAATATTCAAATGTATTTAAAAAACTACAAATAAATAGTTTCAACAGTATTGACGGTATTTTAATACCCTCCCATGGCTATTTCCAAATACCCCAGTATACAGTATATACAATATACCGTCCAAGCCTAAACCACACCTGTTTGGAAGCACCTGCTTTTAATATACTCTGTATCCTGCATTTACTCAAGTGTTTTCCTTTATTTTGGCAGTTACCTTTATGTACAATATATTCCATTGAATTTCTCTGCGTAAAACATGCATAAAAATCAAATCAAAGTTTATTTGTCACGTGTGCCGAATACAACAAGTGTAAACCTACAGTGAAATGCTTACTTACAGGCTCTAACCAATGGTGCGAAGAAAAAGGTGTGTATGTGTGTGTGTGTAAAGAAAGAAAACAACAGTAAACAACAGTAAAAAGACATTTGAAAAAAACAGTAGCAAGGCTATATACAGACACCTGTTAGTCAGGCTTATTGAGGTAGTCTGTACATGTAGGTATGGTTAAAGTGACTATGCATATAAGATAAACAGAGAGTAGCAGAAGCGTAAAAAAGAGGGGTTGGCGGGTGGTGGGACACAATGCAGATAGCTTGGTTAGCCAATATGCGGGAGTACTGGTTGGTCGGGCCAATTTAGATAGTATGTGCATGAATGTATAGTTAAAGTGACTATGCATATAAGATAAATAGAGAGTAACAACCGTGTAAAAGAGGGTTTGGGGGGGGGGGGGGGTGGCACACAATGCAAATAGTCCGGGTAACCATTTGTTTACCTGTTCAGGAGTCTTATGGCTTGGGGGTAAAAACTGTTGAGAAGCCTTTTTGTCCTAGACTTGGCACTCTGGTACCCCTTGCTATGCGGTAGTAGAGAGAGCAGTCTGTGGCTGGGGTCTTTGATCGTTTTTAGAGCCTTCCTCTGACACAGCCTGGTGTCGAGGTACTGGATGGCAGACAGCTTTGCCCCAGTGATGTACTGGGCCGTATGCACTACCCTCTGAAGTGCCTTGCGGTTGGAGGACGAGCAATTGCCGTACCAGGCGGTGATGCTCTCGATATTGCAGCTGTAGAACGTTTTGAGGATCTCAGAAACCATGCCAAATATTTTTTGTTTCCTGAGGGGGAATAGGCTTTGCCCTCTTCACGACTCTTTTGGTGTGTTTGGACCATTCTAGTTTGTTGTTGATGTGGACACCAAGGAATTTGAAGCTCTCAGCCTGCTCCACTACAGCCCCTGAGAATGGGGACATGCTCTGTGCTCCTTTTCCTGTAGTCCACAATCATCTCCTTAGTCTTGGTTACGTTGAGGAATAGGTTGTTAATCTGGCACCACCCGGCCAGGTCTCTGACCTCCTCCCTATAGGCTGTCTCGTCGTTGTCGGTGATCAGGCCTACCACTGCTGTGTCGTCAGCAAACTTAATGATGGTGTTGGAGTGGTGCCTGGCCATGCAGTCGTGGGTAAACAGGGAGTGCAGGAGGGGACTGAGCACTCACCCCCGTGGAGCTCCAGTGTTGAGGATCAGCGTGGCAGATGTGTTTCTACCTACCCTCACCACCTGGGGGCGGCCTGTCAGGAAGTCCAGGATCCAGTTGCAGAGGGAGGTGTTCAGTCCCAGGATCCTTAGCTTGGTCATGAGCTTTGAGGGTACTATGGTGTTGAACACTGAGCTGTAGGTGTTCCTTTTGTCCAGGTGGGAAAGGGCAGTGTGTAGTGCACTAGAGATGACATCATCTGTGTATCTGTTTGAGCGGTATGCAAATTGGAGTGGGTCTAGGGTTTCTGGGATAATGTTGTTGATGTGAGCCATTCAAAGCACTTCATGGCTACGGACGTGAGTGTTACCGGTCTGTCGTCATTTAGGTATGTTGCCTTTGTGTTCTTGGGCACAGGGACTATGGTGGTCTGCTTGGAGCATGTTGGTATTAGACTAAATCAGGGACATGTTGAAAATGTCAGTGAAGACACCTGCCAGTTGGTCAGCACATGCCCGCAGCACATATTCTGGTAATCCGTCTGGCCCCTCAGCCTTGTGTATGTTGACCTGTTTAAAGCTCTTACTCACGTCGGCTACAGAGCACGTGATCACACAGTCGTCCGAAACAGCTGATGCTCTCATGCATGCCTCAGTGTTGCTTGCCTCGAAGCGAGCATAATAGTGATTTAGCTCGTCTGGTAGGCTCGTGTCACTGGGCAGCTCGCGGCTGTGCTTCTCTTTGTAGTCTGTAATAGTTTGCCAGCCCTGCCACATGCGACGAGCGTCGGAGCCGGTCTAGTTTGAATTAATCTTAGCCCCCTATCGACGCTTTGCCTGTTTGATGGTTCGTGGCAGGGCATTGCAGGATTTCTGGTAAGCTTCTAGGTTAGAGTCCTTCTGGCTTCTGGTTGGGGTATGTACGTACAGTCACTGTGGGGACGACGTCCTCAATGCACTTATTGATAAAGCCAGTGACTGGTGTATTCCGCAATGTCATTGGAAGAATCCCGGAACATGTTCCAGTCTGTGATAGCAAAGCAGTCCTGTAGTTTAGCATCTGCTTCATCTGACCATTTTTTATAGACCGAGTCACTGGTGATTCCTGCTTTAATTTTTGCTTGTAAGCATCAATCAGGAGGATAGAGTTGTGGTCGGATTTACCAAATGGAGGGTGAGGGAGAGCTTTGTACGCGTCTCTGTTTGGAGTACAGGTGATTGAGAATTTTTTTCCCTCTGTTTGCACATTTAATATGTTGATAGAGATTTGGTGGAACTGATTTAAGTTTCCCTGCATTAAAGTCTCCGGCCACTAGGAGCGCCGCCTCTGGGTGAGTGGTTTCTGTTTGCTTACTTCCTTATGCAGCTGACAGAGTGCGGTCTTCGTGCCAGCATCTGTATGTGGTGGTAAATAAACAGCCACGAAAAGTATAGCTGAGAACTCTCTTGGCAAGTAGTGCGGCCTGCTGCACAGACGCCCCCCCCCGGGCTGCTCTATCCTGCCGGTGCAGTGTGTATCCCGCTAGCTGAATATCCATGTCGCCATTCAGCCACGATTCCGTGAAGTTATAGGATGTTACAGTTTTTGAATGTCCCGTTGGTAGGATATTCGTGATCTTACCTCGTCTAGTTTATTGTCCAATGATTGCACGTTGGCGAGTAATATTGACGGTAACGGCAGCTTTCCTAGTTGTCTTCTGCGGATCCGGACGAGGCATCTGGCTCTTCGTCCTCTGCGTCACTTCCTTTTGTGAATAATTGGGATGTCTGCCCTGTGGGGTGTTTGGAGAATATCGTGTGAGTCCTGCTTGCTGCTGCTGTTGTTGTTGAAATCTTTGTCTAATCCGAGGTGAGTGATCGTTGTCCTGATATCCAGAAGCTATTTTCTTCCTTAAGATACAGTTACAAAAACATTATGTACAAAATAATTTCTAAATATTGCACAAAAAAACACATTGGTTAGGAGACCATCTCCTGTCCATCTCCTCCGGCGCCATTTTCATTGCATCTCAAGGGAAGAATGCTGTTATTGCCAACTTGTACCATTTGAACTCTACCCAATTTATTCTGTTGACTAAGGCATGCTTCAGAAACAGGCTACAACATGTATTTTCTATAAAATATATTTGTTTGAATTCTCAAACTATACTGAACAAAGATATCAACGCAACATGTAATGTGTTGGTCCCATGTTTCATGAGCTGAAATAAAAGATCCCAGAAATGTTCCATACGCACAAAAAGATGATTTCTCTCAAATTTTGTGCATAAATTTGTTTACATCCCTGTTAGTGAGCATTTCACCTTTGCCAAGATAATCCATCCACCTGACAGGTGTGGCAAATCAAGAAATTGATTAAATGGCATCATTACACAAGTCCACCTTGTGCTGGGGACAATAAAAGGCCACACTAAAATGTGCAGTTTTGTCACACAACACAATGCCACCGAAGTCTCAAGTTGAGGGAGCGTGCAGTTGGCATGGTGACGGCAGGAATATCCACCAGAGCTGTTGCCAGAGAATTTAATGTTAATTTCTCAACCATACGCCGCCTCCAACGTCGTTTTAGAGAATTTGGCGTTCAACCTGCCTCACAAACGCAGACCACGTGTAACCATGCCAGCCCAGGACCACCACATTCGGCTTCTTCACCTGCGGGATTGTCTGAGACCAGCCACCTGGAAATCTGATGAAACCAAGGAGTATTTCTGTCTGTAATTAAAGCCCTTTTTGTGTGGAAAAACTCTGATTGACTGGGCCTGGCTCCCAAGTGGGTGGGCCTATGCCATGGTTCCACCTCTGCCCAGTTATGTGAAATCCATAGATTAGGGCCTATGGAATTCATTTCAACTGACTGATTTCCTTATATGAACTGTAACTCAGTAAAATTGTTAATTGTTGCATGTTGTTTATTTTTGTTCAGTATAGTTTTGCTTCAGAAGGCAGATAAATCATGTGTGTTTTCTATCAAACACTTATTCATGTGAAAACAGGGAATACTAACTCATTCATAAGGTGAATGCACCAATTTGTAAGTCGCTCTGGATAAGAGCGTCTGCTAAATGACTTAAATGTAAATGTAAATGTAGTTCAACTTGACCATTTTCAGTTCTGTCCAATTTTCATCTGATGTGAAATCTTATGTAACATAATTCCAGTTATGTAACAGAATGAAATGCGGAGGTGTTGTCAATTTGTCTCACACTAATAGATCTGTGTGTGTTATGCACTCTAGATATTTTCCATGCCCTAGAATTAATGTATTGATTTAACAGTAGATGGTTGTGTGTGGTCGAGAGAATTAAATGTCACTATGCTATGCTAAAATGTATTGCATTCGATGCCCCCCAACTAATTAGAAGTCTGTGTCGGCGTTAATGAATTGTGAAACTGTGGGAAAACTCATGAAGGCAATTAGTAGCCTCAGTAAGCAGCTACAGAAAAATGCTGAGCTCTAAATATTGAGACCTGTATGATTGAGAGGTGTGAGGTTAATGCTATGCGCTAAGCCCGATCATGACCGCTGCCAGTGTTATATAGACTTTGACAACACATAACAGCACTGGGTGCATGTATACTACATGGATTATGGTGGGAAATGTTGATTTCAAGTGCTTGAGCCTGAAGTGTGTGTGGCATTTAAGTGTGGGCTTGTTGTGAAAGAGAGGGATTAGCTCAGTTGACTGGTGAATTGGGTTACCTTTTAGCAAAGAATCAGGGGCAGATAATTTGTCTACACTGCTAAAGGAATGCGAGTGGTGTCTATATATTCTTTGTTTTCACCCCAGTGTATTGTTTTTGGATAGAGCTGTGAAGACTCTGTTCAGAGTGGTTCACTGTTACACCCCCAGAGTTGGCAGCTGTTTATTCTCTTGGCACGAGGTCTCACAGGCACTACTCACTGAACTGGGTGAATAAGAATAGATTTATACTAGTAATGACAAAGATGATATCTCACACAGGTCAAAAAATACTTTCTAGACAATCACAAGGTCAAGACGGAAAAGTATCATTAGATATCATTCAACACAGTAATGATTTGGAATGAATGTGTGCTATGTTTACAGGGAGATAATAGAATGCTGACCATCCTGCTGATCAAGCTGCAACTCATATTCCAGAGTCACTGGTCGAGTCAGAATACCCATACTACATACTTAAACTGCATACTGTTTACTCATACTCGCATACTATTTAGCACATACTGTTTTGTTAAAAGTATGCAGTATGACATGGTGTCAACGCAGTAGCGGCTCCTGATTGGCTGAGTAGGTAAGATGGGGCCGAGTGCGGGTGGATTTTTGCAAATTCAACATTCATGTATCGCATTAACCAGCCTGATAATAGTTGATTTCCAATTTTGATTAATTTCTCTAAATTCTGTATAGAATAGGATTGGAGGTATAGGCCTACGGTGGTTCCTCCTTTAAAAGTTGTAGCGTACTGCGGCGCAGCTTGCATGGTGCCGCAGAATTCTATGGCACGTTATTTAACTTCTTGGATATAAGGGGCGCTCTTTTAATTTATGGATAAAAAAACGTTCCCGTTTTAAACAAGATATTTTGTCACGAAAAGATGATCGACTATGCATATAATTGACAGCTTTGGAAAGAAAACACTCTCACGTTTCCAAATCTGCAAAGATATTATCTGTGAGTGCCACAGAACTGATGCTACAGGTGAAACCAAGATGAAATGTCAAACAGGAAATGCCCCAGATTTTTATTTTTTTTTTTTTTTATTTTACCTTTATTTAACCAGGCAAGTCAGTTAAGAACACACTCTTATTTTCAATGACGGCCTGGGAACAGTGGGTTAACTGCCTATTCAGGGGCAGAACGACAGATTTGTACCTTGTCAGCTCGGGGGTTTGAACTCGCAACCTTCCGGTTACTAGTCCAACGCTCTAACCACTAGGCTACGCTGCCGCCCCAGCGTGTCTCCTTATATGGCTGTGAATGCGCAAGGAATGAGCCTACACTTTCTGTCGTTTCCCCAAGGTGTCTGCAGCATTGTGACATATTTGTAGGCATATCATTGGAAGATTGACCATAAGAGACTACATTTACCAGGTGCTCCGGTTGGTGTCTTCTGTTGCAATTATTGCGTAATCTCCAGCTGCGTGTATTTTACCATTTGCTTCAAAGGAGAAACCAAACTGCCACGAATGACTTATCATCGAATAGATATGTGACAAACACCTTGAGGATTGATTCTAAACCACGTTTGCCATGTTTCTGTTGATATTATGGAGTTAATTTGGAAAAATGTTTGGTGTTGTAAAGACTGAATTTTCGGGGTTTTTTCTTAGCCAAATGTGATGAACAAAACGGAGCGATTTCTCCTACACAAATAATCATTTTGGAAAAACTGAACATTTGCTATCTAACTGAGAGTCTCCTCATTGAAAACATCCAAAGTTCTTCAAAGGTAAATTATTTTATTTGAATGCTTTTCTTGTTTTTTTGAAAATGTTGCCTGCTGAATGCTAGGCTTAATGCTATGCTAGCTATCAATACTCTTACACAAATGCTTGTGTAGCTATGGTTGAAAAGCATATTTTGAAAATCTGAGATGACAGTGTTGTTAACAAAAGGCTAAGCTTGTGAGCCAATATATTTATTTAATTTAATTTGCGATTTTCATGAATAGTTAACCTGTTACTCCTACCCCCTACTTTTTTGAACATTCTGTTAAAAATCGTGCAACATTTCAGCGCCCTGCTGCTCATGCCAGGAATATAGTATCTGCATATGATTAGTATGTGTGGATAGAAAACACTCAGACGTTTATAAAACTGGTTAAATCACGGCTGTGACTATAACAGAACGTGCGTTTCATCGAAAAGTGCAGGAAAATCTGATCACTGAAAATTGAAAAATATATCCATGCGCGACTTGAACCCATTGATAGAGGTGAACCACATTTAATGGGGCTGAGGTTGCAATACCTACAGCTTCCACACGATGTCTAGAGTCTTGTCAATTGCCTACTATTTGTTTCTTGGTCAAACAGACGCAAGGCAGCGCAGTTCTTCCGGTCTCCGACCGGATATTTTGGTTGAGATTTACCAGGACATTATTTCCAGACGGACAGCTAAAGAATATACATCGCCTCGTGATCAATTTGGTCGCTTATTAACGTGCACTAATACCTAAAGTTGCATTACAAAAGTATTTCGAAGAGTTTTGTGAAAGTTTATCGTCGACTTTTTTAATTTTAAAAAATGACGTTACGTTATAAGACGCTATTTTTTTCCGTTTATCACACAGTCTTCATAGATCGATATCTAGGCTATATATGGACCGATTTAATCGGAAAAAAGACCCAATAGTGATTATGGGACATCTAGGAGTGCCAACAAAGAAGATGGTCAAAGGTAATGAATGTTTTACATTTTATTTGTGCGGTTTGTGTAGTGACGGCTATGCTAATTCTTTTGTTTACGTCCCCTGCGGGTCTTTTGGGGTGTTACATGCTATCAGATAATAGCTTCTCATGCTTTCGCCGAAAAGCATTTAAAAAATCTGACTCGTTGCCTGGATTCACAATGAGTGTAGCTTTAATTCAATACCCTGCATGTGTATTTTAATGAACGTTTGAGTTTTAACTAGTACTATTAGCATTTAGCGTAGCGCATTTGCATTTCCAGATTCCCATCAACTCTGGAGCCCCCATCCACAAAGTATCAAAATACAGAGCGTTGTTACTAAAGGTATATTGTGCTGCTAATAGCCCATAATGGGCAAGTATAATAATGTGCATGGTGCCCAGGTTAGGATAACCAAAACCATTTATTTATTAAAGACTATCAGAAAGAATGTTGATACTTATTTATTTTGATCCAAAGCCATGAATGAGTGAGTCACTCAGCATTATGTTGGTGCCGCTATATGACTGTCATCAACGATATTTTGGAGGTTATTTCATTTTCCAAAAAATGAAAGAGTGATTTGTAATCTGAATAAAGGCCAAAATAATATTTGTAAATGCCAAAACATGTATTTCTGTTTTTAGAGGGAGAGAAATGCTGGGCCAATTGTGCGCTGCCCATGAAGGTAAAAAAATATAGCCCTGCTAATAGCCATAATGGCGCTGTACCACGTGACCGTGTGTTTGAAAGTGTATTTTCCAGTAAGCAACAATTTGTTTACCTTCATTAGGCAACTTTGTTCCAATATTTCTGTAATTCAGTGATATTTATTCCCATAGTAATTCCATAACTAAATAAACATTAGTATTTAGAAAGAGTATTTTTATCATTATTTTATTAATGAAAGCATGAAGATGTTGACGCAGAAATCCTGTATTGCTGTTTTGAGTTAGAATTGTAACACTTCAGAGTACTTATGCATCAAATACATTGCAGGTAGGGGGATGTTCACATCTACAGTAGCCGGGCTATAAAGAGTCTGTTATCCTGCTAATCGGGCTACAAGTGTTTGAAAACCTTTTTCCAAAATGCCACAAAAATACAGAGGGTTTTTCAGTTTCCTTGGAATAGAAACACTAAAATATTAATCAAATTAATCCCAAACTACCTTTCCAAGGTAATTTACATACAAAGTCATTGGAAAGGTAGTTTGGGATTAATTTGATTAATATTATGGTGTTTCTATTCCAAGGAAACTGAAAAACCCTCTGAATTTTTGTTAGGATGGAAAGTATAATGTGGTGCTGTACAAAGTGACGGTCGGGAGTACAGTACTGGGCTATTTAGCTAAAGAATCCGGTGTCCTGCGGGCATGCGGGAGACTGGGGTCCAATTCTCAGATGGGGAGGAAGTTGTAGTTGGTGAACTTGGTTAAAGTTAATTTCCTGCAATTCTACAGATTTTGCTCGAGTCACATGACTTAGAATCAAGTCTGACTCTGTCACAAATTTGACAACTTGATATAAAATAACTTGAGACTTGACTTGGAGCCTCAAGACTTGGAACTTGACTTCGACTTGAGACTGACTTCAAATGATCTGTCCAGGTTTTGTAACATTTTGTCTCTCCTTTTGTGGCTCAGTGTCTCTGTGGATGACTCCACGAAGCCAGAGACCGTATCACACTTGCAAAAAAACAGATTGGTTATTGAAACGCACACTCGGCAATGTTCCCTCTAAACTCCATGCGGGGCCTTGCTCCTCCTCTAGGACTGCCACGCAGGCCGCGCAAAGATGCAAGATATTGAACTTCACTGAGTTTTTCCACTAGTTTGCACTATATAGATGAACGTTTTTCCTGTGATCGAATCAACGTTAAATCAGCCCCTTTTCAATGCAACAAACCAAACCAAATCTAACTTTGCAAAATTGAGTCTGTGATTTTGTTGTAGGCAGATCGCAACAGAGTATAATTCTATTGGCGGTGGTAGCCCATGAGGTCTTTCAATAACTCGCCAGTGAATATGCTCTTCAGTTCTGATCAGACCACATATCCATACATGTGCAGATTTTGTTGATATTCTTTGCTAGTTAGCGAGTTATTAGCCCAGTTAAGTATAGGTCAGCAATGTGTAGTTACTGCTTCCTACAAGAGCAGAAAAAGGTATAGGCTAAATTTTCAAGCTGTCTTTGTAAAGCAAGTCAAGGGGCAGTGTTTTTTATTTTGAGATGGCTTGAATATTTAAATAAGGCAATAGGCCGAGGGGTTGCCTACATTGTCTAATTCTCTGTATGGTAATAATGATTATTTTTATTTTGAAAAGTGGTTTCTTGTGTCATACAACACAATACAATGCAATTTACAGTCACCTATTTTACCCATGGTGTTATAGACAAAGTAAAAAATCATTACATTAATGCATAATGTAAAATATAGTCCTTCATTGAACACTGCATATAGGCTACTGTAGGCTATATCATAGAAATCAAAATCTTTTTCCAATGTTATGGGATTTGCTCCATTGGTTTTGTTGTTAGGCCTACATTAATGCATCACTGTTTATGGCTGTAATGACAGGCTACATTTTCTCAGTGCAGGTGCACGCATGCATGTGCGTTGGGGGTCACAAGCTTTGAACCACTTATTAATTTGGGGTCGTCGGTCAAAAGGTTTTAGAACCACTGAGTTAGCAAACAGATTGGTGATTTGCTGTACAGCTATAGGATCGGGTGCAATATGCAAATGTAAGATGTAGGGAGAGTGGATTGCCATAAATAAATATGTAGCTCAAAAACAAGTTGGTGATTAAGAATATTACCTGTTTACTTTTGCAAGCTCACCAGCAATGGGGCATCAAGCTACAATTACTAGCATAGGCATGCTGGTATTTTGTTATGTCAAAATTGCTTGAACTTGATACTTTACATATGAAGCTTGCATTTGTAGAAAGGTAGAACCCTTTCCTTAAAGGGTTCTACCTGGAACCCACGAGGCTTTCTCTTTTTTCTAAGAGTGTAGTTGAACAAGTCATTGCATGTGCGCGTGTGTGTGGGGGGGTCGCAAGCTTTAAATCACTCCTTTTTGGCTGGTCAATACGTTTCTGAGTGACAGAGTGAGAGGCTTTGCATAGGTGCTTTTTTTTGTTTGTTTTTTGTCAGACTGGGAAAAATATCCCGGAATGTAAATAACGTTATTAACTGGTTCCCATGCTTTTAAAATAACTTATGTTCCGGAACAGTATAGATCACCTTTGTTTCAGGTTCTCATTCTGTTCCTCTAAAATGTTTGTTATTTTATGGTTTTCAGTTCTGTTCCCTGAACCAGTTCCTACCCCTGCTTGTGACTAGAATAATAGTGACTTGGTCCCACCTCTGCATTTCGCCATGGGGCGTAAAGAAAATGCACTTTTAAAGGAGGTTTTCTTCAGTTCTACACATTTTGCATGCCCCTGTGGTGAGGGTGAGAAGACAGATGTGGAGGTCCAGGAAGTGAACCAATCAATATGTGCTTTGGTTAGTTGATACAACTCAATTGACATTACAAAAAATACATTCCATTGAATGAGCCCCATCACTTTAAAAAATTTGAATGAACATTCTACATTAAATTATTGTACATGCAGGCAGCCATAGATGCGGTAAAGGTCAATCGAACTCGACCAAAACAATGTAATTGCCATAGAAATACGTGGCGGAAAGGGCCGTGGGGGAAAGATCCTGAGTCTCCTCATTACCCCCAGCTATTGTTTATAATGTATGTGTATTTAAGACTATGTTGAGGTAAGAATTGGAGTATGATGCATGTATGGAGGTGAACCCCAACACATGCTCATGTCATTGTTACCAATCAACTGCTTTACAGTTAAAAACGACTAACACCACATATTTTTGTATGCTAGGTAAGCTAATCGACCTGGCCGGGGTATCCTGGAAGGATGTTGATCTCATCCCGTCAGTAGAGGATGCCTGTTTTTTTTTAAATGCCTTCCTCACCTTCTTAAACAAGCATGCCCCATTCAAGAAATGTAGAACCAGGAACTGATCTAGCCCTTGGTTCTCTCCAGACCTGAGTGCCCTTAACCAACACAAAAACATCCTATGGCGTTCTGCATTAGCATCGAACGGCCCCCGTGATATGCAACTTTTCAGGGAAGCTAGAAACCAATATACACAGGCAGTTAGAAAAGCCAAGGCTAGCTTTTTCAAGCAGAAATTTGCTTCCTGCAACACAAACTCAAAAATGTTCTGGGACACTGTAAAGTCCATGGAGAATAAGAATATCTCTTTCCAGCTTCCCACTGCACTGAGGATAGGAAACACTGTCACCACCGATAAATCCACTATAATTGAAAATTTCAATAAGCATTTTTCCACCTGGCTACCCCTACCCCGGTCAACAGCACTGCACCCCCACAGCAACTCTGCCCAAGCCTTCCCCATTTCTCCTTCTCCCAAATCCAGTCAGCTGATGTTCTGAAAGAGCTGCAAAATCTGGACCTCTACAAATCAGCTGGGCTAGACAATCTGGAACCTTTCTTCGAAAGCCAAATCAACAAACAGATTACCGACCATTTTGAATCCCACCATACCTTCTCCGCTATGCAATTAGGTTTCAGAGCTGGCTATGGGTGCACCTCAGCCACGCTCAAGTTCCTAAACAATATCTTAACTGCCATCGATAAGAAACAACACTGTGCAGCCGTATTCATTGACCTGGCCAAGGCTTTCGACCCTGTCAATCACCACATCCTCATCGGCAGACTCGATAGCCTTGGTTTCTCAAATGATTGCCTCGCCTGGTTCACCAACTATTTCTCTGATAGAGTTCAGTGTGTCAAATCGGACGGTCTGTTGTCCGGGCCTCTGGCAGTCTCTATGGGGGTGCCACAGGGTTCAATACTTGGACCAACTCTCTTCTCTGTATAAATCAATGATGTTGCTCTTGCTGCTGGTGAGTCTCTGAGCCACCTCTACGCAGACGACACCATTCTGTATACTTTGGACCGTGTTAACAACCATAACAAGCATCCCTCACTCATGCTGACAAACATACCCTTGTAAAACTGACCATCCTACCGATCCTCGACTTCGGCGATGTCATTTACAAAATAGACTCCAATACCCTACTCAGACTACATCCAGTTTGCTATCACAGTGCCATCCGTTTTGTCACCAAAGCCCCATATACTACCCACCACTGCGACCTGTGCGCTCTCGTTGGCTGGCCCTCGCTTCATACTCGTCGCCAAACCCACTGGCTCCAGGTCATCTACAAGATCCTGCTAGGTAAAGTCCTCCCTTATCTCAGCTCGTTGGTCACCATAGCAGCACCCACCTGTAGCACGCGCTCCAGCAGGTATATCTCTCTTGTCATTCCCAAAACCAATTATTCCTTTGGCCGCCTCTCCTTCCAGTTCTCTGTTGCCAATGACTGGAACGAACAACAAAAATCTCTGAAACTGGAAACACTTATCTCCCTCACTAGCGTTAAGCACCAGCTGTCAGAGCAGCTCACAGATTACTTGCACTGGTACATAGCCCATCTATAATTTAGCCCAAACAACTCCCTCTCCCCCTACTGTATTTATTTTGCTCCTTTGCACCCCATTATTTCTCTCTCTACTTTGCGCATTCTCCACTGCAAATCTACCATTCCAGTGTTTTACTTGCTATATTGTATTTACTTCGCCACCATCGTTTTTTTTGTCTTTACCTCCCTTCTCACCTCATTTGCTCACATTGTATACAGACTTATTTTTCTACTCTATTATCGACTGTATATTTGTTTTACTCCATGTGTAACTCTGTTGTATGTGTAGAACTGCTTTTCTTTATCTTGGCCAGGTCGCAATTGTAAATGAGAACTTGTTCTCAACTTGCCTACCTGGTTAAATAAAGGTTAAATACTTTTTTTTTTTTAAATAATAATAATAATAATTAAAGCTAACCAGCTTATATGAACGAGAGTTAGCATTTAGCAGTCATTTCTTCTTAACCTGAGAAGGGACAACTTCTACAGGTTATGCAGCGAAAACAGCTAAATATATCCAAATCGGTCCTAAGCGACCACATTGTGGGCCTTTTACAATACATAAATCATGATGAATTTGACGAATATCCACTTTGTTAGATTAGATTTGTTGAATATTGTCCAATCTGGCCAATGGAATGCATTCCATTGACTCCTTTACCACGTCTATTGTAAGTGGACCTAATGAGTTTACCAGTCAAATTGCCAGTGTTAGAGGTTCCAAGCCCATTATATCAATCATGTGCTCCAACACCTTGCTTGTTTTAGCAAGGAGTAACAAAGTTTAATCATGTTAAGAGTCCATGTTATTGCAGAAACTGACTCAACCGCACGAATGCCCAGCCGTCCCGTCATCAGGCAGCTGTTTTTGTTTGAAGAGAAATGCATAGAAAATACACATTGTGGTGTAGTTTGGGAACCATTCCAGTGACCAGTTTGTGCATTTAAGGGTTGTGGATTGACTGCTGAAAAATACATTGAGGCAATGTTCTAAAACATTGATCAGTCTTTCTAATGGGTGATAATTCCATCAGAGATGTCCTCCCATATCAGGATGTACTACTCTTGTTCTCTCCTGGGTTAGCTCCATTCAGCCCATGTCAAGACTGGGCTCTTCTCCCATTTTTCTCCATTACTTTTAGTGCTTAACGAACATGTCTTTCTCCATGCTGGCTCTTTATCCCTCCCAGGGACATTAAAGGAATTAGAAATCCTAACAATTTTATGGATTTATCTTAGAGATGATGAGAAGTTGGCTTCCAGAATGTGCACCATGGGCAGGCAAGCCTCCGGTATTCTGCAGATGTGAGGAATGGACTGTTTGAAAACTTGTTCCCCGTCAATGGGTGCTTCACTGTGCAGAGGAGGCAGTGTGCAGAATTTATTGACACTGCACTGTTTCTTCTGGAGAACAAAATAATCGCCATAATATAATCGTCTCTACCACTTTCGTTTTCTTTGAGGGTTGTTGACATAGTATTTTAGTGTGTGTTTATTACATTTTTTACCTAGTTGGTCCACTATGTATACTTAATAGCCAACATAGTTCTTTTGATAGATCTTTGGGTAAAAAATCCCCTATGCCCAAGTAAAATGTTTGTTCTGTCGACCATCAGGAATTGTCAGTAGTACTATTGAGAGCCCTCCTCTAAGAATACTGTTTAGAATGTATATAGGACTTTATAAACTGGGTGGTTTGAGACCTGAATGCTGAATGGCTGACAGCTGTGGTATATCAGACCATATTCACAGGTATGACAAAACATTTATTTTTACTGCTCTAATTACGTTGGTAACTAGTTTATAATAGCAATAAGGCACCTGGGAGGTTTGTGATAAATGGCCAATATACTACGGCTAAGGGTCCAGGCACACCACCTCGGGCCTTATTGCTTAATTATAGCCTATACAAAGCAACTTGGGAGAGAAGCACCTCTTTGCTATTTTTCATATTTGGACAATACAGAATATGAGCAAAATGTGTGTCCCCAGTTTTGTTATATTGTTTTAACATAAACATACTGTATTGCATTGTCCTGCCACTTCTGCCTCTTATAGCATGTGACACACTAATCCTGGAGACTGTTGCATTTCTCTCTAACCAAGCACATTTAGTCCATTACTGTTATCTCTCTACCTAATTTTTTTACGTAATTTTGCCAGTTTATGAAATGTTGTCTTGCATACTGAATTGTGCATGTAAACTGTTTGCATTTATGTGCTTTATATCTCATATGTGGAGTTTAGCATCCATTGCCAGTGCATTCTCACCATTGAGGCATAGAATTCCCCCAGCTCTGATGAGACCTTTTCATCTGCCTCTGAGGGAGTAATGGAGAGAGGATGGCAGGCAGCAGCCTGATTGTCTGCATGTGTGTTTGCTGCTGTGCATTCAGCAGTCTCTAAGCTCATTACAGTAATCAGGTTAAATAGAGGGGTTCAGGGGAGCACTTGGCCTCAGGCATTCTTCCTGCAGCCTGTGTGCCTGAACCTGTGATGAGGGGAGTTCCTATCTCTGACCCAGTGGAGAACCCTGTCCTGCTTTGGCCCTGTCCAACTTCTAATGATCACCTCAAACAGCCTTTGTGTGTGAAGCATGCACACTGTGACATTCAACTGCACCCACGCTGTCATAATGATTGCCTTGTAATTGTAAGGCCCCTCGGAATCAGACATTCCTCCGCAAGTGTGTGATTGTTTTCTAACACTACCCACTCACAGTGACACATTTAGTAAATACGCAATATTATCCTCTGTAATTACATCCTTTTTTTCGGGGGGGGGGGTCAATTAAGAACAAATTCTTATTAACAATTACCACATGGCCAATGAAAACTGGGATGTACGGTGCATTAAAATAATATAACAAAAAATATTTGAAATAACAGGATAAGACAGACATCACAACACAGAAGGATGGGTAAATAAATAAACACAAAAGTTAATAGAGAACAGTTACAGCACAAGGAGAACAGATATCACAGCAGGACAGAAACACATGGCAACAACTCAGCATTTAGTGAAAATGTTTATCTTGCACAGATTAAATCATTGAAAAACCGTTGATCATTTCACAGCTAAGCTTTTAGCTTACCTAGTGATGTTACCTTTTGAGCTGTTGGGAAATCTTAATGTAATATGTCTATGTTGTTTATTTTGTTTTTGTCTCAGTATGCATTACTGGTCAAAAGATTTAGAACATCTATTCATTCAAGGGTTTTTCTTTATTTGTACAATTTTCTACATTGTAGAATAATAGTGAAGACATCAACACTATAAAATAACACGTATAGAAATGTGTAGTAACCAAAAAAGTGTTAAACAAATTCTTCAAATAGCCACCCTTTGCCTTGATGACAGCTTTGCACACTCTTGGCATTCTCTTAACCAGCTTCACCTGGAATGTTTTTCCAACAGTCTTGAAGGAGTTCTCACATGCTGTGCACTTGTTGGCTGCTTTTCCTTCACTCTGTGGTCCGACTCATCCCAAACCATCTCAATTTGGCTGGGGTTTGGGATTGTGGAGGCCAGGTCATCTGATGCAGCACTCCATCACTCTTCTTCTTGGTCAAATAGCCCTTACACAGCCTGGAGGTGTGTTGGGTCATTGTCCTGTTGAAAAATAAATGGCCAAACCAGATGGGATGGCGTATCGCTGCAGAATGCTGTGGTAGCCATGCTCGTTAAGTGTGCCCTTAATTCTAAATAAATCACAGACCGTGTCACCAGCAAAGCACCCCCACAGATGTCTGTTACTTGAATTCTGTGAAGCATTTATTTGGGCTGAAATATCTGAGGCTGTAAACTCTAACAAACGTATCCTCTGGAGCAGAGAGCTGCATAGGGCTTGATGGTTTTTGCGACTGCCCTGGAAGAGATGTTAAAGTTCTTGAAATGTTCCGTATTTACTGACCTTCATGTCTTAAAGTAACAACGGACTGTCGTTTCCCTTTGCTAATTTGAACTGTTCTTACCATAATATGGATTTGGTCTTTTACCAAATAGGGTTATATTCTGTATTGCCCCCCCCCCCCACACACACCTTGTCAATGCACAACTGATTGGCACAAATGCATTAAGATGGAAATAAATTCCACGAACTAGCTTTCAAGAAGGCACACCTGTTAATTGAAATGCATTCCAGGTGACAACCTCATGAAGCTGGTTGAGAGAATCCCAAGAGTGTGCTAAGCTGTTGTCAAGGCAAAGGGTGGCTTTTTAAATAATCTCAAATGTAAAATATATTTTCATTTGTTAACAATTGTTTTAGTTATCACATGATTCCATGTGTTATTTTGTAGTTTTGATGTCTTCACTATCATTCTACAATGTAAAAAATAAAGAAAAACCCTTGAAATGAGTAGGTGTTCTAAAACGTTTGACCGGTAGTGTATATAGTAATTACTTTTCCATTTTATGTTACTGTGTCATCTAAGAATGCACTGAAGATAAACCACACACTGCTTTGCTTGATCATTAAATGTATGTTTTGAGACAATTATGGCTCTTATGGAATGGTTATGGGTTGTCTTTCAGTAGGAGAATTTGCTCTTCTGAGAAGTGGTGATTCAGCAAAATTGTCAGCCGTGCATATTTCCTTCCTGTAGCTTACTGGGTCTTTGTTTCTTTCCAGCTGTAAAAACCTGCTTAAATCCTTGGCCATTTTATGATTCAGCAATAAGGTAAGGCTTTGGTATTTTCTCTCTCATCAAGGGAAATCAGCAGTTGGGGTCTTCCTGGGGCATACATCTATAAATATACAGACAACCCTGAGGCTGAGGACAGGAACAAGTATAAGAACTCTCACTTCGACCCCTGCAGAGTCATCAAACGGGCAAAAGGACAATATAGGAATAAGGTGAAATGATATTACAAAGGCTCTGACACCTGTCGCATGTGACAGGAGCTACAGTCCAATACGGATTACAAATGAAGACACAGCCATGATCTGCCCAACAATGCCTCTCTACCAGATGAACTCAATGCATTTTTTGCACGCTTTAACAACACTGTGCTGTGCATGAGGGCCCTCAGTGACCCAGAGGACTGGGTGATCTTGTCTTTAATCAGGTCAACACTGGCACAGTATTCCAGGGTGTGTTCTCAGAGCATGCGCAGAACAGCTGGCAGGCATATTCACGGTCATTTTCGATCTCTCCTTGTTTTAGTCTGTATTCCCCACATCCCTAAAGCTGACCACCATCATTCTTGTTCCCAGGAACTGAGGCCTCATGCCAAAAATACTACAGTCCTCTTGCACTCACATCTGTAATCAAGAAGTGCTTTGAAATGAAGGTTATGGCACACATCAACTCCATCATCTTAAATACCTGAGACCCACTCCAACTTGCATACCGCCCCAACAGATGTATAGATGATGCAACCTCAGTTGCACTCAATTGCCCTCACCCACCTAGATAAGATGAATACCTTAGTTGCTGTTCATTTACAGCTCAGTATTGAACACCATTGTCCCTTCCCAAGCTTGTCACCAAACTTAGGACCCTGGAACTGAACAATTCCCTCTGCAACTGGATCCTGGACTTCCTGACGGGCAGGCCCTAGGTGATGAGGGTAGGCAACATCGCCTCCGTCATGCTGATCCTCAACACGGGGGTCCCACAGGGGTGTGTGCTTAGTCCCCTCCTGTACTCCCTGTTCACCCACAACTGCGTGGTCACGCATGACTCCTACACGATCATCAAGTTTGCTGATGACATGACGGTGGTCGGTGACAATTTGACAGCCTACAGGGAGGTGGTCAGTGACCTGGCAGGTGGTGGTGCTGGGACAACAACCTCTCCCTCAACGTCAGTAATACCAAAGGGCTGATCGTGGACTACAGGAAAGGGGGAGAGGGGGCAGCTTCAAGTTCCTCTGTGTCCAAATCACTAAGGACTTAAAATGTTCCACGCACAATCGTAAAGAAGGAGCGACAGCGCCTATTCTCCCTCAGGAGGTTGAAAAGGTTTGGCATGGGTCCTCAAATCCTCAAAACCTTTGACAGCTTCACCATTGACCGCATCTTGACTGGCTGCATCACGGCTTGGTATGGCAACAGCACAAACCTCGATCACTTGGCCCTACAGAGGGTGTTGCGGACAGCCCAGTACATCACTGTGGCCTAGCTCCCTGCCATCCAGGACTTCTTTATCAGGCAGTGTAAAATAATGGCCCGGAAATTGTTAGACTCCAGCCACCCAGGCCATAGACTGTTCTGTCTGCTTCTGCATGGCAAGCGATACCGGTGCATCAAGTCTGACACCCAACAGGCTCCTCAACAGCTTCTGTCCCCAAGCCATAAAACTGCTAAATAGCTAACAAAATGGATACATTGTCTCTATGCACACTCAGAGGACTCTACACACTCACACACACACACACTCACACTCGCTTCATTTACTCACACATAACATGCACATATTTATACTGACTCCACACACGCATACACACTCACATACAGTCATCATATACAGTACTTTGCTGCTACTCTGTTTATCATATTTTGATGCCTAGTCACCTTACCCCTATACGTCTATACCTTACCTCTCACTCCAGTATCCCTGCACATTGCAAATATGGTATTGGAACTGACCCTGTATATAGCTTGCTTATTTCTCGTGTTATTCTTATTTATACATATTTTTTCAGTGTGTTTTCTATCTTATGTTGTTTTTAGTACTACATTAGTTTTTTTCTCAAAGTTGCAATTGTGATTTGGGTGAACTGTTGGAATCATGGAAATAGAATGATTATACTAATTCTATAGTTAAAATATAATATTGGGCACATTGAATACAGTGTTGTTTGACATGACAACCAAGGAAAATGCCAGAGACGAGTTAGGGTAGAAACCAAAGTGTTAAGTGTTTTCTAGGGGATACTATAATCTTTGGCTACATTTGAATGTTTTCATCTTACCTAGTTCATGTTAACATATTCATGCTTTGCGTATTCCTCTTCGATTTAGAAGATACAGTTGCACAAACATGCTGATTTTAGGTCAACACCGTCGTTGGTGTTATCAGGCTGCATTGCTAATTATTACTAGCCAGCTCACTAGCAATCAGCATTAGTGGCTTACACAACTTAGGCCAAACTTGCTACGAAAAGACAAACTAGATGTTTGCAGAATAAAGAAACACAAACTAATAGTGTAATTATAGAATGCTAGTGGATTTATATTAAGAAGTAAAGTGGAAACGGCATTGTTGTCATCGACATTGTTGCCTGTGGTGCATTGACCATGCAGACCAAACGCATGTGTCTCGTGGTCAAGGAACAACAAATGCGCTCCTTGAATGGGGCGAAGTAAACTATAAAAATGGACGTTACACACGGCGTATCACATTTCACAAACCAAACATTCAAATACAGTTATAGAAGGTAAAATGTAAAAAACAAACCAGTCCGTGCATCAATACCGGTATATCGTTAAAAAATACAGTATACCACCCAGCCCTAGTTGATGGTGAAAAACCCAGCAATGTTGAGGTTCTTTACACAAACCGGTGCGCCTGGCACCTACTACCAACCCCGTTCAAAGGCACGTAAATATTTTATCTTACCCATTCACCTTCTGAATAGCACACATACTATACTGTACATAATCCATGTCTCAATTGTCTCAAGCCTTACAAATTATTCTTTAACCTGTGTCCTCCCCTTCATCTACACTGATTCAAGTGCATTTAACAAGGGACATCCAATAAGGGATCATAGCTTTCACCTGGATTCATCTGGTCAGTCTTTGTCATGGAACGAGAACGTGTTCTTAATGTTTTGTACACACTCTATATTTTTTAAATGGCAGTGATTTGCATATAGGGGAAACACTGACAATTGACTCATGTCAAGAATTATATTAAGTAGCTTTTGTTAGTCTTTGCTTGGGCCTGTGCTGTGAGTGAATGTCTGACTGCACAGCAAAGGCCTTTAAGGGTTGTCTCACTGCACGGCGCCGACAGAAGCCACCTGACCTGGGAATTGCCCCAAAATGTTGTTGCTATGGTAACCTTCAGATGTGAAGCATGAAATATGGTGCCTGCGAGTCCTTAACTAAGCGTGGCAGCATCCTTCATGTGCTCGAATCCCTAATCGCTGGACAGAGGAGGCAGACTCAATGCTGCAGGACTGTTTTGAGAAAATTGATTGGAAAATGTTCAAAGATTCATCCCACCAAAACTCATCCATCAAACATTGAGGAATATCACAGGAATCTCACAGGCTTCATTACGAAATGTGTTGATGATGTTGTACCCACAATAACAATCCGGACATACCCCAACCAAAAACCCTGAATGAAATTCGTACCATGTTGAGAGCCCATACTGCAGCATTCAGTGTCAGCAGAATGAACCCTGACAACTCGGTGGGTCAGGGCAAGCAGGTACGAGCGACGCAAATCCATTAGGGGTGCAAAAAGACCATGCAAACTCAAACTTTAATCAATATTTACCAACTCAGACTCTCGACACGTGGTAAGGACTACAGGCTATCACTGACTACAAAGGCAAATCCAGCTGTGTGGTTCCCACCGTAACCTCCCTCCAAGGAACTTAACACATTTATGCTCGCTTTAAGGCAGAAAATAGAGCCATTCAGGAAGGCTCTCACCGTTCCGGATGACCAGGTGCTTTCTCTCTCCGAGGCTAACATGAGAAAAACCCTCGCGTGAATACTCACTAAGCGCAGGCCCAGATGGCATCCCTGGCCACGTCTTCAGAGTGTGCGCTGACCAGCTGGCGGGCGTCTTCTCAGACATCTTCAACCTGTCCCTGTCCCAAGCTGTAGTCCCCACTGTAGTCCCCACTTTCTTCATTCATTGCACCCCTGTCATCATTAAGTGCTTTGAGAGGCTGGTCATGGCTCATATCTATGCCAGGCACACTGGACCCACCAGAATTTCCCTACCGCTCCAACAGATCCACGGAAGATGCCAAGCAGCCAACAAGTGCTCAACATAACTCATTCAAGACTGTTGGAAAAGCATTCCAGGTGAAGCTTGGTTGAGAGAATGCAAAGAGTGTGCAAAGCTGTCATCAAGGCAATGTCTCCTTTTGAAATATCTCAAATATAAAATATATTTTGATTTGTTTAACACTTTTTTTGGTTAGCACATGATTCCATATGTGTTATTTCATAGTTTTGATGTCTTCACTATTATTCTACAATGTAGAAAATTGTAAAAATAAAAACCCTTGAATGAGTCAGTGTCCAAACTTTTGATTGGTACTTTTGATATTCTACTGAGCCATTTTTACTTTATTTTCATTTTCTTATCTTGAATTTTTTGTTGCGGTGTCGAGAAGGAGCCTCGTAATCATTTATTTGGATGGTAAATACCATGTGTATCCTCTACATACGACTAATAAAACTTGAAACTAATCCTGTAGCTCGGTCCAGCCACCAGCCCTGTCCTGGAGTGGCTCATTTGTACTCTCCCCTACAGCACATCCACATAATCACCACACGTTAGCTCTCCTCAGATGACTCTTCAGATCTAAAGCAGGTGTTGCACAATGACTGTGGGAGTCTAATCATGGTGATCAGATGTTTTGGTGGATTTCTGCTGGATGTTTGTTTTTCTTAATCAGAAACAGGGCTAGGCCTAGGGTCTGGTCGCAGGGCATAAATGCAGTTGAGGGGAAAAGTGCTTAAAAGGTAGTTCTGATGACCTAGATGACTCTCAAAATGTGTGAATTGCAGTTCACGACAGTATCCAATTATGTGATGGAGCTGTATGCCAAGGAGTTAACACAATCAAGTAGATTACCTTTCCTCTCTGATACATTGTGGAAGCTGATATTTTTAGGGAGTTTCTCTGTTCTTTTCATAAAGTATGTTTGGAAATGTGGCCAGCACAGGTCATTGGTGCTCTGGTTGGTGGGCTTGAATCAGAGGGAAAGCGTGGATGCTGGCAGTGGAGTTAATGGTTCTCAGATGTCCGCCTGTGACACACCCAGACCCCATCTGAGACTAATGATAAGAAAAAGAGGTGAAATCATATGGGTGAAATGCTCAGTAATTGGGAGAAGGCTATGTTCTTCCTCATTCACTCAGTTTCTGCCATATTGTGTTCTTGATGTTTTGCTAAAACGTGTGTTGTCAGATGTTGATGAACATGGTTGGTGCTAGTTTTCACTGAATACGAAACATTCATGTTACATAAAACAAGTCCTTATTTCAAATGAGAGTATTGGCAATACCGAGCTGTCATGGTAGGAATGGGAATACATGTCTTTTGATATTTTGTGTGTCCTCTAAAGGGATTGTATATGGAATATTGGAGAAAAATAAATCAGCCAAGTGTGTCTTTGCGTAGCTATCTTCAGAAACGGCTTCCAGTTTGTCAGCAGGCCTCCAGCACACGGTACCCTTTAGGAGAACTTTCTGAAGTGGATAATATTTTGTAGCAGGAGAAGCTGTTTGTTTACGCCTTTCCCAGACAATTTAAACATTTGATTCTCCTTTGCTCTCAGACCGTGGTGCTGAGAGGAAAACAAAGCTGCTAGAAGTGGCATAGAGATACTGTGTGTTTGTTGACCAATCATGAATCATTTGGAGAGGGAACATACAGTAAATAGCTGTCTTCCTAATTGCGTGTGTGGAAAGGAGTCTTGCCCGAGTACCTTATCTGCTGGCCGGCTGGCTGGCTGTTTTGTGAAGTTTTGTTTGGTTACTTAGCCTCCAACTATGTGTAAGAAAGTTTTACTTTGTTTTCAGACCAAGTGAGTCCTGTGAGAAGATAATTACTCCACAGCAGTGATCGTCTGTACAAGCAGTAGTAGTGTCTAGATAAAAGGACAGGTCATACCAGCCGAACACCAAATGAACAGGGATCCTCTCAAAGCAGTGGTTGTTACTGTTACCTTCTCACTTCTTCAGTTTGTTCAAAGTACAGAAATAGCAGAAGGTCTCAGGTTATTAATACAATGTATAAACTTTACAGTTTTATAATGCACTCCTTCACCAAGCACCCTCACTGAAGCAGTAAAACCAATATGGCAGTTTTACTGATGAGTGTTTTTTAATTTTTCAGGCACACTTTGTGAAACTGGATCAGTCATCCTTTTTAATCTATTTTCCTGCCTCTGCTTTCTTCTATTGTTTTATAGCAAGTTGGCTCATACTGAACGTACACAGTTAAGTGCTTATTTTAGTGCTTTTACAGTGAATATAGCTCTTTATAATGACATTGTTTATCTGACATTTGAAAGCAGACTTTGGTTCAAATGTTAAAAAGCACAGCAGTGAATATTTTTATAAGGATGACCTTGCAGGCAGTGGCAGCTCTGAACCTGTGGTAACAGAAGTGGCCCAGCCTGCTCCCGCTGTCCATCCTTATAAGTCCAGGAAAAGGTGGGCAATGCAAAGTCAGTGATGTGGAAACAATGGGCCAACAACATGCCCTCCCCCTGAACTTCTGCCTTCAGAGACTAAGAAGGTTTGACTCAGTTATGATGGTTTTTATGATTAATAAAACATTCACAAGGACATTGTCTTTGAGTGTTCCAAATACAATATGTTAACTATATCCAAATACAATTGGTCAAAAACAGACATGTAGATAAGAAAGGGATCCACAACAGTATTTCAATATTTCATTTGTTCACCTTTATTTAACCAGGTAGGCCAGTTGAGAACAATTTCTCATTTACAACTGCGGCCTGGCCAAGATAAAGCAAAGCAGTGGGCCAAAAACAATGACAGAGTTACACATGGGATAAACAAACATACAGTCAATAACACAATAGAAAAAATCTGTATACAGTGTGTGCAAATGAAGTAAGTAAGTAAGGCAACAAATAGGCCAATAGTGGCGAAGTAATTACATTTACATTACATTACATTACATTTAAGTCATTGTACTTACAATTTAGCAATTTACACCGGAGTGATATATGTGCAGATGAGGATGTGCAAGTACAAATACTGGTGTGCAGAAAAACAAGAACATATGGGGATGAGGTAGGTAGTTGATTGGATGGCCATTTACAGATGGGCTGTATACAGCTGCAGCGATCGGTAAGCTGCTCTGACAGCTGACGCTTAAAGTTAGTGCCGGAGATAAGTATCCAACTTCAGTGACTTATTTATTTTGCAAATCGTTTCAGTCATTGGCAGCAGAGAACTGGAAAGAAAGGCAGCCAAATGAGTTGTTGGCTTTGGGGATGACCAGTGAAGTATACCTGCTGGAGCGCGTGCTACGGGTGTGTATTGCTATGGTGACCAGTGAGTTGAGATAAGGCAGAGCTATACCTAGCAAGGACTTGTAGATGACCTGGAGCCAGTGGGTTTGGCGACGAATGTGTAGCGAGGACCAGCCATACAGGTCGCAGTGGTGGGTAGTATATGGGGCTTTGGTGTCAAAACGGATGGCACTGTGATAGACTGCATCCAATTTCGCTCCCGCGGGTAGTATAACTTTTTCATTACATTTCATTACATTTCATTATATTTCATTATAGCTCAACGGTTTGATTTGTCTAATCTTAGCAATTTCTTCTCAGCTAGCTACATAGCCGTCTTTGTATCAAAGATAATTGTGTAGTCTAGAGCGATTTTCTAGGTTCGCTAGCCAGCTATTGTCGTTCTTTTAACGCAACGTAACGTAAACAACACTGCTAGCTAGCCAGCTAGCCCCCGAATAGCAACACTGCAGAAACTATTACACTCAACGGAACGACTTGATTAGTGTAGTGTCAACAACGCACCCACTGCCAGCTAGCCTACTTCAGCAGTACTGTATCATTTTAATCATTTTAGTCAATAAGATTCTTGCTACGTAGCTTAACTTTCTGAACATTCGAGACGTGTAGTCCACTTGTCATTCCAATCTCCTTTGCATTAGCGTAGCCTCTTCTGTAGCCTGTCAACTATGTGTCTGTTTATCCCTGTTCTCTCCTCTCTGCACAGACCATACAAACGCTCCACACCGCGTGGCCGCGGCCACCCTACTCTGGTGGTCCCAGCGCGCACGACCCACGTGGAGTTCCAGGTCTCCGGTAGCCTCTGGAACTGCCAATCTGCGGTCAACAAGGCAGAGTTCATCTCAGCCTATGCCTCCCTCCAGTCCCTCGACTTCTTGGCACTGACGGAAACATGGATCACCACAGACAACACTGCTACTCCTACTGCTCTCTCTTCGTCCGCCCACGTGTTCTCGCACACCCCGAGAGCTTCTGGTCAGCGGGGTGGTGGCATCGGGATCCTTATCTCTCCCAAGTGGTCATTCTCTCTTTCTCCCCTTACCCATCTGTCTATCGCCTCCTTTGAATTCCATGCTGTCACAGTTACCAGCCCTTTCAAGCTTAACATCCTTATCATTTATCGCCCTCCAGGTTCCCTCGGAGAGTTCATCAATGAGCTTGATGCCTTGATAAGCTCCTTTCCTGAGGATGGCTCACCTCTCACAGTTCTGGGCGACTTTAACCTCCCCACGTCTACCTTTGACTCTGTCCTCTCTGCCTCCTTCTTTCCACTCCTCTCCTCTTTTGACCTCACCCTCTCACCTTCCCCCCCTACTCACAAGGCAGGCAATACGCTCGACCTCATCTTTACTAGATGCTGTTCTTCCACTAACCTCATTGCAACTCCCCTCCAAGTCTCCAACCACTACCTTGTATCCTTTTCCCTCTCGCTCTCATCCAACACCTCCCACACTGCCCCTACTCGGATGGTATCGCGCCGTCCCAACCTTCGCTCTCTCTCCCCCGCTACTCTCTCCCCTTCCATCCTATCATCTCTTCCCTCCGCTCAAACCTTCTCCAACCTATCTCCTGATTCTGCCTCCTCAACCCTCCTCTCCTCCCTCTCTGCATCCTTTGACTCTCTATGCCCCCTATCCTCCAGGCCGGCTCGGTCCTCCCCTCCCGCTCCGTGGCTCGATGACTCATTGCGAGCTCACAGAACAGGGCTCCGGGCAGCCGAGCGGAAATGGAGGAAAACTTGCCTCCCTGCGGACCTGGCATCCTTTCACTCCCTCCTCTCTACATTTTCCTCCTCTGTCTCTGCTGCTAAAGCCACTTTCTACCACGCTAAATTCCAAGCATCTGCCTCTAACCCTAGGAAGCTCTTTGCCACCTTCTCCTCCCTCCTGAATCCCCCCCCTCCTCCCTCTCTGCAGATGACTTCGTCAACCATTTTGAAAAGAAGGTCGACGACATCCGATCCTCGTTTGCTAAGTCAAACGACACCGCTGGTTCTGCTCACACTGCCCTACCCTGTGCTCTGACCCCTTTCTCCCCTCTCTCTCCAGATGAAATCTCGCGTCTTGTGACGGCCGGCCGCCCAACAACCTGCCCGCTTGACCCTATCCCCTCCTCTCTTCTCCAGACCATTTCCGGAGACCTTCTCCCTTACCTCACCTCGCTCATCAACTCATCCCTGACCGCTGGCTACGTCCCTTCCGTCTTCAAGAGAGCGAGAATTGCACCCCTTCTGAAAAAACCTACACTCGATCCCTCCGATGTCAACAATTACAGACCAGTATCCCTTCTTTCTTTTCTCTCCAAAACTCTTGAACGTGCCGTCCTTGGCCAGCTCTCCCGCTATCTCTCTCTGAATGACCTTCTTGATCCAAATCAGTCAGGTTTCAAGACTAGTCATTCAACTGAGACTGCTCTCCTCTGTATCACGGAGGCGCTCCGCACTGCTAAAGCTAACTCTCTCTCCTCTGCTCTCATCCTTCTAGATCTATCGGCTGCCTTCGACACTGTGAACCATCAGATCCTCCTCTCCACCCTCTCCGAGTTGGGCATCTCCGGCGCGGCCCACGCTTGGATTGCGTCCTACCTGACAGGTCGCTCCTACCAGGTGGCGTGGCGAGAATCTGTCTCCTCACCACGCGCTCTCACCACTGGTGTCCCCCAGGGCTCTGTTCTTGGCCCTCTCCTATTCTCGCTATACACCAAGTCACTTGGCTCTGTCATAACCTCACATGGTCTCTCCTATCACTGCTATGCAGACGACACACAATTAATCTTCTCCTTTCCCCCTTCTGATGACCAGGTGGCGAATCGCATCTCTGCATGTCTGGCAGACATATCAGTGTGGATGACGGATCACCACCTCAAGCTGAACCTCGGCAAGACGGAGCTGCTCTTCCTCCCGCGGAAGGACTGCCCGTTCCATGATCTCGCCATCACGGTTGACAACTCCATTGTGTCCTCCTCCCAGAGCGCCAAGAACCTTGGCGTGATCCTGGACAACACCCTGTCGTTCTCAACCAACATCAAGGTGGTGACCCGTTCCTGTAGGTTCATGCTCTACAACATCCGCAGAGTACGACCCTGCCTCACACAGGAAGCGGCGCAGGTCCTAATCCAGGCACTTGTCATCTCCCGTCTGGATTACTGCAACTCGCTGTTGGCTGGGCTCCCTGCCTGTGCCATTAAACCCCTTCAACTCATCCAGAACGCCGCAGCCCGTCTGGTGTTCAACCTTCCCAAGTTCTCTCACGTCACCCCGCTCCTCCGTTCTCTCCACTGGCTTCCAGTTGAAGCTCGCATCCGCTACAAGACCATGGTGCTTGCCTACGGAGCTGTGAGGGGAACGGCACCTCAGTACCTCCAGGCTCTGATCAGGCCCTACACCCAAACAAGGGCACTGCGTTCATCCACCTCTGGCCTGCTCGCCTCCCTACCACTGAGGAAGTACAGCTCCCGCTCAGCCCAGTCAAAACTGTTCGCTGCTCTAGCCCCCCAATGGTGGAACAAACTCCCTCACGACGCCAGGACAGCGGAGTCAATCACCACCTTCCGGAGACACCTGAAACCCCACCTCTTTAAGGAATACCTAGGATAGGATAAGTAATCCCTCTCACCCCCCTTAAGATTTAGATGCACTATTGTAAAGTGACTGTTCCACTGGATGTCATAAGGTGAATGCACCAATTTGTAAGTCGCTCTGGATAAGAGCGTCTGCTAAATGACTTAAATGTAAATGTTGCCAAGTAGGGTGTTGGAGGCTAATTTGTAAATCAAATGTATTTATAAAGCCCTTCTTACAACAGCTGTACAGAAACCCAGACTAAAACCCCAAACAGCAAGCAATGCAGGTGTGCACAGTGGCTAGGAAAATCTCCATAGAAAGGCCAGAACCTAGGAAGAAACCTAGAGAGGAACCAGGCTATGAGGGGTGGCCAGTCCTCTTCTGGCTGTGCCGGGTGGAGATAATAACAAGACATGGCCAAGATCAAATGTTCATAGATCACCAGCAGGTCAAATAATAATAATTACAGTGGATGTCGAGGGTGCAACAGGTCAGCACCTCAGGAGTAAATGTCAGTTGGCTTTTCATAGCCGATCATTCAGAGTATCTCTACCGCTCCTGCTGTCTCTAGAGAGTTGAAAACAGCAGGTCTGGGACAAGGTAGCAGGTCCGGTGAACAGGTCAGGTTTCCATAACCGCAGGCAGAACAGTTTAAACTGGAGCAGAAGCACGGCCAGGTGGACTGGGGACAGCAAAGAGTCATCAGGCCAGGTAGTCCTGAGGCATGGTCCTAGGGCTCAGGTCCTAGGGCTCAGGTCCTTTGAGAGAGAGAAATAAATAATTAGAGAGAGCACACTTAAATTCACACAGGATAAGACAGGAGAAATACTCCAGATATAACAGACTGAACCTAGCCCCCCAACACACAAACTACTGCAGCATAAATAACATTGCCAAAGTCAAGGATTGGTAGGATAGTCAGTTTTATGAGGGTAAGTTTGGAAGCATGAGTGAAGGAGGCTTTGTTTCAAAATAGGAAGTTGTATGGGGGTTGAAGCTCGTTTGGAAGTTTGTTAGCACAGTGTCCAAAGAAGGGCCAGATGGAAACAGAATGGGATCAAGGAATCACCCGCAGCAAGAGCGACATCATTGATATATACAGAGAAATGATTCGGCCTGAGAATTGAACCCTGTGGCACCCCCATAGACTGCCAGAGGTCCGGACAACAGGCCCTCCGATTTGGCACACTGAACTCTCAGAAGTCTTTAGTGAACCAGGAAAGTCATTAGAGAAACCAAGGCTATTGAGTCTGCCGATAAGAATCCGGTGATTGACAGAGTCGAAAGCCTTGGCCAGGTCGATGTTGGCAGTACTGTCTTTTATCGATGGCGGTTATGATATCGTTTAGGACCTTGAGCGTGGCTGAGGTGCACCCATGACCGTCTCGGAAACGAGATTGCATAGCGGAGAAGGTACGGTGGGATTCGAAATGGTCTGTGATCTGTTTGTTCACTTGGCTTTCGAAGACCTTAGAAAGGCAGGGCAGGATGTATATAGGTCTGTAACAGTTTGGGTCTAGAGTGTCTCCCCCTTTGAAGAGGGGGATGACTGCGGCCGTTTTCCAATCTTTGGGGTTCTCA
The DNA here is from genome assembly GCF_021184085.1 of Oncorhynchus gorbuscha. Taxonomy (NCBI): domain Eukaryota; kingdom Metazoa; phylum Chordata; class Actinopteri; order Salmoniformes; family Salmonidae; genus Oncorhynchus; species Oncorhynchus gorbuscha. The sequence goes on from NC_060174.1 coordinate 32,786,015, forward strand.
GACGATAAGAAAGAGGTTGAACAGACTAGTAATAGGGGTTGCAACAATGGCGGTGGATAATTTTAGGAAGAGAGGGTCCAGATTGTCTAGCCCAGCTGATTTGTAGGGATCCAGATTTTGCAGTTCTTTCAGAACATCAGCTGTCTGGATTTGGAAGAGGAGGAGAAGCGAGGGGGGGGGGCAGAGCTGTAGGCCGGGGTTGGGGTAGAAAAGCATGGCCAGCCAGAGAGAGATGCTTATTGAAATTCTCAATTATCGTGGATTTATCAGTGGTGACACTGTTTCCTAGTCTCAGTGCAGTGGGCAGCTGGGAGGAGGTACTCTTATTCTCCATGGACTTAGTGCCCCCCCCAAAAAATTTGAAAAAGTGCTGCAGGATGCAAATTTATGTTTGAAAAAGCTAGCCTTTGCTTTCCTAACTGAATGTGTAGTGGTTCCTGACTTCCCTGAAAAGTTGCATATCGCAGGGAATATTCGATGCTAGTGCAGTATGCCACAGGGTGTTTTTGTGCTGGTCAAGGGCAGTCAAGTCTGGAGTGAACCAAGGGCTGTATCTTTTCTTAGTTCTACATTTTTTTGAAAGGGGCATGCTTATTTAAGATGGTGAGGAAAGCACTTTTAAAGAATAACCAGGCATCATCTACTGATGGTATGAGGTCAACATCCTTCCAGGATACCTGGGACAGGTCAATTTGAAAGGCTTTTTGGAACGTTTCACAGTGAGGGATGGTCGTTTGACCACTGACCCATAACGGACGTAGGCAATGATCGCTGAGATCCTGGTTGAAAACAGCAGAGGTGTATTTAGAGGGCAAGCTGGTCAGGATTGTACCTGGTAGGTTATTTTATCATTTTTGTGAGATTGAGGGCATCTAGCTTAGTTTGTAGGTCTGCCGGGGTGTTAAGCATATCCCAATTTAGGTCACCTAGCAGTACGAACTCTGACGATAGATGGGGGGAAATCAATTCACATATGATGTCCAAGGCACAGCTGGGAGCATAGGGGGGGTCTATAAAAAGCGGAAACAGTGAAGGACTTATTTCTGGAGAGATGGATCTTTAAAGGTAGCTCAAACTGTTTGGGCATAGATCTGGATAGTATGACAGAACTCTGCAGGCTATCTCTACAGTAGATTGCAATTCCACCCCATTTAGCAGTTCTGTCTTGACGGAAAATGTAGTAATTGGGGATATAAAATTTCAGAATTTCAGAATTTTTGGTGTCTGAATCCTTCCTAAGCCAGGATTCAGACACGGCTAGGGTATCGGGGTTGGCGGAGTGTGCTAAAGCAGTGAATAAAGCAATCTTAGGGAGGAGGCTTCTGATGTTAACATTCATGAACCCAAGGCTTTTACGGTTACAGAAGTCAGCAAATGAGAGCGCCTGGGGACACAAAGGGCCTGGGTTAACCTCTATATTACCAGAGGAGGAGTAGGATGAGGGTATGGCTAAAGGCTATAAGAGCTGGTCGTCTAGTGCTTTGGGAACAGAGAATAAAAGGAGCAGATTTCTGGACGTGGTAGAATAGATTCAGGGCATAGTGTACAGACAAGGGTATAGTAGGGTGCGAGTACAGTGGGGGTAAACCTATGCATTGAGTGACAATGAGAGTTGTTGCATCTCTGGAGGCGCTAGTTAAGCTTGGTGCGGTCTCCGAATGTTTGGGAGGTGGGACAAGGGGGCTATCTGAAACATGTTGAGCAGGACTAGGGGCTCAGCAGTAAAATGAAACAATGAGAGCTGCCCTTAACTACAGTATACAAGGCATATAGACAGAGAGTGGCATAAAGCAATCACAGGTGTTGTTTGGGATAGCTAAGACAACAACGGGTGAGACAACAACAGATAAACAACTAAGACAACAACAATAATGGTTAAATGGTGATAAATGGGCAGAGAGGGTCAGTTAGCTACACACAGGGCCTGAGTTCGAGGCTGGGGTCGACAGATAAACAAAATGAAGGTCCGTGTTAATGAATGGTCCAGCAGGCATCAGTTGTGTAGCCGAGTGATCATAGGGTCCAATGAGCAGCAATAGCTGGAACAGGGAGCCGTTCGGTAGTCGATTACTACGCTAGGCAAGCGGGATACAGTGTTCAGGAAGCTAGCGGACCGGGGATAGCAGATGGATCTTCTCCACATCCGCAACGCAGAGGCCGGGTGAGTAAGCAGATCAGCAGACCATTCGTGATGGATCCGCAGGGCTCCATGTCGACAAAGGGTCCAGGCCAAATTGACAAGAGGGGTATTGTAGTTGGTGTAATTAGTTTGCTAGCCGGGAGATGGGCCTAGCTTCGAGGCTAGCTCGAGACTAACTGGTGCATGCTTCTGGACAAGCGCGTTAGCCTCAATAGCCCTCTGTAGCAGCTAGCTAGCTGCGAAGATCCGGTGTAATGGTCCAGAGCTTGCAGCAGGAATCTGGTGATGTAGTGGAGAAACGAAGCAGTGCAATATGCTCAGGGCTGATATCGCGCAAGTAGTGTGATTGTGATGTAGATATTTATTTTTCCTCGTGTAAGGATATCTAGCTAACATTCTTAGAAAATATCCTAGTCCATCACACATTGGGGCGCAGGCACTGTTTATAAGTTCTGTTCCAGTGCTCTTGATAACACAATTAGTATGCTGCTGGTAGCAGACAGCAGGTAGTCCGGGACCTGCCTCCTCTGGCCTTCTGACGGATGAGACCGAGAGAGGAAGGATGGCTGTGAGCTGAGGAGAGGAGAGGCTGGACCTGAGATTGCTTTTACTTGATTTGCAGGACATTAAACATTGGCCAGGATTTATATGACTGGGAGGCAATGCTCTGAGCATGTTGCTAAATACTAATTCTCTGATGCTCCCAGTCTCCTGATCCAAAGGCAGGAGGAAGTTCATCTCTCCCACAGATTAATCTAATACATTTAATGCCGTATTAATGACTATCCCCATATGTTTAACAGTGAACAACTAGTAAGTCAATCAAACTATCAATTCATACTGTAGTAGTTGGTATACGATTCCCTGAATAATTTTCTCTAAGCTTTGTTTTTTGTAAATCACTAATATCCTGTACTGTACAGTATGTGTTTTTGTTAGGGAGATGTGCCCTGAGGGCAGGGGAAAGCTCTGTATGCACATTGAGTTTGTATGGCGTCTGTACTGGTTTTACTGTGTGTGAGAGACTGAAAGAGGGAGTATCCCAATGGTCTGTTAGCCTTTGGAAGCAGCAGCGCAATGATTTCATACGCCCACTTGAATCAGCCCAGAGGAAAAGCATGTTTGCTCTATAACTGCTTTCTTTTCAGAAAGAGAAATCTTAGACTGATGTTTTGTTTCTGTAAGCTCGCCATAGCAATGATCTCTCCTTAATTACAATCACATTTCATGATGCTCCTCTCTCCGGCTATCCTCTTCCTCTGGTGATAATAGCTCATATTACTCCAATTGCAACCATACTATAGTTAGTGTAGCACGCACCAGTCAGATTCACTGCAGGAGCAGAGAAAATAGCAACATTTTGTTACTTGAGTCTTATTTTTTCCTGAGAAGATGGAAACAATGACGGAAATAGCCTGGAACATAAAATGGCTGTTTTGATCTGTTTTGATCTGAATTTCTCAAAATACTCACATTTTCTCTAAGCGTTTTGTTACGGCGGTAAATAAAGCCCTACAAATACTGTGTATCTGGGCTTCTCCAACCCAGTGGTGTTTGCAGACAGCAGCACTTTCCCTGACTGGCTGACATCATCCTGACAAGGGCCTGAGGATGTGGGCAGAGCTGGGTGATATGGACAAAATATCATATCGTGATGGAAAGCTTTTATGTGCAAATATTGATATAATAACCATCATATCGAAATCGACTTGGGGTCACGTGATGAATCATGCAGGTTATTAGACTACAGGTGAAATAAATGATGACGAACTTCAGGGTGGTGAAAGTGCAAGGTGATGAGCCTGATGCTCCTTTCCAACAAATATCATGGATCTTATTCTGGCGACATGATCAGCAATACTTTCCTTTCTAAAAAAATTAAGAAATAATACAAAAGAGTTGAATACATTTTCTGAGTCAAACCAGCAAAAGCTAGTACAATAGGAAAGCAAAACATGGATATTGTAAATGCATAACTTGCTAGGTGAAAGAGCATATCATTTCTAAATGTTTGAAGGGAATCGATACTTGTTTGCCGTTTTAACAAATACTTTTGCTCTTTTGTCCATAATTGTCTCATTGTGAAGGCTATACGTGCGCTCTAGCGAACAGCGGGCAGATACTGTACAGCACTGTATCTGCCCCATGCATGCTTACTTTCATGTGTGCACCTTCAGCACCAGCGCTGCATCATAGGCACTATTCCAAAAACTACATGTGAGCAAATAAGCACTTACTGCCGGTAAGAACAGATGATTGCCATAATCAAGTTTCATCACTGTTATTTGATGTGTATTACATTTAACAAACCAAACATTGAAATACTGTTATGTAAGGTAAAAATCAAAGTGGTCCATGCATCAATACTGGTAGATAGTAAAATATGGATTTTACCACCCAGCCCTAGTTGAAGGGGGATGATCTGTGTCAGTCCTACTGTACCACTGACTCTGACTAATACTGCCAGCTGTCAGACACCTATCCATCCACATCCTTTATCATCCCGCTCACAAAGGGTATTATTCACCTGCTACATATGTACGGTATACCGGTGTTGTCAGCTTTTGAATGGGTTGTAATCTGTGAAATGTGTTAGTCTCTCACAGTCACACACAAACTATGACCCCATGCTACGCTGAGTGGGCTGAGTTGCAAGGCGAGATAGTGTGGCAGATGCAAGCTGAACTCCTGACTCTCACTCGTACTCACTATGTCAGAACTTACACATAAAACCAACTTCAGGAGGTTTTATGTGTAAGATCCAATGGTGGAACAAACTCCCTCACGACGCCAGGACAGCGGAGTCAATCACCACCTTCCGGAGACACCTGAAACCCCACCTCTTTAAGGAATACCTAGGATAGGATAAGTATTCCCTCCAGATTGACCAGAGGGACCACTCAGGCTTGAAGAGAGGAATCCAAACACCTCCCACAGTCTTGATGGGTGGAAGGGAATCCAGCCAGTCTTGGTAAATAGTGCAACATCACAGAGATTCAAGACTTAATATTAATTTTGCCTGGGTCTGTTGTTTACAGTCAATGAAGTAAGCAGAACAGACCCCTTGTCTTTGCATTGGTGCCCCCATTGTTTTGTATGACCTGAGTTAAGATGTACCTCCAGGCTCTGATCAGGCCCTACACCCAAACAAGGGCACTGCGTTCATCCACCTCTGGCCTGCTCGTCCTCCCTACCACTGAGGAAGTACAGTTCCCACTGGCTCAGCCCAGTCAAAACTGTTCGCTGCTCTGGCCCCCCAATGGTGGAACAAACTCCCTCACGACGCCAGGACAGCGGAGTCAATCACCACCTTCCGGAGACACCTGAAACCCCACCTCTTTAAGGAAAACCTAGGATAGGATAAAGTAATCCTTCTCACCCCCCTTAAAATATTTAGATGCACTATTGTAAAGTGGCTCTTCCACTGGATGTCATAAGGTGAATGCACCAATTTGTAAGTCGCTCTGGATAAGAGCGTCTGCTAAATGACTTAAATGTAAATGTAAATGCAATACAGAGAAACAGGTGTCTTTCCTAACTCAGTTGCCAGAGAGGAAGGAAACTGCTCAGGGTTTTCACCATGAAGCCAATGGTGCCTTTAAAATGGTTAGAGTTTAATGGGTGTGATAGGAGAACATTGAGGATAGATCAACAACATTGTGGTTACTCCACGATAATAATCTCAATGACAGTGAAAAGAAGAAAGCCTGTACAGAATAAAACATATTCCAAAACATGCATCCTGTTTGCAATAAGGCACTAAAGTAAAACTGCAAAGAATGTGGCAAAGAAATTAAATATGTAAATATGTCCTGAATACAAAGCATTATGTTTGAGGAAAATCCAACATAACTCATCACTGAGTACCACTCTTCATATTTTCAATACAATAACATGTATTGACTCAGAGGTGTGAATAAATGAGATTTCTATACTGAATAAAAATATAAAACAACATGCAACAATTTCAAAGATTTTACTAAGTTTCAGTTCATATAAGGACATTTAGTCAGTTTAATTACATTTTATTGTTTTATTTATCTGTTATTTTACCAGGTAAGTTGACTGAGAACACGTTCTCATTTGCAGCAACAACCTGGGGAATAGTTACAGGGGAGTGGAGGGGGATGAATGAGCCAATTGTAAACTGGGGATTATTAGGTGACCATGATGGTTTGAGGGCCAGATAGGGAATTTTTAGCCAGGACACCGGGGTTAACACCCCTACTCTTATGATAGGTGCCATGGGATCTTTTAATGACCTCAGAGAGTCAGGACACCCGTTTAAAGTCCCAACCGAAAGACAGCACCCTACACAGGGCATTGTCTCCAATCACTACCCTGGGACATTGGGATATTATTATTATTTTTAGACCAGAGGAAAGAGTGCCTCTTACTGGCCCTCCAACACCACTTCCAGCAGCATCTGGTTTCCCATCCAGGGACTGATCAGGACCAACCCTGCTTAGCTTCATAAGCAAGACAGCAGTGGTATGCAGGGTGATTAGGCCCCAATCTATGGATTTCACATGACTGGGAATACAGATATACATGTGTTGGTCACATAAATATATATATATTTTTAAAGATAGGGTTCTGGATCAGAAAACCAGTCAGTATATGGTGTGACCATGCAGCACAACACATCTCCTTCACATAGAGTTGATCAGGCTGTTGATTGTGGCCTGTGGAAAGTTGTCCCACTCTTTCAATGGCTGTGCGAAGTTAATGGATATTGACGGGAACTGGAACATGCTGCTGTACAGGTTGATCCAAGCATCCCAAACCTGCTCATTGGGTGACATGTCTGGTGAGTATGCAGGCCTTTGAAGAACTGGGACTTTTTCAGCTTCCAGAAATTGTGTACAGATCCTTGCAACAGTGAAATGCTTACTTATAAGCCCTTAACCATCAATGCAGTTTTAAGAAAATACAAAAGTGCCTCCCGGGTGGCGCAGTGGTTAAGAGCGCTGTACTGCAGCGCCAGCTGTGCCATCAGAGTCCCTGGGTTCGCACCCAGGCTCTGTCGTAACCGGCCGCGACCGGGAGGTCCATGGGGCGACGCACAATTGGCCTAGCGTCGTCCGGGTTAGGGAGGGCTTGGTCGCACCAGCGACTCCTGTGGCGGGCTGGGCGCAGTGTGCGCTAACCAAGGTTGCCAGGTGCACGGTGCGGCTGGCTTCTGGGTTGGATGCGTGCTGTGTTAAGAAGCAGTACGGCTGGTTGGGTTGTGTATCGGAGGAGTTATTTAAGTGTTAATTAAGTGGCTATGCATAGATAATAACAGAGAGTAGCAGCAGCGTAGAAGGGGGGGAAATGCAAATAGTCTGGGTAGCCATTTGATTAGCTGTTCAGGAGTCTCATGGCTTGGAGGTAAAAGCTGTTTAGAAGCCTCAAAAAGAAAGGAGGACCAAGGCACTCTTCATATAATTAACTATTTGTATGGCATGTTCAATGGGGGAAAAGGTTTTTAAAGTCCGACGCGTTACGGCTGCATGGCCTTCGTCAGGGACTCCCCTTTACCAAAGAGCACATTCTGTCTACCAAAATGTACTATTGTGTACCTTAGTAGCGCTTCCCTTCCTCCTATTTCTACCTGTTTAGATGCCTCTTGGACCTAGACTTGGCGCTCCGGTACCACTTGCCGTGCGGTAGCAGAGAGAATAGTCTATGACTAGGGTGGCTGGAGTCTTTGACAATTCTTAGGACCTTCCTTTGACACCACCTGGTACAGAGATCCTGGATGGCAGGACGCTTGGCACCAGTGATGTAATGGGCCGTACGCACTACCCTCTGTAGTGCCTTGCAGTCGGAGGCCGAGCAGTTGCCATACCAGGCAGTGATGCAACCCGTCAGGATGTTCCCGAAGGTGCAGCTGTAAAACCTTTTGAGGATCTGGGGACCCATGCCAAATCTTTTCAGTCTCCTGAGGGGGAATAGGTTTTGTCGTGCCCTCTTCACGACTGTCTTGGTGTGCTTGGAACATGTTAGTTTGTTGGTGATGTGCATGCCAAGGAACTTGAAGCTCTCAACCTGCTCTCAACCTGCTCCACTACAGCCTCGTTGATGAGAATGGGGGCATGCTCTGTCCTCCTTTTCCTGTAGTCCACAATCATCTCCATTGTCTTGATCACGTTGAGGGAGAGGTTGTTGTCCTTTCACCATCCCTATAGGCTGTCTCGTCATTGTCGGTGATCAGGCCTACCATTGTTGTGTCATCAGCAAACTTAATGATGGTGTTGTTCCTGGCAGTGCAGTCTTGAGTGAACAGGGAGTACATGAGGGGACTAAGCACACACCCCTGAGGGTCCCCCTTGTTGAGGATCAGCGTGGTGGATGGGTTGTTACCTACCCTTAACACCTGGGGGTGGCCCGTCAGGAAGTCCAGGATCCAGTTGCAGAGGGAGGTGTTTAGTCCCAGGGTCCTTAGCTTAGTGATGAGCTTTGAGGGCACTATGGTGTTGAACGGTGAGCTGTAGCTGTAGTCCTTTTGTCCAGGTGTGAAAGGGCAGGGTGGCGTGCAATAGAGATTGCATCATCTGTGGATCTGTTGTGGCGGAATGCAAATTGGAGTGGGTCTAGTGTTTCTGAGATAATGGTGTTTGATGTGAGCCATGACCAGTCTTTCTAAGCATATCATGGCTACAGATGTAAGTGCTATGGGTCAATAGTCATTTAGGCAGGTTGCCTTAGTGTTCTTGGGCACAGGCACTGAAGGAGATGGCGGCGGATGAATGGCATGGCAATGGGCCTCAGGATCTTTTCACGATATCACTGTGCATTCAAATTGCCATCGATAAAATGCAGTTGTATTCATTGTCCATAGCTTATGCCTGCCCATATCTTAACCCCACCACCATGGGGATCTCTGTTCACAACATTGACATCAGCAAACCTCTCGCCCACACAATGCCATACACGTGGTCTGCGGTTGCGAGGCCTGTTGGACATACTGCCAAATTCTCTGAAATTATGTTTGAGGTGGCTTATGATAGAGAAATTACCGTTCAATTCTCTGGCAATAGCTCTGGTGGACATTCCTGGAGTCAGCGTGCCTATTGCATGCTCCCTCAACTTGAGACATCTGTGGCATTGTGTTGTGTGACAAAACTGCACATTTTAGAGTGGCCTTTTATTGTCCTCCGCACACGGTGCACCTGTGTAATGATCATGCTGTTTAATCATCTTCTTGATATGTCACACCTGTCAGGTGGATGGATTGATTATCTTGACAAAGGAGAAATGCTCATCAATGGGGATGTACACAAATTTGTGCACAACATTTGTGAGAAAAAAAGCTTTTTGTAGGTATGGAACATTTCTGGGATCTGTTATTTCAGCTCATGAAACATGGGACCGACACTACGTTTTTGATACATTTCTATACATTTCCTACAATGTCTAAAAACATGTTTTCAGTTTTTCATTATGGGGTATAACATGTGGATGGGTGAGAGAAAACAATGTATTGTATCCATTACAAATTTAGTATGTAACTCAACAAAATGTGGAATAAGTCACGGGGTATGAATACTTTCTGAAGGCACTGTAGTTGGAGAAATGTAAAAGAATAAGCTGTGCTCCTTTTTTGAAAGTAGTCTAAAGTGGAGCAAGTATCATTTTAGAGCCACTTACATAATGATTGTAGAGGATTTACACTTTGTTTTACTCAATACTTACAAAACCCTCTGTGTTTTATATTAGCTTAATTTAAAGTATTTATCCTCATGACTTAGGAATAAAAAATTTGGCTCAATTTAAGTATAAGTGGAGGTTCTTGTAGAGGGAAACCATCATATTAGCTCTACTAAATGGCAGAGTGGTTTCCTCTTAAATGCTTAGGGAGACGGGAGTCTATTTGGATCCCTGTGAAGCAGTGCTGGAGGACGTTCTACTTTTCTGGGTATTTTTAGAGTAGAAGGAGCTGTTTTCTCCCTGCCCCTGCGACAAGGGTAAGATTTACAATTTCTGTCAGCATCTGTATCGTCAAATGACATTAGAGGAAAGCCTATATCCTTTCTGAGCCAGCATCAGTGAAGACACAACAGCCTGCTCCTCGTTACTGTTTGAGACATATTACTTATATGCAGGGGTCAAATAGTGAATTTGCTGGTGGTTTAACGTCGCAAGTGCTGAACCGTTTGCCTTAGTTATAGTACAATCGGCATTCACAACCAAGAACACTCCTACTTAGGGACTTTTATTCCATACTGTAACACGAAGTATGACAGTTCTTTCAAAGCCTCTCCTGATGACCTTAAAATATCCCAGTACTGAGTAAAATTATGTGCAATGCATTGTCTGTAGAGAAGGCCAAACATGGAGGCATTAGTTAGCCGCGAGGTTAGTGGGTTGGGCCAGTAATCGAAAGGTTGCTGGTTCGAATCCCAGAGCAGACGAGGTGACACATGTCACTGCCCTTGAGCAAGGCACTTAACCCCAATTGCCCTGGGGCACTGGACAATGGTGACCCTGGCTGTAACCCCACTCCCTGCGGGTGTCTCGGGAGTTGGGATATGCAAGAAACACATTTCCATGACACACTTGGAACAATGAACACTTGTACAAGAGTTAAACAGGACAAATATAAGCACTCCCAAAATGATTATTATTGTTATTGCTCTGTTCATTGTTCAAGGGCACAAGGCCAGTCTGAAGATGCCTTTGTATTAGAAGAGCGGAGAGTTAGAGTGAAGGCCTCAGATTGATGATTAATCATGGTGGTTGTATTTAGTTCAGCCCACAAATAGGCCAAACTATGGCTGTTTTCCGAGAACAGAAGTGGGTGTAACAAGGACATCTTGATATGTAAAGAATAGGAAGGTGATGTGTAGATTGTCATTGCTTGTGTGTGAGCCAAGTTTCAAGTTGTATTAGTCGTATGTACAGGCTACATGGTATACACCGTCCAATGAAATTCATACTTGCAGGTTCCTTCTTTAGTTGTATGTAAAGCAGGTTTGTATTTAATGCACATTAGAGGAACAAATAATTACGTTGTGTAATTACAGGATGTTTACTCTACTTTATATCTGCTCACGGGAGCCTGGGAATCCTACTCATACAAAAAGTACAGTTTTTTATGATTAAGGTTAATTAACCATCTCACTGGCTGCACTATAGATGTGATATTTATGTGAAACATGTACTGTAGATGTATGATAAGTGTGATGATGCATCTGACAGAGTGATGTATCTCCTGTCTCGTTTGGTATTCACAACCCTGGGTAGTTAAAGGGATGGGTCATCATTTGCTGCTGCATGTTCTGTGGATAAATCACGCCTGGCTCTTAACTGAGGATGTATTTATGATGGCTGATTAATGCCTCTCTGCTAGCAAGCTGTTCTTCAAACCTCTGATTTACTCTTTTCCAATTAAGACATGTTACACTCGAATGTCATTAAATTCAGAAATAGCACATGCGGCATAGCGGCCTTGAAATCAGATTAAATTAACAGTCCTGACCTTGACTTTCTGCCTTAGTAAAGTGCTAATGTTTGTGGTAGGTTGTATTGTAGTCATGGGGCTTGAATGTTATTTGCTATTGAGAGCTGGTGTTTATATGATTTGGAATGAATGATATCTGGAATATATAAGGTCATCTTTAGTGGATGTGACAGCAACTCCCAGAGTGTTATTAGCCCCAGGTTGTTCAAAACTCATAAGTGTAATGGTATAGACCAGAACATGAAGGATATTCTAAAGTGGGATATCCTCCCTATCCTTGTCATGTTTTTACCAGATGGCCAACAATATATATTCTGTTGACGTGTACACAATTTATTTTATAGTGTCCCTAAGCATCACTTCACATACGACTGCGTGTGTGTGTGTGTGTGTGTGTGTGTGTGTGTGTGTGTGTGTGTGTGTGTGTGTGTGTGTGTGTGTGTGTGTGTGTGTGTGTGTGTGTGTGTGTGTGTGTGTGTGTGTGTGTGTGTGTGTGTGTGTGTGGTGTGGCAGGCAGGCAGGCAGGCCGGCCCGGGGCATGTTGCCTGGGGTCATCTCTAGGCACACAGTAGGGGTGGGGGAGGCCTGGAACGCACACACTAGAGGTGACCCCAGGAGACATGCCCCGGGCCTGCAGCAGATTGACCTGTCTTTTAATCAGACAGGGATTGAAAGGGGGGATGAATGTGGAGCACAAGTGGAGGGTATAAAGATGAGAGAAAGGAACCCAAGGAAAGATTGCATTCATCAGCATATGACACCTTTCATCCTTCTCTCTCCCACCTTCTCAGAAAAACGCTGATGATGGATTTATTCTCACCCTACTTCCTCATGCCAGTCACTTACAGATGTAGGATCTTAATTTGATCAGTCTTTTGTTGCTACGAATTTGCAGATGAGCTTTGTGATTTACAGAAATTCACTGAAAACCCACACTAACATGTGGTAATTTTGCACTTTTCATGTAGCCTACGTTTGGCCAGCTAGTAGCCCAACCACCAATCAAGCAACATTATGGACTAAACGTTCAAATCCTGTTGCTGCAGGATTATTTTGCTGTGACAATATAGTTCAAATTAAGACCCTACATATATTTTGTTTAATTAACAATCATAACTAAAGAAGTACATTTACTGAAGAAAATGTGTCTGCTTGCTAACTTTTTAAAGGCATTTATGGTTTTGAAATAAATTACAGTAGTGGAAGTGACTGCAGTGGTAATGGTAGTGACTGGTTATAGTAGATAAATAGCTAAATGGACTGATTGATTTTTTGGATAGGATAGCTTGAACATGTGAAGTTGGTTTCAAGAGTTACTGTTGGTGAGTTATGTTATTCTAATATATACAGATTTATATAGTTATAGTTCATCAACCTTCTACATAATTTGAAGTTTAGGATAGCCTGAGCATGAGAAAGTTGGTTTGGTGTCTCTAGTTTGAATGGTTCAAGAGTTATTACTGTTAGAGTTATTTTATTGTAATTTGCAAATGTAAATAGTTGATACAAGTTTTTAAGAACTTGAAGTTAGGTTTGCCTGAATTATTAAAAGTTGGTCTTCTTTCTTTATTTGCCAAGGAGCAGGAGCATTTTGAATAGCTACCACTGAATGTCTATGATTCTCATTCAAACCATGTTAATTTATGCACATTTAAAAGAGTTATACTGAGGTAACAAAAGTATAAATGGTATCAAAAAGCCTTTGGCAAAAATCTAAGTAGGGTCAGAATGAACACCTCAATGTTGTTTTGGTGTTGATAGCTTAAATGTGGTAGGAGGAGATGTATGGCAGAATGTTTTTTTTTTTTAAATGTCCCAATGTACATAATTCTATGGGCCTTTTATTGCCATTGTAATGCATTGAGAGCTCATTTAAATATTGTTTAAGTACAAAAGTATAAATTATATCATAATAATAAGAGTATGTAAGAAGTCAAGAGCTATGCTTTGCTTTCAGCAAGACTATCTAATGAATTCATGTACAGCTTAGGTTTTTGCATGCTCTTAGACAAGGGAATCAGTTATAGGTCTGAGGTTGTTTTAAATCTTATTAGAGCTTGTTAAAATCTCCTCACCCTGACTAGGCTGGGATAGGGAGCTGGTATGCTAATCCACCTTTGATCCATATAGGGCTTTGCTTCTACTATTTACAGCTAGTGCTTCTGCATGAGAGGGTTGATTATATTAGTAAAGCCAGACTAATGCATTTTTAGCTTCAACCTGCATGGTTTCCTCTTATTTTCTAATAGAGGACTAACATTTTTGAGAAATGGCATGATCATTATCTATGTTTTGGTAGCCCATTAAGATTTATGTTAGTCCTTTCTTTGCCATGACCTTGAAATTCACTTAGTAGATCAGCTGATGGGGGGTGTTTTTTTAAATCTATGTAGCCTAACAAGGGTGTTGCAAGAATACATCATTTTGATTCTGGTGTTGCAAGAGTATAGGTGTGGTATCATTTTTGTTTTATATTACTGCCTGACCTCATTTGTTTGTAAACCTTCATCTTTTATTAAGTCACTTGCAATAATATAGGTCAGGAGGTTTAGGTTTGATATGCTTGTGGGATTAATTAATGTGTACAGTTGAAGTCGGAAGTTTACATAAACTTTAGCCAAATACATTTAAACTCAGTTTTTCACAATTCCGGACTTAGGTCAGTTCCAATTCCTGTCTTAGGTCAGTTAGGATCACCACTTTATTTTAACAATGTGAAATGGCCCATTCCTCCTAACAGATCTGGTGTAACTGAGTAGGCCTTGCTCGCACAAGCTTTTTCAGTTCTTCCCACTAATTTTCTATGGGATTGAAGTCAGGGCTTTGTGATGGTCACTCCAATACCTTGACTTTGTTGTCTTTAAGCCATTTTTCCACAACTTTGGAAGTATGCTTGGGGTCATTGTCCATTTTGGAAGACCAGTTTGCGACCAAGCTTAAACTTCCTGACTGCTGTCTTGAGATGTTGCTTCAATATATCCACATCATTTTCCATCCACATCATCTTTCCCCCTCATGATGCCATCTATTTTGTGTAGTGCACCAGTCCCTCCTGCAGCAAAGAACCCCAACAACATGATGCTGGCACCCCCGTGCTTCACAGTTGGGATGGTGTTTTTTGGCTTGCAAGCCTCCCCCTTTTTCTCCAAACATAACGATGGTCATTATAGCCAAACAGTTATATTTTTGTTTCATCAGACCAGAGGCCATTTCTACAAAAAGTATGATCTTTGTCCCCATTTGCAGTTGCAAACTGTAGTCTTTTTCATGGCGGTTTTGGAGCTGTGGCTTCTTTGCTGAGCGGCCTTTCAAGTTATGTTGATATAGGACTCATTTTACTGATACTTTTGTACCTGTGTCCTCCATCTTCACAAGGTCTTTTGCTGTTGTTCTGGGATTGATTTGCACTTTTTGCACCAAAGTACATTCATCTCTAGGAGACTGAATGCATCTCCTTGCTAAGCGGTATGACGGCTGCGTGGTCCCATGGTGTTTATACTTGCTTTCTATTGTTTGTACAGATGAACGTGGTACCTTCAGGAGTTTGGAAATTGCTCCCAAGGATAAACCAGACTTGGAGGTCTACAATTTTTGGATTGATTTCTTTTGATTTTCCCATGATGTCAAGCAAAGAGGCACTTAGTTTGAAGTTAGGCCTTGAAATTCATCCACAGGGACAACTCCAATTGTCTCAAATTATGTTAATTAGCCTATCAGAAGCTTCTAAAGACATGACATTTTCTGGAATTTTCCAAGCTGTTTAAAGGCACAGTCAACTTAATGTATGTAAACGTCTGACCCACTGGAATTGTGATACAATGAATTATAAGTGGAATAATCTGTCTGTAAACAATTGTTGGAAAAATTACTTGTCATGCACAAAGTAGATGTCCTAACCGACTTGCCAAAACTATAGTTTGTTTCTTAAGGATGACGCAGAATACAGTTTCCATGCAGGAACATCACTCAGCGGAATTTCAGAGCGCCACCTATAGTTTTTGATAAAACTCAAACTTTCATTAATCTTTCATTAAAATACACATTCAAGGTAGTGAATTAAAGCTACACTCGTTGTGAATCTATCCACCAAGTCAGATTTGTAAAAAGTTGTCTAAATACTTTTGTAATGCAACTTTAGGTATTAGTAAACGTTAATAATCTATCAAAATTATCACGGGGCGATGTATATTCTATAGCTCCACGTCTTTAAATCATGTCCGGATATTTCTCAACCAAAACATCCTGTCGGAGACCGGAAGAAATCGGCTTCCTTGTTTCAGTTTGACCAAGAAACAAATCAGAGACAAATTACAAGACTGTTGACATCGTGTGGAAGTTGTAGGTATTGCAACCTCGGCCCCATTTAATGTGGGTCACTTTTAACAATTGGTTGAAGTGGCGCATGGATATATTTTCCCATTTTCAGTGATCAGATTTTCCTGCACTTTTCGATGCAACGCATGTTCTGTTATAGTCACAGCCGTGATTTAACCAGTTTTAGAAACGTCTGAGTGTTTCCTATCCACACATACTAATCATATGCATATACTATATTCCTGGCATGAGTAGCAGGGCGCTGAAATGTTGCGCGATTTTTAACAAAAAGCTGCGAAAATTCGCAGCCTCCCTAAGAGGCTGAAATGGTTGGAGTGGTTTTAATGACACCAACCTAAGTGTATGTTAACTTCGAACTTCAACTGTATGTAGAATGTATGCACACATGACTGTAAGTCGCTTTGGATAAAAGCGTCTGCTAAATGGCATATTATTATATTATTATTGTTACTTAGTATTTGAATGTTCACCAGCTTCTTTTTATTAGTGTGTTTTATAATCACTGCACATTGTGTTGTCTGCATTATGCACCCAGTCTATTGGTTTGAACACATTGAGAGGGTTCATCATTACTATATGTTTTACTGTTGACTTGTCTTTTGACTTTAAAGATGCTATATTAGGCCATCAAGCAGCTGTAAGATTTTACCAAACACAGCTGGAAGTCATAGCCACAGCTAGCTTCCCATGTACCTCTGGAATTCTGGAGAACTAATTCCAGATTGTGTTGTAGCCTACACTGTCTGACTTTCATTTTGATGGGGCATGAGAAAATATTTTAAATGGTTTACTTGGGCCTATTCTATTTGACCCCCCCCCCAACAAAAAAAATCCATTGTGGCAATGGAGGTTTGTTGGTGATGACCCAATTCCACAAAACGTAGTGATCAGCGATCACATTGTCTCCAATGACGTGATCATGTCCAACATGTCCATCCAGCTCACTGTTGACTGTCTGATTCTGTGACTGGTGCTGTACTAATCCAGGCTGAGTAGGAGACAGTGGCTGGCTGTCGTCGGGGGCTCTGCTCTCTGCTATTGTTATTACAGCAAATCATTAGACATGAATCCCCTCCAGATGGCTTCTGACTTCAGCTCTTATTTAATTGTCCATGTTTACACTGCCCTCCAAGCTGCTCTTCTCTAATGTTTTGAGTAGTAAACAAACCTACCAGTAACTTAATACTGGAAGCCCTCTGGATAGATGAGAGAAAGCCCTGGTAATGGTATATGAGAGGACAGGGGTCTGGAAATGAATACTAATTTAAGTCCACTTTGAAGCATAATGTTTCGGTGGACACAGTAGAAACCAATTCGTTCTGTGTGTTGATATATCTCTGGTTGCGATCTGCTTGCTCCATGTTGTGTCGTCTCTGCTCTGTGATGGGTCTGTGTTTGCCTGAAAGCTGAGCTAATGAGAAGCCTGCTGCTGCTGTTGAGTGTTTGCCAGAAGAGAGAGAGGAGAGGAACTCTGTGAGAAATGGGTTCTCGCGCTGCTACTGCTACTGTTAGCTCCGCTCCAGAGTAGTGATTATCCCCATGGGTTTCATAATGTGGATGCTCCCTCTGTCTTGTGCTCTCTTTCTGGAGTGACTGCTGGCCTTCACTTGAGAATTTCATTGATTTGGAATAAAATATATCCTTACTGCCTAGAACAGGAATGTTCTAATTTTTCATTCATCGCATTTGAAGCCGACATGGCGGAGCTTTGAGCTATTATTGATGGATATAAAGTGAAACCCTGATAGAAAGGAGCGGGTGTTCTATCCTTTACGCAACGGCTGAGTTCCATTGAATGATTCTGGTTGTCTTCAGCTCCTCCTCCTACATTGTTTCTATTCCAAGGTTGCAATGGAATATACTGTGCAGTTCCTGCTTTCAAAATACATATTTATACTTTCATTATCACCACACAGTAAAGGCCATGTTACACCCTACTGCCCTTATAATGTTCCCTGAATCAGGGCTGTGTGTAGCATAACCCATCCTCTATGTGTGTGCACATGCCTGTGTATGTGTTGCCTGAGCTAGCTGGTCCTCATGTGGCCTTTCTAACAGAGACTAACCACATATCTGAGCCACAAAGGCGCAGCAGGACTCCTGTGGCAGGTTGTATGGAGCAGGCCCCATGCAGAGCCATTACCTCTGACTCTTAGCACAATCTAGAGAGAAGAGGTTCTGTGTGGGCTGCAGGAGAAGGGTAGAGTCACTACTATGAAACACTGCTAGTCAGAAGGGACCTCATTCATAACCACATCATTAGAAACGTTTTCTCTGAAATTGCTCACAGAATGATTGTATGGGAAAACATTTTGTCATGGCTATATTTCTCTAAATTGAGTCAATTTGGTGGTCCTTCTGTAGTTCAGTTGGTAGAGCATGGCGCTTGTAACGCCAGGGTAGTGGGTTCGATCCCCGGGACCACCCATACGTAGAATGTATGCACACATGACTGTAAGTTGCTTTGGATAAAAGCGTCTGCTAAATGGCACATATTATTATTATTATATTATTATCAATTTGATGATTCACAAGAACAGTTTAAATGTGACCTTTGTCCCCAAGAAGGACATAGTGAATGTCAACTCATATTATCCATAATACAGTATTCCCCTGTACAGTATATATAACATATATGCACTCCCTCTACCATAAAGGGGAAAATTGAAGGTTGTCTGAAAATGATCTTGTCATCCAGATTTGACAGTGTACCGAGTAGAGGAAAGAATTGCTGAACTAAATTCTGAAAAAAAAGAGGCTTAACTGTTGGAGAGATCCATTGTAAATGGTTTTCCCTCCCAGCTAAGAGAAAGAAAAACATAAAATGGTATCATTAGAGTTAACTTTTGTCTGTGTGTTTTCTCTTTAGTAGGAATAGGAACCGCAGTGTACTAGAATTGGGTTGCCTTTTAACAGATGACATAACACCCACTGGTTTGACTCTGGTGTCTGCTTGTATGGGGTTGTACTTGTAAACACAGATAATGATGCTGCTCCTGAATGTAATTTCCTCTGTAGCATCTTCTGTCCTATTATTGTATGTAGGTGACTACAGAGACGTTTGCTTTCTGCTGAAAGGTTAACCTGCTCACCGTGGCTCGGCTCAGCATATGCTAAACACTGCCAGTAAACAATTCTACTTACTTCTTAACCCTTGTAAGAAATCAGGAGAGATGGAAAGTAGCTGATGCATTAGACTAATTCAAAGCAGCGCTTCTACAATATACCTGAGGACAATTATGATCATATCCTGTGTACGCTGTTCTGGTGTACATATCCAGTGTCATGTTATTCACATTTCTCTGAGCCACAGATATCTAAACACATATTTTTGTGTTTTTCAGGTGTGTAGGTTGGTGACACCAATACACCACCAGTGAAAATGGTGGCCCTGTCACTCAAGATATGTGTCCGTCAGTGCAATGTGGTGAAGACCATGCAGTTTGAGCCCTCCACTCCTGTGTATGACGCCTGCAGGATCATCAGGGAGAGGGTTCCGGAAGCCCAGACTGGCCAAGGTGAGAAGTACCTCAAAATGGGGCGAACTACTGGTAATGGGGCCTCTTTGAATGTCAGAAATCGTCACTTGCATAAGGCTCAGTTGCACTAAGAGAAAATATAAATGCAAAAACGACATAATTACTTGTGTAAGTCACTCTGTACTGAATACTGTAGTCATGTCTGCTAAAAAATATGAATTTTAAAAAAAGGCATAAGTTTCTGATCTCCAATTCTGTTTCAGAGTGCATGAAAAGGATACAGATGGTTCAAAACTGTTTAAACAGGAGATAAAAACCCATGTCACCCACAGCATGGCTTTCTGACACAGAAAGACAGGAAACTGTTTAAATAGGAGATTAAAACCCATGTCACCCACAGCATGGCTTTCTGACACAGAAAGACAGGAAACTGTTTAAACAGGAGATAAAAACCCATGTCACCCACAGCATGGCTTTCTGACACAGAAAGACAGGAAACTGTTTAAACAGGAGATTAAAACCCATGTCACCCACAGCATGGCTTTCTGACACAGAAAGACAGGAAACTGTTTAAACAGGAGATTAAAACCCATGTCACCCACAGCATGGCTTTCTGACACAGAAATACAGGAAACTGTTTAAACAGGAGATAAAAACCCATGTCACCCACAGCATGGCTTTCTGACACAGAAAGACGGGAAACTGTTTAAACAGGAGATTAAAACCCATGTCACCCACAGCATGGCTTTCTGACACAGAAAGACAGGAAACTGTTTAAACAGGAGATAAAAACCCATGTCACCCACAGCATGGCTTTCTGACACAGAAAGACAGGAAACTGTTTCAAAGCCTTAGTCTATGCTCTCTCTGAGGAGACTGGTTCAATCTGGGTCTGTGGGTGGTGTTCCTCTATTGCGGAGGTGTTAGTTAGGCAGCCTGGATAAGCTCTCTGTGGTGTGTGTTAGGCAGGCTGGATAAGCTCTCTGTGGTGTGTGTTAGGCAGGCTGGATAAGCTCTCTATGGTGTTAGTTAGGCAGGCTGGATAAGCTCTCTGTGGTGTTAGTTAGGCAGGCTGGATAGGCTCTCTGGTGTTAGCTAAGCAGGCTGGATAAGCTCTCTGTGGTGTTAGCTAAGCAGGCTGGATAAGCTCTCTGTGGTGTTAGCTAGGCAGGCTGGATAAGCCCTCTGTGGTGTTAGCTAAGCAGGCTGGATAGGCTCTCTGTGGTGTTAGTTAGGCAGGTTGGAGACTCTCTTTAAGCTGTGAGCTCTCATTAGACTTTAGAAGAGATTTATATCAGCTAGAGAGTCTGATTGGCAGCATGATTACCCTTCTTTCCCAACTGCATGTCATTATATGGATAATTCATATGAATGTCAATGAGATCAGAAGAGACATCCTCTACATCATAAAACAGTAACTACACGAGATGCAGTCAAAACATTGTTTTACTGTCAAAATAGACAGTATCTTTCATTTGGACTGCCAGCTATATGTGTACTCTTAGTTGCCTCATAGTATTTAAACAGTCAATAAAGCAACTGTTCCCATTACTACTCTAATATACGTAAGTTCTCTGTGTCTCTGTTTCAGCCTCTGATTACGGCCTGTTTCTCTCTGATGATGATCCCAGAAAAGGAATCTGGTTGGAGTCTGGGAGGACTCTGGATTACTACATGCTCCGGAACGGGGTAAAGCCCAATCATAGAGCCCAATCATAGAGCCCAATCATAGAGCCCAATCATAGAGCCCAATCATAGAGCCCAATCAGACCCCTGGATAACACCTCATTAAGTTCTATTTAAATCTGAAGAGGTGTTGAGAAGTCTGTGACTTAGATGTTCTACTTACATACAGATGTTTAGGTGTTCTCTTCTTGGTTTATGTCACATTCCATCAAAGGTACTGCGTCTGATTCACCTCTCCCCTTGTTTCCCAGGATGTCTTGGAGTACAAGAAGAAACAGAGGCCCCAGAAGATCAAGATGCTGGACGGGGCAGTTAAAACTATCATGGTGGATGACTCTAAAACTGTGGGAGAGCTGCTTGTTACCATATGCAGTAGAATAGGTGGGTAAACTCTCTCCAACTGCAATGTAAACCCAGTCAACCAATCCACTAGCCTTAAATTATTAAACCTGGTCCTATTTTTAGCTCACTACCTTACATTATGGATGCACGCCCCCTAGCTTTCAGAACATAAGAATTAGCTATGGTACTGGCATAGTCCAGGTTTTATATAGATATGTCTGATGGTGTAAAACATATTTTCCTCCTCTGTTAAAATGATGGGTGGTAATTGTGTAGCCATAGACTGTGCTGTCCTCTCCTCTTATGGAGGTGTTTCATTCCAAAGCCATATATTTCAGTTATGCTGGGCTGCCTGTGCCCAAACTCAATTGGGTGAGGAGAAGAGAGATGTCTGGTAGATGTCTTTATTGGCTGGTGTTTGTTTAGAGACAGCTTTCTGCTTGGCTTCTCCTCTTCTGAGTTCCCACTTTAGTGTTCTGGCTGCTCTCCAGTTTCCCCCACTGTTTTTTTCTGGGCAGAGGGAGATGGAGAGGGAGGACGTAGGAGGCAGGGGATGGTTTCTCTAATATGGCACAGCTCAACATGCTGGCTCTGTGTTCTAAACGGCTCCCTCTCTGAGTTTCCTGGCTGTGTCTCCTCTTCAGGAATCACCAACTACGAGGAGTACTCCCTGCTCCAGGAGGGGTTGGAGGAGAAGAAGGAGGACGGTCATGGGACAGGCACCCTGAAGAAGGACAGGACTCTGCTCCGAGACGAGAGGAAGATGGAAAAGCTCAAAGCCAAGCTCCACACAGACGATGACTGTGAGTTTGAAGAGCACTTCCATAAGAGCACAAAATGTGTTGTTAATTGTCCAATATTACATGCTCCCTGTCAACGCCCCTACCAATGTCTCATTAATAAGTACATGTAAGTCCAGTATCATCTCCTTTTAACATGTGCTTTATCTCTAAATTCAAAGTCATAGTACTGTATCAATGTTGAATTATTCTACCACAATGTGACAGAAACAGGAATGTCACCAGGACCCGGCTGATTTTGGGTCAGCCCCGACTGATTTTGGGTCAGCCCCGACTGATTTTGGGTCAGCCCCGAATCTTTTGTACTGCTGTGATGGTGTAAAAAATGTTGTATGGTCAACTGAATGAGCTGCTTAGTTCAAGCTGTGTTTACATGAAACTCCTGAAGTCATCTAACTGTAATACAGTGGCTTGTGAAAGTATTCACCCTCCTTGGAATTTTTCCTATTTTATTGCCTTACAACCTGGAATTAAAATACATTTTTGGGGTTTGTATCATTGGATTTACTCAACATGCCTACCACTTTGAAGATGCAAAACAAACAAGAAATAAGAACAAAAAAATGGAGAACTTGAGCATGCATAACTATTCACCTCTCCAAAGTCAATACTTTGTAGAGCCACCTTTTGCAGCAATTACAGCTGCAAGTCTCTTGGGCTATGTCTCTATAAGCTTGGCACATCTAGCCACTGGGCTTTTTGCCCATTCTTTAAGGCAAAACTTCTCCAGCTCCTTCAAGTTGGATGGGTTCTGCTGGTGTACAGCAATCTTTAAGTTATACCACAGATTCTCAATTGGATTGAGTTCTGGGCTTTGACTAGGCCATTTCAAGATATTTAAATTTTTCCCAATAAACCACTCAAGCGTTGCTTTAACAGCTTAGGGTCGTTGTCCTGCTGGAAGGTGAACCTCTGTCCCAGTCTCAAATCTCTGGAAGATGAAACCGGTTTCACACATGAATTTCCCTGTATTTAGCGCCATCCATCATTCCTTCAATTCTGACCAGTTCCCAGTCCCTGCCAATGAAAACATCCCCCACAGCATGCTGCTGCCACCACCATGCTCCACTGTGGGGATGGTATTCTCAGGGTAATGATTGATGATGTTTGCGCCAGACAGAGTTTTCCTTGATGGCCAAAAAGCTCAATTTTAGTCTCATCTGACCAGAGTACGTTCTTCCAAATGTTTGTGGAGTCTCCCACATCCAAACTTGTTTTCTTATTTTTTTCTTTAAGCAATGGCTTTTTTCAGTCCACTCTTCCGTAAAGCCCAGCTCTGTGGAGTGTACGGCTTAAAGTGGTCCTATGGACATACTCCAATGTCCACTATGAAGCTTTGCAGCTCCTTCGGGGTTATCTTTGGTCTCTTTGTTTCCTCTCTGATTAATTCCCTCCTTGCCTGGTCTGTGAGGTTTTTGGTGGGCGGCCCTATCTTGGCAGGTATGTTGTGGTGCCATATTCTTTACATTTGTTTTATAATGGATTTAATGGTGCTCTGTGGGATGTTCAAAGTTTCAGATATTTTTTTATAACCCAACCCTGATCTGTATTTTTTTTTTTTTTGATACTGGCCTGTTTGGAGAGCTCCTTGGTCTTCATTGTGCCGCTTGCTTGGTGGTGCCCCTTGCTTAGTGGTGTTGCACACTCTGGGGCCTTTCGGAACAGGTATACACTGAGATCATGTGACAGATCATGTGACACTTAGATTGCACACAGGTAGACTTTATTTAACTAATTATGTGACATTGGTTGCACCAGATCTTATTTAGGGGCTTCCTAGCAAAGGGGGTGAATACATATGCACACACCACTTCTCCGTTTTTTAATTTTTTAGAATTATTTCAAACAAGTGTTGTTGTTCTTCATTTCACTTCACCAATTTGGACTATTTTGTGTATGTCCATTACATGAAATCCAAATAAAATCCATTTAAATTACAGGTTGTAATGCAACACAATAGGAAAAATGCCAAGGAGGATGAATAGTTTTGCAAGGCACTGTAATCGGGGGTGTATAGTGTCCTCAGCGGAGTGACACGCCGCCACTTCTCAGAATGGTGCAATGTCTCGCAAGATCACTTAATGATGAATTAGTATTCTACATAACAAACCAAATATAATAGCATACAGTGGGGCAAAAAAGTATTGATTTTCCACCATAATTTGCAAATAAATTCATTAAAAATCTTAGTGTGATTTTCTGGATTTGTTTTCTCATTTTGTCTGTCATAGTTGAAGTGTACCTATGATGAAAATTACAGGCCTCTCGTCTTTTTAAGGGGGAGAACTTGCACAATTGGTGGCTGACTAAATACTTTTTTTTGCCCCACTGTAGATAGTTAAGATACTGTTAGACCAAAAACACCACATCATTTCTAATGAGAATAGGATGATTGTGCTTGATTCTTTTTTTAAATTTTTCTCATTAGGACAACTCAACAGCACACATCCTATGCTTTGATTGAAACAAAATACAGGTGGCTGTGTTTAACGCCATCTGCTCTAAAATGAAGTTAAACATTAGTTAGGCTACTTAGCCTACATCATTCAAGAAGGTCGAAATGCATTTTCCCATGAAATTGATTTGGATCAAATGGTTGGCATGCATGCAGCATGGACTTTTCACCTGTAAAACATGAAGAATTATCATTCACAATTGTCAGTGATGATTGCCCAATGTTTAATTAGGTAGGCCTAATTTGATGTTTTAGGATTTTAAAAAAAAAGCTTTTTTTATTGAGCCACTTCTGTGTAGGCACTTCTTAGCTGTGTGCTTAGGGTCATTATCCTGTTGGAAGGTGATCCTTCACTCCAGTCTGAGGTCCTGCGCGCTCTGAAGCAGGTTTGCATTAAGGATCTCTCTGTACTTTGCTCCGTTCATCTTTCCCTCAATCCTGATTAGTTTGCCAGTCCCTGCAGCTGAAAAAATATGCCCACAGCATGATGCTGCCATAGGAATAGTGCCTGGTTTTCTCCGGACGTGACGCTTTGTATTCGGGCCAAAGAGTTCAATCTTGGTTTCATCAGACCCGATAATATTTTTTTCTCATGGTCTGAGAGTCCTTTAGGTGTCTTTTGGCAAACTCCAAGTGGCTGTCAGGTGACTTTTACTGAGCAGTGGCTTCCGTCGGGCCACTACCATAAATGCCTGGTTGGTGGAGTGCTGCAGATATTGTTTCCAAATCATGTCCAATCAATTGAATTTACCACTGGTGGCTCCAATCAAATTGAAGAAACATCTCAAGGATGATCAATTGAAACAGGATGCACCTGAGCTCAATTTTGAGTCTCATAGCAAAGGGTCTGATTATTTATGTCAGTAAGGTATTTCTACAAACCGGTTTTCACTGTCATTATGGGGTATTATGTGTAGATTGATGAGAAAAGTAAATGTAATACATTTTAGAATAAGGCTGTAACGTAACAGAATGTGTGAAAAGGGAGGGGGTCTGAATACTTTCCGAATGCACTGTAGCTGTAACCACTGTTGGATTCTTTGACTTACTGTATTTATTATTTTGTAATTGCAGGCTAAGCTACTTGCTGATACATTATTAAAAATATTATTGTAACAGTAGGCCTACCTACACAATAACCTCATATGCGGTTGCTGACTACAATCCATTGAATTATTAATAAGAAGTGTTGATTATTTGGCCTTGGGGAGAGCACAGCACATGGAAGAAAACCTAGCACCACAGGAAAGGGTGCCGGAGGTGTTGCAGATAAATGTAAATAAATGTACCAAATTATATAATTACTCCAATCTCTACAGAAATAAATGAAATCATTGAAAATACTACACCGGAGAGCATCATTTTGCCAGAGAGTGTCAATAGCTTTAAAAATAAAATAAATCCTGTATATTGTGTGTTGTCACTTAAACGCATAGTATATGCCTACAGTCGGGAATCCTGCCATTGGGCAGCCTGCGCCTCAAATATATTAAACAGCTGTTGCCAGCAATGTCAAGTTATGGCTGTCAATGTGGATGTCAATGAACAGCAGGCAGCAGCTAATAGGTCTTTTGCAATATTTCCAAATGCAATTGCAGAGTGCCGCTGGACAGTTGCTGGACTATAATCTCCTCCTCATATTGTAGGTTTAAGATCAGTGAATCCACTCTTTTCATTGGCTTGTTGGTTACATTTAAGACATTGGTCAGTAATTTTATTGTTCTCAGTATGTCAATATCAGAGTAGCTTGTCATTTTATGTGGTATATATATTTATATTTATTTATATTTATTTATTTTTATTGTATTGTCAGTAGTGTAAAATTAACGTTGGATTGCAGGAATTTATTTGAGAAAATACTACTTTTTTCTCGGACCATTAAACCCCTCAGCCCCTGGACTTCAGGACTGAAGCCTGAATGTTACGAAACTCTGACGGCCCTGGACAGAGATTGTATTTGGAAAAGTTTGAATTCATAAATCATCTTCAAAATGTCTCCTTATTCTCAGCAGAACAGTATGCAAATTACTGCCCTCGTGTTTAGTCGAACTTCACTTGGTGATTAGTTTGTCACCTGGAATTCATTTCAATTAACAGGAGTGCCTTGTTAAAAGTTAATTTGTGGAATTTATTTCCTTGTTAATGCGTTCGAGCCAATCAGTTGTGTTGTGACAAGGTAGAGGGGGTATACAGTCGATAGGCCTATTTGGTAAAAGACCAAGTTCATATTATGGCAAGAACAGCTCAAATAAGCGAAGAGAAATGACAGTCAGTCAATACGTCACATTTCAAGAACTTTAACATTTCTTCAAGTGCAGTCGCAAAAACCATCAGGTGCTATGATGAAGCTGACTCTCATGAGGACCGCCACAGGACAGAAGACCCAGCGTCATTAGTTACCAGCCTCAGAAATTGCAGCCCAAGTAAATGCTTCACAGTGTTCAAGTAACAGACACATCTCACCATCAACAGTTCAGAGGAGACTGTGAATCAGGCCTTCATGGTCGAATAGCTGCAAAGAAACTACTACTGAAAGACACCAATAAGAAGAAGAGACTTGCTTGGGCCAAGAAACAAGAAAAATGGACATTAGACCGGTGGACATCGGTACTTTGGTCTGATGAGTCCAAATTTGAGATTTTTGGTTCCAACCATTGTGTCTTTATGAGAAGCAGAGTAGGTGAACAGATGATCTCTGCATGTGTGGTTCCCTCCGTGAACCATGGAGGAGGAGTGATGGTGTGATGGTGCTTTGCTGGTGACACTGTCTGATTTATTTAGAATTCAAGGCACACTTAACCAGCATGGCTACCACAGCATTCTGCAGCAATATGCCATCCCATCTGGTTTGCACTTAGTGGGACAATCATTTGTTTTTCAACAGGACAATGACCCAACACACCTCTAGGCTGTGTAAGGGCTATTTGACCAAGAAGGAGAGTGGAGTGCTGCATCAGATGACTTGGCCTCCACAATCACCTGACCTCAACCCAATTGAGATGGTTTGGGTTGAGTTGGACCACAGGGTGAAGGAAAAGCAGACAATAAGTACTCGGCATATGTGGGAACTCCTTAGACTGTTGGAAAAGCATTCCAGGTGAAGCTGGTTGAGAGAATGCCAGAGTGTGCTAAGCTGTCATCAAGGCAAAGGGTGGCTACTTTGAAGAATCTCAAATATATTTTGATTTGTTTAACACTTGTGGTTACTACATGATTCCATATGTGTTATTTAACAGTTTTGATGTCTTCACCATTATTCTAAAATGTAGAAAATAGTAGCAATAAAGAAAAACCCTTGAATGAGTAGGTGTGTCCAAACATTTCACTGGTACTGTACGTGAATGTGTTTTTTTTCTGTTGTCAGTGAACTGGCTGGACCACAGCCGGACGTTCAGAGAGCAGGGGGTGGAGGAGAGTGAGATGCTGCTGCTCAGACGCAAGTTCTTCTACTCCGACCAGAATGTGGACTCACGAGACCCTGTCCAGCTCAACCTTCTCTATGTACAGGTCAGACCCCCCCCTCTCTCTCTCTTTCTCTCTCTCTATGCTCATTGCTGCACGGCATACAGTAATACAGCTGTAATAAACTAGCCTCCTCAATTCCGCTCTACTCTTCCCTCCCCAGACTCTTCCTGTAGCCCTACGGTCAATAAAACAGACATCAGCACAAACAAAGCTGAATCTGCTGTCCAAAGCTATGGGGCTGTAGCTCTTATGCAGCGTTCTGTCCTACATTCTTGCTGGTACTGTTGCATCACAAGCTCGCTGACTTATGCAGCTTTGATGGTACTGCAGTTCTCAGAGGATGAGCTGGGCCTGGCTTACAGGGGTATGTGTATGTGGATCACAGACAGGCTATCTTATGTTGCTGTGCTGTGGGGATTGGGTCAACCTTGCAAGGCTGGTGGTACACTACAGGGTTGTTCTACACTAGAGTGTGGATAGAGTTGGAGTAAGAGAGAGGGCTGCTGACACAGGGAGTACCCAGGTGGGGTCAGCTGAGCCTGCACTACACCAGGCATGCTTTGCTCACTGCACACCTCACTGTATCCACATTAGCTTCCCCTGCCTTGAGGTTGAGAGGAGGGCTCCCCGCTGACACCTGGGAGCATTCTATGCACAGTACTGTACACATATACAGTTGAAATCAGAAGTTTACATACACCTTGGCCAAATACATTTAAACTCAGTTTTTCACCATTTCTGACATTTAATCCTAGTGACAATTCCCTGTGTTAAGACAGTTAGGATCACCCCTTTTATTTTAAGAATATGAAATGGCAGAATGATAGTAGAGAGTGATTTATTTCAGCTTTTATTTCTTTCATTACATTTCCAGTGGGTCATAAGTTTACATACACTCAATTAGTATTTGGTAGCATTGCCTTGAAATGTTTTAACTTGGGTCAAACGTTTCGGGTAGCCTTCCACAAGCTTCCCACAATAAGTTGGGTGCATTTTGGCCCATTCTTCCTGACAGAGCTGGTGTTACTGAGTCAGGTTTGTAGGCCTCCTTGCTGGCACACACTTTTTCAGTTCTGCCCACAAATTTTCTATAGGATTGAGGTCAGGGCTTTGTGATGGCCACTCCAATACCTTGACTTTGTTGTCCTTAAGCCATTTTGCCACAACTTTGGTAGTATGCTTGGGGTCATTGTCCATTTGGAAGACCCATTTGCGACCAAGCTTAAACTTCCTGACTGATGTCTTGAGATGTTGCTTCAATATATCCACATAATTGTCCTTCTATTTTGTGTAGTGCTCCAGTCCCTCCTGCAGCAAAGCACCCCACAACATGATGCTGCCACCCCGTGCTTCACGGTTAGGATGGTGTTCTTCGGCTTGCAAGCCTCCCCATTTTTCCTCCAAACATAACGATGGTCATTATGGCCAAACAGTTCTATTTTTGTTTCATCAGACCAGAGGACATTTCTCCAAAAAGTATGATCTTTGTCCCCATGTGCAGTTGCAAACCGTAGTCTGTCTTTTTTATGGCGGTGTATATATACGGTATACACATATATACCACCATAAATACACATACACGCGTGCGCGCACACACACACCTACATAAATACTGTACTGTACATCCATTGTGAACTCCCTCCTTGTCTTACATGCTGCATCCGAGCTACAGTCCATAAATACATCTATAGTTAACACTATCCATTCTCCCTATCCTCCCCTTCACTCTTTTATCTCTCTCTCTCTTGCCCTGACTCCTTCCCTCTCTCTGTTTTTTTTCCTCACGCCCTCTCAATCCCATAAAAATTATGACACATCCACACCCGCTTACTCTGGCATACATTGCAGTGTTCCATCATGCATTCCCTTCTCTCACAAACACAAGCCTGTATTCTTTCTCACAAAAACACATTTCCTTCCTCTAGCTATTCGTCCTTTTGCTCCTCTTGCTGCCTTCCCCCTCCCTTTCTTGTTTTTACTCAGTCACACACACAGAACCACGCAGACACACATACATACACACACACTCACACATGCTGATCAGAGTCCCCCCCCACATGGCGTTGCCTCAGACTCCAGTGACTCTAATTTGTCACAATATTAAAAAGGCCTGACAGAGCAAGAAGAGAGGGAGCATTCTCTGGCTGGAACACACCCCAGGCCCCACATCCACTCTCTCACTCCTTCCTTCCAAGACTTCTCCCTCTGCAGTGCTCTCAGATGCGTCTAAGGAACATGACTGTACTACACATGCTTCTTGTCAATGTCTCTATTCTGCTATGATGGAATAGTCCTCATTCACCATGCAACCATTACCATAGGAGACTGACATAGTAGGTTCATTTAGTGAGTGTAGATTATAGTATCATCCCTGGCATTCTTTAGGGAGAGCCTCTTAGTGATGAGCCCCAATGTTTATTAATGATGTGCAGCTTCCATGATCTCATCCGCTCCCCTCCACCCAGCGGGGTTCTCCAGCAGTTACAGCCCCAGCATTCATAACCAGACACCAGACAATCCACTCCTTTCACACATCTATCTACTCCACTACTACAGGAAATACAGCGCCATAGCAACAACCTTTGTATTGAGTTGGGCGGTATCCACATTTCCACATCTTCATACTGTTCCTGCACACGAGTGGCACCATTTATTTCCAATGTATTATTGAAATGTTTGTTATGCTAGAAAATGTTAGCAAAGTACTAACTAATTCCCATTGTGTACACTAGCTAAATGCTAATGAATGCCCACAAATAACTATCTCAAAAGGCTTTACTCACACTTGCCAAGTACCTCAACTCCTTGTTGAACACAGATTATAGTTTTTTTAATTAACCTCTGACTCCTTCGAGTCGCTATGCGGTGATAATAAAATAAAGTAAATTCTTAAATCCTTACCATGTACCTATATTTGTCATCTGTTGATGCGTGCCTTTCTTTGCTCAAATCCATACTTTTTAATAAAATGCTAATCAAATTCAACCACTGACTGTTTCCTTGAGATTCATTTGGCACAACTTAGAGCAACAGCAATGAGAAAACAGTCAGTGGTTCTATTTGATTACCTTTTTATTCAAATGTATGGATTTCAGCACTTGGCAACACTCACATTTAATCCAGAGGTGGATTGAGTGTCTCTGCTGTAACCAATAAACTTAAATATTCTAAACTAGCCACCGAACATTATAGCTTGCAAAGTTAGCAAACCAAATGTGTAGAGCCCTGAGCTAGAGAAAATGTATTTAGCACATCTAAGATAGTTAACTTTATAATTATAAGATATTTAGCTGGCAGACATTAGTAGTGACTTTCAAGTGTATCTTGATCACCTCTTGTGCTGATCAACAGTGGATCGGCACGTCACGTTTGCTCCAAGTACTTTTTGTAAACAAACATTCCATTTTTTGATTTACGGTGGTATGAATTAGGCAATTATCTCATTGTCAGCATTTGTTCATTGCTGTAAGATTCCCCCCAGGTTAATGGTGGAACTATTTAGGGTACAGTAGTAGACTGATTGACATTAGTGCTAACAGAGAGTGAGGTATGTTGAGCTATGTTTTGCATTCAGCATTACTACTTCAAGGGAAATATAGTATTCTATCAAACAAAGATATCTACATATATTTCAGAATGTTGTGTATCCCTGGAAATAAAATCTGAATTTATAGAAACATAATAGTTTCGAAAACATAGCTGGTCCAAACAAAGTGGTGTCTTGGCACAACTTACATCGGTTATGGGGTAAGTTGAGCATAGACACAGGGTAAGTGGGTGATGGTGTCCTTTGACAGTGGATGATGGTGCTGGTAGGTCAAAGTGTAGTTAATGAGATGGGGGTGTGGTATATTGTATATCTCAAATGCATGCCTACATTCAGATACACACTGAGTGTATAAAACATTAAAGACACCAGCTCCTTCAATGACATAGTTTTCAGCTGAATTCATCTGGTCAGGCTATGATCCCTTATTGATATTTAAATCAAATCACATTAAACTTTATTTGTTACATGCACCGAGTACAACACGTCTAGACAAGTCCTTACTCAACAGTGCAGTTCAAGAAAGAGTAAAGAAAATATTTACCAAATAAACTAAAGTGAAAAATAATGAAAAGTAAAAGAAAAACACAACAATAATGAGGCTATATACAGGTTGTACCGGTAGCGAGTTAGTGTGCGGGGGTACAGTTTAGTTTAGGTCATTTGTGTATGTAGGTAGGGGTGACGTGACGAATAAACAGCGAGTAGCAACAGTGTACAAAACAAACGGGGAAGTGGGGTGTCATTGTAAAGTCTGGTGGTTTTGTGGTGCCCTCTTCACAACTGTCTTGGTGTGTTTGGGCCGTGATAGTTCGTTGGTGATGTGGATACTAAGGAACTTGAAACTCTCGACCCGCCCTGCTACAGCCCCGTCGATATGTCGATATTAATGGGGGCCTGTTCGGCACACCTTTTCCTGTAGTCCACGATCAGCTCCTTTGTCTTGCTCACATTGAGGGAGAGGTTGTTGTCCTGACACCACACTGCCAGTTCTCTGACCTCCTCCCTATAGGCAGTCTCATTGTTGTCGGTAACACTGTTGTGTCGTCAGCAAACTAAATGATTGTGTTGGAGTGGTGTGTTGGCCACGCAGTCGTGGGTGGACAGGGAGTACAGGAAGGGACTAAGTACACACCCCTGAGGGGCCCCAGTGTTGAGGATCAGCGTGGTAGATGTGTTGTTGCCAGCCCTTAGCAACTGGGGGTGGGCCATCAGCAAGTCCAGGATCCAGTTGCAGAGGGAGATGTTTAGTCCCAGGGTCCTTAGCTTAGTGATGAGTTTCGTGGGCACTATGATGTTGAACGCTGAGCTGTAGTCAATGAACAGCATTCTCACATACAGTAGGTATTCCTTTTGTCCAGGTGGGAAAGGGCAGTGTGGAGCGCAATTGAGATTGCATCATCTGTGTATCTGTTGTGGTGGTATGCAAATTGGAGTTGGTCCAGGGTGTCCGGGAGGATGCTGTTGATGTGAGCCATGACCAGCCTTTCAAAGCACTCCATGGCTACAGACGTGAGTGTTACAGGTCGGTAGTCATTTAGGCAGGTTACCTTTAGTTCCTGTGCCAAAGAACACTATGGTGGTCTGCTTGAAACATGTTGCTATTACAGACTCGGCCAGGGAGAGGTTGAAAATGTCAGTGAAGACACTTACCAGTTGGTCCGCGCATGCTTTGAGTACACATCCTGGTAATCCGTCTGGCTCCGCTGCTTTGTGAATGTTGACCTGTTAAGGTCTTGCTCACATCGGCTATCGAGAGCGTTATCACACAGTCATCCAGAACAGCTGGTGCTCACTGTTGCTTGCCTCGAAGCGAGCATAAAAGGCATTTAGCTCATCTGGTAGGCTCTCGTCACTGGGCAGCTCGCTTCTGGGTTTCCCCTTGTAGTCCGTAATAATTTTGTAGTCCGTAAAAGCCCTGCCACATCAGAGCCGGTGTAGTAGGTTTCAATCTTAATCCTGTATTGACACTTTGCTTGTTTGATGGATTGTCTGAGGGCATAGCGGGATTTTTTACAAGTGTCCGGATTAGTGTCCCGCTCCTTGAAAGCTTCAGCTCTAGCCTTTAGCTCAATGCGGATGTTGCCTGTATTCCATAGCTTCTGTTTGGGATGTGTACGTACAGTCACTGTGGGGACGACATCGCCGATGCACTTATTGATGAAGCCGATGACTGAGGTGGTCCCGGAACATATTCCAGTCTGTGCTAGCAAAACAGTCCTGTAGTAGCATCCAGGTCATCTGACCACTTCCGTATTGAGAGAGTCACTGGTACTTCCTGCTTTAGTTTTTGCTTGTAAACAGGAATCAGGAGGATATTGTTATGGTCAGATTTGCCAAATGGAGGGCGGGGGAGCTTTGTATGCATCTCTGGGTGTGGAGTAAAGGTGGTCTAGAGCTTTGTTTCCTCTGGTTGCATATGTGACATGCTGGTAAAAATTTGGTTAAACTATTTTTAAGTTCACCTGCAATAAAGTCCCCGGCCACTAGGGGCGCCACTTTTGGATGAACATTTTGTTGTTTTCTTTTTGGCCTTATAGAGTTGGTTGAGTGCGGTCTTAGTGCCAGCATTGGTCTTTGGTGGTAAATATACTGCTACGAATAATGTAGATGAGAACTCTCTGGGTAGGTAGTGGGGTCTACAGCTTATCATAAGGTTCTCTACCTCAGGTAAGCAATACCTCGAGACTTCTTTAATATTAGACATCGCGCAACAGCTGTTATTGACAAATAGACACCCCCCCGCCCCTCATCTTACCAGACATAGCTTCTTCTCTGTTATCCATGTTGTCGTTCAGCCACGACTCAGTGAAACATAAGATATTTGTTTTTATTGTCCCATTGTTTGGATAATTGTAGGTCATCAATTTTATCTTCCAATGATTGCATGTTATCCATTAGAACAGATGGCAGTGGGAGTTTACTCTCTCGCCTACGCATTCTTAGAAGGCAGCCAAACCTGCGCCCCCTTTTCCTTCGTCTTTTCTTCACGCAAATTACCGGGATTTGGACCTGTTCCCGGGAAAGCAGTATATCCTTCTCGTCGGACGCGTTAAAGGAAAAAGCTTCTTGCAGTTTGTGGTGAGTAATCGGTATTCTGATGGCCAGAAGTTATTTTTGGATCATAAGAGACGGTAGAAGCAACATTATGTACAAAATAAGTTACTAACAATGCAAAAAAGCTAACAAAATAGCATAGTTGGTTAGGAGGATGTAAAACATTCAGGAGATCGGTTAAAGAAGGATTTATAAGCCTTGAGGCAATTGAGACATGGATTGTATAAGTGTGCCCTTCCAGAGGGTGAATGGGCAAGACAAAATATTTAAGTGACTTTGAACGGGGTATGGTAGTGGATGCCAGGCGCACGGTTTGTGTTAAGAACTGTAGAGTCCATGCTCTTTGAGGCCACTAAGCCCATGAAACTGGTCCGCAAGATTGTTAATATTTTGCTAAGCAAATTCCATGTCATCAGATAAGACCTTGTGTACCTCTGATATTCTATCATAGCCTCTCTTTCACACAGGTACATGTTCGTTTTATTTTTTGTCAGTGTCATTCAGTAAAACAAAAATGCATCCCTTGCTGCTGCTCAAATGGGCTTCTTCCCTTCTCTCACTTCCTTGTCTTGTCTCTCAAGAACCTCAAGGGGAGCTAAACCCCAGCTTGTTTTACGTTTGTATTCACAGAGCATGATTATGTATGCTCTGTCAATAAAAATGTATGACACATTGCCAAAAAATACTATTATGCAACAAAATGTAATCATATCATTTGTATGGGGTATGGTGGCCATTGGCTCAATGCTAGAGGACAGATGGCTCCACCCATATGGATCGCGAGAGAGCGATCCACGGAGAGAGAGCGAGCCACGGAGAAAGAGCGAGCCAGTGAGTGAAAGAGCCATTGAGAGCCAGCAAGAGAGAGAGCCAGCGAGCGCCACCGAGGGAGAAGGAGCCACCGAGGGAGAGGGAGCCAGTGAGAGAGACAGAGAGAGCAAGAGCCAGGGACAGAGAGAGCAGAATTAGGCCGATACACGCTAATGATCAAAATCCAGAAAAGAGACGTTAAATTCTACACCACCTAAAAGGAACCGATTCCCAAACATTCCATAACAAAGCCATCACCTACAGAGAAGAGTACCCTACGCAAGATGGTGCTGAGGCTCTGTTCACAAACAGACCCAACAGAGCCCCAGGACAGCAACATAATTGGACTCAACCAAATCATAAGAAAACAGAAAGATAATTACTTGACACATTGGAAAGGATTAACAAAAAAACTAAGAACTGGAATGCTATTTGGCTCTAGTACACAGTGGCAGAATACCTGACCACTGTGAGTGACCCAAACGTAAGGAAAGCTTTGACTATGTACATACTGTGAGCATAGCCTTGCTATTGAGAAAAATGAGGTAGAAACTGATCTGCACTTCCTAACCTGCCAAATGTATGACCATTTTAGAGAGATATGTTTCCCACAGATTACACAGATTCAGAAAGAATTAGAAAACAAACCCAATTTTGATAAACTCCCATATCTACTGGGAGAGATATCTGTGTTCCATCACAGCAGAAAGATTTGTGACCTGTTGACACGAGAAAAGGTCAACCAGCGAAGAACAAACACCATTGTAAATACAACCCAAACCTGTTTAACTATTTGCATATCGTTACAACACTGTATATATAGACATAATATGGCATTTGAAATGTCTTTATCCTTTTGGAACTTTTGTGATCGTAATGTTTACTGTTCATTTTTATTGTTTATTTCACTTTTGTTTATTATCTACGTCACTTGCTTTGGCAATGTTAACATGTGTTTCCCATGCCAATAAAGCCCTTAAATTGAATTGAGAGCGAGTGAGTGAGAGCGCCACACACACACACAGAAAGACATTACTGACACGCCCCATGAGGAAACGCAGGCCACATGCTAATGCTTTTATGGACAAGACATTTAAATATAACAGATACCTTAGATTATTGGTGCAAAATGGAACTGTATATTCCAACTGAAGCCTTGATGGAAGTGTATTGAAATAGTCATTCCTGTTGTGGCCAGACAGGGGACATGTTGCTACATGGTTGCTATCAAGCATTAGTGAGGCCTGGCAATAAGTATTCATTTGGACTTTATTTAGGCCTGCACTATGTCCTGTTTATTGTTTTGTATATAAATTGTTCATATTGTAATAATTAAAAACCACTCAGTGAAAGTTGCTCTTTCATTTTCAAAGCAGTTTATTAATGACACATTGTGGATCCCTCTGCTATGTTGGTGTAATATTCTGAGAAATGTGCATGTTTATTGACGTCTTTGTTTCTGGTAATATGTCACCACTGACTGTAATGATCCATGATTTAGGCTGTTCCATTTCATATGTTAGCAAAGGTCTTGGATTGCTACAAACTAATCTTGTTTGGCTCCTCTGAGTCCATTCATCTAAGTTAAGTGTTTATGTTGTATCCCTGCTGACGGTTTACATTTTTTCACCTAGCAGGCACTCTTCTCTGAAGCAACTTTCAAGACAGAAAAAGCTGCATTACTCTCTAGCTTGAACTCAGTGTAAAGTACACTCTTTCTTTTCTCTCTTCTGTCTCCTTCTCTCCTCTAGGCCAGAGATGACATACTGAACGGCTCCCACCCTGTTTCGTTTGATAAAGCCTGTGAGTTTGCTGGAATTCAGGCTCAGATCCAGTTTGGACCCCATGTCGAACACAAACACAAGCCTGGATTCCTAGAGTAAGTCCTCTTATCAGATATCATTAACAACACTATGCTGTACTTTCCAACACTACTATTCTTTTAGACACTCTGTCTCAATCCTCCCATCTAGTTTAGATGCAATCCTTCTCTTTGGGATACCCATTTGAGTGCATGCAATAATGTTAACACTTGACAAATGTAGGTGCTGAGGTAAGAATGACCTCAAGTGTGAAAGCATGTTTTGGAAAGGGAAATACCTCATGAGTGTACATTTGTAAAATGTGATTTATCTCATAGCCTGAAGGAGTTTCTACCCAAAGAGTACATCAAGCAGAGAGGGTCGGAGAAGAAAATATTTGTGGTATGTTGTAAGCGTATGGATTTATATGTTATCAAAGGGAAATAAAAAAAAGCTGTGAATTAAAATCAATAATTTTCAGAACATTTGAAAATTTTAAGTCTCTGAAAAGTTCATATTGCTGCACCTATTTCCCTCTGACCCGCAGGATCACAAAACCTGTGGAGAAATGACGGAGATTGAGTCTAAAGTGAAGTATGCGAAACTAGCAAGGTCCCTTCCGACATATGGGGTCTCCTTCTTCCTGGTGAAGGTAAGACATAAGAAGAGAGGATTGTGTTCTCCAACAGGAAGTCAACTGAAGGATTTACAATGTAAATACAGCTGACTGCAAGGTAAAGATTAGCCTTGAGAGCTGTGTGTATACGAGCGAGAGCGAGTGAAAGAGAGTGGGTGAGAGAGAGAGATGAGGAGAGGGAGTTGGGAGTTTTAAGAGCATGATAAATAATACAGCACTCTCTCACACAGCAAAGCCAAAAACATAGATATACTGTAGGTAATGCACAATTTGGAAGTTTATTGCAACCTTTCATTTGTTATGTGTCACTCTTAAACGAGCTCAGTGTTTCCAGAAAAAGCTTTTCATAACTATAAGGCTCCTAAATATGATATTGAAGCAATTCAGCCTGTCTGTGATGGTGGGACTACAGCCAATAAAACCTCTCTGACAGGTCACCTGTGCTGTGAGTCCCAGACCAGAAGATGTTACAAAAACCTCACCCACCTGCTATGTCTGAAATAAAAGGATACAGATTTAAGATCATTTCTCTAACATGTCAAACCCATTAATATTTCAGAATCTGACTTCCTGAGTTGTATACACTGTGAACAACTTCTTGAGTAAGCAAAGACGAACAATTGGAATAGTTCTCTAAACATAACATTATGTTGATTATCATGGTAGCTATCTGACCTTGGATGAATAACAATGAGTCTGTACACGTTGCTCTAAAGCGGTTCCCTTGTTCCTGTCAAGGAGCTATACTTTTAGAACCTGACAATAAAAGTATTTGCCTGGAGACGTGAAAAGGTATTTTTCAACTCCCCTGTCCCCCTAACCGTTAATTGTGCGTAGTGTTCAGCATTGCTGGAGTGGAGCCAACAGTCGGCTTATGCTCTGAAGTGAGGCATAATGGATGGTGTGTGGGTAGAGAGGAGGAGGGCACTAGAGCCAGGCAGAGTGCTGCTGCTGGTGGAAGCGCCATCCTGACGAACTGACAGCCACGCTGAGGCTCCCCTAGCAACAGAGGCCTGGGGAAGGAGGGACTGGGGAAGGCCTGTTCAGCAAAACAGCAGGGAGTCCCGGTTAAACAAGCCTGAACTCTGCAAGGTCACTCCCCATCAACCCTCCTCCTCCTCTAGGGCTCCTGACTCAGGACAGAGAAACAGAACAGAGCATGTGTGCTATCTATGGCACGCAGTGCTGCTCTGCTGCGGTTTTAATTTCTCTGAATAAAGAGATGCCCCCAGTGAGTCATCTGTGTAGGTGTTTAACACCTATGGAAATATTGTCTTATGTCTTGTCTGTTAGGAAAAGATGAAAAGCAAGAATAAGCTGGTCCCTCGGTTACTGGGGATAACCAAGGAGTCGGTGATGCGGGTAGAAGAGAAGACTAAAGACGTGGTTCAGGAGTGGCCCCTAACCACGGTGAAGAGATGGGCTGCTTCTCCCAAGAGCTTCACCCTGGTATGAACTGCCCTCCGTCTACTCCAATCCCACATTCACAGGAACACATTCTACTCTCTTGACCTCTCTTCTGTCCCTTCCATCTCCATATAGCAACAGAAATAACTGCGAAATAGTATGTGTTGTTGTTACTACCTCTAATCCACAGTGTTATTGTGCTTTCTTGTTAATAAGCAGTTCTTGTATATATTAGACTGTGTATATATACAAGTGATTTTACTGGAAGAATGTGAAGCACTTGGATGTTTTATTCATTTGAGTGCTTTTTCAATTTAGTATTTTGTTTGTTGTCAACATTGCTGTTTTTTGTTTCGTCTCGCTTTATTAAGCCAGACTTCACTCAACGGATTAACCCATTTAAAGATTAATAAGAAGTGCAACATACTCAAAGGTGCATTTGCCAACATTGATATGAATGATATATTACTTTTCTGTCTCACATAGGCAGCCTTTGAAGTGTGTGATATTGATATTGATATTGAAAATGTGTATTTCTCATATTTAATCAGCTTTTTGAGGACTGCAATTCGTAGTGGAAGGGAGTCAAAGTGTGTCTGTTCATTAGGAGAAGGAATGGTAAAGGTGTTGCCAACATACCTTTAGTCCATTCTAAGCTTCTTTCTCAGTACTCCCACATCTTTCTATGCTTGTGTGGATGGAAATAAATTTTGAACTTCGAGAACAGCATGGTAAAGAGCTGTGGCATGTGAAAGTAGAAGGCCCTGGTTCAACCTTGACCTCTGAGAAAGCTGCTGTACTCTCCATACGACATACACACACTTCTCCATTTCCTAGAGGTATCACCAGGTGGACCTGTGCTATAACTTCAGTATCTCTCCTGACTAACTGCTTGTATGCTGCAGGACTTTGGGGAGTACCAGGAGAGTTACTACTCTGTTCAGACCACAGAGGGGGAACAGATCTCTCAGCTAATTGCAGGATACATCGACATCATCCTCAAAAAGGTAAATCAAGACAAACCAGAGATGACCAAACCAGAAATGACACTTCCCAAGTACTTTATTTTCTTTATTATGACACCTTTTGATATTCCCTTCCACAGAAGCAGAGTAAGGATCGTTTTGGCTTGGAGGGAGATGAGGAGTCCACCATGCTGGAGGAGTCCGTCTCTCCAAAGAAGTAAGAAAGGTTCATAATGCACATCGTCTTAATAAGGTGCAGTCCTATTCACGTTGAGAATGCTGACCAGCCATATTCAGAGACTACAGGCTAGTTCCTCATTCCTCATGTGAATGTAAACCGTAGTTTAATTGTGGCATATAATCACATTTCTGCCTGCCATGCATTACAGCCCTGAGAAAGAGAAACATAGAAGGAGTTAAACTGATTTTACCTTTAACATACTGTATAGTATATGTGAGATTAATGTGTTCTCTGAAACACTATCCTAGAATTCCATCTGTCCCTCTCCTTCAGGAATGTAGTAACTATCCTGGTACTCCCGAGTGGCGCAACGGTCTAAGGCACTGCATCTCAGTACTAGAGGTGTCACTACAGACCCTGGTTCGATCCCGGGCTGTATCACAACCAGCCGTGATTGGGAGTCCCTTAGGGCGGCGCACAATAGGCCCAGTGTCATCCGGGTTAGGGTTTGGCCAGGGTAGGCCGTCATTGTAAAATATGAATTTGTTCTTAACTGACTTGCCTAGTTAAATAAAAAATGTTGGCTTTTCATTATTCCTAACCTCCATAAGAAAAAGACCCCAGAGCAAGACGGTTATATTATTCTGCAAAAAAAAACACAAGATCATCAGGAAGATATTGTGTTCTTGGAAGTATTTGTCTTTTATATTTTTTTGTGGCCTGCAGCCAGACTCCTAAAGACTCCATAATACAGATGGACTCTTGTCCTGTTACGCCGAATCCAGACACCGGTTGTTATTGGAAACCTGTTTGTCTCATCGCGGATCCTGCTGTGATAGACACTGGGCATCATATCACTCCCTGCTGTTTAGGTGCGAATTGACTCATGTTTTTGTTCTCAGCACAGAACATAATTGCTGCCTCTCAAAATAAGCAGTAATTAACCAATAGTGAGTGTGGCATCTGTTTACAAGGGCAGGAAAACAGCGCTTTTCATGTCTTTCAGTGCCTATCGTCGCTAACTCACTATAAAGGTTTTGGTACTACTGTCCCATTGTTAGGGAGAAAATACTGAGCATCGACTTCAACCTTGTCAGAGGTTGTCTTGTAAAGGTCTGAATCTCTCTCTCTCTGTCTCTCTGTCTCTCTGTCTCTCTGTCTCTCTCCCTCCTTCCCTCATCCAGGTCCACCATCCTACAGCAGCAGTTCAACAGGGTGGGTCGTGTGGAGCATGGTTCGGTAGCACTGCCAGGTATCATCCGCTCTGGGTCCATCGGCTGCCCTGACAACACCTTCAACATGGGCACCATGCCCTCTGCCCAGCAGCAGATCACCACAGGGCAGATGCACAGAGGACACATGCCCCCACTGGTGAGCATGCCCCTGGCACCCATGCCAATGACACACAGTAGGAGCAGTGATGTGCAGAGAACCTTGCTTACACCATCACTAACTATGATCTTTGTTTGTGTATAAAAATCTGTACTTTCTGTGTGTGCAGTTGAAGTCGGAAGTTTACATGCGTTTAGATTGGAGTCATTAAAACTTGTTTTTCAACCACTCCACAACTTTCTTGTTAAAAACTATAGTTTTGGCAAGTCGGTTAGGACATCTACTTTCTGTATGACACAAGTAGTTTTTTTAACAATTGTTTACAGACAGATTATTTCACTTATAATTCCCTGTATCACGATTCCAGAGGGTCAGACGTTTACATACACTAAGTTGACTGTGCCTTTTAAACAGCTTCGAAAATTCCAGAAAATTATGTCATGGCTTTAGAAGCTTCTGATAGGCTAATTGAAATAATTTGAGTCAATTGGAGGTGTACCTGTGGATGTATTTGAAGACCTACCTTCAAACTCAGTGCCTCTTTGCTTGACATCATGGGAAAATCAAAAGAAATCAGCCAAGACCTCAAAAACATTTGTAGACCTCCACAAGTCTGGTTCATCCTTGGAAGCAATTTCCAAATGCCTGAAGGTACCACGTTCATCTGTACAAACAATAGTACAAAAGTATAAACACCATGGGATCACGCAGCCATCATACCGCACAGGAAGGAGACGCGTTCTGTCTCGTAGAGATGAATATACTTTGGTGCGAAAAGTGCAAATCAATCCCAGAACAACAGCAAAGGTCCTTGTGAAGATGCTGGAGGAAACGGGTACAAAAGTATCTATATCCACAATAAAACAAGTCCTATATCGACATAATCTGAAAGGCCGCTCAGCAAGGAAGAAGCCTCTGCTCCAAAACCGCCGTAGAAAAGCCAGACTACGGTTTGCAACTGCACATGTTGACGAAGATCATACTTTTTGGAGAAATGTTCTCTGGTCCGATGAAACTAAAATATAACTGTTTGGCCATAATGACCATTGTTATATTTAGAGGAAAAGGGGGGACTCTTGCAAGCCGAAGAACACCATCCCAACCGTGAAGCACGGCGGTGCAGCATCATGTTGTGGGGGTGCTTTGCTGCAGGAGGTACTGGTGCACTTCACAAAATAGATAGTATCATGAGGCAGGAAAATTGTGGCTATATTGAAGCAACATCTCAAGACATCAGTCAGGAAGTTAAAGCT
Source organism: Oncorhynchus gorbuscha (assembly GCF_021184085.1). NCBI lineage: Eukaryota > Metazoa > Chordata > Actinopteri > Salmoniformes > Salmonidae > Oncorhynchus > Oncorhynchus gorbuscha. Next base: position 32,829,156 of record NC_060174.1, read on the forward strand.
TGGTCACAAATGGGTCTTCCAAATGGACAATGACCCCAAGCATACTACCAAAGTTGTGGCAAAATGGCTTAAGGACAACAAAGTCAAGGTATTGGAGTGGCCATCACAAAGCCCTGACCTCAATCCTATAGAACATTTGTGGGCAGAACTGAAAAAGCGTGTGCGTGTAAGGAGGCCTACAAACCTGACTCAGTTACATCAGCTCTGTCAGGAGGAAGGGGCCAAATTTCACCCAACTTATTGTAGGAAGCTTGTGGAAGGCTATCCAAAACATTTCACCCAAGTTAAACAATTTAAAATGAATGCTACCAAATACTAATTGAGTCTATGTAAATGTATTTGGTTAAGGTGTATGTAAATTTCAGACTTCAACTGTATGTATTGTCAGAGCTTGGCCCAGCAGGCCCTGATGGGGACCATTAACACCAGTATGCAGGCGGTGCAGCAGGCCCAGGCTGATCTGGGGGAGGTAGATAACCTGCCGCCACTGGGCCAGGACATGGTGAGTTCCCACCTCCCATTTACTAGACTAATCCCCCTTTATACACAACAGCCACTAAATCTCACCATTCAAAACTTTTCCAATACTCAGAATCTTTTGGTCCATGCATTCTGGTCAGTGAAGATTAATTTGTTATTTTAGTGTGTTTTTGGAAAATATATTAAATTATTAATCCCATTGAATGTATTAATTTTTTTAAAGATGCAATTTTGGCGTTTTCCCTCTGTATTGATTTGTTATGTGTAGAGATACTCAGTTTTTTTTTAAAGTCCATTTGAACTCCCATGTTCCACGTGTAATTAGGTGGTGGAAATTGACTGTAAATATGGAAGATGTACTTTAAAGCTCGAGACTGGTGCTTCAAAAGCTGTAGGAGTTGTGAAGAAGCGCTAGTCCTTTAATCACTGCTAGTAAAGTTTATCTGGGTTGAAAATCTCCTACTGTGATGAAAGCCAATACCCATCCTTCTCCCTCTCCTGAAAGGCGTCCAGAGTTTGGGTTCAGAACAAAGTGGATGAGTCCAAACATGAAATCCACTCTCAAGTAGATGCCATAACCGCCGGAACGGCGTCTGTGGTCAATCTTACAGCAGGTGAGTGCAAGAGGTTACCTAGGGATATTTTGAGTTGTCTGTTATTCTTGCACTGGAATCATTTTCTGACAAAAGGCCTCTAGTCCTCTAGCTTGAGAGAAAAAAATAATAGGCGCTCATCTTCAAGGGCAAAACCCATAGGGATAGAATCAATACACACATTTTCCTAGCCAATGTGGAACGCCCAGAGAGGAGGGGCTCTGAGTTCCCTTTACATAATGGAGCATTTACCATTTGCCATAATACATTTTTCCATTGATGGAATAAATAGTTAGCGTGTTGTCTTGAATCTGAACTGGCTGGCAGCCTCTCCCTGCCTTCTGGCTGGAGCTGTGCCATGCTGCTCCACACTGCTCCCTGCCAGCCGTTCGATAAGTTTTCATCTTTCCCAGCCATCTGTTGGATGGCACTGAGGCTCCCTGTTATCATCCAGTAGAACCTTTTACCTCTCCACAAATAACTATCACTTCTCTCTTTCTCTGTACTTATCTCTGCTGTACCATATCCAATGTGTTTTCATTATGATAGTGACACGGGTGTGTGTATTATAACACCACCCAGGTTGCTGATTTGTGGTTTGGGCTGAGAGAGAAGAGACATTGTCAGAGGTAGAGCAGAAGGCACTGGAAAGGGTTAACAAGGACTTTCTCTCTTCCCTAGGTGACCCCACAGACACAGACTACACAGCGGTGGGTTGTGCTATCACCACCATCTCCTCCAACCTGACAGAGATGTCTAGGGGGGTGAAGCTGCTGGCAGCGCTGGTGGAGGACCAGGTGGGCAGTGGGCAGAACCTGATGGGAGCTGCCAGGACCCTGACAGGGGCCGTCTCTGACCTGCTCAGGTCTGTGGAGCCAGCAGCTGGAGAGGTACAGAAACAACACAGCACTGTTCTACCCATCACATCTGTTCTATTCTCATATATTGATGTGTACTGCCTTTTTAACAAGTCCACTAGTCTGTTTCTATAGTATGTTTTCTAAAATGGTTGAAGGACACAATTTTGTGTCCTGTAGATATAATCACTGGGAGCTGTTTTGATTTGTGATGTGAACTGTGTCTGAGAGCAGCCAAGTGCTGTGATTGGTCTGTGGTGCCGCGGTGGGGTCAGTGTTGTGAACGTGGTGATGTCATCCTCTCCCATTCAGCCCAGACAGACGGTGCTGACTGCAGCAGGAAGTATAGGCCAGGCCAGCGGGGACCTGCTGCGTCACATGGGGGAGGGCGAGACTGACGAGAGGTTTCAGGTTGGACTGCACTTTACTCTGTTTCTATAGCTCCGCTGCCAAACAGGAAAACACGCTGGTTCCCAGTTCCTGTTTAAAGCTGCACACACACTTATGTAACGGTATCAGGCTTTGTTTTCTTTAGCTATTGTAATTGAGTGGACAGCAAATCCCTCACTAGAGAATGCCTGTATTTCTACTGTTTCTGCATACTGACTATGCAGCTATATAGCTACCAGAGTTGAGACCACATAATGGAAATGTCCTTATTCAGTCTGTCCAGTCACGATTTCTTAGCTCTGCTGTGGCTCAGTGAGTGACGGTGATGCATGTCTTTCAGGACATTCTGATGAGCCTGGCCAAAGCAGTGGCCAACGCAGCTGCCATGATGGTTCTCAAGGCCAAGAACGTGGCCCAGGTGGCAGAGGACACGGTGCTACAGAACCGAGTGATTGCAGCTGCTACTCGGTGTGCCCTGTCCACTTCACAGTTGGTGGCCTGCACCAAGGTACTGCTCCAACTGACACCCACACCCCTGTTCCCTGTCTCCTGTAGCCATGGAGGACAGCTCAGGACAAGGAATGGTGATAGGAGAAGAGCTGGCTTGCTGAACTGACATGGCTGTTTGTTTGATTTCTTGATTTCTGGCACAGACTATACCCTATTCTAAATTAGTTATGTCAAGAATAGGATTATCAGTCTTGTACACACAAGCATTTCGCTACACTCGCATTAACATCTGCTAACCATGTGTATATGACAAATACATTTCATTTGATGTGTTCCGAGGCCAGTGGTCAACAACCTCCAAAGCATTCCTAATTGCTCACCAAACATTTCTTTAAGAAACCCACGATAAAGCCTTGCATTCCTATTTCGTCTCGCGCTGTTGGTGGTAGGTGCACCAAATTCAGCTACCGGGTAGGCAACGTGTTCCCATTTTGAACCATTTCATGTGTCTGAAGTTAATTAATTCTACCTTCCTCGTGGGCCCTGAGAGCAAATCAAGTGCATCTATTGGTCTACCACTGGCCAATCTGATATGTCAGATTACAGTCTGCAGCTTCCTCAAGCTCACAGAAAAGTTGACAGTGACATTTCTAAACTTTTTCAACCATGGCTAGAGAGAAAAGCTGCTGTTTCAATGAGTTAATGTTTAAGTTGTGCCACAACCAGCACTGCAATGAATGAGTAGGAAAGTGTATCGATAGGCTTACGTTGTTATTAGCAGCTTGCGTCTTTTTTTATATTGAGTAAAATCAGTTTCAGCTGAGGGAGGGAGAGCAGAGTGATGTTGAGAGACGGACCCTCTGCTACTCTCTCCCTCTGCTGAGAGTCACCATCAGATGCATTGCAGGAACAAGCCCAGTTAAATAAAAATATAAAAGCAACTTATTTAAATGTATGCTCACTCAGCTGTGCATCACAATTAATACAACAACTGATCTATTATTGGTGTGATCAAATACGTTTTGAAATATAATTTTTAAATGGTCTCTGAAGAACAGCAATGCAATGGCAGGGCAATTCAACCATAGCCAATATGTAATAGTGATAATGTATTGAGCGTATAGCCTACTGCACAAACCTCATTGCTAAAGAACTGTTTTTAATAGGTTAATGTTGCATGTGCTTTTTATTTTATTATCTGAGTGATATACAGTGGGGCAAAAAAGTATTTAGTCAGCCACCAATTGTGCAAGTTCTCCCACTTAAAAAGATGAGACCTGTAATTTGCATCATAGGTATACTTCAACTATGACAGACAAAATGAGAAAGAAAAAAATCCAGAAAATCACATTGTAGGATTTTTTATGAATTTATTTGCAAATTATGGTGGAAAATAAGTATTTGGTCACCTACAAACAAGCAAGATTTCTGCCTCTCACAGACCTGTAACTTCTTCTTTAAGAGGCTCCTCTGTCCTCCACTCGTTACCTGTATTAATGGCACCTGTTTGAACTTGTTATCAGTATAAAAGACACCTGTCCACAACCTCAATCAGTCACACTCCAAACCCCACTATGGCCAAGACCAAAGAGCTGTCAAAGGACACCAGAAACCAAATTGTAGACCTGCACCAGGCTGGGAAGACTGAATCTGCAATAGGTAAGCAGCTTGGTTTGAAGAAATCAACTGTGGGAGCAATTATTAGGAAATGGAATACATACAAGACCACTGATAATCTCCCTCGATCTGGGGCTCCATGCAAGATCTCATCCCGTGGGGTCAAAAGGATCACAAGAACGGTGAGCAAAAATCCCAGAACCACACGGGGGGACCTAGTGAATGACTTGCAGAGAGCTGGGATCAAAGTAACAAAGCCTACCATCAGTAACACACTACGCCGCCAGGGATTCAAATCCTGCAGTGCCAGACGTGTCCCCATGCTTAAGCCAGTACATGTCCAGGCCCGTCTGAAGTTTGCTAGAGAGCATTTGGATGATCCAGAAGAAGATTGGGAGAATGTCATATGGTCAGATGAAACCAAAATATAACTTTTTGGTAAAAACTCAACTCATCGTGTTTGGAGGACAAAGAATGCTGAGTTGATCCAAAACACACCGCCCGGGCAATGAAGGAGTGACTTCATAAGAAGTATTTCAAGGTCCTGGAGTGGCCTAGCCAGTCTCCAGATCTCAGCCCCATTGAAAATCTTTGGAGGGATTTGAAAGTCCGTGTTGCCCAGCAACAGCCCCAAAACATCACTGCTCTAGAGGAGATCTGCATGGAGGAATAGGCCAAAATACCAGCAACAGTGTGTGAAAACCTTGTGAAGACTTACAGAAAACATTTGACCTCTGTTATATACCCTTTGTTGGCAATGACAAAGTGTTGAGAAACTTTTGTTATTGACTAAATACGTATTTTCCACCATAATTTGCAAATTAATTCACAAAAAAATCCTACAATGTGATTTTCAGGATTTTTTTTCTCATTTGTAGGCCTCTCAACTTTTTAAGTGGGAGAACTTGCACAATTGGTGGCTGACTAAATACTTTTTCGCCCCACTGTATCTTGGTTTGCATTTTGACTCAGAAAGTGATCTTGACTCAAAAAAGGTTGTTGACCACAGCCCTAGGCCTAGCATCTTTAAATGTGTTGTATTTTGAGAGTGGCCACTAGAGATTGACTGTGGACTTTGTTTGTCCAGGTGGTGAGCCCCACCATCAGTTCCCCGGTGTGCCAGGAGCAGCTGGTTGAGGCAGGGAAGCTGGTGGATCGCTCGGTGGAGAACTGTGTCGAGGCCTGTCTGGCGGCCACAGACGAAGGTGAGCTGCTGAAGCAGGTGGGTGCCGCGGCCAACACAGTGAGCCAGGCACTCAGTGACCTGCTGCAGCACGTACGCCACTATGCCAGCTGTGGTGAGCCCATCGGACGTTACGACCAGGCCACAGACACCATCATGACAGTCACTGAGAGCATCTTCACCTCCATGGGTGATGCAGGTGAGCTCTGGGAAAGGAGGGGAGGGGTGGGTAGGGTTGATAAGGGGAGAGACTGGTGTAGTGCGGAGGGAAGGGAAGTAGTTGATAACAATTTTGGTGGTTATGGTGAGAGAACCTTTCACTCTTTTGATTAATCTTACAAGTATTTTCACATTCCTGGTCAGTTCTGGCTTCAAGCAGTTTGAGTTTAAAAAGTTTAGCTAGCTATTATCCAAGGACTTAATTCTTACTTACTATCACTGAAGTAGGTACCAGTATCTAGCCTGTGTTTCTTGTCTTTTTTTCTCAAGACTTTCACTGAGGTTGTTCCCCTGTATTTTGACTGAGTGGGACCAAAGATGTTTTCAGGTTATGGTTTATATTAACTGACCTTCAAAACTCTGCTGTTGCAATATTTTCAAAGCCTGAAGTATTTGTTATGGTTCGCCGATGAGTCTAAAGAATTCCTAACCCCAGCCAATCCTCAAGGGGTTGTAGAAAACATGTCATTGAAAACCACTACAGAGCTTCAAATCTGGTCTCAATCACTGTTCAATGGGGCTTTGAAACTTAAAAGAAAACATATGACCTGAACATTTTTGGAGGGCTAAAGGGATACTTCGAGATTTTAGCAATGAGGCCCTTTATCTACTTCACCAGTCAGATGAACTTGTGCATATCATGTTTATGTTTCTGTGTCCAGTATGATGGAAGTTAGAGGTCGTTTCGTAAGCCAGTGCTACCTAGTGTTAGCGCAATGACTGGAAGTCTATGGGTATCTGCTGGGAAAGTAGATAAAGGGCCTCGTTGTCAAAGTCCCGAAGTATCCCTTTAACATGCTAACTTTCATAAATTATTGTAAAAATAAATTGCAGTAATTCAGCCAAGTATTCTAAAAAGTCCCATTTCATTGACCATTTTGCCTGTAAATACTGCGGGATGTAACATAGCCTTGATGTCATGTGTTTTATAGTCTTCTCTCTAGGTATTTCTAGCTGTAGGCAAGGTTTTTATAGGCTGACTGGGGACATATGGTAGCTTCTAAACAGCACTCTAGCAGCTTTCTAGTTCTTTTCTGTGCATTTTTGTGAAGGAATAAAGAAATATATATTTTTATAACCAGAGTGGAGAATGCCAAAGGGAAACTACTGTGAGTACGACACCAGAAGGTGAAAAGGAAGCCGTGTAGTGTATTGTGTGAGGCCCAATGAGGGATCAGCATTCAGAGAATAATCTAGGCCATGTTTCTGTGGTGATAGCACAGTGGGGAGGTATTGATGTCTCTCTCTCTCTCTTTTCTCTCTGATCGCTCTCTTTCTCTGTGACCGTGTGTAGGGGAGATGGTGCGTCAGGCCAGGGTGCTGGCTCAGGCCACGTCGGACCTTGTCAATGCCATGAGGTCAGATGCTGAGGCTGAGGTTGACGTGGACAACTCTAAGAAGCTGCTAGCAGCAGCTAAACTCCTGGCTGATGCCACGGCCAGGATGGTAGAAGCTGCTAAGGTATTAAGACGGACGACCACTACACTGTACTTATTATAATCCTAGGAAGGATTAGTGTATGCCATTTAGTTTATGATATGTCATATTAGTGTATTATCATTAGTGTCATGTCTGCAACTAAAACTGGAACTCTACTGATATCAGTTGATGGAAATGAGATGTTCCTGCTGTAGTCTGAGCCGTTGCGTCTCTTTAGAGCTGAAATAATGAAAGGGAAGCACCAATGGTTCTTAATAAGCCCATGGCGCTGTAGACAAGTATAAATGAGCAGGATATTATCAATGTGAAAACGCCAGGCAAGTGAAACGTGTGACACATTCATCACGAATCCACTGCCGTTACAAAGAAGAAATGGGAATCTTGCTCTGACGGTTTCCTTGGAAACTGTCAGAAAACAGACAGAGCCTAATGCCTCTGCATTTAATATACAGTCACAGTGTTGGGGAAATGTGTAGAGTACCACTGAGACTATGAGAGCGGTTTTGATATTCCCTTTGCCACTGCAGAACTATGATTGTATTTAGTGGTGTTTTTGCTTGCAAGCAACTAAACGCCACTAAATACAATGGTAGTTCTGCAGTGGCAATGGGAATGGGAATATCAAACCCTCTCTCATTTCTGCCTGCGTGCTTGTGTGTATGTCTGTGTGTGCATGTCTGTGAACAGGGGGCTGCAGCGTACCCAGAGAATGAGGACCAGCAGCAGAGGCTGAGAGAGGCTGCAGAGGGGTTACGCGTTGCCACGAATGCTGCAGCTCAAAACGCCATCAAAAAGAAGCTGGTCAACAGGCTGGAGGTGGGTGGAGGGACAATGACAGCACATTGTAACCGTTGTGCTACCATTGAGACCCTGTCCTGCTGTAGTTTTGTAGCAATCAGCATTTGTCCTTCTTCACAAACCACAGAAGTCCATCCAATACCATGACACACCATTAAAGAGGAGACTGTGTCAGATAGAACTACCTAGATCTATGTGAAGATGGATGGATCTCCCCCCAAGCCTTGGGAAGTGCATAGCAAAAGGCTCAGATAATTTTGAATTAATTTGCACAGATGAGGCATATTTAGCATATTCTCTACATCATTTATTATCCTGCAACAGAAGATGTGAAGTCCATTAGTTGTGTGAATGAGTTAATCGTAGTGTAAAGATTTGGGTTTAGCCCTTAGTATTTCAGTCCCTACTGACAAGACCCTCACTTCAGTCATTTGGAGCTTCCACTGCTCACTAACCCAAGGCTGTAATCAGTTTGTTATCATAGATGCACATCTCTCTCTGTCTCTGTAGCCTGTAGTTGTAAAGAGTTACACCCCAAACAGGATACAGAGATAATAAAAAATATTTAGAATGTAATGGGTTTAGGTTAACTGAGATTACACCTCCACCTGCCCATTCATATGGCTGAAATCTCTCCTACTGATCACCTAAAGCTTTATTTATCTGTTTAGGTTTCAACACATGGCCATTTGTGTTGTATTCTTCCCAGCATGCTGTGGTCTTGGGAGCATAATAAATGTAGTGTGTATGTTTCACCAGCAAGAAAGGAATGCTCTCTCTCTTTCTTGCGCTCTCTCTCTCTCTCTCTCTCTCTCTCTCTCTCTCTCTCTCTCTCTCTCTCTCTCTCTCTCTCTCTCTCTGTGTCTCCACCACTCATCTCCATCCTCTCCTCTTGCGTTTTACGTTGTGCTGTCTGTTTGTTTTCCCCAGGACAAAGATAGCATTGTTATTCAGGTTCTTGTTTCATCCTCCATCGTTCCGCCCACAAAACTTGGAATGTCTTTCCTCTTGCCACTTTCCATTTAGTTTACACTTCAAAGGAAGTCACCTCTGTGTGGATTAATGGAAGTAGAAAACATGTATTGTACAGTGCTTATGTATTTTATGAATTGTCAACATTGCATGTTGAGACAATGTGGTACTCGACCCAAAATACAGTAGTATGAAAGGTTCAATGACTTGGATTCTTTTGTCAGGTGGCGATGTCCACTGGGAAATTCTGAAATAACTCTTTAGCTTAGTTTATGACCGCCCCTATTTAGTTTGATCTTTCTGAGGAGCTCAATCTGATATTGTATACAAGTAGTACACTACCCTCATCTATTTATCTAATGTAAGACATTTACCCACAATAAACCTCTGTCAATATCTCTCTCTGTTTCTGGAACAGATTGCTGCTAAGCAGGCTGCGGCTGCTGCTACTCAGACCATCGCAGCTGCCCAGAACGCTGCTGCGTCCAATAAGAACACTGCCTCTCATCAACAACTAGTACACAGCTGCAAGGTACAGTAATAATGACCCACAGCAAACAAGATCACTCTTGGATCACTATGATGAAATGCCTACACGTGTAGGATCATAATTTGATTGATATTGTCATAGCAAAATAATCCTGAAGCAACAGGATTTGAACATTTAGTCCATAATGTGGCTTGATCGGTGGTTAGGCTATTAGCTAATAGGCTACATGAAAATTGCAATACTGTTAATATAATTGTGTGTTAGTATGGGTTTTCAATTAATGTATGTAAATCTCGAAGCTCGTCTGCATTTCATGCGTTGCGGAAAAATTCTCAGCAACTAAACAATGATCAAATTAAGATCCTACATTTGTACAGTATTGAACCAATACTATCACTAGCCGGTTGCTATATTGGTTTAAGCAAATGATATGTGTACTTGTAGGCAGTGGCAGACCACATCCCTCAGCTGGTCCAGGGGATGAGGAGTAACCAGGCCCAACCAGAGGAGCTCAGTTCCCAGCTAGCGCTCATCATGGCCAGCCAGAGCTTCCTACAGCCTGGCAGTAAGATGGTGACGTCTGCAAAGTCAACCGTCCCCACAGTGACAGACCAGGCTGCAGCGATGCAACTTGGCCAATGTGCCAAGAACCTGGCCACCTGCCTAGCTGAGTTGCGGACAGCCACCCAAAAGGTAAGTCCTTTAACCCCCTATCCACAGCTACTGAAGGTCATATTTTCATACAGCACAGACATCCTCTGGACTGTGTGAGAAAGGTTTGTGTCTGTGTGCTTCTGCAGGCCCATGAAGCCTGTGGCCCACTGGAGATAGACTATGCCCTCAATGCTGTCCAAACTCTGAGGAGTGAGCTTCAAGATGCCAGGATGGCTGCACACGATGGGCAGCTCAAACCACTTCCTGGGGAATCGGTCAGTACATGAACATAACTAAATCCATATTAGAGCATTTGGAATACAGTGATTTGCGCCAATCATGCAAAGCAAATCTGCAGATGTGTGAGAAGGTGTGACATTGTGCTCATGTGTCGTCCCTACAGCTAGAGAAGTGTGCCCAGGACCTGGGTAGTACCTCCAAGGCTGTTGGCTCCTCCATGGCTCAGCTGCTGACCTGTGCTGCCCAGGGCAATGAGCACTACACAGGTAGGAGTTCAAACAGAGAGAGTGTGCACTGCAAATGATTGAGCAGTACAAGAGCAATGTTTACCTAAACTCAAGGTAGACTCATTAGTTTCTGGGATTTTGGTTAGACAGTGCTAACTGTTCCTAATGTCATCTAATACTATGTGACGATTAGCTCAAGGGTCCCAGTAAAGCTCTACCAAGTGGGGTGAAAGAGGATAAAGTAGACAGCAGAAACCCTGACAGGCATTCACTTTCCCTTCACCAATAGATGTACAAGTCTAATTCATTTCTTGATTTATTGATGTTATCACTATTGCCTATGAGGGAGGAATAAACATGATTGGGTTCTGCTGCAAAGCCGGGCATTTTCTTTAGCCTCCATTCTAGCTCCATTTAGTCTCTCAGGAGAATTGATAAAGACACATTTTTGAATAGTGTGTTCTAACAATGGCTTCTCCTGCCCTCCTACTCTCTCTCTCTCTCTTTCTCTCTCTCTCATTCATCTTATTTTCACTAGATTTAACATTCCATCAGCAATGGGCTCCACTCGGCTGGATAATGCAATTTGATGCGATTTGCTGCATTCCCGCATCTCTGCTTTGTGTGTAATAAGTAAAGCCCCAATCCCACATGGTGCCTCGTTCTCCTATCTAACTCATTTGTTTTAACAACAGGGGCGCTTTAGGTTGGGCTCACCGTGCTGTTCCTACTGTTCAGTTACACATTACCAACAACTCTTTCTATTCATTCTGAGCACTAAAGCTGCACCCCTGAATGTGTATGTACATATTTTTGTGTAAGGACATATTTAGTGAAGGGATAATGAGATTGAAATGAGGTAGGATTCAGCTTGGAGTTTGGCTAGTGAATAAATCATGATGTAGCTAGCCAGAGGAAGAGTAGGTTGTTTAGCTCCATCTTAAAGAACACTAATGAGACACAGTGGGACGTTGACACCAGGTTTTCCATCATTATTTCCTGGACTAGCTTTGTTATTCCAACTCCAACACTTCCACTTCCTTCCTTATCTGTCTGTCTGTTGTGTGCAGGCGTAGCTGCCAGGGAGACGGCCCAGGCCTTGAGGACATTGGCCCAGGCAGCCAGAGGTGTGGCGGCCAGCACCAAGGAACCCCAATCTGCGGCGGCCATGTTGGATTCTGCCCAGTACGTCATGGAGGGATCTGCCATGCTCATCCATGAGGCCCACCAGGCCCTGGTCTCCCCAGGCGACGCAGAGAGTCAGCAAAGGCTAGCACAGGTGAGGAACTTGCTGACTGACTGTATTGACATCTTACTCCTAGACAACTGGGTTCGTGTTCCAAGCATAGTGTTTTCTGTCAGGCTCTTTCCTCTCCTCTGCTGTCTGGCTGATAACCGATTTGTAAACACTGCTACTCTCCATAACAATTATCTACTTTAAGTGTTGCCATTTTCTTTCCTCTGTCTCCTGCTTAGCGATCCTCTCACAGGAACGCTAGCTGCCGGAAAACTGCTTATTTGCAGCAGGGCCCTTTGGGAGATCAACATATTGGTTGGCATATGTCTGTGACAGTAGCATAAATTAGTGACATGGATTGTCGTTCTCCACTTGCAGGCTGATTTGCATTTGATGTTTTTCCTTTTCATAGCTGTGCCCAAGTACTGTGGGAAATTGTTAGAATCTGTAATATCAGCACACTGACAGGCTTATCTGTGCTGTGTTTCAGGTGGCCAGGGCAGTGTCCCACTCTCTGAATAACTGTGTCAACTGCCTGCCTGGCCAGAAGGATGTGGACATGGCCCTGAGGAGCATAGGAGAGGCCAGCAAGAAACTGCTGGTGGACACTGTGAGTCCTGCTGCCAGATGCGCGAGGCTGCAGTTTGGAGTGTTGATGTCTTATACACAACCTAAATATAAGGGGTTATAGAAGAGCATGGCAATGCTGTCCTTAACACACATTTTCCATTCATTACTGGAGTCATTAATCATCTGTACAGATGTCTCAAATCTATTCAGGGCAAATTCTAACAAACATAAGAACAAATACAATATGGATTATGATCTGCAGCCATTTTTATTTATTTCTCAGGTAACAAACAATTAAGTGCCTGTTTTCAAGTATTGTTTTTAATTAAAATGGTCAAAAAGAAACTTCTTAGCGAAGAGAAATTTCTCAAGCAAAAATGTTGCTCGGACTGTCTGGGAGTGGTCTGAGTGGGAAAGGGGGAACTGAAAACTAGCTGTTATTGGCAGTGAGGTTTGGAACGGTCTTTCTTATTGGTCTTTTAGCTAATCAGGCAAGCCAAAACACCATCCCAGCAAAACAGGCTTAAATGTCAAGCGTTCTTTTCAAATGCTCTTAAACTAAAAGGGCATTATCATATTTTTCACAATTTCACAGTGTTATTCAAATCAAACTTGATTTGTCACATGCGCCGAATACAACAAGTGTAGACCTTCCCGTGAAATGCTTACTTACAAGCCCTTAACCAACAGTGCAGTTCAAGAAAGAGTTAAGAAACTATTTACCAAATAAACTAAAGTAAATGATAATAAAAAAAAGTAACACAATAACATAACGAGGCTATATACAGGGGGTATGGGTACCAAGTCAGTGTGCGGGGGTACAGGTTAGTTGAGGTCATTTGTAGATGTAGGTAGGGGTGAAGTGACTATGCAAATCAAATCACATTTTATTTGTCACATACACATGGTTAGCAGATGTTAATGCGAGTGTAGCGAAATCCTTGTGCTTCTAGTTCCGACAATGCAGTAATAATCAACGAGTAATCTAGCTAACAATTCCAAAACTACTACCTTATTCACACAAGTGTAAAGGCATTTAGAATATGTACATAAAGATATATGAATGAGTGATGGTACAGAGCGGCATAGGCAAGATGCAGTAGATGGTATCGAGTGCAGTATATACATATGAGATGAGTATGTAAACAAAGTGGCATAGTTTAAAGTGGCTAGTGATACATGTATCACATAAAGATGCAGTAGATGATATAGAGTACAGTATATACGTATACATATGAGATAAATAATGTAGGGTATGTAAACATTATATTAAGTAGCATTGTTTAAAGTGGCTAGTGATATATTTTACATCAATTCCCATTCCCATTAAAGTGGCTGGAGTTGAGTCAGTGTGTTGGCAGCAGCCACTCAATGTTAGTGGTGGCTGTTTAACAGTCTGATGGCCTTGAGATAGAAGCTGTTTTATGCTACTGTCGAGTAGCAGCAGTGTACAAAACAAATGTAACAAGTGTAGGGGTCAATGTAATAGTCCGGTGGCCAGTTGATTAATTGTTCAGCAGTCTTATGGCTTGGGGTTAGAAGCTGCTAAGGAGCCTGTTGGTCCTTGCCATGCGGTAGCAGAGTAACAGTCTATGACTTGGGCGACTGGAGTCTCTGACAATTTTATGGGCTTTCCTCTTTCCTTTCCTTCCAACCTCATATTGTGGAAATATATATTCACAACTGAATGCATTCAACCAAAATGTGTCTTTCGCATTTAACCCAACCCCTCAAACACAATCACGTTGATTTATTTTTAAAACGTAAACAAATATTTTGTGATATCCAATTGGTAGTGACAATCTTGTCACATCGCGGCAACTCCCGTACAGACTCGGGAGAGGCGAACCCGGAAGCCAGCCACACCATTGTGTCAGAGGACACACCTTACAACTGGCGACCAAAGTCAACGTGCATGCGCCCAGCAGGTCACAAGAAGTTGCTAGAGTGCGATGGGACAAGGACATCCCAGCCGGCCAAAACCTCCCCTAACCCGGACGATGCTAGGCTAATTGTGCGCCGCCTCATGGGACTCCCGGGTTGCGGCCTGCTGCGACACAGCCTGGGCCTTTAATGTTACAAATTATACTGATAATGAGTACTTACAGTATGTACTAATAGTGAGAAGGAGTACTGAGGCCTACAGTTGTGTTTCTCCTCTGTGTCTCCAGCTCCCTACATGCAGTAAGTCCTTCCAGGAGGCTCAGAGTGAGCTAAACCATACTGCAGCTGAGCTCAACCACTCCGCAGGGGACGTGGTCCACTCCTCCCGGGGTACCAGCAGCCAGCTGGCCATGGCTTCTGGGAAATTTAGCGAGGACTTTGACGAGTTCTTGGACACTGGCATTGAGATGGCCGGACACACTCAAGTAGGTATCATTAACTGTAGAAGATCCCAACAGCCCCATATATCTGATTCGTCTCCCTGTGAAATAAATGTGGATAAATGTTACGATGCCTGATTATACGGTTGGTAGACAGTTTAGGTTAAATAAGATAAAATGAAAATGCCTCTGAGGTAGTCAAATGTTGAGTGATTTCAAATGTTTCTGTCACTTGAACACTTAAGCTATTTATATGTATTTGTTCATTAGACCTTTTCATCTAATTCACTTAGGTACATGATTATCCCCGAGAGCACTAACACGGTCAGACGTAAGGAGATCTTTTGATGATCTTGTTCTGGTTATTTTGCTAATTAATTTGGATAGATCGTGTGAGAGTGCAGTTGATGTAGCATGACACACAGGCCTTAATCTGGTTGAAAGGGAATTGGCTGTCTGAGGTGGGGAACACAGTTCACTTGATGTCAATTTCATAGGCTATTCGAGAGCATAGACAGTGTGACTGTGTGGCAATAAGTACAGTTTCATTTTCCTGGAAAGAGTTGTCTCGAAAAAAAACGTCATAAAATGTTTCTTGAAGGAACAGCTGAGTTGTATTGTGATGTTGTCTTTATAGTGCCAAGAGGACCAAATCGAAGTGATTGGCAACCTGAAGAACATCTCCATGGCATCCAGCAAGCTCCTTCTGGCAGCCAAGTCCCTGTCAGTGGATCCTGGAGCAGCTAACGCCAAGAACCTGTTAGCTGCTGCTGCAAGGTGAGGCCACTCAATATGGAGTTGAATGGCATTGTGTAAGGATGTCACAAGCTCGTGAGTATAAGGACGGTCTATGTTTGCACAAAGTAAGAGCGTAAGGAGTGGCTATAGTTAGCTAGTTAGAACAAAAAACATACTCAATATTCAGAGCCATTCTGATCCAGTTTCCAATCAAAGCCACCCATGTACTGCAACATCTCTGCTGTGACTGTGGTTGTATGGCCCTCCTCACAGCATGCTGCTAGGCTGAGAGACAGACAGAGATAGTATGGTAGAATCCCTCCTGCTGGAGACATGGCAGGCAGCTGGCCGCACTGGGATTTTAGCCTGACTGACTTCTCTCTCTTTAATTAGGCAGATGGATGGAAGCCATGGCTGGAGCTTGTCTGTGATCACTGAGGCTGAGCGTGGCCTCGACACTCCTGTGCAGTGTTAGATTGTCACAGGGAGATCGGGGCAATGGGCTCTGCCATGCGTGTGTAAAGTAAAGGGCTGAGAGTGTGTGCTGTGTGTACATGTGGAAAGAGATGTGAGAGCTAAAAAGCCCTATGCTACTGCCCTTGTGTTTCAGAACGGTGACCGAGAGTATTAACCAGCTCATCACACTGTGTACCCAGCAGGCACCGGGCCAGAAGGAGTGTGACAACGCTCTAAGAGAACTGGAGGTAGCCTTTTTACCAAACACTACACAGACCTTTTTATGTTCAGGCTAGATAATGTTTATTTCAGTCTCGACAAAATAAAGGGTTTTGATGTAAATGGTTATTTTCCCCCTTTTTTTCTGACAAAGCAATGTTTTACCAGTACATATCATTCAGGATGGATGATATTTAATGTCTGAATCAGATGCATGTCGCTGTGGGTTTCTGTGTGTATATTATTGTATGCACAGCAGTGCTCTGTCTCTATGGTAAATAATGACCAAGTCATTTACTTCCTCTGTTCCTTCAGCCCACGTCCCCTCCTCTTCACCCGCTCTGAAAATTGTTACCTGTCTCTGTCTTTATCCACCCATCAACAGAGCCTGCTCAACATTTAATGACAGTCCCCATTCATTTCTACCCCTTGAGTAACACTAATGATACTGTTATGTAACTAACAGATCTGTGGTTTCTTTTCCAAGTAATGACTATAAATTAAAGATTAACATGGCTTCAAAACAGTCAGATTAAAAACAGTTGGGCTTGTTTTTCATATAGCACACATTTTACTGCCCCAACACTGTGGGTATCAGATTGGTAAAGTAGTTTGTGCTGTCCTTATTGTTGAGCCCCTCTCCCTCTGTGTACAGGCTGTGAGAGGATTGCTGGACAACCCCAGTGAGCCTGTCAGTGAGCTCTCCTACTTTGACTGCATCGAGAGTGTCATGGAGAACTCAAAGGTAAAGCCTTACAAAACAATCACATGCACCATAGACTTTAAATTGCAGTAATCTTACAGTTTATTTCCATTTCTCCATGTACAGGTTCTTGGAGAGTCCATGGCGGGGATTTCCCAGCACTGTAAGACGGGCGACGTGCCAGCGTTTGGGCATTGCGTGGGAGTGGCGTCCAAGGCCCTGTGTGGGTTGACGGAGGCGGCTGGACAGGTGAGATCCCAACCTAGCACTGACGTACTGCCTGGAGCTTCCAGCCTCCCTCCCACTCCTTCCTGCTATCAGTCCTGGGCCTGGGTCTGGCACACAACCAACAGTCTCTATCAGCTCTAAACCTCCGTTCATGTTTAATAACAGCAGCTAGCTGTCTCTAAAGCAGAAACTAAGCCATGAGCATTCCTCTCACCCGCTGTTCATGTTTAATAACAGCAACTAGCTGTCTCTCTAAAGCAGAAACTAAGCCATGAGCATTCCTCTCACCCGCTGTTCATGTTTAATAACAGCAGCTAGCTGTCTCTCTAAAGCAGAAACTAAGCCATGAGCATTCCTCTCACCCGCTGTTCATGTTTAATAACAGCAGCTAGCTGTCTCTCTAAAGCAGAAACTAAGCCATGAGCATTCCTCTCACCCGCTGTTCATGTTTAATAACAGCAGCTAGCTGTCTTTAAAGCAGAAACTAAGCCATGAGCATTCCTCTCACCCTCTGTTCATGTTTAATAACAGCAGCTAGCTGTCTCTAAAGCAGAAACTAAGCCATGAGCATTCCTCTCACCCGCTGTTCATGTTTAATAACAGCAGCTAGCTGTCTCTAAAGCAGAAACTAAGCCATGAGCATTCCTCTCACCCGCTGTTCATGTTTAATAACAGCAGCTAGCTGTCTCTATAAAGCAGAAACTAAGCCATGAACATTCCTCTCACCTGCTGTTCATGTTTAATAACAGCAGCTAGCTGTCTCTCTAAAGCAGAAACTAAGCCATGAACATTCCTCTCACCCTCTGTTCATGTTTAATAAGAGAATATTTATCCTTAACAGAAACTAAAGCTATGTGGCATTCCTCTTTTCTCTTTCTCCTTCTCTCCACACTGCAGGCATCCTACCTGGTGGGTGTGTCTGATCCAAACAGCCAATCGGGTCATGAGGGGCTGGTGGA
This sequence comes from Oncorhynchus gorbuscha, assembly GCF_021184085.1. Classification (NCBI taxonomy): domain Eukaryota; kingdom Metazoa; phylum Chordata; class Actinopteri; order Salmoniformes; family Salmonidae; genus Oncorhynchus; species Oncorhynchus gorbuscha. The sequence goes on from NC_060174.1 coordinate 32,847,200, forward strand.
TCCCATCCAGTTTGCCCGGGCCAACCAAGCCATTCAGATGGCCTGTCAAAACCTGGTGGACCCTGCCAGCAGCCCTTCTCAGGTGAGAAGACCGATGTAGTGGGACACATACAGGGACATTTGTTGACGTATTTAGTCTATTATACGAATAGTTACTTGGTAAATTTGACGAAACATCAAACGTCTTCTCAACATACGCCTCTTTAGAGAAATGTCCCATGTTTATACTGCCTTGTTTGTCGTTTGTTTGTGCGTTTGGCTGTTTGTTAGGTTCTGTCCGCAGCAACAATTGTAGCCAAGCATACCTCAGCTCTTTGCAATGCCTGCCGCCTGGCCTCGTCCAAGACATCCAACCCTGTGGCCAGGAGACACTTTGTTCAGTCTGCCAAAGAAGTTGCAAACACCACGGCCAACCTTGTCAAAACTATAAAGGTATGTGTGCTCTCTGCCATGGTCCAGTCATAAATGGGATTCTTGTCCTTTGTACCTTCAGCAACACTAGATTAATTAATGTTCTCTGTTTCCAATTAAAATAGTTACACAATTCAGACATATTTCTTCATTACTAATCATGTATCTGCATTGGGGTGTTGGCTTAGGGCAGGGGTACTCAAGTACTATTTGAGAAGGTCCGGTGACACACATTTCCTAGGTGGCAAAGGTCCAGATGGGTATTTACATTTATCGGCATAGTAACAAACCCCCACCTCGTAACCCATGTGACCCCAAACTGTTCACACCCATCTTGTTGGCAGAGAGAACATTTTGCTCATTTAAAGCTAATTTCCTGCAATTCTACCCTTTCTTCCATGACTTATATATGTTTATATGATACTGGGGTCAAAGCCTGACCTAGAACATAGTTATTATTTTAAAATTATTTTCATTTGTTTCCGGACCTGCCTTCCGTATTGACCCCGTTCTGGGTCCAGATCCGGTACACCAGTTGAGTATGGGGGACTTAGGGCATGTCCTGTTATTTTCCTCCAGGCCTTGGATGGTAACTTCTCAGAGGAGAACAGAGACAGGTGCCGTGTTGCTACAACTCCACTCATCGAGGCTGTAGAGAATCTATCCACATTTGCCTCCAACCCAGAGTTTGCTAGTATCCCTGCACAGATCAGCAATGAGGTTCGTATAGCTGCTTGTTCAGGGGGTGACTTTTGTATTGTGCGATACAGCAGTGCATTCGGAAAGTATTCAGACCCCTTTACTTTTTCCACATTGTGTTGCGTTACAGCCTTATTCTAAAATGGATTAAATAAATATTTTCCTCATTAATCTACACACAATGCCCCATAATGACAAAATGAAAACAGGTATTTAGACTTTTTTGCAAATGTATTAAAAATTAAAAAACAGAAATACCTTATTTACATTGGGGGATCCATAATAAATACAAATACATCAGTATTCAGACCCTTTACTATGAGACTCGAAATTGAGCTCAGGTGCATCCTGTTTCCATTGATCATCCTTGAGATGTTTCTACAACTTGATTGGAGTCCACCTGTGGTGACATGATTTGCAAAGGCACATACCTCTATATAAAAAAACAAACCATGAGGTCGAAGGAATTGTCTGTAGAGCTTCGTGACAGGATTGTGTCGAGGCACAGATCTGGGGAAGGGTACCAAAACATTTCTGCAGCATTGAAGGTCCCCATGTCACGACTAGTCAAGGTGGGTGGAATCAGGCGCAGAGAGCAAATAATGAATAGAGGTTTATTCTCCGGTGAACAACAAACACGGACAACCCAAAAATACAAACAGGGTGAAAAATATCCAAAACAGGAAATAACAGACAAACCGGAGAAATAAAACACAAAAACACCGACAGCCGAAACAAAATGACAAAAACAAACAATCCCGCACAAAACAAGGGTGGGACAACCTACATTATATACAGATACTAATTAACTAACACACAGGTGAAAACAATTAGACAAAACCAACAGATAACAGAAAAAGGGATCGGTAGTGGCTAATAGGACGGTGACGACGACCGCCGAGCACAGCCTGAACGGGCAGGAGAGCCAACCTCGGCGGAAGTCGTGACACCCCAAGAACACAGTGGTCTCCATTCATAAATGGAAGTTCCTAGAGCTGGCTGCCTGGCCAAAGGGAGCAATTGGGGGAGGAGCAATATTCAGGAAGGTGTAGAGCTGTGGAGAGACCTGAAAATAGCTGTGCAGAGCTTGAGAGGATCTGCAGAGATGAATGGGAGAAACACCCCAAATACAGGTGTGCCAAGCTTGTAGCGTCATACCCAAGAAGACTTGAGGCTGTATTCACTACCAAAGGTGCTTCAACAAAGTACTGAGTAAAAGGGTCTGAATACTTACGTAAATGTGATATTTTTTAATATATTTTTTTATCAATTTGCAAACATTTCTAAAAATGTGTTTTTGCTTTGTCGTTATGGGGTATTGTGTGTATTTTGATGAAAAAACTATTATTTTTAGAATAAGGCTGTAACTTAACAAAATGTGTAAAAAGTCAAGGGATCTGTATGTAAGCTTTTCAATCAAAATTAAAATGCAGTTCTTGCTCAGAGGACATTTTTTTTGATCTCCTACGAGGTTTCTTTAGCATATATTGTCACATTTGTTTTATTTGTCTGATTCCTCATATATGAAACGGCAAAGCTACCCCTACAGTATCCATGAATACATTCGTAACTACGGCATTCAAGCCTTTTGAAATAGAACCTCAAATATAGAGCCAGCACAGAGTTGTTTCTCCAGGAAAGCTTGGGGAATTGGTTTGATATACCATTTCTCTCTAGTTTATTTGATGTGGCTCAAGGAGAAATGTTGTGTATTTTATGTTAGTCTAGCAGAAAGAGTCCTCACACAGCCCTGAAAGCTTTATGACTTTAATATGTTGGAGGGCAGTGTTTAACCGCTCTCTCGCAGCACAGCTGCTCTAATCTTCAGCTTGTTAATCTAATTGTCGAGGGAGGCTTTGGCTGGCATCTTAAAGACTGAAGGTGTGCCTCTGCGTCTCCGTGTAAAGCTGGGTCTCTAATCTCATCCCCCCCTGTGATACGCGGCTCTGATTACACCTTTGATCCATCAGAAGTTGGGCTGAATAATAAGAGATCAGGGACAGCTGTGTAGTGTGTTGCTATTGAGCTGTTCTGTTAGTTAGAACACCACAGGTTAAAGATCTTCTATCAACTCCACTATCCTCACCTCCCACCCTCTCTTCCATGTCCAGGGATCGGCAGCCCAGGAGCCCATCGTGCGTTCAGCCCGCTCCATGCTGGACAGCTCCACCCTGCTCCTGGAGACCGCCCGCTCACTCATCATCAACCCCAAAGACCCGCCCACCTGGTCCATCCTGGCTGGGCACTCCCGCACCGTCTCCGACTCCATCAAGAGCCTCATCACCTCCATCAGGTCAGCACTGACCCCTCTGGTAATAAACTATGGTGCTCTGGATATTATTATGTTGAAGCCGAGGGGGGAGTTCAGCTAGCTCTGGGTAAGTGTCGGTTCGACTGAGCAGTGCGTTGTCATGGTAATTTATGGTGGCTGGGTTTCCACCTCCCATGTATTATGAAGAGGAACGCTCTAGGGCATTATAAAGATGAATAGGTAGAGTTCCGTGGAGGATCTGCTGTGCTCCTGGTGCTGGTTACAAAGCTTTCTTATACTGAGAAAGTCCCTCCTGCTGTTATGAATTGGGGATTCTCTCCTCATTATCTCACACACACACAGACAGTAAATTGCCCCTCAGCTCCAGCACATTTTGCATCTGGTCAACCTCTAGAGACCATGCACCTACTGTAGTATACAATGCATTCGTAAAGTATTCAGGCCCCTTGTCTTTTTCCACATTGTTACGTGACAGCCTTATTTGAAAATGTATTAAATCAAAATGTTCCTCTTCAATCTACACACAATACCCCATAGTGAAAACGGGTATTTAGACATTTTTGCAAATGTATTAAAAATAAAAAACAGATAACATATTTCATTATTCAGACCCTTTGCTATGAGACTCAAATTCGAGCTCAGGTGCATCTTGTTTCCATTGATCATCCCAGAAATATTTCTACAACTTGGTTGGAGTCCACCTGTGGTCAATTCAATTGATTGTACATGATTTGGAAAGGAACACACCCGTCTATATAAGGTCCCACAGTTGACAGTGCATGTTAGATCAAAAAACATGCCTTGAGGTTGAAGGAATTATCCGTATAGCTCCGAGACATGATTGTGTCAAGGCACAGATCTAATCTATTTTAGAATAAGGTTTTAATGTAGCAAAATGTGGAGAAAGTCCAGGAGCTCTTGAATGCGCTACATGATTTCCCTTATAATATATAAAAATAATATATGCCATTTAGCAGACGCTTTTATCCAAAGCGACTTACAGTCATGTGTGCATACATTCTACGTATGGGTGGTCCCGGGGATCGAACCCACTACCCTGGCATTACAAGCGCCATGCTCTACCAACTGAGCTACAGAAGGACCACCAAAAGGTCCTGTAAAACTGCATTGATAACCTGCTTGTAGAAGTACTGCCTTGTTCATATGCCTTGATTCGGTCTTATGTAGCAACATTTGAAATTGTGTTTTTTACATTGGATAAAAACAGAGACACAGAGCTACAAAATGGTATATCACACACTGCATTTGAGGAACAATGAGAAAGTAATTCTGCTTTGAAAGTTGATAAACTTGTAAACCTCACTTTTGAGAAAATGGCCTTTGAATGTTTTGGTACCTATTGGAGAGCTCTGCTTTGTCTACACCCATTCAGCATCGTTCACACCCTCTTCAGCTTTAGCTCCACCAATCTCTTTAAGGGTTGATCCAAGCGTTCTGTCCTAATAACAGCAGTCAAGCACCCAAGCTAACTGGCTAACAGTTGTCACAGTAACAATCTATTAAAATGGACACTTGCATAGTGGAGTCTTTTGTTAAGACTTGTAGCCATAATCACAACTTGTCATGTTACTACCTTGCATGAATCTGCAGGTAGCTAACCATCCAGGTTCAATGTTAGCTAGCTAGCTAGTTTGAAGACGTAATCCAGAGACGTTGTTTTCTCCATCTCCTAAGATATCATACTCTAATTCCACTGATTTCAAAACTCGGTCATCCAGAACGTGGAGAGCAACACTGATGCAGTTCTATGGGCAATATATATATTTTTAAGCCGCGTTAGACAGGATTACCTACAAATACTAACTTGCTCAAATAGAGAGAAGCATGCTATATGACAGACCAATCCAAACTCATCTCTCGGTATGTCCAGCCCACTCATTAGCCAATCATGGCTAGCGGGATGGTTGCTGTTTTTTTCTGTTGCTAAACCAACAAGGCTCATAATTTAACAAGTTTGTTATTAAGGCACATGGAAGTTAACATGTTCCAGAAGGCATTTCTGACCAAAAAGCGCATTTGGATTACGTTCAAATGGCTCTCATGTGAATTAGTGACCCATGACATACGCCTAGTTTCCTGAAACGGGTCACATATGTATCATGATTAGGGCTGCAAAGCTATTGTTGATTTAATATATCTTTGGTTATTTTGATAAGTAACTGAACATCTATGGTAACTTTGGTAATTTATACTTGAATAACTTTTTTTAAATGTATTCATATATAGTTTACATTTCTTTTTTATATCTGTGTCCAAATTGTCAATGAGTTTCTAGTAGATAGACCATATGGTTCAAGAGAAAATTAATGAAAAAGCATCTAATCAACATTGGTATTATTTTCAATTACCTCTTCCAACTACTGCCACCAGTTTGACGCAGAAACATTGACAACAAATACATATTGACATAGTAAAACAAATAAAGGTGTGTAAGAAAAAATGTTTTAAAAAATAAAGGTTATTTCATGCTGAAACCCTCCTATTTAACACCAATGGTTTTCACTAAGTTGGTTTATATTTAGGATAATGTTTTACAGCGTTGTCATATTTTTATTTGTTTTGATATTATCTTATTTAATTGTTTCATATATTTTACATGTGATAACGCCACACAGGAGGCCAGAGATAATTACAGACACCTGTGATAATCTGAAGTTCCCAAAAGGGCCACTAGATGTCTTGTGATAACTTACATAAAATCCTTGAATGATACTGTTCCAATATTCTGGTACTTTACTGGTTTCCAGTAATATACCCTCACTTTGCAACCCTAACTGTGATGCTGCATTCATAACCTGCTTGTAAAAGTACTGCCTTGTTCCTATGTATCATGATACTGTTAGGGACAAGGCACCAGGGCAGAGGGAGTGTGACTACTCCATTGATAACATCAACAAGTGTATCCGGGACATCGAGCAGGCTTCTCTGGCTGCTGTCGGACAGAGCCTACAGGGATGTAGGGATGACATCTCTTTAGAAGTAAGTTCAAATGGTCAATATAATTGGTTTCTTGAGCTTTCATTTTCAGTTTCCACTTCATAATTCTTTGCCACTCCCATAGGCTTTGCAAGAGCAGTTGACATCGTCGGTGCAGGAGATTGGACATCTCATCGATCCCATCAATACTGCAGCCAGGGGTGAAGCTGCCCAGCTGGGACACAAGGTACTCAGCTACGACAATTCCCCTATAGCAACCTTTTCTAAGTTAAGATCACTTTCACATGAACCTAATAACAATAGTTCTGTAGGAATGAGGTTTGTGCAGTATACCTAATATTATCACAGCATGTTGGCTATATGCCTTGCCTGCCAATGTTGTTCTTCTCAGACCATATTCTATTTCAAAACTCAAGCTTTGATTACAAAATAGATCAGTCGGTGTAGCACTTGCAAGCATAATTTTAAATAATTAGCAAATCATTTGCTTTCTTATTTTACTGGACTGATGGTACCAGCATCTGATGGTCATGGTGCTTTCAAGGCAACTGGGAACTCTGGCGGGAACTAAGTCAAATCATGATGTCGGTGATCTTCAGGTCTGAAAGCCGGAGGTCTGGAAAGATGCCAGAGTTTCTGACTTGGAATTCATGCCCCCCAAAATCCTGGCAGATCTCGTTTATTCCTGAGTTTCCAGTTGTCTTGAACACACTGTAGTCAGAAGTTGGAGATTTACAAGTTCCCAGTTGTTAGTCGCAGCAAAAGGAGGGAGAGCGCAGCAGAGTCTCTACTTCCTTTCCCCTGGTGAGACTGACCAGAGAGAGGGAATACCATCTTCCACCTGATGGTGTAACTCGAGTAGCACCGCATCTGATTCATGCACACATTTATGTTGTTCCTGTGGCTAGAGAAAGTGAAATATTCCTCAACATTAAAATAGACACGACAAGCTGCTAATAATAAAAGGGCAGGGCTATCGATACACTTGGCTACTCATTCATTGCAGCGCGAGTGGAAGTAGGTAGAAGCACGTTTTATATTTTGTACTAGTGTTGAATAAAACCTTTGACATGAACTCACTTATAAAAACAACAGCTCTTTGCTGTATTCTTTGACAGTCTCTCTGCAGTCATGGTTTTAAAAGTTATTCAATCTTATGTAGGCTAGTATCAAACGTTACTGTGGCCGGGTTCATGGAAGCTCTGTAGGCACAGTGATTTGATTTGAGTTATCTGATTGGCCAGCGCAGTAGGGACACTCGATTTTTCCACAGGCGGCGTTTGACTTTTCAGACAAATGAAATGGTTCAAAATGGGAACATTTTGCTTACCCGGTTGGCAGTGCTTCTGAATCAAGTGCACCTACCGACAGCAGCACAACACGAATAAAATACACAAGCCTTTATCACAGCCTTTATCATTGGCATTTCTACAGAAAAGTTTGGTGATCGACGAGGAATTCCTTGAAGATCGCGATCGACCGGTTGGTGACCACTGCCCTATAGGGAGAAATTCCTGTTTCCTAGATCCACTCCAATCATCCAATCTGTGTCTTATACTGTTACATGATACTGCTTCTCCCAGGTGACCCAGCTGGCCAGCTACTTTGAGCCACTGATTGTGGCGTCTGTTGGCCTGGCTTCTAAGATCATGGACCAACAGCAGCAGATGAACATCTTAGACCAGACTAAGACCCTGTCAGAGTCCGCCCTGCAGATGCTCTACGCAGCCAAGGAGGGAGGTGGAAATCCTAAGGTAATGTTACTGGGCACAAAGCCATGTTAGAGCAATGGAGCAGTACTAAATTAGTATGGATTTCTGTGCACCTTATTCTACAATATATCTTGTTTATTGTCATGTGCATCGCCATGTATATTGATATGATGAAGATCTTTGAGTTTCACGATGGTCTGGTGGGTTTACTGCGTGTCCAGGCAGCCCACACCCACGACGCCATAGCAGAGGCTGTCCAGCTGATGAAGGAGGCGGTGGACGACATCATGGTGACGCTGAATGAGGCGGCCAGCGAAGGCGGCATGGTGGGAGGCATGGTGGAGGCTATTGCTGAGGCCATGGGCAGGGTGAGTGGGGGCTGGTGTACTATACAGCTGGGGGTGTCGTACTGTATAGTTGTGTGTGTACAGTGGTTCTTCCTTTAAAAGTCGTGGTGTACTGCAGCACAACTTGCGGGGTGCCACAGAATTTTAAGTGTCAGCCATTGTTGCCAGAATGGCGCAATTTACCACAATCTGCCACCATCTACGACAAACTGTCGCGGCATAAGCGCAACACTTTTAAAGGTAGAACCACTGTATATGTGCATGCATGCGTGCGTGTACACATGTGTATACTGTGGCCCCAGACAGCTCAGGAGTAGAACTCTGCTGTTAACACCTTTCCTCCTACTGCTTTAAGATGTTTCCTCCACGGTGGGCAGGCAGAAAAACATGCCCCTCTAACTGACATTCATTAGTGAAAGGGATGGGAAGTGTCGGCTCCAGACCTCAGAACTGACAGCTGTCACTTATCCACTGGCTGTCACCCTCCATCCACTGTGATCTGTCAGTCTTGATGATGGCGCTCCTAATAATGAATTATATGTGATTGCCTGATTGCTTCTATCAGATGTTGGTCTCTACATGTTTCCACCCCAGTGAATTCCATTTCTACTTCTGCATTGAAACTAACACATCATCCGGCCTTTTGTGGATATCTGCATTCTGCAACATATTTATGCATAGAGTTCATTGAATAAATAAAATATTTATTCAAACGCGTGGTACATGCATGGTTGGTATTCATATGTTTAGATTATGTACAATAATAGGTAGCTAAAGTTAATATATTAAATTACTCATGGTTTTCCCTCTGCAGTTGAATGAGGGCACTCCCCCTGAACCAGAAGGATCCTTTGTGGATTACCAGACCACCATGGTGAAATACTCCAAGGCCATCGCCATCACAACTCAAGAGATGGTGAGCACAAACAACTACTCCCTGAATATGTAATGTGTCCTTATATTCTTTTTTATATTATCCTTATTATCAAAACTCTAACATGTCATGTTATGGCCTTGTTCTGACTGTCTACAGATGACTAAGTCCGTGACATGTCCAGAGGAGCTGGGTGGCCTGGCCTCTCAGGTGACTGTAGACTACAGCCAGTTAGCCCACCAAGGTCGGCTGGCAGCCGCCACCGCAGAACCAGAAGAGGTGAGAGGTCAGACAGTGCCTGTCAAAGCAGGAAACATTGTTAAAATATTGCATTATGAGCTCTAAGAAGGCATATGGAATGTGATTTCTCTGTGGTGCACCTATAGGCAAGCCCTATGTATTTTTAAGGCAACATATCAAAAGAGATTTGAATATGCTAGGAAATAAATATGCAGAAATATCACACAAAGTATTCATACCTCTCATTCTACATTTAGTTGTTTCAGCCTCAATTCACATTTATAAAATGGATTTCTCACATGAAACCCCATAATGACAAAGCAAAAACATGTTTTTATACATTTTTGAAAATCTATTGAAAATAAATAGACTTATCTCATTTACATAAGTATTCACACCCCTGAGTCAATACTTAGTCGAAGCCCATTTGGCAGCGATTACATCTGAGTCGTTCTGCGTAAGTATATAAAGCCTTGTTTGCATTGGCAGTTTGAAGTGACTCAAATAAAAACAAATGTGCATATCTGATTCTAATATGTTCTCAAATGGAATTGGGTGGTTTGAAGCCAGATACAAATCTGATTCCTGGCCATGCGACTTCTGTCTGAATGGACAAATCTGATTTATTTGCCCTCACGTGGTTTTTAGATGTTTATTTGGCATATCTTGTTGCTTGGTAACTGGGTCATTCTATGAAAATAGTGGCTTTCTGAACAGCCAACTTTTACAAATTGTAATTCTTTTTTTTAAATGTAAACATATAGTCAGATATTAGTTAACATCTTAACATTATAAATCAACATAAATGACAGCTTAACATAATTGTATATTTTCACTACATTACATTAAAAAAAGCTTGTGCTGCCTTTTTGTCACTGGTGATACCTATATTTTAGATGACAGTTCACGCTTTCTAGAATGCAATGAAACCAATGACAAACATGGGATTATTTCAAACAAATTTGATCAATTTATTAGTAATATATTTAGTGACAAATCATTTCGGATTCCATAAAATGGGTTGATTTAATATGAACAATACAATGAAGGTTATTGGTTAAGATTATAAGATTAAGACCAAAATATGAAGCCTATTGACTAAAATGTGTCTTTCATAACACAATAGATTTGTTGTCTGTAAAGATGTTAATTATTTATATATATATCGACTTCCAGTTTAATATGCATGCAACATTATACAAACATGAAATCCTACTGTCACACCTATCCACAAAACTACATCGGTTGTTAAAACAGTATATGTCAATTCTCGTGCCGTGAAAAATATTGTGTAGGCCTACCTAAAGGGATAGTTCATCTGAATTACAAAATGACATTGGTTTCCTTACCATATAAGCAGTCTATGGACAAGGTATGACGGCAATCAATGCTTTGGTTTTGTGCCACAAATGCAAAATAATTAGCATTTGAAACCGTGTCCAGGTAAACAAAAACATGGCTTTGGATTCCTTGAACAAAGACTGCATACATGGTACACTGAAGATGGCGCCCGAAGAACATGGCTGACGTTTTACTTTCTCCCTACCAATTGCGCAATTTTAATTTTTGTTTGCATTTTGTGTAACTTATGTTTTTAACTTATTGCGTACATATTGTTGCTGGTACCGTCTCTTAAGACCGAAAATAACTTCCGGACATCAGAAAATCAGAAAAGCGATTACTCACCGCGGACTGGAATAAACCTTTTCCTTTAACGAATCCGACGAGAAGGATATCCTGCTTTCATTGGAACATGCCCATATCCACACCTTTTGCATGAAGAAAAGACACCGGAAAAGAGGCCGCAGATTGGGCGCCCTCCCATTGCCTTCCATTCTCCTTGCTAACGTGCAGCCGTCAGAAAATAAAATTGATGACCTACTATTAGCATTATCCTACCAACAGGACATTAACCTGTCTAGGACTGGAACACCGTTCCACTAGCGGAACCCCTCGCCAACAGCCAATGAAATTGCAGGGCGCCAAATACAAATCAACAGAAATCTCATAAATTAAATTTCTCAAACATACAAGTATTAGGCACCATTTTAAAGATAAAAGTATTGTTAATCCAGCCACAGTGTCTGATTTCAAAAATGCTTTAGAGCGAAAGCTCCACAAACGAGTGTTAGGTCACAGAAAATCCCAGCCATTTTTCCAGCAAAAGAGAGGAGTCACAAAAAGCACAAATGGAGATTAAATTAATCACTAACCTTTGATGACACTCATAGGACTTCATATAACTCAATACATGTATGTTTTGTGCAATAAAGTGCCTATTTATAACCAAAAATCTAATTTTACATTGGCATGTTCAGTAGTTCCAAAACATGCAGTGATTTTGCAGAGAGCCACATCAATTCACAGAAATATTCATTATAACTGTTGATGAAAATTCAAGTGTTATGCATGGAACTTTAGATACACTTCTGTGTCAGATTTCAAAAGAACTTTACGGAAAAGCATACCATGCAATAATCTGAGTACGGAGCTCAGAGCCCAAACCAGCCAAAATAAATATCCGCCATGTTGCGCAGTCAACATTAGTCAGAAATAGCCTTATAAATATTCACTTTCCTTTGATGATCTTCATCAGAATGCACTCCCAGGAATCCCAGTTCCGCAATAAATGTTTGATTTGTCCGATAAAGTCCATAATTTATGTCCATATGCCTCCTTTTGTTAGTGCGTTTGGTAAACAAATCCAAACGTGCATGCAACTTCCAGCAGAAAGGTTGGACGAAAATTCCAAAAAGTTATATTACTTGTCGTAGAAACATATCAAACTATGTATAGAATCAATCTTTAGGATGTTTTTATCATAAATGTTCAATAATGTTTCAACCAGAGAATTCCATTGTCTGTAGAAAAGCAATGGAACGAAAGCTACCTCTCATGTGAATGCGTGTAACTGAGCTCGTGGCTGCTGGCAGACCTCTGACTCATTCCCCTCTCATTCATTTACATTTACATTTACATTTAAGTCATTTAGCAGACGCTCTTATCCAGAGCGACTTACAAATTGGTGCATTCACCTTATGACATCCAGTGGGACAGTCACTTAACAATAGTGCATCTAAAACTTAGGGGGGGTGGGGTGAGAGGGAATACTTAACCTATCCTAGGTATTCCTTAAAGAGGTGGGGTTTCAGGTGTCTCCGGAAGGTGGTGATTGACTCCGCTGTCCTGGCGTCGTGAGGGAGTTTGTTCCACCATTGGGGGGGCCAGGGCAGCGAACAGTTTTGACTGGGCTGAGCGGGAGCTGTACTTCCTCAGTGGTAGGGAGGCGAGCAGGCCAGAGGTGGATGAACGCAGTGCCCTTGTTTGGGTGTAGGGCCTGATCAGAGCCTGGAGGTACTGAGGTGCCGTTCCCCTCACAGCTCCGTAGGCAAGCACCATGGTCTTGTAGCGGATGCGAGCTTCAACTGGAAGCCAGTGGAGAGAACGGAGGAGCGGGGTGACGTGAGAGAACTTGGGAAGGTTGAACACCAGACGGGCTGCGGCGTTCTGGATGAGTTGAAGGGGTTTAATGGCACAGGCAGGGAGCCCAGCCAACAGCGAGTTGCAGTAATCCAGACGGGAGATGACAAGTGCCTGGATTAGGACCTGCGCCGCTTCCTGTGTGAGGCAGGGTCGTACTCTGCGGATGTTGTAGAGCATGAACCTACAGGAACGGGCCACCGCCTTGATGTTAGTTGAGAACGACAGGGTGTTGTCCAGGATCACGCCAAGGTTCTTGGCGCTCTGGGAGGAGGACACAATGGAGTTGTCGACCGTGATGGCGAGATCATGGAACGGGCAGTCCTTCCCCGGGAGGAAGAGCAGCTCCGTCTTGCCGAGGTTCAGCTTGAGGTGGTGATCCGTCATCCACACTGATATGTCTGCCAGACATGCAGAGATGCGATTCGCCACCTGGTCATCAGAAGGGGGAAAGGAGAAGATTAATTGTGTGTCGTCTGCATAGCAATGATAAGAGAGACCATGTGAGGTTATGACAGAGCCAAGTGACTTGGTGTATAGCGAGAATAGGAGAGGGCCAAGAACAGAGCCCTGGGGGACACCAGTGGTGAGAGCGCGTGGTGAGGAGACAGATTCTCGCCACGCCACCTGGTAGGAGCGACCTGTCAGGTAGGACGCAATCCAAGCGTGGGCCGCGCCGGAGATGCCCAACTCGGAGAGGGTGGAGAGGAGGATCTGATGGTTCACAGTATCGAAGGCAGCCGATAGATCTAGAAGGATGAGAGCAGAGGAGAGAGAGTTAGCTTTAGCAGTGCGGAGCGCCTCCGTGATACAGAGGAGAGCAGTCTCAGTTGAATGACTAGTCTTGAAACCTGACTGATTTGGATCAAGAAGGTCATTCAGAGAGAGATAGCGGGAGAGCTGGCCAAGGACGGCGCGTTCAAGAGTTTTGGAGAGAAAAGAAAGAAGGGATACTGGTCTGTAATTGTTGACATCGGAGGGATCGAGTGTAGGTTTTTTCAGAAGGGGTGCAACTCTCGCTCTCTTGAAGACGGAAGGGACGTAGCCAACGGTCAGGGATGAGTTGATGAGCGAGGTGAGGTAAGGGAGAAGGTCTCCGGAAATGGTCTGGAGAAGAGAGGAGGGGATAGGGTCAAGCGGGCAGGTTGTTGGGCGGCCGGCCGTCACAAGACGCGAGATTTCATCTGGAGAGAGAGGGGAGAAAGAGGTCAGAGCACAGGGTAGGGCAGTGTGAGCAGAACCAGCGGTGTCGTTTGACTTAGCAAACGAGGATCGGATGTCGTCGACCTTCTTTTCAAAATGGTTGACGAAGTCATCTGCAGAGAGGGAGGAGGGGGGAGGGGGCGGAGGATTCAGGAGGGAGGAGAAGGTGGCAAAGAGCTTCCTAGGGTTAGAGGCAGATGCTTGGAATTTAGCGTGGTAGAAAGTGGCTTTAGCAGCAGAGACAGAGGAGGAAAATGTAGAGAGGAGGGAGTGAAAGGATGCCAGGTCCGCAGGGAGGCGAGTTTTCCTCCATTTCCGCTCGGCTGCCCGGAGCCCTGTTCTGTGAGCTCGCAATGAGTCATCGAGCCACGGAGCGGGAGGGGAGGACCGAGCCGGCCTGGAGGATAGGGGACATAGAGAGTCAAGGGATGCAGAGAGGGAGGAGAGGAGGGTTGAGGAGGCAGAATCAGGAGATAGGTGGGAGAAGGTTTGAGCGGAGGGAAGAGATGATAGGATGGAAGAGGAGAGAGTAGCGGGGAGAGAGAGCGAAGGTTGGGACGGCGCGATACCATCCGAGTAGGGGCAGTGTGGGAGGTGTTGGATGAGAGCGAGAGGGAAAAGGATACAAGGCAGTGGTCGGAGACTTGGAGGGGAGTTGCAGTGAGGTTAGTGGAAGAACAGCATCTAGTAAAGATGAGGTCGAGCGTATTGCCTGCCTTGTGAGTAGGGGGAAGGTGAGAGGGTGAGGTCAAAAGAGGAGAGGAGTGGAAAGAAGGAGGCAGAGAGGAAAGAGTCAAAGGTAGACGTGGGGAGGTTAAAGTCGCCCAGAACTGTGAGAGGTGAGCCGTCCTCAGGAAAGGAGCTTATCAAGGCATCAAGCTCATTGATGAACTCTCCGAGGGAACCTGGAGGGCGATAAATGATAAGGATGTTAAGCTTGAAAGGGCTAGTAACTGTGACAGCATGGAATTCAAAGGAGGCGATAGACAGATGGGTAAGGGGAGAAAGAGAGAATGACCACTTGGGAGAGATGAGGATCCCGGTGCCACCACCCCGCTGACCAGATGCTCTCGGGTGTGCGAGAACACGTGGGCGGACGAAGAGAGAGCAGTAGGAGTAGCAGTGTTGTCTGTGGTGATCCATGTTTCCGTCAGTGCCAAGAAGTCGAGGGACTGGAGGGAGGCATAGGCTGAGATGAACTCTGCCTTGTTGACCGCAGATTGGCAGTTCCAGAGGCTACCGGAGACCTGGAACTCCACGTGGGTCGTGCGCGCTGGGACCACCAGAGTAGGGTGGCCGCGGCCACGCGGTGAGGAGCGTTTGTATGGTCTGTGCAGAGAGGAGAGAACAGGGATAAACAGACACATAGTTGACAGGCTACAGAAGAGGCTACGCTAATGCAAAGGAGATTGGAATGACAAGTGGACTACACGTCTCGAATGTTCAGAAAGTTAAGCTACGTAGCAAGAATCTTATTGACTAAAATGATTAAAATGATACAGTACTGCTGAAGTAGGCCAGCTGGCAGTGGGTGCGTTGTTGACACTACACTAATCAAGTCATTCCGTTGAGTGTAATAGTTTCTGCAGTGTTGCTATTCGGGGCTAGCAGGCTAGCTAGCAGTGTTGTTTACGTTACGTTGCGTTAAAAGAACGACAATAGATGGCTAGCGAACCTAGAAAATCGCTCTAGACTACACAATTATCTTTGATACAAAGACGGCTATGTAGCTAGCTAAGTAGCTAGCTACGATCAAACAAATCAAACCGTTGTACTGTAATGAAATGAAGTGAAAATGTGATACAACCTGTGAATGCGACCGGGTAGTTGAGTTCTATACAGAAGACGTTGGCTAGCGTTGGCTAGCTGTTGGCTAGCTAGCAGAGTCACCTACGTTAAGGACGACAAATAGCTGGCTAGCTAACCTCGGTAAATTAAGATAATCACTCTAAGACTACACACTCTAAACCTAAACAACACAATTATCTTGGATACGATGATACGATGATACGAAGACAGCAAAGACAGCTATGTAGGTAGCTAACACTAAACTAATCAAGTCGTTCAGTTGAGTGTAAAAGTTTCTCAGTGCAGCTAATCAGTGGACGTTAGCTAGCTGGCTAGTGAAGACTACGTTAGGACGGCGAAATACGATAATTACGCAATTATCTTTGATACAAAGACGGCTATGTAGCTAGCTGAGAAGAAATTGCTAAGATAAGACAAATCAAACCGTTGTGATATAATGAAATATAATGAAAAAGTTATACTACCCGTTGGAGCGACGTGCAGATGCGACCACTCGCTCCAACCGGCACCCCTTCATAGTAGAAGCCTGAAACAATGTTCTAAAGACTGTTGACATATAGTGGAAGCCATAGGAAGTGCAAGATGACCAATATCCCACTATCTTCATTAGGGGCTGAGTTTAAAAACTACAAACCTCAGATTTCCCACTTCCTGTTTTATTTTTTTCTCAGGTTTTTGCCTGCCATATGAGTTCTGTTATTCTCACAAATCATTCAAACAGTTTTAGAAACTTCAGTGTTTTCTATCCAATACTAATAATATGCATATTTTAGCATCTGGGCCTGAGTAGGAGGCAGTTTACTCTGGGCATGCTTTTCATCCAAAAGTGAAAATTCTGTCCCCTAGCCCAAACAGGTTAAAAACTGTAACATCCTATGTTTCACTGAGACGTGGCTGAACGAAGAAACAGACAATATAGAGCTGCCGGGATTTTCCATGCACCGGCAGAACAGAGACGCTACACCTGGTAAGACGGGGGTGTGTGTCTTTTTGTCAATAACGGCTGGTACACGATGTCTAATATTAAAGAAGTCTTGAGGTATTGCTCACCTGAGGTAGTGTACACTAAGGTAGTGTACCTAGACAGCAACTATCTACCAAGAGTTCTCATCTGTATTATTTGTATCCTTCTATTTACCAACACAAAGCGAAGCAGGCACTAAAACCGTTCTCAACCAACTCTATAAGGCCATAAGCAAAGAAGATAATGCTCACCCAGAAGCGGCGCTCATAGTGGCCAAGGACTTTAATGCAGGGAAACTTAATTTCTTGACGCACCCATCCCGTTAGCGGGATCATTTTCATCAACATCCTCTGAATTGCAGAGTGCCAAATTCAAATTCAATTACAAAAAATATTTAATTTTTGTGATCATGAAATCACAAGTGCAATATAGCAAAACACAGCTTTGCTTGTTGTTAATCCACCTGGCGTGTCAGATTTCGATAAAGCTTTTCGGCAAAAGCTATCCAGGCATTTATGTAAGCACATCTCTCTCAGTAGACAAAATATTACAATATTACAAACAGCAGCCAAGTAGATTGGTCACGAAAGTCAGAAAAGCAATAAATTGAATCGCTTAACCTTTGAATATCTTAGGATGTTTGCACTCACGAGACACCCAGTTACACATTAAATGTTCCTTTTGTTCCATAAAGATTATTTTTATATCCAAATACCTCCATTTGTTTGGCACATTATGTTCAGAAATCTACAGGCTCGAGTGGTCACGACATCGCAGACAAATTCCAAATGGTATCCGTAAAGTGCGTAGAAAGATGTCAAATGTTTTTATAATCAATCCTCGGGTTGTTTTTACAATATACAGTGCCTTGCGAAAGTATTCGGCCCCCTTGAACTTTGCGATCTTTTGCCACATTTCAGGCTTCAAACATAAAGATATAAAACTGTATTCTTTTGTGAAGAATCAACAACAAGTGGGACAAAATCATGAAGTGGAACGACATTTATTCGATATTTCAAACTTTTTTAACAAATCAAAAACTGAAAAATTGGGCGTGCAAAAGGCTTCAGGGCAACAAAGTCAAGGTATTGGAGTGGCCATAACAAAGCCCTGACCTCAATCCTATAGAAAATATGTGGACAAAACTGAAAAGGCGTGTGAGAGAAAGGAGTCCAACAAACCTGACTCAGTTACACTTGGTCTGTCAGGAGGAATGGGCCAAAATTCACTCAACTTATTGTGGGAAGCTTGTAGAAGGCTACCTTAAACGTTTGACCCAAGTCGTTCCTGCTCTCAGTCTCTCTGTGTTTTGCCTGTCTGACCCGCCATTTTCATGGCTCCTGTTTTTTTTCCCTTTCTGTGAGATCCTCCACTCCCTTTCTATTTTGACTCTCTAAATCCTTTAAGTAAGTCTAGTGTTTATGTTTTAGGCAGCTCTGTGGTGTGGATCAGCATCCCTGCGCTGTCCGTGGAGTTTGCTTTTCAGCAGCACCTAATTTCGCTATATCTATCAAAAGGAAAGCCATATTATGTGATTACAATATTGAAACAATAATACAATGATATGTCTTTTTAATTCTAGCTCTGTCAAGTTGGTTGTTGGACTTTGCTAGACAGCCATTTTGAAGTCTTGCCACAGATTTTCAACCTGATTTAAGTCAAAACTGTAACTAAGCCATTCAATGTTGTTTTGGTAATCATTTCCAGTGTATATTTGCTTTGTGTTTTAGGTCATTGTTTTGCTGAAAGGTACATTTGTCTACCAGTGTCTGTTGGAAAGCAGACTGAACCAGGATTTCCTCTAGGATTTTACCTGTGCTTAGCTCTTTTCTGTTTTTTTTGTCCTAGAAAACTCCTGAGGCCTTGCCAATTACAAGCATACCCATATCATAATGCAGCCACCACCATGCTAGAAAGTAATATGAAGAGTGGTACTCAATGATGTGTTCTGTTGGGTATACCCCAAACGTATTGCTTTGTATTCAGGAGATAAAGTACATTTCTTTGCCACATTTTTTGCAGTTTTACTTTAGTGGCTCATTGCAAGCAGGATGCATGTTTTGGAATATTTTTATTCTGCACAGGCTTCGTCCTTTTCAATCTGTCATTTAGGTTAGTATTGTGGAGTAACTACAAGGTTGTTGATCCATCCTCAGTTTTCTCTCACAATCATTAAACTCTTTAACTGTTTTAAAGTCACCGTTGGCCTTGTTGTGAAATCCCTGAGCGGTTTCCTTCCTCTCTGGCAACAGGGTTAGGAAGGACAGCTGTATCTTTGTAGTGATTGAGTCTATTGATACACCATCCAAGTGTGATTAATAACTTCACCATGTTCAAAGGGATATTCAATGTCTGCTTTTTTATCCATCCTACCAATAGGTGCCCTTCTTTGCAATGCATTGGAAATCCTCCCTGGTCTTTGTGGTTGAATCTGTTTGAAATTACCTGCTCGACTGAAGGACCTTACAATTATCTGTATGTGTGGGGTACGGAGATGAAGTAGTTTTTCAAAAATCATGTTAAACCGTACTATTGCACACAGAGTCCATGGAACTTATGTGACTTTACTCCTGAAATGTAGGCTTGCCATAACAGAGGTTGAATACTTACTGACTCAAAATATTTCAGCTTTTCATTTTTTATACATTTTTAAAAATGTCTAAAAACACAATTCCACTATGACATTATGGTATATTGTGTGTATACCAGTGACATAAAATTGATATTTCGTGTGGAAAAAGTTGAGGGGTGTGAATACTTTCTGAAGGCACTGTATGTACAGATATACTACAGATACAGCCTTATTCTAAAATGGATTAAATACATTGTTTTCCTCATCAATCTGCACACAATACCCCATAATGACGAAGTGAAAACGGGTTTTTCGAAATGTATGCAAATTTATTAAAATTGAAAACAGAAATGCCTTGTTTTCATAAGTATTCAGACCCTTTGCTATTCGACTTGAAATTGCGCTCATGTGCATCCTGTTTCCATTCTTTATCCTTGAGATGATTCTACATCTTGATTAGAGTCCACCTGTGGTAAATTCAATTGATTGGACATGATTTGGGAAGACACACACCTGTTTATATAAGGTCCCACAGTTGACAGTGCATGTCAGAGAAACGACCAAGCCTTGAGGTTGAAGAAATTGTCCGTAGAGCTCCGAAACAGGATTGTGTCTGGGGAAGGGTTACAAAAAATGTCTGCAGCATTGAAGGTCCCCAAAAACACAGTGGCCTCCATCATTCTTAAAGGGAAGAAGTTTGGAACCACCAAGAATTCCTAGAGCTGGCCGCCCAGCCAAAATGAGCAATCGGGGGAGAAGGTCCTTGGTCAGGGAGGTGACCAAGAACCCGATGGCCACTCTGACAGAACCTTCCAGAAGGACAACCATCTCTGCAGCACTCCACCAATCAGGCCTTTTATGGTAGAGTGGCAGACAGAAGCCACTCCTCAGTAAAAGGCACATGACAACCCGCTTGGAGTTTTCCAAAAGCCACCACTAATGAAACCACGATTGAACCCTTTGGCCTCAATGCCAAGCATTACTTCTGGAGGAAAACTTTTTTTTTTTTTGTGGTACTTTCTAACACTTTTCGCCACAATTTTGTGATATCCAATTGGTAGTTGGTCTTGTCCCACCGCTGCAACTCCTGTACGGCCTTGGGAGAGGTGAAGGTCGAGGACCATGCGTCCTCTGAAACACGATCACGAGAATGGGAGATACTCCCTAAACACAGGTGTGCCAAGCTTGTAGCGTCATACCTAAGAAGACTCAAAGGCTGTAATCGTTGCCAAACGTGCTTCAACAAAGTACTGAGTAAAGGGTCTGAATACTTATGTAAATGTGATATTTTTGTTTTATCATTTTTTAGAAATTAGCAAAAAAAAGTTTTTGCTTCGTCATTATGGGGTATTATGTGTAGATTGAGGGAATAAAAACAATTGAGTACATTTTAGAATAAGGCTGTAATGTAACAAAATGTGGAAAAAGTCAAAAGGTCTGAATACTTTCTAAATGCACTGTATGTCACAGGGTGGATGGCATTCTTTGATATGATGCATCTTCCTTGAGGCTGTACTCCATAATGTGAAATCAAACTGGAATATATTTTCACATCTCAAACCTCTGGCTCCCTGTCTCAGCTGCACACAACATAGTCAGTGTTTAAAGATCATCTCTGCTATGAGATGGGGGCCGCTAACGACAGTATGTGTCAAAACGTAGCCTAATAACAACACACACTTATCAATACCCTTTACATAACTGGCTGCTGGAAATCCTTGTTACCATAGTGACATTGTACCCCTCCAAGCCTAAAGGCCTATAGTGATGCTAGTAATGAAGTACCACCCACCCATGAATCAGGTTTACCCAGCAGCCTGATAAGAGGCATTGTCTGCTCTGTGGAGGGAAGGAGGGAGGGAGGGCTGGCGGGAGGGAGTGAGTGGGTGGGTGGCAGCTCTCTCAGAGATGACTCTGTGGTACTGATGGACTGGCTGGCTGTGCTTGCAGGTGGGCTTCCAGATTAAGACGCGGGTCCAGGAGCTGGGCCATGGATGTATCTACCTGGTTCAGAAGGCTGGGGCCCTGCAGATGAGCCCCACTGACAGCTTCTCCAAGAGGGAGCTCATCGAGTGTGCCCGTGGCGTCACTGAGAAGGTAGGCTGGAAAGAAGGCTGTTATAGTGTAATTCTTAAACCTTGAGATAAATTGTGATAACTTTAAAGTCTGCAATGTTATTATCTGAATGCAAAGAAATATATATCAGTTGAACAAAGAGTCAAGGTATGAATGTCGTTCTGGTGTCAGGGAAATAGCTGAGAATAGGCTCTCAGGATTATGGTTTGTTATAATGGAGCATTCTCCACTGTGCCTGAAAGCCCTTATTCCCCTGGGGGAAGAACTGGGGGAGTGAATCAAGCAGACCTACAGTAGGTGTCATGAAACTGGAGTTATGTTTTCTATGTGTTGTGTTAAGATAACAACTTGTGCTCTACAGTAGCCGTGAAGATTAATATCAGTTCAGTGTTTCAGTTTATGTTCTCTTGATTGTACTTATATAGTGAAATTAGACCAATTTGTCCCTTCTGTGACCCTAGAACTAGCAGAAGATATCACTGGTTCTCAATGAGTCGGCATTAGAATTTATTGTCCTTGCCCACTGCATGATTTGATTCAAGACTCATATCAGACTTGAATAATTTGTGGCCTAATGCTTTTGAGGACTGGGGAGCTGAACCTTGCTATGCCTCATTTGAATGCGTCTCCCATGGCTTTTCGTTTGTTTGAGGGACCGCAGACGTCTGTCTGTCTGGACTGGGAGGGAGAGTGTGTGTGATGCAGCGTCGGATTCATTGTTTTAACGTGTTTGTGCAGCAGCAGGCTCAAGGCTATTGCACGGTTCCCCCTCTCTCTCCTTCTGCTAGCTCCCTAACAGCTCCCTGCTCAGTCCAGCTCTCTCAGATTGCCTCACAGTCGGTCCTCCCATTACCTTGATTCGCATCTTGAATTGAATGCAAATGGGAAGCTTTAATCAAATGAGGATTCTACCAACATGTTAATTGGTGATGGTGGATCGTGCACTGTAAGCCGTGGATCCTGAGTGGTGGTTGTCATTCACAGATTATAGCAGATATTATGCCTAAGCTCCTTCGTTTTCTCTTAACATAATAAGGTCAGAGGGTATGATTAGTTTATGATCATGCTGTGTGTTTGAATGTTTTTGAGACCGACCTGGAAGTGCTGTTATTAATCCTGGGTTGTGTGTTGCTCTGTCTGTCTGTCTAGGTTTCCATGGTGCTGTCTGCACTGCAGGCAGGTAACAAAGGCACTCAGGCCTGCATCACAGCAGCCAGCACTGTCTCTGGCATCATCGCTGACCTGGACACCACCATCATGTTCGCCTCGGCCGGAACACTCAACCCTGAGAACGAAGAGTCCTTCGCAGACCACAGGTGAGACCAGACCAGGACAGAGTAGTGAGGTGAACACTGTTCTGTTGAGGAGATGACCTTGGGACAAATGTATTAAGTCCACAGAAACCACAGGTCAAATATGGGTCAGTGAAGGAATAGAATAGAATGCATGGACTTTGACCTCATACAAGATGGCTTTCTTTTGAGAAAAAGGAATATTTCTTCCCATAAATTGCAGCTTCTGTATGACTATAGAGTATTCATTTCAATAAATCTTTATTGTTCCCAATGGGTATTTGACAAGGTTTTGTGTGGTGTTCTTCAGGGAGAGCATCCTGAAGACAGCCAAGGCTCTGGTGGAGGACACTAAGCGGCTGGTGTCTGGGGCAGCATCCAGTCAGGACAGATTGGCCCAGGCCGCCCAGTCCTCAGCCAACACCATCACCATGCTCACTGATGTGGTCAAACTGGGGGCCACCAGCATGGGCTCTGACGACCCAGAGACTCAGGTAATACACTGACCACACCCTGTTGGATTGAAAGGACAACAAATAAATGTAACACTACAGCAATCTTCAGACACTAAACCATTTTTTAAAATAAATATTTACACATATTTATATCACATACCAAATAGTCCAATCATAATTTAACCTGTATGCCCATGTATTATATAAAGGTAATCCTGACAGACCCGCACTGTTCTGATATTCTTTTGTCATTCTGTCTAGTCATTCTGTAACCGAGCCCTCTTATATACATTTCCTCCTGCTGTATCTCTCCCCTTCATTTTGTTAAATGTATCATAGTTCCAAGAAGAAGTGATAAGGCCTGATAAACCTGTACTTGTGCTGTATTAATGTCTCTCTCTCTCTCTCCTGCCCCCTCTTGTCAGGTGGTCCTCATAAATGCGGTGAGAGATGTGGCCAAGGCTCTAGCTGAGCTCATCGGTGCCACCAAGTGTGCTGCAGGCAAGCCAGCGGATGACCCATCCATGTATCAGCTGAAGAGTGCTGCCAAGGTACTGTAAGACACACACATCTTTAACGTAGAGAATATCGCACTGAATTTGTGTATTCAGCCGCCCTTGTTTTGCACAAATGTAGCTCCTGTACAGGGATATGCTTATCTATAGATACAGTATCTAATACAATATGCTGTCTTGTGTGTGTCACAAATCATTACGTAGGATCCGGTTTCCAGCAGGATATGACACCTTCTTATCGCTGTTCGTGTTTGACCGTGTGTGTTTGACCGTGTGTGTTTGACCGTGTGTGTGTGATGCGTGTGTGATGCGTGTGTGATGTGTGTGTGTGTGTGTGTGTGCGTGTGTGTGTGTGTGTGTGTGTGTGTGTGTGTGTGTGTGTGTGTGTGTGTGTGTGTGTGTGTGTGTGTGTGTGTGTGTGTGTGTGTGTGTGTGTGTGTGTGTGTGTGTGTGTGTGTGTGTGTGTGTGTGTTTGCCACTGTCACTGAGATGGGTATCAGGTGTGTGTGACTCATGCTTGTCCCAGTGGGTGTGAGATCTGAGCCATCTGTCATCACACCACTGTGACTGTTGGACTGTAGAGGCTCCTTATCTCCAACACTATGGAGAGATGGCCACTGACTGGGGCTTTACTGAAGCCTAGCCAAACCTACCTGCCCTGTCCATTCTATTCACACTCTCCCACCATATCCACCAACACATAGGCCAGCAGTTCAGAGACACAAAATAAACTCCACAGTAATGTTTCTCAATTTTAATAGAGGATATCCAAGGAAACATTACACTAAACAGACTTGGGAGCATATTTCACAGTGTGCAGAGACCTCATAGTTCGCAGGCCTTACAGCCCGAGTCCAGGTATGGGCTTTAAGTATATCTGTCCTTGGTTATAACTTGGACCAGATCAAAGGATTTATAGGTCGACTGTATAGCCAGCATCATATAACCATAACCAAAGCATTACCTCTCTAAGACACGCCCCTAATCCTTCTCACCCTTCAATCACTCTTATCCTCCAACAATTCAGCCATACATATGCAACTCTAACTGTTACATTAGGCTTATTTTCCTCTCTAGTTTTAATCTAATTAGGGCCACCCATGTAACCTACTCAAGCTCACAGCTTGTTTTCATTCCTCCAACATATGGTGACCTCCGAATGGGACCCTCTCTCAAACCCCTCAGTGCTCTGTTAGGTTTGTTGAAATATGTTCAGCGTTCCATGGCACAATCTGCTCCTCACAAACAAGCTGTACACGGTCTGTTTGAGGTTTTGTAGCACGGTTCTTGCTTATAAAACAAGTTTGTCTGTGTTTCTGCTTCAAGGTTTTTGTATAGTATGTATAGTATTGTCCTTCCATACTGTTGGTGTTCTATCTACTGCGAGACCCCAGTCTTGTCTCTGGTACTGGGGGGAGATGGCGCCACCTGCTGGCCTGGCACTGTGTTTTGTGAGTGTCATCCCCACTTTTACAGTCCCTCTCTCTCCCTGAAAGGTGATGGTGACCAATGTGACGTCACTGCTGAAGACGGTCAAGGCTGTGGAGGATGAGGCTACTCGCGGGACAAGGGCATTGGAGGCAACCATTGAGTGCATCAAACAGGAGTTGACAGTAAGACTCCTTGACAGGCTCCCCTTGCCAGGCTGGTTAAAACCAGGGAGGTGTGCCTCTATATTGAATGCAGTACCTAACCGTTAAAAACAACCATTTTTTACTTGACTTAAACTCTGATATCTTTTCAACCTTTGCTACTCCTCTTCTCCTCTCCTCCCCAAAGCCCTGCAGTATTCTCATTGGTCTTATCAGGGATTTTGTAGCAGACACAGGGGGAAAGGGACCCTGAAATTTTTGTCCGCTTGTTTTTCTTGTGATTTACTGCTAATCCTTATCAGTGTACCCTCAGGACCACAACAGGCTTTACCTAGGTTGCAAATCCAATTCAAACACATCCCACTTAGCTCACAATTATAGTAGCATCAATAACACTAGGACATTTGTCCACCCTATGTATTTACTATGTATTATTATTACTGTTCAAGACTAACAATAAGCGCCAGGAGTATTTTCTAGTCAGGTCATAACGTCAGGAAAAACTCCTGTCCCTTAGTAATAATGCACAAACATGTGCATCAAAGTAGATCATCCTCAGTGGCTGGCAATGCAGTCACAGTTAGTCATGCTGTGTGTGTGCGCAGGTGTTCCAGTCCAAGGACGTCCCCGAGAAGTCGACCACGCCGGAAGAGTTTATCCGCATGACAAAGGGCATCACCACAGCAACAGCCAAGGCTGTGGCAGCGGGCAACTCTGCCCAGCAGGAGCACGTCATCGCCACAGCCAACCTGAGCCGCAAAGCCATCTCTGATATGCTGACCACCTGCAAGGTGATAATCCACCCCAACCCTGTCAAATCAGGCTTCACACTGACACTACAGCACAGCATTCAGTCCCATTATGCTGCTCTGCCAGGGAAAATGTGAGAGCAGGACAGCAGGGGCCTAGTTCAGATGGCCGGTGTGACTCACTCATGGTTCGATGTCACTAAGCCTTGAACATTAGGCATGATGTCCTTCAGGCACATCACAATATTTTACTTCTAGCAGTGAAAAGACCAGGAAAGAAGGATCAAAAAGTATTTGGAGACCTTAACAAACTGGCTCATACTGCTCTAAATAACATACAGTCTGGATCACAGGAGGTTGGTGGCACCTTAATTGGGGAGAACGGGCTTGTAGTAATGACTGGAGCGGAATCAGTGGAATGGTATTTAATACATCAAACACATGGTTTCCAGGTATTTGATGCCATTCCATTTGCTCCGTTCCGACCATTATTATGAGCCGTCCTGCCTTCAGCAGCCTTCTGTGGTCTGGATAGTATATCCTAATGTACTGTTTCCCAACTCCAGTTCTCGAGTACCCTCTGTGGCAGCACCGGACAACCACACATGATTCAACTCATTGACGGCTTGAATGATTAGTTGAAATGTTGAATCAGGTGTGCTTGTACGGAGCTACAACAAAACATTTTACTGTTGGGTGGTACTGGAGAACTGGAGTTGGGCATCACTGGACTAGTGGTCACACTATATTTTAGACATTGACTCACTGACTAGGCAGAGCATATCATCTAGGCAAAGCATATCACTAAGCAGAGCATATTACCAGGCTGAAAATATCACTTGGCATAGAAAATGTCACCTTTTTAAGTTGTTGTTTCTTCTTCCAGCAAGCGGCCTGTCATCCAGAGGTGAGTGAGGAGGTAAGGAGCAAGGCCCTGCACTACGGGTCAGAGTGCACCACTGGATACATCGACCTGCTGGAGCAAGTACTGCTGGTGAGATGGAGAATACAATGCATCACACGGACAACACCTTATGACTCATAACCTCTCTTAGCTTGGCCTGATGGCATATGTTGCCATAAGAAAGATTGTGTTCTCTGTTTGTGTCCAGGTGCTTCAGAAGCCCACGGCTGACCAGAGGCAGCAGCTGGCGGTTCACTCCAAGTGTGTTGCGGGATGTGTGACAGAGCTAATTCAGACAGCTGAGGCCATGAAGGGTGAGACCGTACACAGCGCTGCCACACACAATTGCATACATGCACACACACACACACATTCACCTAGAGGAGCATAGTTCGATCAGACTACTGCATTCTGCAGAAACACGACATACCATTCTGGCTATTTATTCAAACAATGTACATTTGTGTGCATGTGCGTGCGCTGGAAACTTATTGTAGCTGGAAATTACAGATTTATTTTATGGAACATCTACATAGGCGTACAGAGGCCCATTATCAGCAACCATCTCTCCTGGGTTTACTAATGATCAATTAGCCTTTTATAATGATAAACCTGTATTAGATAGCACAACATGTCATTGGACACAGGAGTGATTGTTGCTGATAATGGGCCTCTGTACGCCTATGTAGATATTCCATTTAAAGAATCAGCAGTTTCCAGCTGTAATAGTTATTTACAACATTACCAATGTCTACACTGTATTTCTGATCATTTTGATGGACAAGAAATGTGCTTTCCTTTCAAGAACAAGGACATTTCTAAGTGACCCCAAACTTTTGAACGGTAGTGTAGTTCGGGTATAATGTGTATATTTAGGTTTTATATACAGGGCACGTTTGTAAAAGAGATCTAGGTTTCAATATGTCTTCCCTGTTAAAATAAAGGTTCAATAAAAAATAAGAATATTGTGTTTGGGTGAGAATTGGATCCCAGTGTACAGCCAAAGACCCACTGGGGTTATCCATTTCACCTCTAATGGCTCTTCTTTCCCTCTCTCTATCCTGCCTCAGATGGGGGTAAGTGAGAGATGGGGCTGTTTGGTTCCTGCAGATCACTTTTCACACAGGCACAGAGGGGAGGTAGAGAAGGGGGGAAGGGTGACTGAACAGATTTCCCCAGGGTTCAACATAATCTGCAACAACATCATTCCATCTGCTTTTCCAAGCTGTTCTCAAATAGTCCTGTTTTATGGCCACTTTAAAACCTATAAAGGGTGGCAATAATCCATTGAAGGTATATCTCTTTAAACTCTTATTTAACTTTGAGGCATTAGAATCGCTATAGACAGAACATGGAGTGGAAAACCTGGAAGGTAGATCTGGTTGGCTTTGTATGTTCAGAGGTGTAATGCTCGTTATCATTGCATGTGTGGAGTTGTTTGTGTGTTGACTGGTAAATTGACTGGTGTTATGTGGATCTTGTTATGTGCGGTGGCATTTGTATAGACAGGGCATAAGTGAACTGGCTTTGTCTGAACTGGGAATGTATTTCTGTGTTGTAGGATTTGTATAATGTGGTTATGACCTCTCGGTGGTGTGGTTTAGGGTCAGAATGGGTGGACCCCGAGGACCCCACTGTAATCGCAGAGACTGAGCTGCTGGGTGCGGCAGCCTCCATCGAAGCCGCAGCCAAGAAACTGGAGCAGCTGAAACCCAGAGCCAAGCCCAAGGTAGGCCTATCAGTCCCCTTCTCAACCACCTCCAGCACCTCTCTCCACACCTCTCAGACCAGACCTCCAACACAGAACACACCTATCTACTCAGGAAGGCTACCTGTGCCAAAGATAACAAAGGTTCACATTGACTTTAAAGTACAGTAATTTGTTACAATCTCAGAGCTGAGATTGTGATTTGTTGGGGGGGAAATGGGAGTATTATGTGAACTGTAACCCACCTGTAAAACGATGCTGACTCAAGACAGCCTACTTGTGTGTTCTGTGAGCTTGCAGAATGTTGATGTATTTATGGCCGTTAGAAGGTGTTGTCTGGGGAGCAATCTGGTGTTTTTCTAGAGATTCTGTAGAGCCGTGTTGCCAGGAGACAATTACATTACTGGGACCTGAAGCTTATGTTGGAATGAGTACACATTTGTGATGATCTGTCTGAAACCTATTGAAGGAAAGGTCATCCTCCTTGTTGAACCCATTTCCTTTGTTTAATTACAGCATTCCGTTGTTTTTAGAGTAAAATAAGAAGGGCCTTTCTCAGCCCAAGGTGTTCACCCACTTTCATGGAATGATTTTGCACAACCCAACTTTACTGATCTTAAACTGTAACAAAACTATCTCTGTGAGTACTTGCATTGTCTGAAATTCGATTACAAAAGTTGAACAGTAAGTATGTAAGGTGTGAGCTGTATACATTTGTGTGTTTGTTTGTGTGTGATGGTGTGTACATTGAACCTCCCAACATTGAACCTCCCAATACTCTTCCTCCTTCTCCTGTAGTGCTCTGTGGTGTTCTTGTTTTGTGTCATTGGTTGATCAGATCTGGTCCCTCTCTCCAGCTCTCTGGTGCAGTAATAAACATGGCTGGAGAATCTCCTGTTTTCATAAGCGACTTTCTGATAGCCCTGCAGTCTCAGGTCCAGACTTCAGCAGGGCACAGTGTTTATGAGAGGGGGGTGTAGGGAGGTTTGCTTAGTTTGGATGTCAGTATCTGTCTGCCCTCTAGTGAGCTGTTAACAATGGTGCATGCCATCTTCTTCCACAAGGCAGAGAGGCAGGGCAGAGATTTTGAGGTCTTTGTTTCATGATGTAAACCGTAGCTGGTAAGAATGATTGTTTCTGAGGTTTACTGCAGAATACCTTAGACCTCAAAATATCAAGCCCATAGTACAACTTCAGAAAGGAACATTGAATAAAACATCTAAATCAGAGTGAACCATGTTTCCTCTAATGACGAGGTAGGGTCTGTGACTATCCTTCCATACTTTCCTCTCTGTGCCCCTTCTCCCCTCCTTCCCACCCTGTAGAAGGACCTCTCCCGCCCCAGCATGCTTCACTCTTCCTCCATTCTCTTGAGATTTTGTAGACCTGGAAGCCTTCTCTGCAGGCCTCTGTCTGATATGTTTGATATATTAGGTTGTTATTCAGTCCAACTATATATCAAACATATTCCTACAGTGTCCCGCCCTGTCTCCAGCCACGTGTGCCTTGTGTGTTGGTGCTGCTGGCATGATCTGTGGTCACTGACTGATGTAGTCTACTGAGACAGGAGTGACATTATTTATTTCCCTTTTTAGAGGTGCTTCTGTATCTTGCCAAGTGTTTTGTTTGGATTTTCCAACCGCAAACAGTATTTGAAGATCCGTGGAAGCATTCCCCATTATGAAATGTGTTGGTGGATGTGATTGGCCAGTAACTCAACATGGCACCATAAAACAACCAATGGAGTTTATTGTTTTGTCTTATTGCCACAAGATATCACCCTAAGTGCATTTCCATGGTTAAATGTGTGCTTTTGCTTTTAGCAAGCTGATGAGACGCTGGACTTTGAGGAGCAGATCCTGGAGGCAGCGAAGTCCATAGCTGCAGCCACTAGTGCTCTGGTGAAGTCTGCTTCGGCAGCTCAGAGAGAGCTGGTGGCGCAGGGCAAGGTCAGTTACAACTGTTTCAGAATCATAAATGTCTGAATGTCACCTCAGCAACAAAAAACACAAGTCTGTGAAATGTCTCTCTCTCTGCCCTCCAGGTGGGATCCATTCTTGCCAATGCTGTGGATGATGGCCAGTGGTCACATGGTCTCATATCTGCTGTGAGTTTCCATCATTTTGTATTTTTTACATGTAATATTAAAACCAAACTTGATCGTGAAACTGTGCATGGTGAATCAATGTTTCTGTCTGAGGCTGTACCCTGATGTGTGGTTGCTATTCCCTGTAGGCAAGGATGGTGGCGGCAGCGACCAGTAACCTATGTGAGGCAGCCAATGCCTCAGTCCAGGGCCACGCCAGTGAGGAGAAGCTCATCTCCTCAGCCAAGCAAGTGGCAGCCTCCACAGCCCAGCTCCTAGTGGCCTGCAAGGTCAAAGCTCAACCGGACTCCGAGGCCATGAGGAGACTACAGGTATAACCCTACTAAAAACAACACAACCCACTGGGTTCCACTGCTATTTCCCTGACTTCGCCTCCACACAATATGATGGCATTAACCATGGGTTCTGTATCCCTAAGGCTGCTGGGAACGCGGTCAAGCGGGCATCAGACAACCTGGTGAAGGCGGCTCAGAAAGCAGCCTTTGACAAAGCTGATGACCACAGTGTGGTGGTCAAGACCAGGTTCGTGGGTGGCATTGCTCAGGTGAGATTTTAAGAGTTTATATTCTGAATACCCTGTAAGTGACACATTGAAGTGTCACTTCAATTTTACTTTGTGGATTTTGCACCTCCCAGCTTTGCTGCCTTCACATGCAAATGTTTCCTCTAACTAAATGGTTTTGAAATTGAGGTATGACTGAATAGAACAACAGCTGCGATTCAAATCTGTGGTTTCGCATGCATCCACAGCTGCCTGAACATCAAGTCCCTTGAAAAGTTTTCACATTCTTGTGGTTATCCACTCACTTTTCATCCATGGCCATATGTAATTGAAGAGTGGATGTCTACTTCTTAGCCTAGGGCTCCCTTCTACCTAGGAAGCTTTGTTTTCAACTGAGGAAGGTGATTGAGTGTCTTCCAGAAATCATGTTGTGTGTGCATTTGTGCATATATGTGTGCCTGAGTGTCCGTGCATACATGGGTGTGTATAACACTGAAGGGCTTCTAGCCAGCACCCCTCCAGAGACACTTTCCCAAAGCGGGTCTCTCTCAAGTGGGCTAATCATAACCCACCCGCTGCCATCTCCCAAATCCACAAGAGCTCCTTGCTTAAGAAAATAAATGGATACTTACTACTTAAATTTAAGACATTCCACCAGTTACCACAGAACAGTTATGTTAATTCTAGGTTTTCTATAACCCGCTTTGAAGAAACCTACTGTGAAATGGAGTATGAGCAGTATTCCAAATGTTCTGAAGAAAATATTTCCTTTGTAGAACTCAATCAAGTCCATATGTACACTGAAGGGACTCAAGGAAATGGTTTGACAATTTTATTACCTGTTGGGTTTGAGTGTTACAGGACAGATTGAAGATGAGCAGACTAAAGCGTGTATTTAATATTTAACCCTTTCCTCCTCTCCTCAGATCATTGCAGCCCAGGAAGAGATGCTGAGGAAGGAGAGAGAGCTGGAGGAGGCCAGGAAGAAGCTGGCTCAGATCAGACAGCAGCAGTACAAGTTCCTGCCCACTGAACTGAGGGAGGATGAGAGATGATTGGTCCGGAGGAAAGTTGATGGACATCAGATTGGAACCTATTGTTACACAGAGATGTAGCTGACACCTGTGGTTAGCTGTTTCTCTCTCACTTACGGGTGGAGTATATAACGTACTTGGGCCAGGCCTGTTTTATGAGAGGAACTAGTGCCTGTGTTCAGATGTGTGTGTGGATGTGTGTGTGTGTGTTTCACAGAGGATGATATTCACAGTATGACTTATAAGGACCAGCTGGCTACAGCTGTACTGTATTAGCGGGGTTAGGACCTGCAATCTGAAGATTAAGACAGATTATTTTACTGATTGTTATGGTAGGATACATGAATAAGGACATCAAAGTTAATTTAACATTATTGGACCCAATAATGGCTAATATTATTAATACTTTCAGCTTTCATGGATACATCTCTAAATCTGTTGAAGGTAGTTTAAAACATGAAAAATAAAAATGGGTAGCTCACTCCAACTGGCACAGCTGACATAGGGATCTATTGCTTAAGTTCCTCAGACAGCATTCTAAGTGTTGGTCGAAGTATTGCTGTACTCCAATGCTTCATTTCATCATTGGCCTGCATGCACCATTATAACTAATACACATCAATAAAGCTACTAACCAATAGTGTAGCTTATAATTGGGCATTTGTAATATGTTAGTATATGAATGTGATCTTTGGATTTGCTGTTGAATAGGTAAATGTTTGAATTTTATATACTGTATTTAATGTGATAGAACTTCATCTTCACACTAAAATCATAGTGTCAGTGGGTCTGGTCTGAGTGGATAGTAAAGCCAACAGCAGATGCTAGTACATCTTACAGCATCATAATACCTTTTACAGTAATAATTCTCCAAGTAATTATTATCAATGGTGTGTGAGTAAGGTGATCACTGCCTCCTTCCTTTGGACATTCAGCTGTCACTCATATTTAAGGAGCATAATGCAGTCTCGTGCAGAGGGTCATTAAGTGGCTAAATCTTGGGGTCTATGTGCGATCCTATCTGTAATGCTTGTCAGACTAGTATTCTCTCCCCACACCCCTCTTTCTGTGCTGCCTGCTGCCTGCACGAGGAGGCTCAAGTTTACATTCTTTGTCATGTTTGTTCTCTCTTGTCTCTGTGTTTTAATTCCAGTCTAATTGACAGTAGCCAGAGTTGGTAGTTCCACCATACACATGCAACAGCAAAGCTATGCTCCGTTTGGCCATGCCCTTTCCAGCTGATGGTGTTTATACTTATTACAGATTCCATTGAATTTGGAAGATGAGCTTCTTCTTGTGTTCATGTTCTTATTGTTACTCTCGGCTATGATCATAGCAATACATTAACACTCAATATACTATATCAGATTGATGAGAGTGCAGCACTGATTGGAATTGTATATGCAGCTGTGTATGGTGTTTTTACTCTTAAACAGCACTGAGATGGCTGGTATAACCTTATGCACTGAGCAGCGCAAGCAATGCCTTCCATGTTCAACCATTCAGGATTACTACTAATGCTCTTGTCAAATGTAACGTGATGAAACTATATACAGTCCAGTCCTGACTAGGAAACTAGTTCATTTATGTTATTACAGTATTGGTGTAGTATAAGGTCATTAGTATTGCTTCCACTCCACCACCTCAACCCCTTGTTGTCAGTCTCTGGTCTACATTGTGTACTAGTGCCTTAATTGATTCTGCTGTACCAACAGCTCAAAGCTGTATCTAAGCCTCATCCTTCTGGATGAGAACATGTCTCTATCAGCCTTTCCCAAACTCGGTCCTCGGACCCCAAGTGGTGCTGCTACACAGCTTATTTCAAATTTTCAAAGCATGATGATTAGTTGATTTTTTTGAATCAGCTGTGTAATCCTAGGGTAAAAACCCAAATGTACACCCCTTGAGGTCCTGAGGACCGTGTTTGGGAAACCCTGCTAGTCTATTCTAACCATAACTCTCTAAGTCTTCAATTACCACCTAGTCCTATGCCATAACACAATGTATTGCCTTGGCTGGTAGCCCATCTGCCTGCCGTAAACCCTGCTGGTATATAAAGTGCATCCATGGGTCGTTTAGGTTTTAGACTAAATACGAAAATGAACACACCACTGCATTCCATGAGCATGTGGCAAGTTATTGAACTCTTAAAGATGGGAATTTGCTCTGCCTTGATATTCATTCAACATACAAGTAATCCTTATAAATAGGACAAATGAACTTCCTTGTTTAATTGTTAAACCACTATAAATTTGTTTTTATCGATAAATGTAATGACTATCCTGAGATAATGTATATTGTCTAAGCAATTTGTCTATAAGCATTAATTGAAATAGGAAAAAAAGACTAGCTGTTATTCAAATGTAGGTGTTGTGCATTCTTTAACAGACTGAATTTGTTTGAAAAGTTAAAATGAACTGATACTCTATGTATAATATTTATCTGGTCACAAAGGTATTTTTTATATTCACTGAAAATAAAGAGTTTGAAACAAGCATGGCCCAGTTTGTTGCTGGTCATTCTGATTTAATGTACTGTATGTATCATTCATTCTTGAACAGGAATCCTGAAATGTCTGAAAGGGAAGTCGAATTGAATAGCAAAGCAAAGACTTTATCAGCTCACCAACATTCTTTCCAGTAGAGGTCCCTGTTTGTCTTTTCAATGCTGCAGTTGGGGTCACTGGGTGTTCTGAGAACTGATGTAGTACTGGAGGGCCATTACATTGCAAATGCAGTCAGCCAGACCAAATATGGTCATACAGTATATGCTTTATTCCCCCTGGTTCACTGAACAGACTGTGGATACCATGCAGGGACTGGCTGCTATTTTAGATGTTTGGATGTGCTGGTGATGATGGTTGGTATTTCAATTCACTTTAATAGAATGCAAGTATATGGAAAGGAATTACCCATTTCTATATTATTGCTGATATTAAAAGTCCTCTGATGTTTAAGTGATGCCATGTACTGTACATTAGACTGATTCTGTTTCTAGTAGACCTGACAATGGCAGTGGGCACGTTCTCTTCAGGTGGCCATTCTTCAAGTCAGTCTGGAGCTCACGTGCCAGTCCTCACAGTGCACAGCCCTGATTCTTCCCAGGACAGGCTGTATGAAATATGGTCAGAGCAGTGTTGCCCAGCAGTACAATACACAGAGCCAACCTAATGAACGCCATATTTGGCTGTTTGAATGTTTGGGTCTCATGTGAGGCCTGACCACACGGTGGAGAGGGAAAATTCAAGCCATGTGTTCAGCAGGGAAGGGAGTGCCATTCTACCACTACACAGACCAGAGGAAGAGGAGGATGTTTGTTTGGGGAGCTTTGGCTCTGGAATTGGGCTATCAAAACCTTCAATGGGATATGACTAATGCTGTGTAGAACCCACAATCTTCAGTGTGTATGTCCTCTTATTGTCATGAACTTCATGATTGCAGGCTGATTAGGAAACCGCTGTATTAGAACTGAAATCAAGTTACCACACTGGCCATTATTATGGAAACGTTTTCTGCCATCGGCATGAATACCTTCATGGCTCCAACATGAAAGCACCAGTGGTGTGTATTCATGGATGCCAAGGGAAGCCAGGCTTACCAAAAAAACATAAAATAATGTATCTTTCGTCTCTGTGTTTCATAATTTTCCTTCAATTCGTAAGAGGCTGAATGTATTTCACAGGAGAAAGCATCCGAGCGGGCAGAACAGCGATCCGCTGTCACTCTACGTGTAGACCATCTATCTGATGATGTCCAAACGAGTGTGACATTGTTGCCGCCCATAGCATTGAAGGCAAGGGAGGCCAGCAAGCATTTGTCCTCCCATGATAAAAAAATATAGAAAAAAATTGCCAATCAGAGTTGAGCTAAATTGAGTGAGCTCAACTGTGAATGGTCCTGGCGAACCAAAAATAGTGTCTTGGGAAGCCAGCTTGGATTGTGACGTCACAGCTATCAAATCCCATTGAGAGCACACATCATTGACAGAAAAACTTGAATTGTTGTGTGTTGTCCTCCAGTAGCCACTAGCTAACTAAAATTGTCCCTTTCCTAAATTAGCCATGGATGGAGATAGGGAATTAATTCTCCATACTGGCCAATAATTATAACGGCAATTCTCATCCAACCATTAATTCATACATTGTTGTGCCCCTGGCCA
Source organism: Oncorhynchus gorbuscha (assembly GCF_021184085.1). Classification (NCBI taxonomy): domain Eukaryota; kingdom Metazoa; phylum Chordata; class Actinopteri; order Salmoniformes; family Salmonidae; genus Oncorhynchus; species Oncorhynchus gorbuscha. The sequence continues at coordinate 32,883,833 of NC_060174.1, forward strand.
GAGAGGATGAAAGTTCAATATTTTGCTAGTTATAGAAGGCTAATGTTAACTGGCTAACTAACGTTGCCCACTAACAGAAGTTAGGCTAGCTAGAATGCATTTTAGCGAGGTAGCCTAGGACAACATAAGTGTGTACTGTATGACAGCGTGATAGACCGCTTCATCAACATAAAAGAGAAGAGGATGGCATTGGCATTTCTCTACGTGTTTTTATACTTGCACGAACGCAAACACACACCGAAATCAGAACCATGTACAGGCATATCATATTTAGCTTACGTTGATTGGACTACGTTGATTGGACTTGTTTTTGGTATCTTTTAGTTGCTACTGTATTAGAGTAAGCAGTGGTGATTTGACGATGCTGAAGTTGAAATGGTGCTGGAATAGTGGAGAAAGCTCCTGTTTTCTTTGCGACTTGCACTAAATCTCTGTGGTTCTAAATCAATAGCTGTTTAGTGGTCAGAAACATTAACTTGCTTGACCATGCTGTAGGCCATGTAACTGACTGTTACTGTACATGCAATATGCTTTGTGGACTTCACTGGGCAGAGGTTGCTATCCGGTTTTGTGATCGAACAAAGGTGTTCTTGAATTTATTCTGCCACTGTGTCTTCTCATAGTCTCTGCCTTTAGGCCTATACACTGTATATCATGGTCACAAGGCATATGAATAAACAGGTTATAGAGCAAACAATGCAATTATCACAACACATAGGTTGTAATATGGTTTGGGGGGCTTGACTTCCCCAGTGATTTTACCCACATGCTGCTACTGGATTGCACTGATAGTGACTTTGTTTCTATATTTTTGAACCCCTTTCCCTCAGGCACACACACACACACGTCAATATTCGCTCTTTCATACTCTCTCACTCTTCTTGAGACTTGATCAGGTCCATTCAAAAGTAAGAGTGTAAGCCTAGAGAGAAAGACATCTGTTGCTGTTATAATGTAGATGTGGAGTTCTTGTCCACTGACCCCTGTCAGTCCGGCTCACTCGTATGAAGGCCAGCTGTGCCTGGCAGTGGTTATGATGTCAGATCGGTTACATGAGGGAGTATGTCATTAATAACCAGAGAACCTCTGAAGGCCCTCTTTGGGCTCCTAGAGGCTCACGGGACATCCAGTAATCCCAGCCACCCACACCAGGGAACTGTGACCTTCCAAATGTGTTACATTAACAGTGCGTGGTGTTTTTATTAGAGGGACTGTGGCTTGTGCCGTGTCTAATCCCCACAGCATGGTAGCCATTTACTCCCTGCTTCGTTCCATGCTCAAGTTCACAGAGAAGAGGCCTTGTCAAGCCATGGCTAAACTGGATGACAATAGGTCAATGTTTGGGTTTCATTTTTTGCAGACAGGTGATATTCAATGTGCAAGTAACTAGAGGGGTTCATACTCACTTAACTGATAAATTATGTAGCACTTCAAACACCTTGTAAAAGCAAATATCAGAAATGTGTTGGATTATTGCCTGAAGGCTTTTTGTGTTGCTGACTATGTTTAAAAGGGGTAGTTCAGCCATGTTGTATTATGTAAATTAAACTGAACTGACTCAGAAATGTCTGACAGTGTAAATATCTGGGAATAGATGGATCTAAATAAACGTGCTAAGGAAGGTCTTGGTAACATGTCTTACTGTCATTCCTGATGATTGACTGGAGATGGTACCAAGTGTTGAGCAGTGCGAGCCCATAACATTTTTAATTTAGATCCATCAATTAATTAAGTAATTTGAAATAGCTTTATAGAGCACTGGCGGCGCTGGGCAGACTGGGAGCACTGGCGGCGCTGGGCAGACTGGCGGCGCTGGGCAGACGGGAGACTCCGGCAGCGCAGGAGAGGAGAAAGGCTCTGGCTGCGCTAAACAGGCGGGAGACTCCGGCAGCGCAGGAGAGGAGAAAAGCGCTGGCTGCGCTGAACAGGCGAGGCGCACTGAAGGCCTGGTGCATGGTGCTGGAACTGGTGGTACTGGATCGAGGACACGCACAGGAAGCCTGGTGTGGGGAGCTGCTACCGGAGGACTGGAGTGTGGAGGTGGCACAGGATGGGCTAGACCGTGAAGGCGTACTGGACATCTTGAGAGCAGTGTAGGCACAGGACGTGCAAGGCTAGGGATGTGCACAGGAGGCCTGGTGAGTGAGGCTGGCACCAACTTCACCAGCCGACTAACACGCACCTCAGGTTGAGTATAGAGTGCTAACTCAGGTGCTATCAAATCCCCGACACGATCCGTCGGACTAATATTGTATCTATAGCACCAAGCTAGCAACTCCCTCATTACTCTCCACTCCACTTTCCCCATTAACTCCTTCACAGTCTCTGCTTCGCTCACCTCTAACACTGGCTCTGGTTCTGGTCTCCTCCTTGGCTCCTCACGATAAACAAGGAGAGTTGGCTCAGGTCTATCTCCTGACTCAGCCATACTCTCCCTGATCCCCCCCCCCAATACATTTTTTGGGGTGACTTTCAGGTTTCGCTCTGTGCCGCCTTCTCTTTTTTATTGACTCCATTCGCCTATAGCCCTCTTTGCATTGCTGCAGCGAATCCCAGGCGGGCGCCTGCACTCTCTCTGGGTCGGCCGCCCACCTGTCGATTTCTTCCCACGTCGTATACTCCATGCCTCTACCGTCCATAACGTCCTCCTTTCGCTGCTGCCTGTTCACACGCTGCTCGGTCCGTGAGTGGTGGGTGATTCTGTACACGGCGTTCGTCTGTTGGAAGGAAGAGAGTCGGACCGAAATGCAGCGTGTTTGTTACTCATGATCTTTAATGAATGAAAAGTGACGATACATGAAATAACTAAATACAAAAACAACAAACGGAACGAGAAACCTATTACAGCCTATCTGGTGAACACTACACAAAGACAGGAACAATCACCCACGAAATACAAAGCGAAACTATGGCTCCCTAAATACGGTTCCCAATGAGAGAGAACGAGAATCACCTGACTCTGATTGAGAATCGCCTCAGGCAGCCAAGCCTATACAACACCCCTAATCAGCCGCGATCCCAAATACTACAAACCCCAATACGAAAAACAACATATAAACCCATGTCACACCCTGGCCTACCCAAACATATGACAAAAACACTAAATAAAATGACCAAGGCGTGACAATTAAACATTTACTGTATATTTGTCTATTGGTGGTATTGCTTGTTCAGTTCTATTGCAAGGCTGAACATAATTAAGAGATGTATACAATGAGACAGCACAAACACAAAAAATTCTTGGGATAGAAGAAACCCATTGTCAGTGAATGGACTCTGTCTGGTTTGCAGAGACTTATTCTCATGGAAACCAGTCCAAGATAAGTAAGGCTGAAGTTGGACTGAGTTCAGATGGCATCATGCCTTTTTCTCATTTACAGTATATCCATACTGAAGCAGTAACTGCTCAGAGACAAATATCTCGTTCTACTACTGCTTCATAAATTGGAGAGAGAGCAAGCAGAGAGAGTTTGTAAAAAATAATAATGTCAGGAAGGTTGGGCCTTTTTCAACATCTCAGGGCCCTTCAGACGTGATGTTATTTAGACTGTTCAAGTGTAAGCTCTGAGTATGTGGATTGAAGTAAAATGTTGAATGTGAAACTAATGAGAAAATCAAAGCTTATGAAACAGGCAAAAGAGCAGAAATCAGTATTGGGTAAAATGCTATGTAGCACATTTTGGTCCTTTTCGTCAGGATGTTCCAATAACCGCAGCCCAGAGTCTGAAGCACACGAATGGAGGTGTGATGGTTTTATTTGAATTGGCTCCTCAAAGCCAAATTTCAGGGTGATTTGTTATGATGAAACCCCTGACAAGTGCTGAAAAAAATTCTCCAAACTTCCTGAAGTTTTTTTTCTTTGGTCCTTGTCTGTTTTAATTATATTTTTACAGCTGGTTTGTTTTGTATTTCTTCTTTCTCACTGTAAAAGTGTCTACCTCTTTTTAACGTCACAATACTCTTATCTTTGACAATGCTCTTATATACTGTACCATTAAGCATTTACAATTTGGTCTTCTCTACCTATAACTCTGAAATAGCGAAGTGATGTCTTGACGAAGTCCTTGAGTGAGATCATTGTGTTAAAGTGAGCCTGCAGTGAATGGATGACTTTTAAACACGTTCCGTCTTCTTGTGTGGACTAAATGGAATCTGCTTGGAAAGGTATTGCTCTTCAACATAAACCCAGATGACAGCAGCTTATGGATGACTGAGAGGATGCTCCTGCTGCACTACACATGACTATGTTAGGCCATCAATGGGCCTCGCATAACGTACTGGCTTTCACTCAGCCAGAATACGAGAGTCTTCTCAAGAATACAGGACATAGTTCCAGTGATGCCGTCAGCAGTTTTATAACATGGGCCACAGTCTATTCTCTTCTACATTTTGATCAGCTCTCACACTTTCTCTTTCTCACTCTTCTCCAAAATGGTAAAATTACAAATGTGATGTGTGGTGGTTGAATTGACAAACCATTACATCTGTCTGTTATACAGCACTATTTGTACAATTTATTTGACCTTAGACCAGGTATGAGCAACTTTGATGGGGAAGGGGGCCACAAAAAATCTGAATTCACAAGGGGCCCCAGTGGCTAGTGGGTCTGCGTACCCATATCAATGCCCACACATGCAGTGAAAGCCGGTCCTAGCCTTTGGGGGTCCTAAACTATGCTATGAAAGAGATAAGAGATAAGTTATATAAAGACTAATAGTACAAATCTTTGGAGCACCTTAAATTAGATTTTGGGCAAAAAGGCAAACTCCATAATTCATTGAATCAGATGGCTCATTCATCACAAAACCCACTGATATTGCCAACTACTTAAATGCTTTTTTAATTGACAAGATTAGCACACGTAGGCATGATATGCCAGCAACAAATGTCGACACTACACATCCAAGTATAACTCACCAAGTTATGAAAGATATGAATTGTCATTTTGATTTCTGTGTGAGTGTGGCAGAGTGAGTGTGGCAGAGGTGAAATAATTATTGTTGTCTATCAACAATATCAACCCACCAGGGTCTGACAACTTGGATGGAGAAATGCTGAGGATAATAGAGGATGATATTGCCGCTACTATTTACAATAAACAAATTACATTTATGTCTTTACACCCACTGCTATATTGTGGATAAAGACTTACCTGTCTAAAAGACCATAGAGGGTGCTCTGTAATGGAAGCTTCTCCAACATACTGTAATCCAGGTAGAATCACAAATTCCCCATGGCAGCTGTCTAGGCCCCTTCCTTTTTTCAATCTTTACTCCCACAATCTTTGAGTAAAGCCAGTGTGTCTATGTATGTAGATGACTCAACACTATACGATTCAGCAACTACAGCGAGTGAAATCACTGCAACACTTAACAAAGATCTGCAGTTAGTTTCAGAATTGGTGGCAAGGAATAAGTTAGCCCTAAATATTTCAAAAACTAAAAGTATTGTATTTGGGACAAATTATTCACTGAACCTTAAACTTCAACTAAATCTTGTAATGAATAATGTGGAAATTGAGCAAGTTGAGGTGACCAAACTGCTTAGAGTAACCCTGGATTGTAAAACTGTCATGGTAAAAACATGTTGATACAACATTAGCTAAAATGGGTAGAAGTCTGTCCATAATAAAGTATTGTTCTGCATTCTTAACAACACTATCAACAAGGCAGGTCCTACAGGCCCTAGTTTTGTCACACCTAGACTACTGTTCAGTCGTGTGGTCAAATGCCACAAAGAAGGACTTTTTTTTTTAAATTTACCTTTATTTAACCAGGCAAGTCAGTTAAGAACAAATTCTTATTTTCAAAGACGGCCTAGCAACAGTGGGTTAACTGCCTGTTCAGGGGCAGAACGACAGATTTGTACCTTGTCAGCTCAGGGGTTTGAACTCGCAACCTTCCGGTTACTAGTCCAACGCTCTAACCACTAGGCTACCCTGCCGCCCCAATTTACAATTGCCTCAGAACAGCGCAACACGGTTGGCCCTTAAATGTACACAGACCGCTAACATTAATAAAATGCATGACAATCTCTCATGACTCCAAGTGGAGGAGAGATTGGCTTCACTACTTGTGTTGACATGCTGAATGCACCGAGCTGTCTGTTTAAACTACTGGCACACAGCTCGGACACCCATGCATGGCCCACAAGACATGACACCAGAGGTCTCTTTAAAATCCCCAAGCAGAGAACAGACTATGGAAGGAGCACAGTATGACATAGAGCCATCACCACATGGAACTCTATTCCACATCAGGTAATTCATGCAAACGGTAGAATCATTTTGTATTCTAGATATGTAGTGGTGTAATAATGTTTTATGATGTACAATGCATTCGGAAAGTATTCAGACCCCTTCATTTTTTCCACATCGTTACATTACAGCATTATTCTAAAAATGATTAAATACATGTTTTCCCTCATCAATCTACACACAATACCCTACATTTACAAATTGAAAACAGATTTCTTTGAAATTTTTGAACATTTATCACAAATAAAATATTAGAACTAACATATTTCAGTATTCAGACCCTTTGCTATGAGACTTGGAATTAAGCTTGAGTACATTCTGTTTCCATTGATCATTCCTGAAATGTTTCTACAACTTGGTTGGAGTCCACCTGTGGTAAATTCAATTGATTGGACATGATTTGGAAAGGTGCACACCGGTCTATGTAAGGTCCCACAGTTGACAGTGCTTGTCAGGGTAAAAACCAAGCCATGAGGTCAAAGGAATTGTCCATAGAGCTCAGAGTCAGGATTGTGTCGAGGCACAGACCTGTGGAAGGGTACCAAAAGATTTATGCAGCATTGAAGATCCCCCAAGAACACAGTGGTCTCTGATCCTTCTTAAATGGAAGAAGTTTGGAACCAGCAAGACTCTTCCTAGAGATGGCCGCCTGGCCAAACTAAGCAATCGGGGAGAAGGGCCTTGGCCAGGGAGGTGACCAAGAACCCGATGGTCACTCTGGCAGAGCTCCAGAGTTCCTCTGTGGAGATGGGAGAACCTTCCAGTAGGACTGCCATCTCAGCAGCACTCCACCAATCAGGCCTTAATCGTAGAGTGGCAGTTTAACTGCAATTCTACACCTTTTTTGCATAAGATGGAGAGAAATGTTTGCCTTTTTTAAGCAAATTTCCTGCAATTCTACACATTTTACCCTGACCGATGCCATGTTAATATGATAGCTTTGTGAGAGTGACTAACAAAATCGATCCCTACCTTAGATTGAGAGACCTGCAGTGAACTGTATGAATACCACTCCACAGAGCACATAATGTAGAAAGTTCTGTAATGGCTGGATGAAGAGAGTCATGTCCTCCATGAAGGGAATCTCCCTTTGAGCAGCAGACACTGGACTAGAAAAAAATAACATAATACAGTATTATTTTTCAGATGTGACCTCAGACATATTGGAAAGACAATAGATATTTAAACATTTTAAAAGTCTGTTCATGACTGACACGTTATTGTTTATTTAATGACGAAAATCACATTGTCTGTCCACATTATGTGATATTTTAATCGTTGGGTTGCAGGAAGTGTTGTGTTACATCCTACTTCTTATGTAATGTTTATTCTTTGGGCAAGGCGTGCCTCAAGCGACCCACCTCGACAACATCCGTTGTAATTACAGAGTGCCAAATTCAAATTACAGAAATCGTAATATTAAACTTTCATGAAAATACAAGTGTCATACATCATTTAAAAGATACACTTCTTGTTAATCCAGACGCATTGTCAGATTTCAAAAAGGCTTTACAGCGAAAGAACACCATGCGATAATCTGAGAACAGCGCCCCGCATTCAAAAGCATTAAACATTTTCCAACCAAGCAGATGCATCGCGAAAGTCAGAAATAGCGATAAAATAAATCTCTTACCTTTTGAAGATCTTCATCTGGTTGCAATCACAGGGGTCCCTGTTACATAACAAATGGTCCTTTTGTTTAATAAAGTCTTTCTTTATATCCCTACTTTATATCCCATTAAATAATTCACCGGTTTCCCCTCGTTCAAAATGCATACAAAATGAATCCCAAATGTTACCAATAAACTTGGTCCAAACATGTCAAACAACATTCCTAATAAATCCTCAGGTACCCTAATATGTAAATAAACAATCAAATTTAAGGCAGAAAATAGTATATTCAATACTGGAGATAAATAACCAAGTGCGCACCTTCACCGGAGCGCTTCACAATCATTTTCCAACCAAGCAGATGCATCACGAAAGTCAGAAATAGTGATAAAATAAATCGCTTACCTTTGAAGACCTTCATCTTTTTGCAAAGAATGGTCGTTTTCGATAAAGTCCTTCTTTATATCCCAAAAATGTCAGTTTATTTGGCGTGTTTGATTCAAAAATACACCTGTTCCAACTCGCCCAACATGCCTACAAAGGAATGTAAAAAGTAACCCGTAAACTTGGTCCAAACATTTCAAACAACTTTGTAATCCAACCTCAGGTACCCTAAAATGTAAATAATCAATCAAATTTAAGACTGAATAAGCTGTTTCCAATACCGGAGAAAAACAACAAGGAGCGCACAGTCATTCACGTGCAACATAAATACTTGAGTCCTTCTGAGTGACACATAGAAAGAACACGAATACTTCTTTATTTTTCAAAGAAAAAACATAGAACAATTTCTAAAGAGTGTTGAAATCTAGTGGAAGCCATAGGAACTGCAATCTGGGTCCTAATAATTCGGCTTCCCATAGAAAAGCATTGGAAAGTCGAATGACTTCAAAACAAAAAATCCTGGATGGATTGACCTCAGGGTTTCACCTGCCAAATCAGTTCTGTCATGCTCACAGACATTATTGTAATAGTTTTAGAAACTTTAGAGTGTTTTCTATCCAATACTACCATGCATATGCATATCCTAGCTTCTGTGCCTGAGTAACAGGCAGTTAGTTACCTTTGGGCACCTCAGTCATCCAAACTTCCGAATACTGCCCCCTATCCCTAAAAAGTTACGTCAGATTTCACCATTTTCTATTAGATAGCATCTATTCCACCTATAGTCCTGTTATTATTTGACATTGGCTGAGGTCCCTGATGTAATGTTTCTGGGTTACTGACCGGGTCCCTATAGGAACACCCCATCACCTTAGGAGCACCGTGTCCCTGCTCTGTGATGGTAATCAATGCCTCTCTCAGTCTCAGGCATGGCACCTTTACAGGAGGGGTGTAAGAAAGAGACAACATTTCTGAGTCAGCAGTGCAGTGAGAGCTGTCCTATATTGGCCCAGAGCTATAAGGCTCAAACCTACAGGGCCTAATTTTGGACACATTTTAAAAATGTTTACCTACAACTGCCAACTCATACCAAAGCCAATACCCAACCCAACCCAACCAGTAATGGATTTGCTATGAGTTTTGGAGATGGGATAGTTCAACTCACATCTGAGACAGATTCATGATGGGGAGCAGTGGGAGAGCTCTGTCTCAAACTGTGCTGCTGCAGACTGGAACCGAGCTGCAGTGTCTCCTGGGATTTAAGCTGTCTCGAGTGAAATGTAACACTCCTCCCTCTGTCCTATCTCCTCCTGTCTTAATAAGGAAACTTTGCAGTGAACACTACAGATGTAGGATCTTGATTTCGGCTAGTTTGCTACAGCAGGAAAATAATCCGGCAGCAACAGGAAATGTGAATTATTATGTGGATTATAATTGATGGGACATTTTTGTAGGGGCTGCTACATTTTTGTAAGGGAAGATTAATTAAACTGCAGAAGCCTTTTTAACCCTCAAATACACTACAAAGTTATTCTGCAACAAGGGGATCAAATCAAGATCCTACATCTGTCGATGTTAGCCCACATTTCTGTACACAAACGTCCTGGCCTGGCTACTTTTTTCTCCCAATTATGTGGCTTCTCCTCCCTGTATAAAAGCTGAATAAACAGTTACTCTGGATAGCAGATTTTTCTCTCTAGACTGATTCCATTTTTCCCGAGAGGATTGAGACTATGTTGAACGAGAGTAATTAATTGATGTGACTAAACCCTACATTCTCTATTACTTTAAATCGTCTGTCCACTATTCCAGTGTATTGTTTACGCAGCAGCTCTGACTGCAAAGACTGACCCAGAGACTGGGCTGGTTGAGGAAGTGTGATCCTGGGATAGCTAGAGCCAAGAGTTCTATCAGACTTCATCTTTCATCAAGCCCTTTCCCAGTTGCTTTAGATGTGACTCATGATATAAGAGTGTTCCCCTCAGCATCCTCAGGAGATAATGACACTGATCATATGCTGTTATCTCTGGCGGTGTGGCCTCAGGGCAGGCTGCTATAGCGGACGGGGAAGTCTGAGGTAGATTGTGATGGGAAAACAGTCACAGCATCTGAACAAATACAGACAGGGTCACAGCCAGGCTTTGGAATGAGCAGCAGACAGGAACTATAGAGTTGTGGGTTCCTGCAGCATTCCTCACTGTAGGGAGACCGCAGGGCCCAGTCAAAGTATGCACAGTTTGTCAGCTTTTCACCAGTCACTCAAAGCCACACTGGAATGTATCATTGCCAGACATTTCCAAATGACTGCTTTACTTTAACCAAGCTAAAGTCATTTGAGGGTTTGGAGTTTAAACTTAGTTTAAAACGCCATCTTTCTGATGTCATTTTGGAAAGGAAGAGTTTCTTTTCAAAACGCTATATATCCATTTTCAGAAATGTTGGCAAATTATCTTTTATCGTTTAAAGAACTTATAAAAGAGTGTTTTATTCACAATCTAATCATGGCATGGGTTTGTTCAATGACTTACATATATTTGCTAAATGCTATATATCTGCCTCACTCTCAGAGAAATAAGTAGTACTGCTAGGTTTCACACAGTCAAATGTAACTAACTACATTTTTTTATAAATAACTGTACAAATGATACATTTGTGATGTCAATATAAAAATATATATCAACACAATAATATGAGATCCGTATGTAACATTTACATTTGACATTTTTGGAATTTAGCAGATGTTCTTATCCAGGGTGTCTTACAGTTAGTGCATTCATCTTATTAAGATAGCTAGGTGAGACAACCACATATCACAGTCAAAATGTACAGTATAGGAACATTTTATTCCAGCTTAAAGGATATAGCGTTTTGTAAAATCTATGACTAAAAGAAATCTGTGAACAATCATTTTTCACACACACGTGAAGGTACCCATAAGTCATCATTGCTGATGTAAAAACACAAATGTGGATGTAGCATTTTGGAAATAAAATCTTTAAATGTTTTTTTACGAAGGGAACAGGACATTTCCCACTTTGGGATGATGCACACAGAAGTACAAACTGGCATGGATTTTAGTTTAAGAGCTAATCAGATTGGCTATGCCATTGGCAATCTATGTACAGTATGTGCTGGCCATACTGCTCAGTGTGACAATATATTGGCATTAGGTAGCACTTTTTTTGAAATGTCCATATGTAGATGCTCTACAACAGGACTCTCCATCCCTGTTCCTGTAGAGCTACCGTCCTGTAGGTTTTCACTCCAACCCTATCTAGCACACTTGATTCTAATAATTAGCTGATTGATAAGCTGAATCAGGTTGGAGCAAAAACCTACAGGAGGCATTGCTTGCTGTTTGGGGTTTTAGGCTGGGTTTCTGTACAGCACTTTGAGATATCAGCTGATGTACGAAGGGCTATATAAATAAATTTGATTTGATTTGAGGAGGATAGCTCTCCAGGAACTTGGTTGGAGAGCCCTGTTCTATAGACTATCTAGACATTCAGTAACATTTTAACTATCTACTAACCCTACTGTAGCTCTAACCCTAACCTTAAATCTTATTTTACCCCTAAACTTAACCCTTACCCCTAACCTTAACCCTTACCTTAACCTTTACCTAACTGTAACCTTAAATCAAATCAAAGTTAATTTGTCACGTGTGCCAAATACTACCGGTGTAGACCTTACTTACAGGCTCTAACCAATAGTGCAAAAAAGGTATTAAGTGAACAATAGGTAGGTAAAGAAATAAAACAACAGTAAAAAGACAGGCTATATACAGTAGCGAGGATGTAAACGTAGCGAGGCTACATACAGACATCGGTTAGTCAGGCTGATTAAGGTAGTAGTATGTACATGTAGATACGGTTAAAGTGACATATATGATGAACAGAGAGTAGCGGTAGTGTAAAGAGGGGTTGGTGGGTGGTGGGACACAATGCAAATAGCCCGGTTAGCCAATGTGTGGGAGCACTGGTTGGTTGGCCCAATTGAGGTAGTATGTACATGAATGAAAAGTTAACATGTTATGGCTGCAATCCCGATACCGAGATCGATATGACAAGTACCAGTGAAAATATGGGGCACCAAAATTCAAACCACAGAAATCTCATAACTACAAATCCTATAACATACGTGTCTTATCATTTTAAATCTATTTTCGTTGTTAATCCCACCAGTGTCCGATTTCAAGTAGGCTTTTCAGCGAAAGCACTACAAACGATTATGTTAGATCTCCACCAAACCACAATAAGCACAGCCAGCAAAATATAGCCTTCACAAAAAACAGAAATAAAGATAAAATTAACCTCTTGAAGCTATGGGGGCACTATTTCATTATTGGATTAAAAACGTGCCCGTTTTAAGCGCAATATTTTGTCACAAAAAGATGCTCGACTATGCATATAATTGACAGCTTTGGAAAGAAAACACTCTGATGTTTCCAAAACTGCAAAGGTATTATCTGTGAGTGCCACAGAACTGATGCTACAGGCGAAACCAAGATGAAACTTCAAACAGGAAATTAGCAGAATTTTTCAGGCTCTGTCTTCCATTGTCTCCTTATATGGCTGTGAATGTGCCCTGAACGAACCTACGCTTTCTGCCGTTTGCCAAGGTGTCTGCAACATTGTGACGTATTTGTAGGCATATCATTGGAAGATTGGCTATAAGAGACTACATTTACCAGGTGTCCGCCCGGTGTCCTTTGTCGAAATTGCTGCGTAATCCCCAAGCTGCACGCATTCATCCATGTGATTCAGGGGAGAGAGGAGACTTCCACGAACGATATATCATCGAAGAGATGTGTGAAAAACACCTTGAGGATTGATTCTAAACAACATTTAGCATGTTTCAGTCGATATTATGGAGATAATTTGGAAAAAAGTTTGGCGTTTTGATGACTGAATTTTCGTTTTTTTTTTGGTAGCCAAACGTGACGCACCAAACGGAGCGATTTCTCCTAAACAAATAATCTTTCAGGAAAAACTGAACATTTGCTATCTAACTGAGAGTCTCCTCATTGAAAACATCTGAAGTTCTTCAAAGGTAAATTATTTTATTTGACTGCTTTTCTGTTTTTTTTGTGAAAATGTTGCCTGCTGAATGCTAACGCTAAATGCTACGCTAGCAATCAATACTGTTACACAAATGCTTGTTTTGCTATGGTTGAGAAGCATATTTTGAAAATCTGAGATGACAGTGTTGTTAACAAAAGGCTAACCTTGAGAGCTAGCATATTTATTTCATTTAATTTGCGATTTTCATGAATAGTTAACGTTGCGTTATGGTAATGGGCTTGAGGCTGTAGTCACGATCCCGGATCCGGGATGGCTCGACGCAAGAAATTAATCACTAACCTTGAATTATCTTCATCAGATGACACTCATAGGACTTCATGTTACACAATACATGCATGTTTTGTTCGATAAAGTTCATATTTATATAAAAAGAAATCTGGCGGATTAGATTCACTAGTTCCAAAAACATCAAGTGATTTTGCATAGCCACATCATTCAACAGAAATACTCATCATAAATGTAGATGATAATATAGTTATACACATGGAATTATAGATATACCTCTCCTTAATGCAACCGCTGTGTCAGATTTCAAAAAAACTTTACGGAAAAAGAAATGCATACAATAATCCGAGACGGCGCTCAATTTAAAAACACCACAGCCGCAAAGATGGCGTAAACATAAACAAGACATTACATGATAAATATTCCCTTACCTTTGATGATCTACATCAAAAAGCACTCCAGGAATCCCAGGTCCACAATAAATGTTTGTTTTGTTCGAAAATGTGCGTTATTTATGTCCAAATACCTTCTTTTGTTAGAGTGTTTGGTATACATATCCAAACGCTAATTCTGGTCAGCGTTATATCGAACAAAAACTTCACAAAGTGATATTACTAGTCGAAGAAACATTTCAAACTAAGTACAGAAACAATCATTAGGATGTTTTTAACATAAAGCTTCAATAAAGTTCCAACCGGAGTATTCTTTCTTGTCTTCGTGAGCAATGGAACGCAAGTGACTACCATGAGGAAAAAATGGGATCACAAAATGGCTGCTTGATGGACAGCTGATATATTATGCTCTCATTTTTTTTATTTTACCTTTATTTAACTAGGCAAGTCAGTTAAGAACAAATTCGTATTTACAATGACAGCCTAGGAACAGTGGGTTAACTGCCTGTTCAGGGGCAGAACAACAGGTTTGTACCTTGTCAGTTCAGGGATTTGAACTTGCAACCTTCCGGTTACTAGTCCAACACTCTAACCACTAGGCTACCCTGCCTAGTCCCACAACAACATAGAAGCCTCATTATAATTTCTATTGATGGTGGACATCTAGTGGAACCCCTAGGCAGTGCAACATCATTCATATCTCAAGGGGATTTTATTGGGGACTCTGGTGAATACATACAAGCTCAGATTTCTGACTTCCTGTTTTGATTTCAACTCAGGATTTTGCCTGCCAATATGAGTTCTGTTATACTCACAGACATCATTCAAACAGTTTTAGAAACTTCAGAGTGTTTTCTATCCAATACTACTAATACTATGAAAATATTAGCAACTATGACTTAGGAGCAGGTCGTTTGATATGGGCACTTTTTCATCCAAGCTACTCAATACGGCAGCCATAAAAAGTTAAAGTGACTATGCATATATGATAAACAGAGAGTAGCAGCAGCGTAAAAAGAGGGGTTGGGGGGGAACACAATGCAAATAGTCCGGGTAGCCATTTGATTACCTGTTCAAGAGTTATGGCTTGGGGGTAAATACTGTTGAGAAGCCTTTTTGTCCTAGACTTGGCACTCCGGTACCGCTTGCCATGCGGTAGTAGAGAGAACAGTTTATGACTGGGGTGGCTTTTACAATTTGTAGGGCCTTCCTCTGACACCGCCTGGCGTAGAGGTCCTGGATGGCATGAAGCTTGGCCCCAGTGATGTACGGGCAGGACGCACTACCCTCTGTAGTGCCTTGCGGTCAGAGGCCGAGCAATTACCGTACCAGGCAGTGATGCAGCCAACCTGCTCTCGATGTTGCAGCTGTAGAATCTTTTGAGGATCTCAGGACCCATGCCAAATCTTTTTAGTTTCCTGAGGGGAATAGGCTTTGTTGTGCCCTCTTCATGCATGTCTTGGTGTGTTTGGACCATTCTAGTTTGTTGTTGATGTGGACACCAAGGAACTTGAAGCTATCAACCTGCTCCACTACAGCCCCGTCGATGAGAATGGGGGCATGCTCAGTCCTCCTTTTCCTGTTGTCCACAATCATCTCCTTAGTCTTGGTTAAGTTGAGGGATACGTTGTTATTTTGGCACCACCCGCCCAGGTCTCTAACCTCCTCCCTATAGGCTGTCTCGTCATTGTCGGTGATCAGGCCTACCACTGCTGTGTTGTCTGCAAACTTAATGATGGTGTTGGAGTCGTACCTGGTCATGTAGTCGTGGGTGAACAGGGAGTACAGGAGGGGACTGAGCACGCATAGTGTTGAGGATCAGCGTGGCAGATGTATTGCTACCTACCCTCACCACCTGGGGGGCGGACCGTCAGGAAGTCCAGGATCCAGTTGCAGAGGGAGGTGTTTAGTCCCAGGATCCTTAGCTTAGTGATGAGCTTTGAGGGTACTATGGTGTTGAACACTGAGCTGTAGTCAATGAATAGCATTCTCACATAAGTGTTCCTTTTGTCCAGGTGGGAAAGGGCAGTGAGGAGTGCAATAGAGATTGCATCATCTGTGGATCTGTTTGGGTGGTATGGACATTGGAGTGGGTCTAGGGTTTCTGGGATAATGGTGTTGATGTGAGCCATTACCAACCTTTCAAAGCATTTCATGGCTACGGACGTGAGTGCTACGGGTCTGTAGTCGTTTAGGCAGGTTGCCTTTGTGTTCTTGGGCACAGGGACTATGTTGGTCTCCTTGAAACATGTTGGTATTACAGACTCAATCAGGGACATGTTGAAAATGTCAGTGAAGACACCTGCCAGTTGGTCAGCACATGCCCGGAGCACACATCCTAGTAATCAATCTGGCCCCGCAGCCTTGTGTATGTTGACCTGTTTAAAGGTCTTACTCATGTCGGCTATGGAGAGTGTGATCACATAGTCGTCTGGAACAGTTGATGCTCTCATGCATGCCTCAGTGTTGCTTGCCTCGAAGCGAGCATAGAAATGATTTGGCTCGTCTGGTAAGCTCATGTCACTAGGCAGCTCTCGGCTGTGCTTCCCTTTGTAGTCTGTAATAGTTTGCAAGCCCTGCCACATAAGACGAGCGCCATATTCTCACATTGTCTCTCTTATCATTGCTATGTCGATGACACTTAACTACTTTTCTCCTTCCCCCCTGGGGTGGCAGGGTAGCCTAGTGGTTAGAGCGTTGGACTAGTAACTGAAAGGTTGGAAGTTCAAATCCCCGAGCTGACAAGGTACAAATCTGTTGTTCTGCCCCTGAACAGGCAGTTAACCCACTGTTCCTAGGCCATCATTGAAAATAAGAATTTGTTCTTAACTGACTTGCCTAGTAAAATAAAAAATTGATATTTCTTGTGTGCCTGGCAGATATCTCAGTTTGGATGTTGGCCCACCATCTCAAGCTCAACCTCAACAAGACAGAGCTGCTCTTCCTCCCGGAAGGCCTGCCCACTCCAAAACCTCTACATCACAGTTGACTCCACAATGTCCTCCTCCCAGAGTGCAAAGAACCTTGCTGTGAACCTTGCTGTGACCCTGGACAGCACCCAGTAGTTCTCTGTAAACATCAAAAGAGTGGCTCACTCCCGCAGGTTCATGCTCTACAACCCTACAATACCTCACACAGGAACTGGTGCAGGTCCAAATCCAGACACTTATCATCTATGGACTACTGCCCGCTTGTGCATCAAACCCCTGTATCTTATCCAGAAAGCTGCAGCCCACCTGGTGTTCAACCTTTCCAAATTCTCCTGTCACCCCGCTCCTCCGCACACTCCACTTGCTTCCAGCCGACGCTCGCATCCACTACAAGACCATGGTACTTGCCTACTGTGCAGCAAGAGGAAATGCTCCTCCCTGACTCCAGGCTATGCTCAAACCCTACACCCCAACCTGAGCACTCCATTCTGCCACCTCTTGTCTCTTGGCTCTCCAACACCTACAGGAGGGCAGCTCCCATTCAGCTCAGTCCATGTGCTTCTCTGTCCTGGCACCCCAATGGTGGAACCAGCTTCCCGCTGACGCTAAAACAGCAGAGCCTGCCCATCTTCCCGAAAACATCTGAAACCCTACCTCTTCAAAGAATATCTTAAATTATCCCACAGCACCCCCCTTGCACCCCCTCCTCTGGATAAGGGTGTCTGCTAAATGACTAAATGGAAATGTAAAGGGATTTTGCTGTTTCGTCTCTCTCTCTCTCTGTGCCAGTAGGTTCTGACACAAGCAGGAGAAGAGCAGTGACCCAGTTGTAAGTGCATACCAAAGAGTTTTATAGCACTGTAAAATAAAAAATAAAAAAGTAAAGGAGGACTTAGACCTCACACACGCAGAAGCTACTACACAAGAGACTCCGTATATGGACACATGTATGGAAGCGTATCTCTGTGTGTGTAGACACAGAATGTTCTGATCCTGTGACTTTAGGTGCAAAATAATTTAGGCAAATATTTAAACAACAAGATGCTAGGTAACAAACTGCATTAATGCAAAACTTGTAGTTTGATAATATTTGTCAGAGCCCAGCTAACCCACAATTTACCCACAATGTTCCCCATATGTTTGAGTGTCCAGTTTTCCGTTTATTAGGGGTACATTCTATCTATGTTAGCAAATACCTTCGGAAGAACATTTTTAGCATGTTTTGGTGTTAAAGTTAGGAAACATTCCCTTAATGTTAAGCACAACTTATCTAGAATGTGGTTACAATGTTCTCAGGATGTACAACATTAATATTCTAGACGTGCTTTATGGGACGTTGCAAGAACATTCAAGTCCAGTTTTCTGAAGGCTAGGAGAATATTCCATCAACCCCACATCAAACATACACAGAGCATGGTTGCCATGTTCTCAGAATATACAATATTAATGTTGTAGACATGTTCCATGGGAACATTGCAAGAATATTTATATGTATCAGTTTTCCCTAAACAAATTTGGTTAATAAAATTATTACACATCACACCTTGTTAATGTTGCCAAACCCCTCAAGTCCCTGATTGGTGAACCACTGATCCATTCATATCTCTTTTTGTCTGTGTCACGACTTCTGCCGAAGTCGTTGCCTCTCCTTGTTTGGGCGGTGCTCGGCGTTCCACGTCACCGGTCTTCTAGCCATCATTGATCCTTTTTTCATTTTCCATTGGTTTTGTCTTGTCTTCCCACACACCTGTTTTCTATCCCATTCATTACCTGTTGTGTATTTACCCTCTGTTTCCCCTTATGTCTTTGTCAGAGATTGTTTTATTGTCAGTGTAGTGTGATTGTTGTATAGGTGCGTGTCGGGGTCCTCATACCCATGTTTGTTTGTTTGTTTATGTACGTTTAGTGTTATGGAGCACACTCCGTGGACTTTATTAAAAGACTCCATTTTACACTCCATTTGACTCTCCTGCTCCTGACTTCCCTGCCACCTATTACACCTATGCATGACAGAATCTCTGACCAATATATGAAGTCAGCAGGAGAGGACACTATGCCCATGGAGCTGGAGGAACGCGTTCAGGAACAAGCGAGGGAGCTTGACGTTATCAGCTCCGTCATGGATCAAATTGTCATGAAAATGGATCGCTGGGAGAGACTGGGAGTTTCTCCAGCGCCACCACCACCACAACCGGAATCTCCCGTGAACGTTTTTTCCCCTCCGGAATCGAGGATCCATTTATCCCTACCTACGGGATACAATGGAGATACTGCCGGCTGCCAGGGTTTCCTCCTTAAACTGAACCTGTATCTAGCCACGGCCTCCCCAGTACCATCTGACTGTGAAAAGAGTTACGCCCTCGTCTCATGCCTCATCGGGAAAGCGCTGTGTGTAGTAGGGTGGATGCGTGGCGGACAGTATTCGATCACCCACCTGAAATCTGGGGCAGGAGACGAGGCCTGTAGAGACACCACCCTCACCTTTGACCAGCTGGTGGACATGCACCCTCTCTCCCGAACCTATGGAATTGGGAGGGATGGTGCGCAGGGAGACCGGAGGGGGTTCCTGCTGGAGCACCATTGAAGGTCGCAGAGAGCACACTGCTGGTCGGTGCCGGGTTGGTTCCTCTGGGAATAGAGAGGGCAGGCAGGGCATTCTGGCGTCACCCCAGGTGAGTAGGCACCATTCTCATTCAGAGCCCTCTGCTGCACTAATGTTTGTCTCTGTCTCTTTTCCTGATTTTTCACTGCATTCCCAGTATAAGGCGCTAGTAGATTCAGGTGCGGCTGGGAATTTCATTAATAAAAGTCTAGCTCATAGTTTAGGGATCCCTATTGTTCCTGTGGATATGCCTTTCCCTATTCATGCCTTAGATAGTCGACCATTAGGGTCAGGGTTTATCAGGGAGGTAACCGCACCTTTGTGTATGATAACGCAGGAGGGTCACAAGGAGAAGATTAGTCTTTTCCTTATTGATTCTCCTGCGTATTCTGTGGTGCTAGGTCTACCCTGGTAAGTTTGTCATAACCCCACTGTTTCTTGGCCACAGAGGGCTCTCACAGGCTGCTCAGGTAGGTGTTTAGGGGTTTCCGTTGGTGCTACTACGGTGGAAAGTCCTGGTAAAAAGAAGGCGACTCAATTACCAGCCCATCGACAGGGGGATTGTGCGATAGATCTCCTGGTAGACGCTGCATATCCCAAGAGTCACGTGTATCCCCTGTCGCAAGCGGAAACGGAGGCTATGGAGACATATGTCTCTGAATCCCTGCATCAGGGGTTCATTCAGCCATCCATTTCACCCGTCTCTTCGAGTTTATTTTTTGTGAAAAAAAAGGATGGCGGTTTACACCCGTGCGTTGATTATCGAGGTCTTAATAAAATCAGTGAAATATAGTTACCCGATACCTCTGATCAATACGATTATTGAGTT
The DNA here is from genome assembly GCF_021184085.1 of Oncorhynchus gorbuscha. Lineage (NCBI taxonomy): Eukaryota > Metazoa > Chordata > Actinopteri > Salmoniformes > Salmonidae > Oncorhynchus > Oncorhynchus gorbuscha. Next base: position 32,904,146 of record NC_060174.1, read on the forward strand.
AATGCAAGGGGCACGTTTTTTCACAAAATTGGATCTCAGGAGTGCATACAATCTGGTGCGTATTAAGAAGGGTGATGAGTGGAAGACGGCATTTAGCATCACCTCAGGTCATTATGAGTACCTGGTCATGCCATATGGGTTGATGAATGCTCCATCAGTTTTCCAATCATTTGTAGATGAGATCTTCAGGGACCTGCACGGGCAGGGTGTAGTGGTGTATATCGATGATATTCTGATATACTCTGCTACACGCTCGAGCATGTGTCCCTGGTGCGCAGGGTGCTTGGTCGCCTGTTGGAGCATGATCTATATGTCAAGTCTGAGAAATGCTTGTTTTTCCAACAATCCATCTCCTTCCTAGGGTATCGGATTTCCACTTCAGGAGTGGAGATGGAGAGCGACCGCATTACAGCCGTGCGTAATTGGCCGACTCCAACCACGGTAAAGGAGTTGCAGCGTTTTTTGGGGTTTCCAATTACTACAGGAGGTTCATCCGGGGTTTTGGTCAGGTGGCAGCTCCCATTACCTCACTGCTAAAGGGTGGCCCGGTGCGCTTGCAGTGGTCGGCTGAGGCGAACAGGGCTTTTGAGCACCTGAAGACTCTGTTTACCTCTGTGCCTGTGCTGGCTCATCCGGATCCCTCTTTGCCATTCATAGTGGAGGTGGACGCATCCGAAGCTGGGATAGGAGCAGTGCTCTCTCAGCGTTCGGGTACGCCACTGAAGCTTCGCCCCTGTGCTTTCTTTTCAAAGAAGCTCAGCCCAGCGGAGCGAAACTATGATGTGGGGAACCGAGAGCTGTTAGCTGTCGTAGAAGCTTTGAAGGTGTGGAGGCATTGGCTTGAGGGGGCTAAACACCCTTTTCTCATCTGGACTGACCACCGCAATCTGGAGTATATCCGGCAGGAGAAGAGATTGAATCCTCGCCAGGCAAGGTGGGCCATGTTTTTCACTGGTTTTGTGTTTACTCTTTCTTACAGACCAGGCTCCCAGAACGTTAAGGCAGGCGCATTGTCTCGGCTGTATGACACAGAGGAGCGGTCCATGGATCCCACTCCCATACTCCCAGCTTCGTGTCTGGTGGCGCCTGTAGTGTGGGAGATGGACGCGGACATTGAGCGGGCGTCACGTGCAGAGCCTTCTCCCCCTGAGTGTCCAGGTGGTCGTCTGTACGTTCCGACTGCTGTCCGCGACCGATTGATATATTGGGCTCACACGTCACCCTCCTCTGGTCATCCTGGGATAGGTCGGACGATGCGCTGTCTTGACGGGAGATACTGGTGGCCCACTTTAGCTAAGGACTTGAGGATTTATGTTTCTTCCTGCTCTGTGTGCGCCCAGTGCAAGGCTCCTAGACATCTGCCCAGAGGTAAGCTACAACCTCTACCCGTTACTCAACGGCCGTGGTCGCACCTGTCGGTGGATTTTCTGACTGATCTTCCACCTTCACAGGGTTACACCACGTCTCCTCCCTTTGCCCGGTCTCCCTACGGCCTTACAAACTGCAGAGGCCCTGTTTACACACGTTTTCCAGCACTATGGGGTGCCTGAGGATATAGTGTCTGATCGGGGTCCCCAGTTCACATCAAGGGTCTGGCAGGCGTTCATGGAGCGTCTGGGGATCTCGGTTAGTCTAACCTCAGGTTTTCACCTCGAGAGTAATGGTAAAAACCTGCCCCTTCGCCTGCTCTGCCGGAAGCTGGGTCCGCGGTTTGTGGGGCCGTTTAAAGTCCTGAGGAGAGTGAACGAGGTATGTTATAGGTTACAACTACCCACTCATTACCGTATTAACCCCTCGTTCCATGTGTCTCTCCTCAGGCCGATGGTGGCTGGCCCACTCCAGGAGGCTGAAGTGCGTAATGTTCCTCCTCCTCCTCTAGACATCGAGGGGGTTCCGGCGTACTCTGTTTGATCCATTTTGGATTTGAGACGTTCGGCGCGGGGGCCTTCAGTACCTCATGGACTGGGAGGGGTACGGGCCGGAGGAGAGATGCTGGGTTCCGGTGGAGGACGTGTTAGATCCTTCCATGTTATCAGAATTCCACCGTCTCCATCCGGATCGCCCTGCACCTCGCCCTCCGGGTCGTCCCCGAGGCCAGTGTCGACGCGCAGCTGGAGCCGCGCGTCAGGAGGGGGGTACTGTCACGACTTCTGCCGAAGTCGTTGCCTCTCCTTGTTCGGGCGGTGCTCAGCGTTCGACGTTACCGGTCTTCTAGCCATCATTGATCATTTTTTCATTTTCCATTGGTTTTGTCTTGTCTTCCCACACACCTGTTTTCTATCCCATTCATTACCTGTTGTGTATTTAACCCTCTGTTTCCCCTTATGTCTTTGTCAGAGATTGTTTTATTGTCAGTGTAGTGTGATTGTTGTATAGGTGCGCGTCGGGTCCTCGTACCCATGTTTGTTTGTTTATGTACGTTTAGTGTTATGGAGCACACTCCGTGGACTTTATTAAAAGACTCCATTTTACACTCCATTTGACTCTCCTGCGCCTGACTTCCCTGCCACCTATTACACCTATGCATGACAGTCTGTTAGTAGGGTTAGGGATACTCACACACATGCAGTGCTGTTAACATACACTGTTTTTCCTCAGGACTTCACAAACAACACAACAACACGTAAAAAACTGTGCAAAACATTATTTAAGGTGATCAACTTATGTTTTCCAAATTCTGTCAAATATTTCAGTTTTTTGTTTAACTATATAATATACCAAATCTAAAGGGATATAACTATATACAGTGGGTCAAAAAAGTATTTAGTCAGCCACCAATTGTGCAAATTCTCTCACTTAAAAAGATGAGAGGCCTATAATTTTCATCGTAGGTACACTTCAACTATGACAGAAAAAATTAGAAAGAAAATCCAGAAAATCACATTGTAGGATTTTTTTATGCATTTATTTGCAAATTATGGTGGAAAATAAGTATTTGATCAATAACAAAAGTTTATCTCAGTACTTTGTTATATACCCTTTGTTGGCAATGACAGAGGTCAAACGTTTTCTGTAAGTCTTCACAAGGTTTTCACACACTGTTGCTGGTATTTTGGCCCATTCCTCCATGCAGATCTCCTCTAGAGCAGTGATGTTTTGGGGCTGTTGCTGGGCAACATGGACTTTCAACTCCCTCCAAAGATTTTCTATGGGGTTGAGATCTGGAGACTGGCTAGGCAACTCCAGGACCTTGAAATGCTTCTTACGAAGCCACTCCTTCGTTGCCCGGGCGGTGTGTTTGGGATCATTGTCATGTTGAAAGACCCAGCCACGTTTTATCTTCAATGCCCTTGCTGATGGAAGGAGGTTTTCACTCAAAATCTTATGATACATGGCCCCATTCATTCTTTCCTTTACACGGATCAGTCGTCCTGGTCCCTTTGCAGAAAAACAGCCCCAAAGCATGATGTTTCCACCCCCATGCTTCACAGTAGGTATGGTGATCTTTGGATGCAACTCAGTATCCTTTGTCCTCCAAACACAACGAGTTGAGTTTTTACCAAAAAGTTATATTTTGGTTTCACCTGACCATATGACATTCTCCCAATCTTCTTCTGGATCATCCAAATGTTCTCTAGCAAACTTCAGACAGGCCTGGACAGGTACTGGCTTAAGCAGCGGGACACGTCTGGCACTGCAGGATTTGAGTCCCTGGCGGTGTAGTTTGTTACTGATGTTAGGCTTTGTTACTTTGGTCCCAGCTCTCTGCAGGTTATTCACTAGGTCCCCCTGTGTGGTTCTGGGATTTTTGCTCACTGTTCTTGTGATCATTTTGACCCCCCGGGGTGAGATCTTGCGTGGAGCCCCAGATTGAGGGAGATTATCAGTGGTCTTGTATGTCTTCCATTTCCTAATAATTGCTCCCACAGTTGATTTCTTGAAACCAAACTGCTTACCTATTGCAGATTCAGTCTTCCCAGCCTGGGGCAGGTCTACAATTTTGTTTCTGGTGTCCTTTGACAGCTCTTTGGTCTTGGCCATAGTGGAGTTTGGAGTGTGACTGATTGAGGTTGTGGACAGGTCTATTTTATACTGATAACAAGTTTAAACAGGTGCCATTAATACAGCTAACGAGTGGAGGACAGAGGAGACTCTTAAAGAAGAAGTTACAGGTCTGTGAGATCCAGAAATCTTGCTTGTTTGTAGGTGACCAAATACTTATTTTCCACCATAAATTGCAAATAAATTCATTAAAAATCCTACAATGTGATTTTCTGGATTTATTTTCTCATTTTGTCTGTCATAGTTGAAGTGTACCTATGATGAAAATTACAGGCCTCTCTCATCTTTTTAAGTGGGAGAACTTGCACAATTGGTGGCTGACTAACTACTTTTTTTGCCCCACTGTATATTACATTTTTATATGGACACAAATGTTCTTACAACATTCCCATGAAATGTCTACAACATTAATATGTTATGTTCTGAGAACATGGCAACCATGTTCTGTGTATGTTTGCTGGGACATTGATGAAATATTATCCTAACCCACAGAAAACTGTACACGAGTGTTCTTGCAACATTCTAACTTAACATGTCTAGAACATTCATATCTTAAGTTTTGAGGACATCGTAATCACATTCTAGGTACGTTCTATTTGATATTAAGGGAACAGTCTCTTGGAAATGTTCCTTGCACATCACAGGAACATTCCTATTAAATTGTTAGTTAATAACCTAATGAGACTCTTAAGGGATCCTTCTCTAAAGTTGTGGGAACATTTGTTGTTAGTTGGGAGGGTCAACCCATTCAGAACGGGAAGTTGTCAACACAACACAAAGAACAGTGGATTTTCAGTTCAACCACTATCTTTTAACATCCTCTGATCCATGGAGGGATAATTCCTGGCCAGGACATGGCCCTGGTGATGCTGGTAAGAAATCTCTCATCTGAAACTTGGAGAAATTCAAGCTGCCAGTAAACAGTCATTTTACTCTCCTCCCCCTTGTTGGCGTTCCCTTTGGTATGTGCAAACAAGCATAGTCAAAGTGCAAAATACAATGACCCCAAGTACAAACCATTTTTTTCTCATTTGAACGGGGCTACATGAGAATCTGGCATAAGCAAGTCCAAAGTAAGTGTTTTAAAAGTGAATGATAGGGCTGATAATGGTATTAAAAGCTTTCAGGCTCGTATACATTTGATTTTGTATTTAAATTGTGGTACTGGCACCCACCATGACTTAGAAATGAATCATGGTGGTTCCCCCCTATTGCATCTCCCCCTTATGACAGAGCTGCATCAGATATGCCTGACATTCTTCACTCTGTGTTTCCCCAGCTGTGGAAGGGGAACACAAACAAACGCTTTGGGAGGAGTCCTCACTAGCCCACAAATATTCCTCCATTATGGCTACCACGCTACCAGTGGTATTTTTGGAGCAGAAACAAAGAACGTTCTTCACACGGGTTTCCTTGCCTCCAAAGTTCTGCTTGTTTTCTTTTAGTAGACTGTTGCTGTCTGTTTGCAGTGTACTGGAGGCTAGATGTAGGCCTACTACTTCAGACAACATATAACTTTGAATTAAAACAGGAAATAAAAAGCTATTCAACTGTGACAGATTGCTTTGTACCTCAAGACAGAGTCATCCCTGAAACAGGATGTGAACTTCAACCTTGCAAGCTGAAATATGTCAACTGAGGGTACACAGATCCACCTAACACAAGAATAATGCTGTTGACTTTGAGGATAGCCTTGATGATTTTCCTAATGGTTTGTGAGGACAAAGATAGGGCAAAGATAGGGCCCCATTCCTGGCCCATATAAGACTCACCTAGGCAAGACACACTCTCTATCAACTGAAATCTCGTACAGGGAAATACCTGGCACAGGTGGAATTCTATGCAGCTTTAATGAGTCACCTCTATCTGAAACATATAACCTCCCCACCCCTGTCTGTGTCTCTAACTTATAAGTCATTAATTAAATGTGAAAACGTACCTAGTGGTGAAGGCATGGGCTGTGGCTAGATGTCAGTCTGTCTATGTTAATTTAATGTGTGAAAACTGTAACTCGGTGGAACATATCTGCAGAGAAACCCGGGACCTTTGACAAATGGAAATTAATGGGCCGTGGCACTCAGGTTAAAGGAGGCTAGGTTTACAGCCCCCCAACATACCCTCTCCCTATTTGCTGTGCTAAATGAATATGCCTGTGCATGGCACTCTCTGAGAGGGATCCAAGGGGCTCAATATATATCTGACCCATGGCTGCAGAATCCTCACATACTATTTTACAAAGAGCCTTCCAACACTGCACTCCTCAGAGAGACTCTCTGAGTATTGGGTTCTAAACCAAATGCAGTATACTCTCAGTAACCCTATTGACTGACTGACTGAAGTCAACATGGCTTGGGTTCGCACCGCTGTTTTGTGTGTTAAATGCTGTTTTGTGCGTTAAATGGTAGATGTGATTTTGTCCAGACAAGAGAGAGCACACTACCACTGATAGCATATGTAAGATTCCTAGGTAGCGCTGTACTTATGAAGTCTTGCCTAAGGCCTTTTCAGCTACTGGCTCTGACTGGTACAGTATTTTCAAACCTGGCTCAGAGGACTTCTCCCCAGATGTAGACTGCCGGAAGCACAACAAGAGAAAATGTTTGCAGGTTTGACAGGAATTTGGCAGGCTCATGATTTCATTCCAATGTGTTCCTATGCTATATAAAGTTTGGTGAGATATGTTACTTAATGTACTGTATCTACAGTATATTCATTACTTTCCAAGCAGAGGTGTCAATCCAACACACTGTGAAGTTTCGAGTCCATTTAGTGTGAGGCTCTGAGGCTGAGTGAATGGCACGTGCAACTCAAGAGCATTTTCATTCCCATTCTCTCCCATGGGATCTCTGACTTAAATAAACAATCATACACAACAGTCCAGTGCAGCTCAGCTCCTCCCTATGCAGCCAAGGAGGGTAACCGGACATTCCATACACACAGGGGGCCGTTACTGTACGAGATCAGCAGACCTGATAGACCCTCGCTATCATCTTCATTAGCAAAGGCTACTCATGTCTTGTCTGATTTCTCTCAGCTGTTGCCATACACAACATACTGTAAGCCAAAAGGAATGAGTTCTTCATCAGCTATAACTTGGCAGGAGTATTGCAGCTGTCGGACACCCTAAAGCACTGGTAAAGCGTGAGGATCCCCAGCTGATCTCCATGTATTCCAGGCATGCTGTTGTTTTGGGCTCAGAAAAAGCCAAGAGTCAACTCTCTCACATAATAGAAGTAACACAACCTTAGTTTGCTAGAGGATGAAATGATGGGAGCCAGTGGTGGTAAATGACCATGAAACAGTTAGTTAACCCGATGCACTATGAGAATGTTCATTATTTATAGTGAAAGGGAGAAACCTAGTCAGTTGTACAACTGAATGCATCTTCTGCATTTAACCCAACCCCTCTGAATCAGAGAGGTGCCAGGAGCAGCCTTAATCAACATCAGCACCCAGGGAACAGTTGGTTAATTGCCTTGCCCAGGGGCAGAATGACAGATTTGTACCTTATCAGCTCAGGGATTTGATCCTTTTGGTTACTGGCCCAACGCTCCCACCTGCCAGGCTACCTGCTGCCCATGCAGTAAGGATTCAAGACACCTTGCATTTAGCCTACATAAACACCTTAATCTTCTAAAGATGTTCAGATCTCTCTAAAAAAGTTAGCAAAAGCTTTGAGTTACAGAGGTATGTAATTATCAAGAGTTATTTTAATTCTTGGATTCCAAGCAAACGCATAATTATACCACTTTAGATTTTTTTTGTTGCTTGACTTCAATGGTAGGGAAACAGAAATGTAGGGTTCTGCAGCTGTAAAAAGCTACCAGGACTGAGACATAGTTGATACACTAAGTCCAACTAAAATCTGACTACTCTCTATGTTCTGCAACTTGCACTTTAAAATCATATTCATGTGTGGATTTGATAACAGGGGAAACATTTGTTGTTTTCTACATTTACAATATAACATTTTCATACACTGATCATTCTAGGAGTGATATACTTATCATCTTTAATCAAAGAAGGATTACCTCTTAAAACAATAGTGTTTAAATTCAAAAAATAGTTTGTGACGATTTTCATCAAAGCAATGCCACTGCAAATCTAGCATGCCACCACAAACGTATTTTTACTCCTTCACACCGAAAATACTATAAGGACAATAATGGGCACCGAAGATCGAGCTCAGAATACAATACTAAAGGACATAGAGGCCGTGCAGACACAATACAACTTTACTGTCAATAATTGTGTTGCTATTCTCTCATAGTCCTGCTGTGATGATAAGATCTGCAGTCTGTCACTATTTGGAATGCAATATTAAAATAAATGTGCACAGTACAAGTAGACATAACTTTGTTCTGACAGTCTTGCAATGTCGGGTAAGAATTGAGATCAATGTTGCATATATTGCAGCTGTAGTGTATACTGTATCTCTGAGCGGGAGTTATATTAATGAAAACAAACCATCAAGGCATATTCACAGCATGATGAAAAGTTTAAAGGACGAACGTTCAACTGAACCCTGACCTCTGAACCATATGTCTTAAAGATCACTATTCTGAGTCAGCGTGAAAAAAAAGCAGTTCGAGACAAATGTGGAGCTATTATGTTCTCTGCCAATTATTATTATACAAGGAGCTTTTCTGGTACAGCGTGGTCTGGCTTAGCCCTGCAGGATCATCAGAACATCTTAATACTACCTGTCACTCAAAGCCCATGGCACATTGACCACAATGACTAACTACACCGTCAGTCTGTCTGGAGACTGTGCTGTGCTGAGTCTGGAAATACAAGTTTGTCAAGATTTGCTCCACAAATGGTAGGCACCATCCACTATCCTACACTCTGTTATTGTGGGACTTAAGCCCAGTATTACTATCTCTAACTTCTCCAATAAAACCATATATGAATGGCAATCAACTTATTTCATTTGCTGTGATAACAATTTTCCAGCCAAAATCCAAAGTGAACAGAATACGATAAAATGCTTGGATTAATCTAGAGGTTTATCTCATAGGGTTTGGCCTGAACAATTGGCGTAGCGACGTAGTTGAACTTTACAAACCTAGGCAGGTGATGGAAGGAGAAGACGATCTTAAAAATATCCTCAGAAGAATCTTGGTGAGGAAAAAGAGAGACTCAAGAAAGGCCTATGCTTCTTTAGGCTTTCTGTCTGGCTTTGTACATTATGATAAGAAATACAGTACATTTGCACACTAATCACAATTAGTGATTAGACCTACTTAATGGACTTCGATTTTGTTTTCCCAATATCAACTTTGACTGTTCGGGTGCTTCACAAATGGCTCTACTTTTGGTCAATTATGGCAAATTTGTATCTATTCAGTTATGGTTAGCCTTCAATGCTGTGGATAATATGAGGGATTGTCAAACAGATCAATTCATTTAATTATTCATATTTCTCTAATTTCCCAACTTAAACATTTGCTAAAAAAAACCTGTCATGTACTGTAGGGCCATTTAAAGTGTTCATTTAACTAGGCAAGTCAGTTAAGAACAAACTCTTATTTACAATAACGGCCTACCCCAGCCAAACCCTAACGACGCTGGGGTGATTGTGTGCCGCTCTATGGGACTCCCAATCACAGCCGGCTGTGATACAACCTGGAATCAAACCAGGGTCTGTAATAACACCACCAGCACTGAGATGCAGTGCATTAGACTCATGTGCCACTCGGGAGCCCACAGTAAGCCTTTCCCTGTAGATAGTTTTTTATGATTACTATTCATATATCCATATTGAACAGTCTAAGCAGCAGTGACAGTTCTCTAACATGAGAACTACACAGCTACTGTAGACTGTCAAAGGGAGCAGGTGGGCTGTTGAAATACCATCTCACTTGGGTATCCCATGGAGTCTGTCTGGCTTAAAGAGTTAGCAGGGAGGCTACTTGATACATTATCTGGCTCTTCTCAGATTGTGAACAATGCCTCGAGGGGCTGGTTGACCTGAGTTTTTCACCAGCAGTACCTCTTCACTGACTGTACACTTGACCTGAGCTATTACAACACCTCACAGTAGGACAATATCAACACGAATGCTGATGGAAACTGACTGTACACTTGACCTGAGCTATTACAACACCTCACAGTAGGACAATATCAACACGAATGCTGATGGAAAGAAGCTGATGTAAGCCCTTGCAGACAGCTCCATGAGTAGCACTGGGCACTGGCACGGTTGTATATGGTCCAGTATCCTGGGACAAAATGAAAAAAAAACCAACAACATTAAACACGATTTGAAATCAGCTCAGAATGGACAAATCTCAATACATTTTACATACTGTACTGTATGGTCCACAGCTAACATGCTGTTCCTAAGCAGTTTCTAAAATACACCGATGCAACTGTATAATAATGTGTCAACTCCATAAGGGTAAATGCACGTTTTTCCTCACAGTTCCTCTCCATCTTCTCGGGATTGTGTCCTGCCCAAACAGCAGCACTTTAGAAAACTGAACCTACGTTTTGAGGGGGCTGTGCTTTCCTCCCCATCAAATCCTTATATAGTCATATCAATGGTCAAATGTCTGAGAGCAGCGAATCACCGGAGCAGATCCATAAAAAAAAAAGATACGGCAAGGGGAAGGCACCCCCGAGATGCCGTCTCCAAAAAAGTATTGGATGTCCAAAGGAATTCAGTCTCCCCCCACCCCCTTGAAAGTACTTATTTGACAGGGCACAGTCAGAAAGAGCTTGCACTCCCACCAAGGTTCAGTAAGGCACAGACGCTCAGTCTCCTTCCTCGGCTCTCTTTTTGGATCATTTGGTGGAGCCAAGCAACACAATAAGCAGCCATGGACGCCATCAAGAAGAAGATGCAGATGCTTAAGCTCGACAAGGAGAATGCTTTGGACAGAGCTGAGGGAGCCGAGGGAGACAAGAAGGCAGCAGAGGACAAGAGCAAACAGGTCGGCAATTTATTTGGAAAATCGAAATGATCCTAAAAAAAAGCACCCGAATACCCGTGGCTCTGTGCGCCACTGTATCTTAATATGGACCACCTCTACCATGTGGATGTATCACTTTTACGGATCATTCAAAATAAGGAGTATTTTGAATGATCCGAGGATCTGAGGAGTATATATACCAATAACTTTTCACAACTGGTAGGCTAATTCGTGACGTGGGTATGAATTATTGGGATCAATTGTCTATTTCACTTATTGATGGGTGGATGGAGTTGTATTACTGTAGCATTATACATTTTACAACAAAATCGTGAATAAAAAAATAACTGTAGGGAAATTATAAATGGGAATAATAGAAACAGTATTGTAATGGTGAATATTGCTGTTGTGGGGAATATGGATAGGCTATTGAGAAACATGTAGCCTATACTTTCAGAATAATTGCAATATGATTATCACTTGTTTCAGATGCTCTATTTAACTAAATAAAATGTTGTCCTTTGTACATGTGTAGTTAGAGGATGAAATAAGTGAGTTGGAAAAGAAATTGCGGATCACCGAAGATGAGAGAGATAAAGTGCTTGATGAATTCCAAGCCGCCGAGGAAAAATTGCTGAGCGCGGAGGAGGTGGCCACCAAGGTATTTTGTATGGCTCGCATGATTTCCCCTAACTTCTCTATTCTCTCTCCCTTTCGCTGTCCGTCTGCGCTCTTGTACCTTGTGTGCGCTCACGCCCTCTGTTTCACGCTGATTACCGCTGTGAAACTATCCGCACTAAAACACACCTCAGCTCGAGGATGACGTGGTAGCTCTGCAGAAGAAGCTGAAGGGAACAGAGGATGAGTTGGACAAGTACTCTGAGTCTCTTAAGGATGCACAGGAGAAACTTGAGCTGGCTGAGAAGAAAGCCACTGATGTAAGTAAAGGGCACAAAATCACAATTCCTGCACACTGCTTCCCACGTCTTTTCTGTCTCACATATCAAATTGTAAAACTTGTAAAATGACAGTGTAACTAACGTGAGAGGCCTTTATTCTGTCTCATTATTGTGTTTAAAGTCCATTCTCAGATTACCAAATGTAGGTAATGTCCAGCCCCTTTATGTCTATGGGCCAACTGGAAAGTAAGATGATATAGTGCCAGATATTGTTGAACTGTCATTTTACATATTTTGTTGATGTTTGTTTGTTTGTCTGTCAACGATCACAAGTCACCTAAGTCATATCAACCTTAAAAACAAAAGTGTTTCAGTTTTCTTGTGTATGAATGTCTCCACATTTGAGATGGCCTACATATGATACCCCCATGCTATATGCTACATCAATGTAAGACAGTAAATCAAGTTCTCCTCTACAGCTCCTTAAGAGGGGACATTTATGAGTGGAAACTGAATTAGTTAAATGTGCCGTTTCCAAGTAGAGAGCGAACACAGAGCAGCGCAGGGATAAATATAGCTCACTGCTTTATATGGTCAATGGTCAAGTCAGACTGAAACGATTTCTTTGGGCTGTTCTTGCAACAGACTACAGTAAATTCGATTTTCCTCTGAACATGTCATTTTTTGTTCCTATAATTTATGTTTTTAGGTCAGTTTAGTTAAACCCATAGGCTACCGAGAGTGTAATTTGGCTTCATGCATCGACATTTTTAATTAGGGAAATACTACATAAAATGGGAAACTATGCCGAATATGTGTGCATGTAGATTCATGCGTGACACAAGGAGCTGCATCCAGGAGCAGAAGAAAATGATCAAATACATAGGCTGGAGTTGTATGGCATGATCATCTAAGTAAAGATCAACAACTACAGCAAACAGCAATAATCAACAGATGAAGAGGTTATCAAATGAAACGTTGACAACTGATTTTCATGTATTGAAAGTGTCCATAGGGTAGCCTACATCTCAGTCGACTGAAGGGACGTCCTATGCGCATCTCCTTTCCCTTAATCTGCGTTGATGGAAATCGTATTTTCAATTACGCCCTAGGAACTGCCTTGTTCAGGGGCAGAACGACAGATTCGATCTAGTCCAACGCTCTAACCACTAGGCTACCTTTCGCCCCAATATAATATAGTTGAAAAACTGGTGAAAGCCAATTAATGGAAGACATTCGCCATTGTGCTTCATCTATCTTGTGTTTTCATACCACTGCAAATGAAGGAAAATGGATCAGGAAAGAAACCACTTGTTGAACTCCTTGAGTAAGATTCTACAAAGGCATATAGAGGGCCTCCTCTTGGGGCTATTTAGGAACTACAGTCTGAAAATCTTTTCAGTCCCATGTGTACTTTATAGATAATAGCAGCAGATGGTGCTATATGCCAGTGCACGGCGGCCTACCTGAGGAACGCTTATGATAACAAGGCGTGCCCTTATCATTACTGTATGTCTACCACATATACACTTTTTATTGTGACCAAATGTTGTTTAACCATTATTATATTACGAAAACAACTACATCAATATTTGTTTGTATACGTGTCAATATATTTTCGTTTGTTGTAGCCTTGGACTTGGCTATGAAAATATGGTTACTTCCGGTGTAATGTTCAGTTATTGCTGTGTGCGTCCTCACAGACGACTCGAGTATCGCGGGCAGCCATCCTCGTACATTCCAGGGCGTCGTTGTGCTCAATGTCCATTCCAAGGAAACTCTTAACGTAATTTTCTTAGCAAAGTTGACATAATGGCAGGTATAACATCATTGGAAGCGGTTAAACGGAAAATAAAAACCTTGCAACAGCAGGCTGACGGTGCCGAAGAAAGAACTGAAAGACTACAGAGAGAATTGGGTTTGGAGAGGAAAGCCAGAGAATCAGTAAGCATGTCATAAAATAACTGCAAAGCTGTAAAATTGCTTCAAAATATGTATCAAGTGCAACAATGATATATTAATTTTGCAATGTTTAATGTCCGATGGAGTTGCACAGGCTGTACAAATGCATGGTGATGCACGCAGCACACTGACATAGCGGAATATCTCCGACATCCCGTTGCGGTGTTTGGTAGCTAACAAACTAAATGTGTCATGCTCATTGCTGACAATATGCCAACTCTTGACAGATTACGCGTTTGAGACCAATTGGATGCTTTCCTCAAGTATAAATAGTGTTCAACTGTGGCGGTAGAGGACTTCAGGCCTTTTGATGGATTTAAATTATACTTTGTAATTATTTTGTACCCCGTGAATATTTATCTTAATTGATGGACATGATGTAACTGTTGCCACAAGCAGTTCTTGCAGCATTGTTAGGCCTACATTGTTTCTTGGTACTGCATCACCCCCAATATTTTCATTTCCTATGCTAGGCTACTTATTGCACACACTTTAGTATATATTGTTACCTAAAGATTACATTTGAGTAAATGATTCTCTTTGACACAATTGCAGCACAAAGTGTACTCAACTCTTTTTGAAACTCTTTCACTTAATTAAGCAGGAAGGAACTTCAAAATAAATGCTGCAACAGAGCTGAGGAACACCAATAACAGACTGTTAATACTGTCGGTTATGTTTGAAACAAGGTTTCTGTTATGAGGACAAAGCGTTGTGACATGTTCTGAAGAACAGGGGGCCAGACTCTGGCCTATAGAAACAGGAAATGCAGCCTATAATGCATTTTCCATTTGGAGGGTTAATTGCCCGCATCAACATGGTCACTTATATGACTAGGTTATTGGTAGTTCATTTAAAGGAAACACTTGTGGGGTTTGAAAAGCCACTAGATGAACTCCTATTTATCTTAATTTCACTGGCTAGTTTCTATATCTCCATTCGCAACATGAAATGGACTTTGATCCTGCACACCACTCTTCCAAGTCTTGGTATGTGATCAGGCCTCTGAGTGGTTAAGCAGGTGTAAAGACTGGGTAGTGCCACTGCACATACTCATAAACCAAGGTCAGATATGGTTGTCTTTTGGTTTCCGTACAAAAAGTGTTTTTAAGATTTAAAATAAGTAGCCTTTTAGTGCGTATAGAAACAAAAAAGGATAGAGGAGCGGCTGTCCCTAGCCATTGTTTCTGCTATCAAAAGTTCAGTTTTATTACCACATATAAAAGCATACCTGTAGCATTGTAGCTGAATTTCACTTCCTCTTTATCAATTGTCTTGAAACAATGTGTGTGTGTGTATATATATATATATATATATATATATATTTATTAGTGCAATGGTTACATAACTTAATAGTACTGAAGGTAAGATAATCAGAACATTAAGGGGGAAAACTTGATAGTAAGTCACCTCAACAGGTCACCAGTCAAATAACAAAGATGGAGTAGCCATTTTGTGACATGAAAGCTGAACTTAATCGAATCTTCAGTTTTGGTCCACTGGGGACTCCTTCAGGGGTGTGTGTGTGTGGCCTTTGGCAGTGTAAACTTCTGTGGCACACAATGACTGCAGCAGGCTCCTTGTTAATGTCCCCTCTGGGGTCTCATAATGAGGCTAGGTATTCAGCCTGTGCCAGCCAGGAGCATTGTTCTCATTACACACAGTGTGTGGAGTGCAGCACAGCACAGGGGAATCCTCCTGGGAAGGCCCTCTTCTTTCCCCAACAGATGCCACTGCCGTTAGGTTGACGGATGCAGAAAGCACCACTTAAATAGTAATTACCCAGACCGCTCACTTATAAAACGCACAAGACACTAGTGGAAAAGTCACCAGTGTTATTGATGTTGATATTTGTTTGTGTGTCCTTGAGAGTACTGTGTATGTATGTTTGTCTGTCTTAATACATTTTGCCCCAAGATGCAGGTTTTGACAAGTTCTTCTCTCCTAGGCTGAGGCAGATGTCGCTTCCCTTAACAGACGTATCCAGCTGGTTGAGGAGGAGTTGGATCGTGCTCAGGAGCGTCTGACAACTGCCCTGACCAAGCTGGAGGAGGCTGAGAAGGCAGCTGATGAGTCTGAGAGGTGTGCACTTATTGAGGACAGGGAGTTAGACTGTAGAGTAGACTGTTTCCCTTGCTCCTTACTGTATTTGGAGTTGTTAGGGCCTTTAGACTAAGGACAGCTTTAGCCTAAGTCATGACTGGCAGTGCCACAGACCAATTTCAACAAACACAAGCTGTTTGTCGAGACTGAGGTCCTGAATAAATGGGCTGTGACGCGAGGCTCTGTTTCCATTCCTTTGTTTGGTGTATAAACAGCCCCTCTGTGCTGCACAGCCCAGTGCCTGAACTCTATTGAGACTGTAGGTCAGACCCTGTGTGGGCTAGGCCTGCCCTGTCATCCCCAGTGCTACAGCAGTGCAGTATTTTCCCCCATCAGTCCCATAAGAAAGCTGCCAGGCCTTGACATTGAAAGGCCATATTAAAGATTCACAAGCAGCCAGCCAGTCTGGATGTGCACTAGGCGTACACTGCCCACCCAAGTTTAGTCTTAGACTCAAACTATTGATCTGAGTCATTGAGTTACTGTGCAGTGCTGCTATGAGCCTAGGGATGGGACTCTTTCTAATGTCTACTGCCTGTCTCTCCCTTCCCTGCTCAGAGGCATGAAGGTCATTGAGAACAGAGCCTCCAAGGATGAGGAGAAGATGGAGCTGCAGGAGATCCAGCTGAAGGAGGCCAAGCACATCGCCGAGGAGGCTGACCGCAAATATGAGGAGGCGAGTCTCTCAGCCACTGCAGTTGTTGGCTGCTGTCCAGCTGTCTCTGCAGTCCAGCCTCCCCACACCTTCCTTTAACCTACAATAACATAATGGCGCACACACGTATGATTGAGTCCACTTTGTAAAGCAAACATGGTGATTTAGTCATCTCTACCCTGACATACCCCAATTCATATAGGGTATATGTACAGTACACAGATGTATTGTGTGTATATATACAGACTTTTTGTCTATAGAGTGTAACTCCTTGGTGTTCTGTGCCTTAAGGTTGCCCGTAAGCTGGTCATCATTGAGAGTGATCTGGAGCGTACAGAGGAGCGCGCTGAACTTTCAGAAGGGTAAGATCTAATGCCCCTAACAGTAACGCTGCACTTAATTAACATGCATGGCTGGAGTTATTTAACATTCTACTTTAACACCACGCCTGGCTCAAAGTTTAGTGTTTATTTTCAACATGTTGCTCACGCTCGTTGTTGCATGTACTATTAATTTGCATGTGTTCCATGTTTTGAATGGCCGTTTCGTTCGCCACATCCACTAACAGACGGATTCGAAGATCGGAGGACGAGCTAAGAGTTTTGGAACAAAGCTTAAAATCACTTACAGCTTCCGAAGCAAAGGTACTGCAGACTAACAATGTATTTGGTTAGACCTATCTTTATAGACTTTTGTACTACTTCCTCTTGTCACGTTCATTCACTCTGCTGAATGACGCCTCTTTCTTCTTTGCACCTTGCTCTGCTTTGCTATATTTTCGTTTGTTTGGGCTTATGCTCGGGATATCCTAAAACTAGAACCTTTTACACCTCTAACCTGGCAGGGACTGTGCAAGAATAACATCTTTCACATGCAGCACTAGCCAATAGTCTTAATCTGACCAAATCTGCATGCTAAAAGGCATTTCTGAAAGTTTTCTTTGTAGTCTACTTTGTAGTCTACTCTCCACCTCTGTTAATATTGTCACGTTCCTGCTGTGTTGAGGTACTTTGGTCTCCTTCCTGTAGTTCTGCTAGTTCGTATTCATTTTGTTTTATTTCTTCTCCTCTTTCCTGCTCTCCCGCTTTCCTTCCTGCTTCCATTTCTCATTGGTGTCTCAATATCCCCCTCCATTTTGGCACACTTTTCTCTGGACCTTCTCCCTTCTAACACCAGCAAATGCTCTGAGCTTGAAGAAGAGTTGAAAACTGTGACCAACAACCTGAAGTCACTGGAGGCCCAGTCTGAGAAGGTAGGTAGTCTGCTGCTGTGTTCAGGCATGCTGTCCATACCAGCTTCTCCAGAGCCATGCTGGAGAATTAATGGATGGAAGGAACCCAAAGAACCATTTACAGCAACACTTTGTTCAATGGATACAGTATCTGGCATACAAATTGCCTTGGTCTAAGATTAGTCTAACTTTGTACTTTCTGCAGATGTAAGGCAAATGGACCTTCCAGGATTTTTTTTTTCTCTCAATTGAATATAAACTTATTGTATCATGGTAGAACTGTATTATGATGAATTGTCATTAGATGTAAAGTCTTTGTTTTATATAACATGCAAAGTGAGTGTTTTTAGACCACTTATCTGTCTCTGTAGACTGATGGGGGTGTAGCAGTTATCTGTGGGTAAATGCATGACTCTTTTGGTCCACAGTACTCACATAAGGAGGACAAGTATGAGGAGGAGATGAAGGTCCTCACCGACAAGCTGAAGGAGGCAAGTTTCACCCCCCCACCCCACCCCCTTATCTACAGACTTTGGCCAGAGGCCAGGCTTGTTCAGTGCTGTAGGCCTAAACTATCACAGTATCACTCACCGTGTGAACTTTAAAGACTTACTGATTCTTAAGAACCTGTCTGTCTACCACAGGCTGAGACACGTGCTGAGTTCGCTGAGAGATCAGTAACCAAGCTTGAGAAGACCATTGACGACTTGGAAGGTATTACGTTTTTGCAGTTCATTTCAAAACTGTACTTTGATCTGTTTGGAGTAGGCCTACATTACAGTGTAGGCTACATTATAGTGTCACTACATTATAGTGTCAATTGGTCTCATTCATGGCCATTCGGTGAGTGTCTACTTTTCAAATCTCTTCTAAAGGAGGAAATCATCTTCCCTTTTTTTGCAATCTAATCTTTGCTACCTCTCATTTCTGTTATTATCAGTGTCTTTTGAGCATCACATACCCCTTATTGAGTCAATCTACTTTTGGGTTACAGCTGAGTGGCAATTACATTGGTAGTTGGACATTTGACAGGTCTTCCTTGTCACTCTATATTTAAGATTGTTCATAGACTGGGTTGCTTTTGCCTGTATCTGCAACAATGAAGTTGCATCTGCTCAATGAGAATGGGCTATTAGTCATGGTAAGGGAAATGCTGCCCTACAGCTGCTGATTCCTGTTAATCATCCATCTGATTAAAGAATGTCTCATGAGGCTGTCATAGTAATTAGTAGGGCTGAGGAAGCAGCCATATGGTAATGATATCTCTGACATGAGATGTTCAAGGGCCAGCTCCAGTAATATATTCACTATTTCTTGATGCTGAAGAATTTGTCATGGCCTCATTCAGATTTCTGTTCTATCCTCTTCTGGTATAACATGTTTTCCTTTTCCACTCTGTCCATCTCTCTCTCCCTCCCTCTGGGGTCTTGCTGATGACTTGGACACCCTTCACCCCCCCTTCCCACGCACCCCTCCATTTCTGCCCCTCCTCCTCCGTTTTTGGTGCACTTGGTCCACGTCCCAATAGATGAGTTGTATGCCCAGAAACTGAAGCACAAGGCCATCAGTGAGGAGCTGGACCACGCCCTCAATGACATGACTTCCATGTAATTCTTCAACTGTGCTGCCTGCTTGTGCCTCTGTCACCTCCTTGCAACTCACCTCCCCATTGTCCAGCCATCACACCCTTCTGTTCTGTCTCTGATGTTCTCCATCTGTCTGCTGTTTTGTGTTCATACAAAATAAAGTGGTTACTGTTAGAAAGCAGCTATTTCATTTTTATACACAAGGTAGTCTTAAGGTCGTAGTCAAGGGATGGGCTTAAGGGTGGTTGTATATTGTCTGTAAGTACGGGCCAATTATGTGGTAAGTGTTTAAGCTCAGTCAGTGGTTTCCTCTCACACTAACTTGCGTGTGGTTGTGAGGACATTCTCGCCATGATAGTCAGTAACCATTTTAGCAGTACAGTGCGTGAGCCTAGAGACTTGTTTTGTATGAACAGAACACAGCATGGAGGTTCTTTGTTTACTGATTTGGACTTTAATTTTGACCATATTGTATTACTTTTTACATCTATTTTTTTGTGAGTATTTGAAATGTACATTGTTCAACCAACAAAATTAAAGTCTTAATTTCAAAATATTCAGTATATTTTGTCAACCCTTAATGCATGCGAGGTGTCTATTGAAATGCAATACAACTCTTTGTATTTCAATGTGAGCCTTCTACTGGGTCTTACATTGAGAAACACAATGTGCTTTGTTTCTTTTCTGCACCTTTTCAAGTGTAGCTCACTTGTATCTACTACTAACAAGGTCTACTTCTGTATGGAAGAAAGGCCCCCTTGAAGTTCCTTTTTGTTCTGTGATAACCACAGTTGAGGGTGAACTGCACAATCTGGTTGCTTTTGGAAGGTGGGTTTTTGTCCGGTGTCCCTTTGGCATCTGAGCAAATGCAGACTTTGTCAATCCAAATCTGTATGACAGAGTGGTTTATTCAAGTGACTCTTCTCATGACTCCACGGAAAGGTCTTCATGTGCTCAGAGAAGTTTGGTCCAACCTTTTGTGTTTTGAGGTGGTTGAGTAGTTGCCATACGTTTTCTGTATTCCTCAGTGGGGCATTGTGGCTCTAGACTGCTGTGGCTCCAGTAGCGTTGGTGTGTTGCTAAACGTGTCACTCTTCCAACAGAATCTTTTTGTTGTGGTAAAATAAAAGCTTACATAGAAGGAAGTTTCTTATCTCAAGCGCTCTAATAAAACTAGGATGCCTTGATGTTAGTCAAGTTTTCCATGTTTTTATATCTCAGGAAATCATAATTTATTTTATTTAACCAGTTAGGCCAGTTGAGAACAAGTTCTCATTTACAACTGTGGCCTGGGCAAGATAAAGCAAAGCAGTGTGACAAAAACAGAGTTGCACATAAACAAACTTTACAGTCAATAACACAATAGAAAAATATATGTACAGTGTGTGCAAATGTAGGGAGGTAGGCAATAAATAGGCCATAGAGAGGAAAAATAATTACAATTTAGCATTAATACTGGAGTGATTGTGCAGATGATGATATTCAAGTAGCGATACTGGGGTGCAAGAGGGTAAGTAATAATATGGGGCTGAGATGTGCTATTTACAGATTGGCTGTGTACAGTGATTGGTAAGCTGCTCTGACAGCTGATGCTTAAAGTTAGAGGGAGATATAAGACTCCAGCTTCAGAGATTTTTGCAATTTATTCCAGTCATTGGCAGCAGAGAACTGAAAGGAAAGGTGACTAAAGGAAGTGTTGACTTTGGGGATGACCAGTGCAATATACCTGCTGGAGCGTGTGCTACGGGTGGGCGTTGCTATGGTGACCAGTGAGCTGAGATGGTGGGGCTTTACCTAGCAATGACTTATAGATGACCTGGAGCCAGTGGGTTTGGCAACGGATATGTAGTGAGTGCCAGCCATCGAGAGCATACAGGTCGCAGTGGTGTGTAGTATATGGGGCTTTGGTGCTAAAACGGATGGCGCTGTGATAGACTACATCCAGTTTGCTGAGTAGAGTGTTTGGTGATCTCATTTACAAAATAGCCCCCCTAGTCGAGTATCGGTAGGATAGTCAGTTTAGCGAGGGTATGTTTGGCGGCATGAGTGAAGGATGCATTGTTGCAAAATAGGAAGCTGATTTTAATTTTGGATTGGAGATGCTTAAGGAGAGTTTACAGTCTAACCAGACACCTAGGTATTTGTAGTTGTCCACATTCTAGGTCAGAACCGTCCAGAGTAGTGATGGTGGGAGGGTGCTGGCAGCGATCTGTTGAAGAGCATGTACTTAGTTTTACTAGCATTTAAAAGCAGTTGGAGGCCACAGAATGAGAGTTGTATGGAGTTGAAGCTCATTTGGAGGGTAGTTAGCACAGTGTCCAAAGAAGGGCAAGATGTATACAGAATGGTGTCGTCTGCGTAGAGGTGGATCAGAGAATCACCAGCAGCCAGAGTGACATCATTTTTACATACAGTGGGGAGAACAAGTATTTAATACACTGCCGATTTTGCAGGTTTTCCTACTTCCAAAGCATCTAGAGGTCTGTAAATTTTTTTATCATAGGTACACTTCAACTGTGAGAGACGAATCTAAAACAAAAATCCAGAAAATCGCATTGTATGATTTTTAAGTCATTAATATGCATTGTATTGCATGACATAAGTATTTGATACATCAAAAAAGCTGAACTTAATATTTGGTACAGAAACCTTTGTTTGCAATTAAAGATCATGCGTTTCCTGTAGTTCTTGACCAGGTTTGCACACACTGCAGCAGGGATTTTGGCCCACTCCTCCATACAGACCTTCTCCAGATCCTTCAGGTTTCGGGGCTGTCACTGGGCAATACGGACTTTCAGCTCCCTCCAAAGATGTTCTATTTTCCATTGGCTTCAGGTCTGGAGACTGACTAGGCCACTCCAGGACCTTGAGATGCTTCTTACGGAGCCACTCCTTAGTTGCCCTGGCTGTGTGTTTCAGGTCGTTGTCATGCTGGAAGACCCAGCCACGACCCATCTTCAATGCTCTTACTGAGGGAAGGAGGTTGTTGGCCAAGGTCTTGCGATACATGGCCCCATCCATCCTCTCCTCAATACGGTGCAGTCGTCATGTCCCCTTTGCAGAAAAGCATCCCCGAAGAATGATGTTTCAATCTCCATGCTTCACGGTTGGGATGGGGTTGTACTCATCCTACTTCTTCAACACGGCAAGTGGAGTTTAGACCAAAAAGCTTCTTTTTTTTTGGTCTCATCAGACACATTGACCTTCTCCCATTCCTCCTCTGGATCATCCAGATGGTCATTGGCAAACTTCAGACAGGCCTGGACATGCGCTGCCTTGAGCAGGGGACCTTGCGTGCGCTGCAGGATATTAATCCATGACGGCGTAGTGTGTTACTAATGGTTTTCATTGAGACTGTGGTCCCAGCTCTCTTCAGGTCGTTGACCAGGTCCTGCCGTGTAGTTCTGGGCTGATCCCTCACCTTCCTCATGATCATTGATGCCCCATGAGGTGAGATCTTGCAAGGAGCCCCAGACCGAGGGTGATTGACCGTCATCTTGAACTTCTTCCATTTTCTAATAATTGCGCCAACAGTTGTTGCCTTCTCACCAAGCTGTTTGCCTATTGTCCTGTAGCCCATCCCAGCCTTGTGCAGGTTTACAATTTTATCCCTGATGTCCTTACACAGCTCTCTGGTCTTGGCCATTGTGGAGAGGTTGGTTGGAGTCTGTTTGATTGAGTGTGTTGACAGGTGTCTTTTATACAGGTAACGAGTTCAAACAGTTGCAGTTAATACAGGTAATGAGTGGAGAACAGGAGGGCTTCTTAAAGAAAGACTAGCAGGTCTGTGAGAGCTGGAATTGTTACTGGTTGGTAGGTGATCAAATACTTATGTCTTGCAAATTAATTTCTTAAATCATAGTGTGATTTTTCTGGATTTTTGTTTTAGATTCCGTCTCTCACAGTTGATGTGTACCTATGATCAACATTGCAGACCTCTACATGCTTTAAGTAGGAAACACTGCCGATTTTGCAGGTTATCAAATACTTGTTCTCCCTACTGTACATGCATACATACATGCATGCATGCATGCATACATGCAGAGAAAAGACTCGGCCCGAGAATTGCACCCTATGGGACCCCCATAGACTGCCAGAGGTCCGGACAACAGGCCCTCCGATTTGACACATTGAGCTCTTATCTGAGAAGTAGTTGGTGAACCAGGCGAGGCAGTCATTTGAGAATCCAAGGCTATTGAGTCTGCCGATAAGAATGCGGTGATTGACAGTCGAAAGCCAGGTCGATGAAGACAGCTGCATAGTATGGTCTTTTATCAATGGTGGTTATGATATCGCTTAGGACCTTGAGCGTGGCTGAGGTGTACCCATGACCAGCTCGGAAACCAGATTGCGTAGTGAAGAAGGTATGGTGGGATATCGGTGATCTGTTTAACTTTTTATTTATTTTATTTCACCTTAACCAGGTAGGCAACCAGGTAGGCAGGTTGAGAACAAGTTCTCATTTACAATTGCGACCTGGCCAAGATAAAGCATAGCAGTTCGCCACACAACGACAGTTACACATGGAGTAAAACAAACATGCAGTCAATAATAAAGTATAAACAAGTCTGGTCAACAACTTGGTCTTCGAAGACTTTAGAAAGGCAGGGCAGGATGAATATAGGTCTATAACAGTTTGGGTCTAGTGTCACCCCCTTTGAAAAGGGGGATGACCGTGGCAGTTTTCCAATCTTTTAGGATTTCAGACGATGCGAGAGGTTGAACAGGCTAGTAATAGCGTTGCAACAATTTCTGAGTTTAATTTTAGAGAGGGTCCAGATTGTCTTGCCCAGCTGATTTGTAGGGATCCAGATTTTGCAGTTCTTTCATAACATCAGCTGTCTGTATTTGGGTGAAGGAGAAGTGGGGGGGGGGGTTGGGCAAGTTGCTGCAGGGGGTGCTGAGATGTTGGTAGGGGTAGCCAGGTGGAAAGCATGCTTATTGAAATGATCTATTATCGTAGATTTATCGGTGGTAAGTGTTTCCTATCTTCAGTGCAGTGGGCATCTGGTAGGCAAAACTTTTCAGAATTAGTGCTACTGGAAGCAAATTTCTGTCTGAAAAAGCTAGCCTCGTCTTTCCGAAATGAGTATATTGATTCCTGACTTCCCTGAAAAGTTGCATATCGCGGGGGGCTATTCTATGCTAATGCAGAACGCCACAGGATGTTTCTGTGCTGGTCAAGGGCAGTCAAGTCTGGGGTGAACCAAGGGCTATATCTGTTCTTAGTTCTACATGTTAAGAATGGGGCATGCTTATTTAAGATCGAGAGGATAGCACTTTTGAAGAGTAACCAGGCATCCTTTCCTAATGGGATGAGGTCAATATCCTTCCAGAATACCCGGGCCAGGTCGATTAGAAAGGCCTGCTCACTGAAGTGTTTTAGGGAGTGTTTGACAGTGATGAGGGGTGGTCGTTTGACCACGGATACAGACAATGAGGCAATGATCGCTGAGATCCTGGTTGAAGACAGCAGAGGTGTATTTAGAGGACAAGTTGGTCAGGATGATATCTATGGTTATGGATTTAGGGTTGTACCTGGTAGGTTCCTTGATGGTTTGTGTGAGATTGAGGGCATCTAGCTTAGATTGTAGGATGGCCGGGGTGTTAAGCATATCCTGGTTTAGGTCACCTAACAGTACGGACTCTGAAGATGGATGGGGGGCGATCAATTCACATATGTTGTCCAGTGCACTGTTGGGCTGAGGGGGGGGGATCTATAACAAGCGGCAACGATGAGACTTGTTTCTGGAAAGGTAGATGTTTAAAAGTAGAAGCTCAAATTGTTTGTGCACAGACCTGGATAGTATGACAGAACTCTGCAGCACAGAACTAAACAAATGTTAGGGTGCTCATATTCTTACACTTTCAGTTGACAGTACATCTAATGATTTGGTTGGCAAATCAACAGCAATGGACATTAAAAGGTTCATTCATTTTGAGGGGCAAGATGCATTTAGTGCACTTTACTGAACATTTCTTGCAAGTAGGCCTACTGCACACTTGTAGCCCTTATTCAACTTTCCCTCATTTATTGGGTCTAGCCTTAAGGGAAAAATGGTTCTTACAGACTTATTGAAGGTCTAGGTTTTTAGGCGCATCATGGCATTACACATGTTAAAACAAATGTAGCTGCTTAGGTGAGTGTAATTTGGCTAAGTACAATATAGTTAATGTAATGGTTTGATCAACAGGTGGCACATGCTGGGTTGCTATTGAACATGTAGAGTAAAGGGAAGGACAGTGTCTAAGATTGTCTGCCTCTGGGTGTTTTAAATAAGTGAGTTGAAAAAAGGATGGCAAGTATGATTGACCATTGCAATGTTGATGACATGACGTCTGTAATTTGCAATATCCTTTTATAGTTGAAAATTAATATTTTCATGTGGAAAATCCTGGGAATCTGACATCAGGTAGTGGTCCTCCATACAAGGCTGGAATTTAAACTTTTATACTGCCTTAGAAGCACCTGTAAGACTTTAAGCAGGATCCGTACATGCCTTCTGGTTCTGGAAGGTATATTTAGGCAGTGCGTAGAGCCCACTAGACAAGTGTCTGGCAATTTATTACTTGTTTGCTCAATTATCCACCCAGGAGAAATGTTCAAATCTCCATTCACAAAGTTCAGAGGCATTCTACCCATCACTTCTGCTGTTACTGCTCCACTGTTCTGTGGAGAGTAGACATTCTATATAATTTTTAAACAAGGTAATGTATAATCAGGTGCGAAGTGATCCCACATGAAGCTTTCTCTTGAGCTCTCTAGTCTGGTACTGCACTGATTTCCTCTTTCTCTTTCCTACCTGCTTTCCGACTGACAAGATCACCTCTACCAGCAACTTGAGAAAAACCGCCTTCTCTCTAACGAACTAAGAGTGGCCTTGAATGAGGACTAAACATAGTGTGAATGTTTCATCTATTTAAGTAATGAGCTTATTTATGTACAGTATTGCAAGTGTGTGTGTGTATGTGATGCTAATAATTCTGGAGTTAAGTGTTACTGCTGGAGTAACAAGCTAGCAGCATACAGTACCAGTCAAAAGTTTGGACACCTACTCATTCAAGGTTTTTTTTATTTTGTGTATTTTCTACTTTGTGTATTTTCTACATTGTAGAATAAGTGAAGTTTAACTATGTAATAACATGTATGTAATCATGTAGTAACCAAAAATATATTTTATATTCTTCAAAGTAGCCACCCTTTACCTTGACAGCTTTACACACTCTGCATTCTCTAAAACAGCTTCATGAGGAATGCTTTTTCAACAGTCTTGAAGGAGTTCCCACATATGCTGAGCACTTGTTGGCTGTGTTTCCTTCACTCTGCGGTCCAACTCATCCCAAACCATCTCAATTGGGTTGAGGTCGGGGGACTGTGGACGCCAGGTCATCTGATGCAGCACTCCATCACTCTCCGTCTAATGGCACTTACACAGCCTGGAGTTCTGTTGGGTCATTGTCCTGTTGAAAAACAAATCATAGTTCCACTAAGTGCAAACCAGATGGGATGGCATATCGTTGCAGAATGCTGTGGTAGCCATGATGGTCGTGTGCCTTGAATTCTAAATAAATCAGTGTCACCAGCAAAGCACCCCCACACCATAACACTTCCTCCTCCATGCTTCACGGTGGGAACCACCGATGCGGAGATCCTCCATTCACCTACTCTGCATCTTACAAAGACACGGTGGTTGGAACCAAAAATCTCCAATTTGGAGGACTGATTTCCACCAGTCTAATGTCCATTGCTCGTGTTTCTTGGCCCAAGCAAGTCTTCTTCTTATTGGTGTCCTTTTAGTAGTGGTTTCTTTGCAGTAATTTGACCATGAAGGCCTGATTTCACGCAGTCTCCTCTGAACAGTTGACGTTGAGATGAACTCTGAAGCATTTATTTGGGCTGCAATCTGAGGCTGGTAACTAATGAACTAATCCTCTGCAGCAGAGGTAACTTCCTTTCCTGTGGAAAGGAAGTTTTGGTTACTACATGATTCCATGTGTTATTTAATATTTTTAATGTCTTCATTATTCTACAATGTAAAACATTGTAAAAAGAAAAACCCTCCATTGAGTAGGTGTGTTAACTTTTGACTGGTACTGTATAAATCTGGGATTATCTCTAATCTGTATATTTACTGTATACTCTGACATACAACCAGGTAGTATATACAGTATTGTTAATTGTCCATGTTTAGAGCATGAGGAAGGCTATGCTGTAAAAATGTTTATTTCCTGCATGTTTACTGCCATAGCATAGTCACAGCATTTGAGTTTTTCTTTAAAACTGAAAGTGTCTTGCATTTGTTAGCTAATTATGTAGACCTAACCGTACGATATACTTCTTTTGCATGTTGTGTGATGGTAGCTTGGATTTTAATATTTTGTTTTATTTGGTGTCTAACAGAGAAACTGGCACATGCTAAAGAGGAGAACCTTGATATGCACCAGATGCTGGACCAGACTCTAATGGAACTAAATAACATGTGAAAGCCTGGTTTATCCACTATGGTTTGGGCTTCTTGTATTTGCACCTTGCTTGCCATGAGCCCTCATTCCATTCCATGCCCAGGGTGAGGAACACATAACCAGATGCTTTTCCTTTCGCACCGTCCTGCTTTCAGTGGAGCTCAACAAGGGAGCAGAACTAAGGGAAAGGTACAACATTTCCTTAATGAAGCCTAAAATGAGAAACACTTTTTGTTTTTTTTGCCAGCTGATTTATGTCAGCATTTTAATCATTGACATTAGTTCGCTTTTGACGAGTTATCAGGTGAAATGACGCATTTGCTACAAAGGTTGTTTTTGGGTCATTCCACTAATTCGGTGCCTTTTGAGATGTGGGACAAACTTAGTTTCACCCAATTTTTACATTCTGTCATAAAGAACATATGTTCAACTTAATGAAAAACAAGTTCTCATCTTAAGGTTAAAAAAACACATTTTAATTGATTAAGTGCCATATAAAGTAACAGGGTTGACAATTTATCATAAATATTCCATAAATTCCCATGTGACAGGGAATGGAATGTTGTGTGCAACAGGGAGCGGCAATCGAATGCAAATTTCACAAATAGTTAACATTTGTAGCCTGTATAGTTAACGGGGTTGACATGTTCTGCTTACCCCACTCTGTTTTCCACAGCAAAACACCAGGAAATGGCCAAAAGAGTAGAACCAGCTCACCTGCTTATACACTGACTTAACTATTAGATGTTCCAATGTTACTTTGGATATTTTAAATAAAATAAAAACGTTTTTTTTTTTAAAATGTAGGACTAGTTTCACCATATTAAAGAGTTCAGGTAACAGGGTTGATCTTAAAATGAGGGACAGTTTTATTTGTTTTTCCTTTAAAACTAATGATGGTGAAAACTTGAAGACATTTTGGGGTTAGGTGGGTTAAAATCATCCTCAGTCAGAGGGTTCACAGTGGGACTTGTCAAAATGCTGGATTTTGGCACTTAGGGCAAGTCTTTTTGTGTTCATCTGAATTCTCCATGTAGTCTATATTGTAGGGGACATTATTGAATACAACATGCTTTTAAAATGCAATATTGGTGCACTATTTCTACTTCAAATATTGAATGTAGGCAAAAGGCACTCATTTCGTGGAACAACCCTTTTTATCGGCATTTGATAAATTGAGTTTATATACTAACATTATTTTGATTGTTTGGTGCCAATATTAAGCCCTGTCTAGAAAGGGATCTACTTTCACTCCCAAAGTATATTTATTTTTCTTTTGAGCCTGAAACTCATCACAAAATGCATGGCAACATTACCTTGCAAAATGCATTCCTGTTCCCTGTTCTTGTTTTGTTTTTTTGTCTAGAAATATGACTCCATGTGATTGTGCCTCGCATAAAACTATTGTTTTATTAAATGTAGATGTTTTAAATGTATATCATATCTGAAATGAATATAAATAAAACCACAGTTTAAGATTTGTGTATTTTATTATATAATGTATTGTACAGTATCTTAACATTCTAGTAAGCTTCCATTGATCATATTGTAGATTGTATAATATTTTTTTTAAAGGGTTAACTAATTCCAGAAGTTAATATTTTCAGCTTTCATGTTGAATTGAGAAGATGAGGGTAATAAAGTGGTCCCCTTAAACACTGCTGCATTATCAACCTGGTTTAACCCTCAGCTCAATGAGTGTTTCCAGAACAAATGGTAATCTGTTCATCTGCCGGCATTATTACATTTACTCTGTGCTCATTCTGGTCTCGGCCTTAGTTTGACTTCCTAAGAGAGAAAGAACTTGTCACGAGTGCATGCTTATGGATCACTGTAGCTGTGGGGCAATGCAGCAAAAATAGTAATGTCTATTTACACATGTAATTGATCATATTTCTGTGGTAATAAAGCTCGGTGTTTTATCGCTCATTTTAATTTAAATGTCATGCATTTGTAATGTGTTAATTCCAGGCCACATGCTGTGGCACTGGTCAGTGGATTATAACTGAACTAGTTGTATCCCAGGTGAGACTGCAAGGTGAAGATTAATTTGGAAGTCAAATTTAAAAGCTTATCTGTGTTTTGACTACAGTCCTGACGCCATGGACTGAAAGTGTAAACAAGCTAATTCAGAACAGACTGCTAATGTTTTCTAGGTGCTGACAGGAACCATGTGCTGGCCTTTGACCTCTGAGAAAGTACTTTGTCACCCTAGGGGACTGGGTAATCAACTAAATGTAAGGGTCGTATTCCCCTGCTCAGACGTAGCATGCATCAACCAATGGTTGCGTACCACGTCAACGGTGTCGGCGACTGACAGATTGCAAATGTGGTAGTTAGCTGATATGTAAAATACCTATCCAGGTGTTGTAATGCAGCGTTCAAGAATGGGAACTCGGAACTCCGACTTCAGTGCGCTCAAGACAACTGGGAACTCGGGGGGGGGGGGGGGGGGGGGGGTATGGTTGTGGCAGGCTCATGTTGTCAGAATTAGTCATTAAAATACTACAATTAGACCTGAACTTTCTTGTGATAGGATAAAGATCAGTCATTTTGGTCAGGAAGTTGGTCAACCGTTGTTTGCCAGTGCTGTGATAAGATATTGTATAAAGTAATACATTTGGAAAATGTTTCTGCACTGTATGTTTGTTAGCCAGCAAGAAAGTTTTCAAATTAACTGCCAATATGCCAACATTCCATTCAAACATTGCAGTCAATCTACAGCCATACACTGGCTGAAATCAGTTGATGATAGGACTTAGACAAGTAAAAAATGCAACAAGTACTGATATTGTGTCATACAACAGCACTCACAGCTTTCCAATAAATAAAAAGTGACATTTATGGTGTGTTTACAAATATTCTTATAGGCTATGTATACAGACAATCGGTATAAAATGGGTATAAACTGTATAATTATACAGCAATATTTAATGTGCCTTTATAAAGTGGTTTATCCATTGCAAGTGTGGTTAGCCACAAGATTGCATTAAAGTCTGGGGGGCATGCAACAGACAAAGGAAGGAACCGAAGAGATGGCATCCCTCAAGGGAAGAAAGACATTTTTATGTGGAAAATTGGATGATTTTCACAAGGAGTGAAGATTGATGTGAGCCGTAAGCCATACCGAGTTCTGGAGGTGAAAAGGAAGTGAATGAGGGAGTTAAGTGAGGTGGAATTTGTGGTAAAGAGCTCAGAGCCCGAGCTTGGAATCAATGATAAAGAAGAATCTGGTCCAGTAGGAGTGACATTTTTGGAGAAAGTGGATCCCTGCCTTTTGGCTGATACATTTGTGGTTTTAGGGTGGGTGGGAAAGGACGAATGAAGGTAACCTGTACTGGACTTATATTTATTTGTGTTTCTTCTGCCCAGAGGAAGCGGGTGCTCTGTCTCATTTAATCTGGGTCAAGATCTGTTTCTTGCTTTGCGCTTAGGAATAGGGCAGCATTAAAGGAGTGATTTCTGGGGTAGCGTTAAGTGTAGAGGTGGAGTAATTGAAGATGAAGATTCCTGGTGTTTGTGAAGCCTGTCATTTGGTGCGACTCATACCCGGTGATGAGCTTGGTGAAACAGAGGAGTCACTATCGGTCCTTTTGAGTTGAGTCTGTATTTACCTCACAAAGTCATGTTAGGATATATAAATTGTCCTGTTAGAGCTTGGGTGCCGAATCCACTCCGATGTTTCAGGTGCAACGTTTATGGTCATGTTGCAGCAGTGTGTAGAGGGCGGAGAATCTTAGATGTGGTAAGTCTGCAGAAGGGCATGTATTGTTGTGATCTCTCTTGCCATGATGTGTGTTTTGTCCTATGTTTTTAGTTTATGTTTAATCCCCGCAGGAGACCTTTTGATAGGCCGTCATTGTAAATAAGAATTTGTTCTTAACTGAATTGCCTAGTTAAATAAAGGTTTAAAAAAAATATATATAAAAAAAATAGATTGTGTGGTTTTGGTGGATAAAGTAGTGTGTGTCAACTGTAGGGGTGCCTATGTTGCTGGGGATCGGAAGTGTCCGGTGCGAGAGAGGCAGATTGAGGTGACCAGAGACATAATTGTGCAGAATGTTTCGTAATCTGAGGCAGTGAAGAAAGAAGAAGAGGAAGGATCAAGGTTGAGGGATCCTGAGAGGATCCATTTGAGTAGTAGATCTGTGCCAGCACAGAGGGATAGGCCAACAACTAAAATATGCTTCAGTAAGGTTGGCTTCTTAGCGTTCATATCAATGTTCAGCAGAAATTCAACTTCATCAAAGAAAATATATGTTGTGGTGACTGCTGCAGAGAAGTATTTGGGTATAGTATATTTGGGTATACCGCATAGTATATCTCTGCTCCCAATTCGCTCCCAATTAATGTGGTCTGATGAAAGCAGGTGTCTCAGGAAATGTTGTAAACTCAATTCGATTGTATTGGTTTTCAACGGGGAAACAAACTTCAGTCAGCTAATAGCCAAGAGAAAAGTGTTACATTTTTACCATGTCGCGGTTACCATAGGCCGACTTGCCATTTAATTTTGTTCCGAGTGTAAAGATTGCCGTGCGGTGATCATGTGCTCTTATTATTTTTTATTTTTAGGGGTAGATCAGCTTTCATATTCCATAGATTGTGGCTTCCAATTTGTAAGTCGCTCTGGATAAGAGCGTCTGCTAAATGACTTAAATGTAATGTAAATGCTTTTATCAATGTAATTTTCTGCATAATTTCCAACCCACTATTTTTTGGTGGGTTGTAAATATATAGTGCATTTGGAAAGAATTTGGACCTGTTGACTCTTTCCACATTTTGTTACGTCACAGCCTTATTCAAAACATTTTTCAATTGCTTATTGTCCTCATCAATCTACACACAATACCCATTATGACAAAGCATAACAGGTTTTTAGAGATTTTTGCTAATTTATTCCAAATAAAAAAACTGAAATATGACATTTACATAAGTATTCAGACCCTTTACTCAGTACTTTGTTGAAGCACCTTTGGCAGAGATTACAGCCTCAAGTCTTCTTGGGTATGAAATGACAAGCTTGGTACATCTGTATTTGGGGAATTTCTTCCATTCTTCTTTGCATATCCTCTCAACCTCTGTCAGGTTGGAAGGTGAAACTTCGCCCCAGTCTGAGATCTTGAGCACTCTGGAGCAGGTTTTCATCAATGATCTCTGTACTTTGCTCTGTTCATCTTTCCCTCGATCCTGACTAGTCTCCCAGTCCCTGCCACTGAAAAACATCCCCACGGCATGATGCTGCCATCACAATGCTTCACTGTAGGGATGGTGCCAGGTTTTCTCTAACCAAGCTCAATCTTGGTTTCATCAGATCAGAGAATATTGTTTATTGTGGTCTGGGTGTCCTTTAGGTGCCTTTTGGCAAACTCCAAGTGGGCTGTAACGTGCCTTTTACTGAGGACTGGCTTCCTTCTGGCCACATTACCATAAAGGCCTGATTGGTGGAGGGCTGCAGAGATGGTTGTCCTTCTGGAAGGTTCTCCCATCTCTACAGAGGAACTCTGGAGCTCTGTCAGTGACCATCGGATTCTTGCTCAGTTTGGATGGGAGGCCAGCTCTAGGAAGAGTCTTGGTGGTTCCAAACCTCTTCCATTTAAGAATGATGGAGGCCACTGTGTTCTTGTGGACCTTCAATGCT
The DNA here is from genome assembly GCF_021184085.1 of Oncorhynchus gorbuscha. NCBI lineage: Eukaryota > Metazoa > Chordata > Actinopteri > Salmoniformes > Salmonidae > Oncorhynchus > Oncorhynchus gorbuscha. The sequence continues at coordinate 32,937,602 of NC_060174.1, forward strand.
GCAACATTTTTCGGTACTCTTCCCCAGATCTGTGCCTCAATGCAATCCTGTCTTGGGGGTCTACGGATAATTCCTTCGAACTCATGGCTTGGTTTTTGCTCTGACATGCATTGTCAACTGTGGGACCTTATATAGACAGGTGTGTGCTATTCCAAATCATGTCCAATCAATTGAATTTACCACAGATGGACTCCAATGGAAAAAGGATGCACCTGAACTCAATTTCAAGTCTCATAGCAAAAGATCTAAGTACTTATGTGAGTAAATAATACATATTTCTGATTTTGCTTTTTTTATAAATATGCAAACTGTTTTGGCTTTGTCATTATGCGGTATTGTATGTAGATTGATGAGGGGAGGAAGTATTTAATCAATTTTACAATAAAGCTGTAACGTAACAAAATGTGGAAAAAGTCAAGGGGTCTGAATACTTTCAGAATGCACTGTATATTATTTGAAATATATATATTTTACTTTATTATTTTCCCCTAACCCTACCGCCCTCCCCTAATTGGAGTTAACTAATGGACAACAACACTTAGGCTTCTACTTCCAGTGTAGACATACTACATAAAATATATTGTGTCTGTAAAATTTACGCTAGTTATCTTTTGTTTGATTTTAGTCCCCCCCCTTCAGCACCCCTCAACCCCTCCAGTTTTGAATTGTATTTGCCATATATTTTTCAACCGTGCTGTATTGTTTCACAAATGTTCTGAACCTTTCTATTCTCATAAATTCCAGAGATTGTAAATGAAAGAAACATGTTTGCAAAGAGTATTAATTATTGCATTATTGATCGATTGACTATGACTTTTTAAATCACCCAGCAGTGCCATTTGAAGAGTTAGCTCCCGGTAAATGTTGCAATTCTTCAGCCATTCCTGAACCTGCAACCAAAAAAAGCTACATATGGACAGTACCAAAACAAATGATCGAATGATTCCATCTCTTTGCAGCAAAATCTGTAGAGCTGGGATGGTTGTATGCCCCATATACAGTATATAACATATCGGTTGCAAGAATTCTGTATAATAATTTTAACAACGTTTTGAATCCAGAGTCGTTTTGTGTATCAGTACATGTGCCATGGAATCGTACATCGAAGGTTTCATCCCCAAACGGTATGGCACAGCTGTACATGTTTTGGTCCTTTAATGAAACTGGTACTTTTTTATTTATCACAATTTTATATAACCAATTTTGGTATTTAATGCAGGGCCGACAGACAAGTTCCTTGCTTTCTCCCCCTTCCACTTGCCTCTTCCATTTTTGTGGTAATGCTGCAATTAGTTGGTTGTAATTTTGGATAGAGCAGAAGTTTCCATATATTTTTGTTAGCTGCATGTGTGACATAACTCCACTAGTCCTATTTAGGACATAATTTTCAAAGATTTTACCATTTAAAAAATAAAATCTAAAAATATGTATTTATTTTTCTCAGTGAGTATTTGAGTTTAAAACCATAATATTTGCTGTAATATTGGTTCTCTCTTTTCTGGTGTATTAAACTGAAATTGCAACCACCTTTCTATGGCTTGTTTTAAAAATAGCTATATTTTTGAGATGATTTCACTTTCAAATAACCGAAAGTAAGAGGTTGTAATCTGAATAAAGGGGAAAAGGCCATTCTTGAACACGAAGTGAGCCATTCTTACTTATCTGGTAGAGAACCCATTCAGATTTAAGTATTGCTTTTGTAGGACTGAAGCCTTTAGTGAGAGGTCTAACGCTTTAATATGTAATCATTTCTGCCATCCGAATTCATATTCACTATATAAATAGGCCTGGATAATTTTGTCTGGCTTGCCGTTCCAAATAAAATGGAACATTTTTTACTCATATAACTGAACAAGTCCTTAGGTGTCGGCAGGGCCATAAGCAAATAGGTCAATTGGGATGTGACTAAAGAATTAATCATGGTGATTTTTCCACATATAGACAGGTATTTTCCTTTCCATGGTAACAAGAGCTCATATATTTTTGCTAACTTTGTATAAAAATGGTTTGTACTGAGATCATTTTTCTTTCGGGATATAAATACAGAGTGTGTCCACTTCACCGTCAGATCATTTTATTGGTAAACTACACGGTAATGTAAAAGTTGTATTTTTTTGTGAACCTATACATAATACATAACCTATACATAATCCAGAGAAGTTAGACAAATGTTCTAGATCCTCTATGAGGCTGTGGAAGGATCCACATTGTGGATTTAAAAGAAAACATCAGTGTACAATGAAACGTTTTTAAGCCCTGGATTTCTAGCAGCTTGATATTATTGTTGGATCTGATTTTTTAACTTAGTTGGTCATAATAAATAGATATGCTGATAGTGGGCAACCTTGTTTTACTCCTCTTTACAGTTTAATGCTTTCTGGGCCTGTTTCACAGACAAAATTTAAGCCTAGTCTCAGACTAAAATGCCTGTTTGAGCTATCTTAACTCAAGTCTGGGCATGTTGCTTTATCTTAAAATAGTCGTAGATTTATCCAGTTCTGGATTAAACAAAGCCGATTTCAAGAGGGAGGATAAGAGCTACTCTAGGACTAAATTTAAGCTTAAATTAATCCTTCAAAGAGGCAGGCTTAACTTCTGCTTAGTACGGTTTGTGAGGGAGCATGGACTATTTGGAATATCTAAATGAAGACCAACATGCACTACAGAGGCCAGCCAGATGAGTATTTGCAGATAGGAGTAATCCATTAAATTACTTTGGTGAAATAGTTTGAGACCACTTTCGTATGTACAATGAAATTGCATTGGAGATAATATCTTTGCTTGAGCCTAAACTTTCCTCTCTGTCTCATAGAGGAAGGCCTTTACCCAATTCTCTCCAAGTTCTGATCACACTGAGGTTTTTGACATCTGGAATCTTTCATCGTGAAACTGGTGATTTGTGTGGTGCCAGTGAAGCAACTGTGTGTAGAATAGTTTAAAGTCTGCAGGGCCATTTGTGAACTGAGGAGTCTTTACATCAAGTTTCCTGACGCTCCTGGCCAAGCCAACAAAAATGGCAATTCTATGAATATGGGCACATCCCAGGAGTGATTGGCTGTATAGATGGATGTCATGTTCCCATCAAGTGTCCATCAACTCCTGATGCTGAGGAGTAACTCCTGACGCTGAGGAACCATAAGAACTGGTTTTAAATCAATGTTCAGAGTGTATGCACTCCTAATTTAGAGTTTTCAAACATTGTTCCCCATTGGAAAGCTACAAATCACGATTCAAGGATTTTTCTCAATTCTTCATTGTCTGCTCAGTTTCAGAGAGGACAACATAGTGGACTACTACTTGGTGACAGTGGATATGGTCAGAGTAACTTTTTATTCACTCCATACATCAATCCCACAACAGCAGAGCAGCAAAGATACAACAGAGCTCATATCCCCACAAGAGGGTTAGTCAAGCGTATGTTTGGAGTATGGAAAAATCGATTCCAGTGTTTAAGCAATACACTTAGTTTCAAGCAAAGATGCTGCTGCAATGTGATCATTGCTACAGCTGTGCTGCACAACTACTTAAAGCAGCATTGCTGTCTAATGGAATATCAGGATCAAGCAGATGTGCCCATGGGGCTGAGGCAGGCAATGACCAACGAGGACTTGCACACAGTTGTTTTCACATTGCAGCACTTCAACTAGATGAGATGCATTTAAATATGGAATGTATTCATTATGGCTTATTTTTGCTTTGATAATGTGTGTTCTGTACAAAATTAAAATAGTGTGCAGCAAAATTAAATGGGTGACTAAACCAAGGCTGGTTTAAACTGTCATTTGTGGTGATTAAAATACTCTCACTCATGAATATCCAAATGACAAAAAAAATATTTTTCACATATCATATTGTTCACCATGACTGGTAATCACGATGGTCTCATTACTGTATCATACCTCTCTCTTCCAACTTCATATCCAATTCAACTAAACTAATTCTCATTTCCTGTTCTTCCTTCAGATATCTCATTTTATGCTCATGAAATTCTCTGGCTAACTTTTCATAAATGGTCATCTTTTTTGTTCTCTGCTGAAAGGCGATGGCAGCATCTTCTCTAAGGGATGCTATAGCAGATGTGGAGGGTACACCCTCACTGTGCACTGGCTCTTCCAACCTGTTCTGATTCCTTTCCTCTGGAAAAAGAACACCTTTAGAAGCACAAATAAACTCATATGGTTCTTAGAATAAAGGAGAATAAACATTGACAGACAGTGGAATATATTTACCAAAGGAAGTAACCAATTTACTTTCTTTGGTATATGTACCATTTGTGCTCAGATCTTCATCTGAACTGTCCAAATGGTCATCGTCTGGTATACCATCCAGAGGTTGGTCATCGTCTGGTATACCATCCAGAGGTTGCTGGTGCTCTATTATTCCAGACAGCAAGTCACTCGTCTTGTGTTTTTTTTTTGTGGTCCACCACCAGTAGTAAATCGCTCTCTTCTGATCTCTGCATTCTCTTTTTAAAGCAAGTTTAAGGTTCTTCCAGAGTCTATAAAGGCAGATATCATTCAATACAAGTGATGTCACAAACATATGCATATGAGAAATACTGATAATTATGAAGATATCTCACCTGAAGTTGTTGTAGTCTTTTGTTACATTTTCATTGAATTCACTGCAAAATGCAGGCCAACCACCTTTTCTTTTGCTCAGTAGCAGTAGTAGGGTATTTACTTTCAATAACTGGATGGTTTGACAAAATTTGTTTTAGTAGTGATTTATCATACTCACAAAAGTTTTTTGAACCAATTATTTTTTACCTCTGCAATTGTTTTGTCTTAAGATACATGTAATGGTGTTTTCTATTCCATGCTGGTTTTTATGAGCACTATTAGAACAACAGCATGCGCTCATACTTAACCTAATCAGGCTTAACCCAGGTGTTCTCATTTAGGTTTAGGCTACTTATCTTACTCCAGGACTCCATAGTCTCTGACTAACTAAGCCAAATTTAAGCCACGCTCATGAAAGCTACTTAAATGGCCTAGTTTAACTAGTACACATTAAGGCCTACTCCTGGCTTAATCTAAAAACCTGTCTGTGAAACTGGCCCTCTGAGAAGTAGTGTTATTTACTATTTTACACGTGCTGCTAGTCTTTGTTGACACCACAAACTCGCTGACTCCAGCTGTCAAAACAACAGGCCTTTGTCGTGTTAGAACAGAAAAAGGGAACATTTTCCGGACTTTCACATTGAGTAACTACTCTGTTTTACACTGTGAGCTCTCCAAACTGATTTCCCAGTCGCGTTCCAAAAATTCAGCCACACAAAAGTACGTCGAGAGCTACGCAAATGAACCACTATCACATCCGTTGTGTAGATTGTGTAGATCTAGGGTGCTTTCAAGACAACTGGGAACTTGGAAAACACTTGATCAAATCTTGACGTCAGTGATCTTCAGGTTGTCTCTTGTGTGAAGAGGACTTCAAGCAGACTGGAAGGTATGGCGCTGCCATTCAAGTTATCAGACGTTGTTCAGCAGATAAAGGTACAGGTATTTTGAGTTTTTGGCATTCAGATTTTTTAAATCCTGAACTGCTAAAGTTTAATGTCATAACATTCAGCTAATTGGTGCATGCAACTCAACCTCAACATGCTCATTTTATAATTTCTCTGTCTCTGTCCATCACCTCTTTCTTGGTGGGACAGGATGAGGTTGGGGAGCCAGAGCTGGTGGTCTGTGTATCTGTGGCTGGCACTCATGTCCGGTGTGAAGGTTGGTGCAATGCAGTACTTTTAGGTTCACTGTAGTAGATGTGATATACTTCTCATATGTTCACAAATTAATACAATGCATAATGCTACTGTTTCAGACATGCTTCTAACTAACAGATGTCCATGTTGAAGGACTTGGCTATGCTGACCTGGAGAATTGTGTGCCGTGTGGCCCAGAAATGGTGCTGAGGATCGCCAGCATCAGTAAATCCCAAACTACAGTAGCAGCTGGAGGGGAAGCTGTACCTAGATGCCCCTGTCCAGAAATAAGTCCCTGAGTTCCCCCAAAAACAGGTTAAGGGAGATGTAAGTTGAGTTCTTTAAGTTACATTAAAGATTCTATCAACATTCTATCAAATGGACATGATCATCTCACCTTGAACTCTCTTTTCCTACTAATGTCAATATTTGAATTATCAAAGTGTTGTGTCTTTCTTGAGGGTCTTTATTTGTTTATTTGATATCTAGGTGACTATAACCCCGCGGTTGATTCTCTCACCTAAGTGGCATACGGCACTAGAAGGATGCTAATAAGTGAGGGAGCGCATGGATAAGGCCAAACAACTTTTGAAACTGCCTGGTAAAGAGGAAAATGACTAATTCTATTACAAAGAGAACCCGAGGACAGCAGCACCATGTGCACGGAAACCAAACAGGGCCAGAAGAAAAAAATAATGAGTAAGAGGAATACTACCTGAAAGACAGCTTTGACAGTGTCATTCAAGCCTTTGCTCTTTTCCAGGACGATCCTCTCATTTTCAAACCTGGTAGGTACCATGTAAGAGTTATGGCTGTCAATCAAATCAACAAATTGAATCCTATGTGCATTTAAATGAATTGACAGGAAAGTAAACTTTCGCAGACGACACCATTCTACACCACACTACTAAACGCAGACGACACCATTCTGTATACTTCTAGCCCTTCTTTGGACACTGTGTTAACTAACCTGAAGACGAGCTTTAATGCCATACATCTCTCCTTCCGTGGCCTCCAACTGCTCTTAAATGCAAGTAAAACTAAATGCATGCACTTCAACCGATCGCTGCCTGCACCTGCCCGCCCGTCCAGCATCACTACAGGCATGTCGGTGTTCTGCCATGGTCGGCGAAGAGCCTGAATCTCAATCCCATTGAGCACATCTGGGACCTGTTGGATCGGATGGTGAGGACTAGGGCCATTCCCCACAGAAATGTCTGGGAACTTGCAGATGCCTTGGTGGAAGAGAGGGGTGTCATCGCACAGCAAGAACGGGCAAATCTTGTGCAGTCCACGAGGAGGAGATGCACTGCAGCACTTAATGCTGCTGGTGGCCACACCAGATACTGACTGACCTTTGATTTTAACCCCCCCCCTCCCCCTCCCTCAAATGCAGTTGACAGTGAGAGGACTTTTCTTTCTTCTTTTGCTGAGTTTTTAACTTCTCAAGGTAATCCATCTCCACAGCATTTTACATTCAGTGGTAACTTGGTGTAAGATCAGCTTGGCTTTTGAGTTCTGAGTATTTTTACAGACGTTCTGCACATTCTGTTTCAGGTTTCATCATTGAAATAAGAAAGGATCCATAGTAAACTGCCCTTATGTGGATGTCTCCTATAAGTGGGCAGGAGGTGGCTTTCTCTCTGCTGTGGGAGATCTGCTCCTCTTTGGGAATGCTCTGCTCTACAACTACAAAGTGGCCTACCTGAAGGGTGGTGCAGACCTCCTGTCTGGCTTCCTCAAACCAGAGACGGCACAGGCTCTGTGGGCATGGTGGACAAGACAGGTCTGCTGGGATAAGGATGGGCTGTATGCGCAGAGCTGGCTAGTGGTGGAGAAGGATACTGCAACATTTCCAATGGATGAATGATTTATCATCAGCACTCATTTGTATATTTGAAACTGCTTTTATACGTCTACCTTTTATTTTGTATTTATTATAAAATACAATCTTCAACTTTGGTGTGTAATGTTGTAAATCTTGATTGATAATCACCTTTGTGCAATTGAGACTATCCACCACTAGGTGGCAGCATTCTACTGCTTTTCTATAAATAGGAACCAGTGATTCCTGAAGTCACACGGTGAAGTGTATTTTCTAATTAGGTTGGACTTTTGCCCAATCCCCTCCCTCTCCTCGGTTTCTGGGTCACAGAGAGGTGGTCGACTAGTCTTTCGATTTGTTAGTAGGTAAAAGGCAGACAGTCCACCCCCTCCTCGATAGCTTCCTTTTGGCAAGGAAGCACAAGTGTAGCCTACTTCAGAAGTGTTGATATCTGCCACACCTCCAGCTGTGTGAAACCATGCACATGTTTAAAAATGATATGCTACTTCTAATTTTATCTGTAACTGTCTTGCACAGCAAACTTCATTTGTATTCATCACTTTACATGCATACTTTGGGATTCACCCCTGACGACACGCGAGTGGAGAAGGAGCTTCTAGGCTTGTTTGACATTGATGATGACAGCATGGTGACTGCCAACTGACTGATCTACAAGTGACTTTGCATCATTACTAACCACTCATATTTGTAAATCAGTCCGTCTCAATTTACCCAGGATGCTTAACAGTTTTGATACTCTCAAACACGGCCTCTCATTTCATAGAAGCTCATTTTTATCCATGTTCACACTCCTGCTGCCACTCCTGGATTACGTTTGAACTTCTTTAAAAGGAGGCGAGAGAGGATGAATGAGAGAGGAAGCAGAGGTTAAGCTAATTTAATTAAGAAAAGGACAATACCTCAGTTGCATACTCTTCTCGCCTCATCTCCTCAAACCCATTGGAGGAGAAGGTCAGAGGAGCAGGACTTATGGATCTACTCATCCAATAGGTTTTGAGAAGGAGATGAGAGAGGACGCGAGGATAATGCACTTGAGATCTTCCGACAGTCTTTTCAATACTGATAAGTACCTCAATTGTTTCATCTACTTTCTCTACTTCAGCAAATCAATTGTAGGCCGTGCTGGGTGGAAAGAGCAGTTTGCTTTAGGTCTGTTCAAGTTGTTGGGGTCCTATCATGGATCGAAATGGAATTGACTCCAACCTCGGTTTCCCTCATTACTGTCACATTAAAAACTATATAAAACACTTCAGGGGCACAGTGGTAAATGGGGGTGGTCTTCTTGGGCCATGAATAAATGAACATGACTCATAGTAGTTCATATGAGATGAGGGACCCAGTCTGTTGGTTGAAGTCTAACGTACATCTGAAATGGAACTGGTGACAATTATGGAGATTATATGATCTGAATTATCTATGATCCAGACTCATTGATGAACCTCCCATGAATGCCAGTACCACAATGTAAACCATTGTATTTATAGCGGATATTACAATCCTTACTTATAACTCAATTACATTACTTCAAAAGTCTTGATTGACATTGATTACTGAAGAAAACACAACGCCTTGTTTCCTCATACATGATTTATTATTGTGATTTGTGATATTCGCAAATGATGGTGTGTCTTTGTTGTATACATTCATTAAATAATACAAGCTTACAAGCTTACTGTAACTAATGCTCACTTCACGTTTGACTTGAAATTAAAGTTTCACAAATATATGCATTATTCTCCATTAAAAATAACTGTTCTAATTATCACCCCACTGTGCTCTAATCTACGGTATACCAGGCTCAAAGCAAACATTGTATTCCTTTGAATGAAGGCATCGTGTATCACTCGTCCATTTTTTAAGCATGCATTCTGTGTCAGAGGAAAATAGCCACTGGCATGAAATGCATTGTAACAGGTTATAATCTGTCCTACGCCCAGTCACACAGACTGGAGAAAAAGTGGGTGACTGTGTGTCTACAGCAGCTCCAGCTTTTGATGGCCACTCAAACAGGCTTGAGGTTTGATGCTTGATGCAAAATATTGAAGAGGTTTGTTGTTATTTGACCAATAGTATTGTTATGATCCTCTTCTTACCACCTCATAACATTCCAGTTTGTGTTAGGGTTAGTGCAGGTTTCTAAGGTGAGTCACAGAGGCAGACTGCTGAAAATAACTCTGACAACTGCTCTTTCTTGGACCTTAAAAGGCACTAATGTGGGCGTGTTCCTTTGAGCCAAGAAATGTTGTGATAGCTGTTTGTCCACATTGTAAATGGAATGCTAAATGTTAGGATTAGCTCTATTGATTCTGACTCATTTTGGTAGAATGCCTGATTGAGTGAAATGGGGTCGTTTTCAATTGGCGCCTCAGAATATAATATTCCCAACATAGAGTAGGTAAACAAAGGCTTTTATGAGCCACTAGTGGAAATGATAGATAATTTTACAACATTGACCTTTCAATAAGAGAATGTGCATTGGTTGTTTACTTTCATACAGACAATAGGTGTCTGCAGACACTGTAATGTAATGATACAGGAAGGCATTAGCTTGTCAAAGCCAAGTAATTATGATTGCATCACAAAATCCATCCACAGGTGGGAAAGGGGATACCTAGTCAGTTGCACAACTGAATGCATTCAACCAAAATGTGTCTTTCGAATTTAACCCAAACCTTCTGAATCAGAGAGATGTGGGGGCTGCCTTAGTCGACATCATCGGCACCAAGGGAGCATTTGTTGTTGGGGGTTAACTGCTTGCTCAAGTGCAGAACGGCAGATTTTTCCACCTTGCTGACTTGGGGATGCGAACCAGCGACGTTTCAGCTACCTGTTGTCTGTGTGATTGCAACATGGCTTTACATAGATAACCTATGGGTTTCGAGAGACAATGGAATGACTGCTAGGCTGAGAGGGAATTGGAGCAAACAGTGCAAGTATGACTGGAATCGTGGCAACTTTGCTTTGCTCTGGGCATCTAAATGACATTCCTCCTGCCTCAACACTTCCGGCATGCTTGTAAACATTGTTCTGTGGACTTTTTCAAAACCGTTAGCATGTTAACTCATCAGTTTTTATTATACCTAGCAAACGTTCCCAGAACATTAGCTAAGATTCCCATTAAGTTCTAGTTTTTTATCTAACATTAGGATGATAACCTTCAGAGATGTTTTAATTTTTTTATATGTATTTATTTTTTAACCCTTTTTCTCCCCAATTTCGTGAAATCCAATTGCGATCCAATTACGATCTTGTCTCATCACTGCAACACCCCAACAGGCTTGGGAGAGGCGATGGTCGAGTCATGCGTCATTCGAAAAACATGACCGGCCAAACTGCGCTTCTTAACACCCGTCCGCTTAACCTGGAAGCCAGCTGCACCAATATGTCAGAGGGAACACCATTCAAATAACAATCAAAGTCAGCCACCACCATGCTGTGGTGGATGTTTTTCAGCTGAAGTGACTGGGAGACTAGTCAGGATCCCACATGCCTTTTGAAAATTGCTGTGCAGTGACGCTCCCCATCCAACCTGACAGAGCTTGAGAGGATCTTCATAAAAGAATGGGACAAACTCCCCAAATACAGGTGTGCCAAGCTTGTAGCATCATACCCAAGAAGATCCAAGGCTGTAATCACTGCCAAAGGTGCTTCAATAAAGTCCTGAGTAAATGTGATATTTCAGTTAACATTTTTAATACATTTACATTTTAAATGTAAAATGTCTCAAAACCCGTTTTTGGTTTGTCGTTATGAGGCGTTGTGTGTAGATTGATGAGGGAAAAAACTATTTGATACATTTTAGAATAAGGCTGTAATGAAGAAAATGTGGAAAAAGTCATGGGGTCTGAATACTTTCTGAATGCACTGTAGATAAACCCTGGATTGCTGATACCATGTACAGTGGCTTGCGAAATTATTCACTCCCTTGGCATTTTTCCTATTTTGTTGCCTTACAACCTGGAATTCAAATAGATTTTGGGGGGGGTTGTATCATTTGATTTACACAACACTTTGAAGATGCAAAATATTTTTTATTGTGAAACAAACAAGAAAAAACAGAAAACCTGAGCATGCGTAACTATTCACCTCCCCAAGGTCAATACTTTGTAGAGCCACCTTTTGCAGCAATTACAGCTGCAAGTGTCTTTGGGTATGTCTCTGCAAGCTTGGTACATCTAGTCACTGGAACTTTTACCTATTCTTCAAGGCAAAACTGCTCCAGCTCCTTTAAGTTGGATGGTGTATAGCAATCTTTAAGTCATACCACAGATTCTCAATTGGAGTGAGGTCTGGGCTTTGACTAGGCCATAAATGTTTCCCCTAAAACCACTCGAGTGTTGCTTTAGCAGTATGCTTAGGGTCATTGTCCTGCTGGCAGGTGAACCTCCGTCCCAGTCTCAAATCTCTGGAAGACTGAAACAGGCCATCCATCATTCCTTAAATTCTGACCAGTTTCCCAGTCCCTGCCGATTAAAAACATTCCCACAGCATGATGCTGCCATCACCATGCTTCACTGTGGGGATGGTATTCTCGGGGTGATGAGAGTAGTTGGGTTTGCACCAGACATAGTGTTTTCCTTGATGGCCAAAAAGCTTAATTTAGTCTCATCCGATCAGAGTACATTCTTACATATGTTTGGGGTGTCTCCCACATGCCTTTTGGCGAACACCAAACGTCTTTGCTTCTTTTATTCTTTCAAAATTGGCTTTTTTCTGGTCACTCTTCCGTAAAGCCCAGCTCTTTGGAGTGTACGGCTTAAAGTGGTCCTATGGACAGATACTCCAATCTCCGCTGCAGAGCTTTGCAGCTCCTTCAGGGTTATCTTTGGTCTTTTTGTTGCCTCTCTGGTTAATGCCCTCCTTGCCTGGTCTGTGAGTTTTGGTGGGCGGCCCTCTCTTGGCAGGTTTGTTGTGGTGTCATATTCTTTCCATTATTAATAATGGATTTAATGGTGCTCCGTGGGGTGTTCAACGTATCTGATATTTTTTTTATAACCCAACCCTGATCTGTACTTCTCCACAACTTTGTCCCGACCTGTTTGGAGAACTCCTTGGTCTTCATGGTGCCACTTGCTTGGTGGTGCCCCTTGCTTAGTGGTATTGCAGACTCTGGGGCCTTTCAGAACAGGTGTAAATATACTGAGATCATGTGACATTTAGATTGCGCACAGGTGGACTTTATTTAACTAATAATTGGTTGTGCCAGATCTCATTTCGGGGCTTCATAGCAAAGGGGGTGAATACATATGCACGCACCACTTTTCCATAAAATATTTTCCGTAAAGTTATTTTTTTCATTTCACTTCACCAATTTGGACTATTTTGTGTATGTCCATTACATGAACTCCAAATAAAAATACATTTAAATTACAGGCTGTAATGCTACAAAATGGGAAAAACTCCAAGGGGGATGAATGCTTTTGAAAGGCACTGTATTGGCTATTGAGGGGCTTTGAAGCCCCTGGTCGGCTATATTGCCACTCCCCAGTAGGATACGTTCTCCATAGGAATTAATGGAATTCTAGTGTCACGCCCTAACCATAGAGAGCCCTCTGGGTTCTCCATGGTATATAGGTCAGAGTGTGACTAAGGGGGTTTCTAGCATTTGTATTTCTATGTTGGTGGTTTGTATGGTTCCCAATTAGAGGCAGCTGGTAATCGTTACCTCTAATTGGGGTTCATAGTTAGGTAGCCCTTTTCCCCATCTGCGTTTGTTGGATATTGTTTTGTGTGAGTGCATTCAGCACCACGTAGTTCACATTTTGTTGTTTGTTTATTGTTTTTTGTTTAAGTTGCACTTTAAATAAAGATGTGGAACTCAACTCACGCTTCGTCTTGGTCCGTCCTTTATGACAATCATGACATCTAGAGTATTTCAATTAAATGTTTCAAGGACAAAACTACATGTACTTTTTGTTGTTGTACTGGATACAGTGACATTAGTAATCTCATTAATAAATGAATTTCTAAAGTTTACAAAATATTTTTGCGATGGTGCGTGGGTGGATGCACGGTGGCTTCAACACGGTGCCCATTACCGTTGTCCAGTGTATATGTAAATCATTGGTGCTGATCGATGATCACTTTGACTTATCAGATCATGAAAAATAAGGCAGAGGGGACCATATCAAAGCATCTCAAAGTAGGAATTATATTGGGTGTGTTTTTTGAAGTTGAACAGTACATTTTTACACAATATTTACAGTTTGCCTAAATAGTCATCCTCTCATTTAGTAGAGTATAGCTGCACCACAATATCCCATGTTTTCTAAAGAAGCATGGTTACAGAATATGTGGGGTTGAACCAGCCACATAATTAACACTCTGAGCCACCAAGGTATAACTTTTCTGTCGTCTGTGTCCTGCTTGACATATGTCGTGGAAATTTCCTCTATTTACCAAATCATGGGAGCAAACCACACACACAAGTCAGAGTTAGTTATCAAAGTCCATCTTTAATTATATGAGCTCTATCACAATCCTGTGACTCTCAGGTAATTCAGTGTCTCTCAGTGAATTCTCTGAGAGCCCCATTACAATGCAACTGAGATCCTTTAATAGCAAAGAACACACATAGTCAGACAGCATAGACATAGTAAATCGTTCAGCTTTATATCAAATTGTCATTTAGATACAACCAACTCTAAATACAACCAATCCTGGACAAGATCACACAGACACACTGACTGGCACACAGACATTGTGGAGCAAAAGATATGTTTACACATGATGACACTTTGACCTCTCCCCTCTCTGCGGCCCATGCAACTTAGTCTTGACATAGAACAGATAACTGCAACCCCGCCACACTATTATCCAAAAATACCATTCTGATGAGAAGTAACTTACACACATTTGATGAATATAAAACATCTTACATATGTTACCAACAAATTCTGAATCTTCCACGACGCATATTTGACTGAAAAAAAAACGCAAGGCCACATATATCCCCTGGTGATGCAGATTATCAACATATAAAGTGTAAAAAATATGCTTGTGTTTTTCTGGACTCCATTCCCGCCTGCCCTGACCTCGAGCCTGCCTGCCATTCTGTACCTCTGAAACTCTGAACTGGTTTTGACCTTTTGCCTGTCCATGACCATTCTCTTGCCTACCCATTTTGGATTGTTAATAAACATCTGGACTCTAACCATCTGCCTCCGGTGTCTGCATCTGGGTCTCGCCTTATACCCTTATATCCTCAAATGTGAATTGTCACTACGCCAGGAAAGAAACATCATGTGAATGTACTGTATTCCAAGCTGCTTTAAGGAGCTACACTTGCATGCTGAGAATGTTGTGGTAATATTATTTAAAACTTCAATATAACATTGTCTAAATGTTATGAAGAACTCAAAGACAAAGTGTATATTGTGTGAACATCAATAGAATATTATGTTAAACCTAAAAGAACGTTCCTGTAATACTAGGTGAATGTTTTTTGCACCCTTAAAGAAACATTGTATAATCGTCCGCACAACTGGACAGTCTTTGTGTTTTGGGAACGTATCTTTTGTGATGTCCCCACAATGTTCCCACCAGACTGTTCCCACAACCAGTGGTGTAAAATACTTTAAAGTACTACTTAAGTAGTTTTTTGTGGTGTCTCTACTTAACTTGACTATTTATGTTTTTGACAACTTTTATTTTTACCTCACTAGACTCCCCCCAAAAAGTATGTGCTTTTTACTCCATACATTTTCCCTGACACCAAAAGTACTCGTTACATTTTAAATGCTTATCAGGACAGGAAAATTGTCCAATTCCCTGGTCGTCCCTACTGCCTCAGATCTGGCGGACTCACTAAACACACATGCTTTGTTTATAAATTATTTCAGAGGGTTATTTCAGAGTGTCTAGTTTTCTTAATATAAGGAATTTGAAATTATTTCTACTTGTACTTTTGATATTCAAGTATATTTTAGCAATTACATTTGATTTTGATACTTAAGTATATTTTAAACCAAATACTTTTAGACTTTTATTCAAGTAGTATTTTACTGGGTGACTTACTTGAGTCATTTTCTATTAAGCTATCTTTACTTTATGACAATTGGGTACTTTTTCCACCACTGCCCACAACTTAATGAAACATTCTGGGAACCTTTAAAGAACAGACAAAATGTGTTCTGGGAATTTTCTTGTACTACCAGGTGAAGGTTATTTTGCATCCTGAAATAAACATTGTGGACAGTTTTTGTATTTTGGGAACATATTTTGTGATGTCCTCACAATGTTCTAACCAGACTGTTCTCACAACCTAATGAAACATTCTGGGAACTTTTAAAGAACAGACAAAATGTGTTCTGGGAATTTTCTTGTACTACCAGGTGAAGGTTATTTTGCATCCTGAAATAAACATTGTGGACAGTTTTTGTATTTTGGGAACATCTTTTGTGATGTCCTCACAATGTTCTAACCAGACTGTTCTCACAACCTAATGAAACATTCTGGGAACTTTTAAAGAATAGATGAAATGTGTTCTAAAATGTTCTTGCAAAATCAGGTAAATGTTTTATACAAACATTCTATAATCATCAGCTTGACTAAACTGTTTTTGTGTTATGAGAACAGTTGCCGCGACCCAACAAATGTTCTCTTAAACTTCACAGAATCAATTTTAGTTATCTGGGTAGCCAGTCTTGGATGTCCAATGAAATACTATTTTCAAAAGCGTTCCAGGGGAATGCTGGTCCATGTTGACTCCAATGCTTCCCACAGTTGTGCCAAGTTGGCTGGATGTCCTTTGGGTGGTGGACCATTCTTGATACACATGGGAAACTGTTGAGCATGAAAAACCCAGCAGCGTTGCAGTTCGTGACATGGTGTGCCTGGCACCTAGTAGCACACTCCGTTCAAAGGCACTTCAATCTTTTGTCTTGCCCGTTCACCCTCTGAATGGCACACATTCACAATTCATGCTTCAATTGTCTCAAGGCTTAAAAATCCTTTTTTAACCTGTCTCCTTCCCTTCATCTACACTGATTGAAGTAGATTTAACAAGTGACATAAATAAGTCAGGGATAAGTTCAAAGTCTTGTAATCATAATTACTATGTAATGTTTAAATAGGCCTACTACTTTTTGAAACTACAAGATTGCCTAAATGTCAGTCGTGTAGCATAATCTGAGGAACATATAGCTAACCTATATCTAGATCTATGAAGGTTCTGATTCATCTTTTACTGCAGTGGGCTAAATCAAGGTCATAAGAGTGTTTCTAGGTAGTCTTAAACAAATCTACTTTGAAACAAAAGTATGCATCTCACACATGGTTATAGGCTTTAAAAAATAAGATACTTGTACCATGTCAGATATAGAGTTGAAATGTTCTCCATTTATTTTCAGTTTGCATTCCAATATTACACTTTATATACATCACAGAAGACTGAAATATAACAAAACTGTTTGACATAGAAACGCTAGATTTTCGTCTGTTTAAAAATAAATGTGGGGGGGAAATAGGAAAAACATTCCACCCATGGGGACACTAGGTTATTTGACTGCAGGAAAGGGATGTATACCTGGGTTGAAATATTTGTTTGAAGTGACACAGAATTGATGGACGGGCATGCCAAAATGCTGAATTTTGGCACTTTTGCAAGCCTTTATTTATATAGAAAATTCTCCATGTGGTCTACATTTCATATAACTATTTTTTTCCATTGGTGCACAAGTTTCACTTAAAATATCAAAGGGACGCAAAAGTCACTAATTTCATGGAAAGACCTAGTGACACGCGTCAAAGTCGCCTTTGACCATCCAGGAACTGGAACCGTATGCTGTCCTGCTGTCACTGCGATGTTATCGCGAGGAACACGGATGATGCTTTTGCGTGTGGGTGGCATGAAAAAGCTCTTTATGAAAGCCATAAAAACGTCAAATATTTCGTATTTTGATCTCACATTTCATTGTGAGATATAGTTCGTTGATTCGCATCTGTGGATGACGCTGGATCACAATTTCAGCACCTGGACAGTTCCTGGTCATTAACCTATACTGGACACATGGAGTCCATAACGTGTTTATGGGGAAACCCTGTGAGCAGGCGCGATTTGTGCACTAGATTGGCCTCCTTCCGTTACAAAGATGCCATTATCTGAATATGTGGATCGTGGTGAACATTTAATAGCACCTTCGTGAAGGATGAGGCTTGCAGTAAGGATCGGGCTTTTTCGGTGTGCCCTGTATTCTAAGCAGCAGCACGGGTACTTGGCCAATGTAAATCTGGAGAGGATTGCAGCAGCCTACTCCCAGCAAGAACCGAGCCTCGCTCACACTGATCATCGACAAGGGAGACATTACCATCATCATTAGGAGGGCAAGGGAGTCACGACCATACTTTCAACAATGTAGAGTATTAAAGGTATGTTTATTTGTCAGAACATCATATTTATTAATTATTTCGATACTTCCTGCCTGTGACTTTCACAGTTTCATCTATTCCTTCACCTTTTCTTTTATTGGCGTCTTAATGACCACAATGATTGTCATATTCGTGCTGTGTTGTTTTTATTGCACTATTGATGGCTTTGCTACATCTTCAGGAAAACACCTAATATAGCCTACTACTTATAGTAGCTACCGTGTAGTACCAACCTATATATATTTTTGTTCCACGTGCTTTGAACCAGAATAACAAGTCATTGTAGAACGCTATCCAAGGCCTTGTGTGTGAAGAATAATGGAGACATACTAGCCTTTATCTGTTTAGCAGGGATCAATGTTGACAAGTCTTTGAGGTAGAACCCTGTGTTTATTGGGGGGAACTTCGAATGCAGGATACATCTTGGATTCTGACTGAGGAGGTGGATACTGAAATGTAGACAGAAGGCTGTAACTGGGAATATTGGGAAGTGAAGGGATTGGACGATATGAAATGGTTGCCTTGATGTATGTCATAACCTGTGCGCACCGTTTAAAAAATAAAGTTATTATTGCCTCTAAGGGGGAATGCAAGTTATTGTATGTTGGAGAACAGCATGGATATATGGCAACAGTTCATTTACAGCCTGATATATATTCTATTTTGATGATGAGTATAGAGGTGTGTAAGTATTTACTCAAGTCTTGGAATTGATGGATGTTTCATTCAATATATATTCTACCTGTTTCCCGGAGCTTACCTTAAATTACTACCTTGTCTGATGGGTTGTCGAGTCCTTGACCTATGACCACATCCGTTATTAGGAGCTGGGATTGACTGGTTTCTTTAAAAAGAAGAAATCCTGCATACAGTAACTCCAATGTGACCATATTCCTATAGGTGCCAGTTGTGTGCATTATTTTGTCTTGGGTATAGCATTGATGCAATATTACATTCTAGCCCTTGATTGACCTGCATTTATTTACATTGAATACATTCTTCTCTTCTCTGCTCTGCTGTACTACATTCTGTTCTGCTATAGCTCCAAATACTGACTCCTCATCACATCAGCTCATGTGTCTGAAGGTTTTTCCTTTGCCCTGACTTTATACAACACTCTGCAAACGAACCTCTCCTCACCGCCCGGCATTTAAATGATTGATGCTTCGAATAAACAACCTCTACAGCGCATGCTGCTTACTGATGTGTTTATATTGCTGCTGACAACTTCATCAGACTTTTTCAAAGTGACGCACTAGCACATTGAGCATCAGTTTGTACCTGCAATGTGGGGAATGCAGCTGTCTGTGCAGTGATATCCCTTTTCAAAGACTAGGGGATTGTGATTATGTGTGAGTGAAGCCTATGTACCTGGTTGCTCCTCTCTTGTGTGTAGTCTGTGGAAAGCTGCTGGAATGGACTGTAATTTAAATGAACTTTTCAATGCTTCTATTTCCTATGGCAAAAAAAGAAGCTCTCATCCTGCCTTACTTGTTATTGAAGTGATGTGATGTTTTTGAGTCCCTGGTGCAGAGTTAAATCTGTCACTACCAGAGGACTCACAGAGCAGAGTATATACTGTCGGAGAATGTTCATGTTCAGATTAGTTTATTGTTTTCATGCTATTCCGATGAATATAGAGTCTTTCATCTGTAGTTTATATGGACAATCTTCGTTGTTTTAGGTGAATTCATAAAACAGTTCATGAACATGACATTCAAAACCAATGTTAAATAGTTTAAAGTATAATGAACAAGTGTTCATATATGAGATGCGCTGTTGTCAGAATGTGAATAGTTATGGAGAGACTATGAATAATTACCTTGTTTTCTAACCTTTCTCCACAGGTGTGATATGAGCCAAGTCTCTAATCTCTGTTGAAATCAGGAGTAACAATCGTGTCGACATCCATTCACAGAAACAATACAGCAACATGAGCAAGCCCCAGTAAGTAAAACATCAACGTACCAAATGAACTCTGATGTCCCTATCTGTTTAACACATCGTAACCTCTCACTATATTGGCATGTGTTTTGCGCATTTTACCATGACTGCCCGCTATGAACACACACAGATTTTGCGATGGAACACCCAGCAAGCCTCAGCTGATTATGAGAACAGCCTCTTTCTATTTCCTCATGCACTTCCAGTCAAGGACTTTGAGCCTGAGCAGCAGGGGAGCTGAGTTTGCCTTAGCTAGGCACTCCAAGAGAAATACCACCAGTCGCCAGACTGCCTCTGCTGCAATCTCTTAGCATGCAGGAGGGGTGTTCACTTTTCATCTTCTCTTAATAATAATTACTCTCTGTGTGGTACCCAAGATATCCCATGCATCCTGATGACAGCCCTGGTTATGGCCAAGTAAGGGGAGGGAGATGGCGAGTGAGGTGGAGGGAAATGGGGGGTGAAGTGCAAGGGAAGATGAAAACACTGTGGGACAATATACTGGCCAGTGGGCGACAAACAGAATTGTGATATGATTTCTGGTTAACACTGAGGCGTGAATGAATGCAGTCGGTCCTCAGCGACACCCTGGTGAAATGACAGATGGGATATCCTTGTGTGGTGTGATCACGTCTGCGGAGCTGTTTTCACCACTGTTCTTTTCATTCTACACTACTTTAAATAATCTCTCCCTCTCTGTGGTGTATTTCTGCTCACACTAAGAATAGTTGCTACTCAAGATTTAACCTCCCTGTAAGTGGACAGATTTATCATATATTTAACATTCAGTTTAAATTTGAACATGTTAAAGTTGTAAAGGCTTTGATTGATTGACGCAAAGCAGTGAAGAAAATATACTGACAAAAAGAAGAAAGAACTGCATTGCCTTTTCGAGATTCATTCAATAACATAATTTTCCACATTCAATTACATTGAATAAACTAGCTGTAGCCTCTTCTCATTGCAGATGGTTTATGCTAGTATACTTATAAGTATACTGTAGCAATAGTGGTTGGTGCAGGGTTTCCCAAACTAAGACTTCGGAACACCAAGGGGAGCACATTTTGTTTTTTTGCCCTAGCGCTACACAGCTGATTCAAATAATCATCACCAACTAATCATCACCATTCAGAGAGTATGTTACACACCATGACGAGTCAGCTAACAGGTCAGCTAACATTTACTGTAACTAACTTCTGTGGTCACGTGAGTCTCTGCCACAGAGCAGTTAATCACTCTATTTCGATTGTATGTCTCGATCCTGTCTCATTACAAGAAAATGTGCTGATGAGCAGTATGCCGTTTTAGCACAATATATACAGTCAGCTCACATATGGGAAGTTTAAATCTCCTACAGATGATGTTACATGATATTACATAACATTATGGGTGGCAGATAGCCTAGCAGTTAAGAGCATTGGGCCAGTAATGTAACGGTTGCTGGTTCGAATCCCTGAGCTGACTAGGTGAAAAGTCTGTAGATGTGCCCTTGAGCAAGGCACCTAACCCTAATCCCTCCTGTAAATTGCTCTGGATGAGAGCGTCTGCTGAAGTACAAAAATGTATGCATGTTTTCCTGGCAGATGTATCCAGAGATGATTGTAACTATAAGTTCCATGGGGCATTTACTGAAGCAACAAGGCAACTACGACCAAAAAACATTAGTCATAAATAAAGCACCAGTGTTAATACAATGATTTAAAGCCATTTAATTGTGTTTTAATAGCTTAGTGAGTTCATCTTCCTAAGAATCCACACAGCTTCTCAAAACATAGGTTCCCAAGAAGGTTGAGTTTTAAACTAACAGTCTATCTTCACATTATAGTATTTGTTACTGCATATTGTCCATTGAATAGTATGTTACATATGTAATGCCATGTTAAAACCATGTATAAGAAACATTTACTGACTTGTTGGAAAGATGGCATCCTATGACGGTGCCATGTTGAAAGTCTCTGAGCTCTTCATTAAGGCCATTCTACTGCCATTGTTTGTCTATGAAGATTGCATGGCTGCGACCCAATGTTATACACTTGTCAGCAACAGATGTGGCTGAACTAGCCAAATCCACTAATTTGAAGGGGTGTCCAAATACTTTTGCATAAGTAGTGTATGTACAGTACCAGTCAAAAGTTTGGACACCTAGTCATTCAAGGGTTTTTCTTTATTTTTACTATTTTCTACATTGTAGATAACAGTGAACACGTCAAAACTATGTAATAACACATATGGAATCATGTAGTAACCAAAAA